>NC_045603.1:80656014-81856014 GCF_009762305.2 Zalophus californianus
TCTGTATATATCTGTGAAGTCCATCTGGCCGAATGTGTGGTTCAAAGCCAGTTTCCTTACTGATTTTCTGTCTGGGTGACCTATCTATTGATATAAATGAGGTGTTAAAGTCCCCTACTATTATTGCATTACTGTCAATTTCTCCCTTTAAGTCTGTTAATATTTGCTTTTGGATTGAACCCTTTTTATCATTACATAATGCCTTTCTTTATCTCTTATTACAGTCATTGTTTTAAAGTCTATTTTGTCTGTAAGTATTGCTACCCAACCTTTTTTTTTTTTTCCACCTCCATTTCTATGGATTATCTTTTTCCAACCCTTCACTTTCAGTCTGTAAGTGTCTTTTGATATGAATTCTTCTCTTATAGGCAAGATGGGTCTTTTTTTTTTTTAATCCATTTTGTCACCCTATGTTTTTTGCTTGGAGTATTTAGTCCACTTATATTTTAAGTAATTATTGATCAGTATATACTTACTGCCATTTTGTTAATTGTCTTCTGGTTGTTTTTATAGTTCTTCTCTGTTCCTTTCTTCTTTCGTTCTCTTCCCTTGTGGTTTGATGACTTTCCTTAGTGTTATGCTTGGATTCCTTTCTCTTTATTTTTTGTGTATCTACTATGGAATTTTGATTTGTGGTTACTATGGGGTTCATATATAACATCCTATATATATAGCAGTCTATATTAAGCTGATAATCACTTAAGTTCGAACACATTCTGAAACACTAAATTTTTACTCCAACCACATTTTATGTATATGATACCGTATTTTACTTCTTTTTGTGTATTCTTTAACTAATTTTTAAGGTATGATTGATTTTTACTGTTTTTGTGTTTTAACCTCCATAATGGCTTCATACGTAGTTTTTATCAGTGAATTTTTTTTCCTTTCATAATTTTCTCATTTCTAGTTATGATCTTTTCCTTCCACATAAAGAATTCCCTTTAACATTTCTTGTAAGGCCAATTTAGTGGTGGTAAACCCCTTTGTTTGGGAAGCTATCTCCTTCAATTCTGAATCATAACCTTGCTGGGTTGTAGGTTTTTTACTTTTAGCACTTTGAATATATCATGCCCCTCTCTTCTGCCCTGAAAAGTTTCTGCTGAAAAATCAGCTGATACCCTTATGGGGTTTCCTTTATATGTGCTTGCTTTTCTCTTGCTGCTTTTAATATTCTCTCTTTATCTTGACTTTTTGCTATTTTAATTATTATGTGTTTTTGTGTGGACATCCTTGGGTTCATTTTGTTTGGGGGCACTCTGTGATTCCTGGACCTGGGTATCTGTTTCCGCTCCCAGATTAAGGAAGTTTTTCTTCAAATTATATCTTCAGATAAGTTTTCTGTCCCCTTTCTTTTCTTCTTCGGGGGCTCACTATAATGTGAATGTTATGCTTGATGATGTCACTGAGTTTCCTTAATCTATTCTTATTTATTATTATTCTTTTTTCTTTTTGCTGTTAAGGTTGGTTGCCTTCCATTATCCTGTCTTCCAAATCATTGGTCCATTCTTCTGCATCCTCTAATCTGCTGCTGATTCCCTCTATATATTTTTAATTTCAATTAGTGTATTCTTCAACTCTAACTGGTTTTTTTTTTATAGTTTCTATCTCTTTGTTGAAATTCTCATTGAGTTCATCCACTTTTTTCTCAAATCCAGTGAGTACCTTGATGATCATTACTTTGAATTCTTTATCAGGCTTGTAAAAGGGACAATTACTGAATAAGTTGGTTGCAAAGAATATGAAAGAAAATCAAATGCCTTTATTTTCCCTTCTTTAACAATTAAACTTAAGTCCACAAATATAATTAGGCCAAAATGCAAGAAAATTTCACTGAATGTGAAAGCCTAGGATTTTTAGCATTGTTTTAACATATGTGTGTGCTACAAAGTATTTAAAGAAAAATAAAAAAATGTCAGTATTAAAAGAAAGTCTCTGTCTTTGCACAGGGCATTGCCAGCTTCTTAACAGTGTATCTGCCAGAAATGTCTCTACAAAATGCTAAGGTGTCATGGAGCAGGGTGACTTTTCTCAATCCTGAACAAACGTGACATGTTTCCAATATAAACTAGCATGACATAAAATAAACTTGTTTAGTTGCTCAAAGACAAAGAAGCACTAAGCACCTAACATGGTGCTGAAAACAATTTCCTTTTAATATATATTTGCTAAATGATGGACTTAAGATGCAAATGTAAGCTATAACCCACATTATTGGCTCTTTTGATGTAGGTGCTTATGCCCTCATCATGTTCCAAAAGGGTTAAGGCAACTAAAAAACATGCATAAAAATGATGAAGATAAACTGAGACTAACTAAGAAGAAAAGTTGCAACACTGTAGGTGAACAAGATGGAGCGAGTAAGCATGTACTTCACAACTTCATCTGCACTGTATAGTAAGATTTAAAAATGCACATATTATCTTTCTATTGAAGGACCATGCTATTTGTTGCATTTTTCTTTTCTAAAAGTAGTCAGAATAAACAGTAAATAGGATTTTTCCTAATGAGGGGTCTGGGAACTAGGAATCTATGTTTTGGCTCAAGAAAACATCTTTAGTTCCACAAATTGTTGTTTAGGATAAACAACAATAGAGCAGAAGGCAGTGCAGACTCTAGTCTGAAGATCAGTAAAATCTGGGGGGAGAGAGAGAATAAGTGTCTTTACAGATTTATTTAAGCATGGGAGAATATAATAAGTACAAGTATACCTGCAAGTTGTATTATGGGACCAAATAAACAAAAAACTAGAAATCTATATTTAATACAAGCAAACAAAAACCACAAGAGGAAGCATAAACCACTTTATCTCCAATTCCCAGAAAGTCCACTTACCTATCGCTTGAGCTAAGGCTATAACAACCTCCTGGCAAGTTGTAACTTCGGTGACCCCACAAACAATCCTCTGAACTCCATCCACCCATACTTTAAGTTCCATGGTGCAACCAGCCAGTCACCCAAGGGCCCTGAGACTGGTCATCAAGGTGTCAGGTCATGTCGCTGGCTATGGAAATATGGGGAAGGCAGTCTTGTGTAGTCAGCTAAAAGGAGGAAAAAACATTTTTAATAAAATGAGTCTTCAAATTTCTTCTATTAAGTATTATGCAAAATAAATCCTACTACCATTAATGACCATGTACATACTTATTTTATAGAACAGAATTCGGTAGCATGAATACAACTACAGTCACTTCTTCATGATATTGTTTCATATTACTATAATTTTCATAATTATATTTTTAATCATAAAGTAACTCTAAGAAATCAAAAAGCAACTCTAAGAAATCTTACTTACTTGACTAAGCCCTATTGTTCAACATATAAGCTATTCCTTTTTAAAAAAATTTTTTTTATTAACATATAATGTATTATTTGTTTCAGGGGTACAGGTCTGTGATTTATCAGTCTTGCACAATTCACAGTGCTCACCATAGTACTTACCCTCCCCAGTGTCCATCACCCAGCCACCCCATTCCTCCCATCCTCTCTACTCCAGCAACCCTCAGTCAGTTTCCTGAGATTAAGAGTCTCTTATGGTTTGTCTCCCTCTCTGGCTTCGTCTTGTTTCATTTTTCCTTCCCTTCCCCTATGATCCTCTGTCTTGTTTCTCAAATTCCTCATATCAGTGAGATCATATGATACTTGTCTTTCTCTGACTGACTTATTTCGCTTAGTATTATGCTATTCCTTTCTTTTAAAAAAAAAATCTCATTGGGATCATTTGTAAGGTTAAAAAAAGTTTTTGTCATTTTTTTGAATAATAAACCAGTTGAACCAGTTTCCCTAGCCTTGCCAGCATTTGTAAATCTATCTTCATAACTCCATTGCATTCCTTTGTTTATTGTGTCCCTTGCTTCCCTCTCTTCCCCAAAAGGGCTGAGTGTCCTCTTCAACACTCAAACTCCAACACCAACCACAGTATAAGGCATAGGTGTGCAGAAAATATTAGTTGATAGAAATTAATTCCTTTACTGGCTGACAACTTCCCCATGTATGAACTGCTTGTCCTTTTCTCATTTATTTAACTGAGGTTTGATAGTATTCTTAAATTACAAGAGTTACTCTAATTATATAAACCTCAACTTGTTGTTACACTTGCTGTTTCCTCATTGTTTGATTTTTTTGTTTAGCTGCATTATATATATATGCCAAGCAGAAATTTTTACATTCTCACACAAACCCAAATGCCTTGATTTCTTGTATTGATCAGAATGTTATTAGCTGGTTAAAAATCAATTGCACACAATTCTTTTTCCTGTAGGTTTTTAAAATCTCAGCTCTTCCTGTGTTAAAATTTTAATCAATCTATGATTTGTTTGTCCATTGTCCTATGGTCTTCTTATTTTTTTGTTAGTTTTTGAAAAGAATGCTAAAGTTTATGAGATGTAATAAACATTGATTTGATTAAAAGGAACATTTAAATTTATTTAAAAGTCAACAATGGAACTGGTGTTTCAGGATTAATGACTTATTGATTTAAAAAACACTAAAAAAGTATCTAGTAAAACAGTATTTACTACAAACAATAACATAGTTCTTGTGCATTTTCTTAAAGGACCTAAGATAGTTCTAGGCCACCTGTCACCCGTGTATATGAGACAGAACACACATAAGTGAAGGAGAATAAACCTATTGCTTTCTCCAGAGAAGGTACAAAAATAGTTTTTGTCATCCTGAAAACAAGGGAAAGGACTGACTGTTTCCCAGTGTGTCGATTTGGCTCCCTCTGCCTACACATTGAAGTGCCAAGGTGGTTTCATAAACCCCCTATATGCCCAGAAGGAGGGCCACTTGCCTCTGACAAGCTAATTTCCGTAACTGTGTTCCTCAGTTATGACATCCTGTGAGATGCTAAAGTTTCTGGGGGGTAGGGGGAAGGGTTCCAAAGCCAAAGAAATGTTAAGAAATCTTGCAAATAAACAAGTTTCTTTACAGTTAGACTACTCTGAGCATTTAATAGGCTGTTGCACACTCGAAATTTCAAATGAGAGGTTTATATATGCTACTGTCCCCAGTCCATTTAAAGACCACTTAAGGAAAGGAAACAGAAGAATTCTGACTTAAAACAAGATCTTTCTCCTTCTCCGTCAGCTGCTCTATTTACTAAAAATAGAATATGTATTATTCCTCTTGGAATAAAAGATTAAAAAATGGCCAAACATTAATATATTGCACTAAATTAATATATTAAAATTAAATTATTTTATTAAATAAAAAACTCAGCTGAGTTTAAAAATCTAAACTGAATCAAAATCTATTTAATACCTAGTCCATTATTTTTCATTAAAAGATCTTAAACTTGGGAAACCTGGCAAGAAAGACAGATCTCATTAAAGGCCTCCTCCCCCCAAAGAAACCTGTCATTTAAAAGAAACTTATGAGGTTCATTTTTAAGTTCTATAAAGGTTTTAGTATATCACATTTTCTTATCTTCAATTATCATTATTTCACCTCAAACTTTTAACCATTAAGTGAATACAAAGGAACACAGAACACAAGTACATCTGTTAAATATTACAGAGTATAATAATGTTATGGGAAAACACTGAGCATAAATAATATTGCTTAGTTGGTATCAACTTGGAGGGTATTTATCCTCTTGATCAGAGACTTCCTACCACAGCTCATCACACAGAAGACCAGCATCTGCATTTTTCTTTTAACACCATGAATATTATCTTTCAAACTTAAATCCTTAAGGAGAGTAAAAAATATGCCTTAATAGATCAGATCAGGGGCGCCTGGGTGGCTCAGTCAGCTAAGCGTCTGCCTTCAGCTCAGGTCATGATCCCGGGGTCCTGGGATAGAGCCCCACAATTGGGCTCTGTGCTCAGCAGGGAGCCTGCTTCTCCCTCTCCCTCTGCCCGCCTGTCTGCCTACTTGTGATTTCTCTCTCTCTGTCTCTCTGTCAAATAAATAAAATCTTAAAAAAAAAAAAAATAGATCAATGAACCACATGGTCCAAAATTTTATTTCTAGCAGAGCCACTATTTTCAAAATATGGCTTCTGTCAATTTGAGACTGTACTAACAATCATCCCCCTAGCTTCCCTAAAAATCACGGTGTTATTCATGAAAGTCATTTGAAGAAACTGTCTTCTCGGTAGAAGCCCCTACTACTCCCTTCTGTTCTATCGTCCAGAGTCCAACTCCTATGGCTCTGCTCCCAGCCCCAGAACTAGACTAGAGGGAAAATGGAAGTCCTACACTGTAGGTGCGTATGGTGGATTGCTCATCACTGGAACTAAGGACTCAAGAAGCTAAAGGGCTTTGGCATCTCAGTTGGAATTTGGAATAAATTTTTCCATGGAAACAATGATGTAGGTCGAAGTAAGGTTCTATTGCAAGGGCATTATATTATAGTTCTTATTGTTTTTACCATAAGGTTTCTATATTCAAATCATTATTATTTTAATTTTTATAATGAAAAATTAGGTTTATTCAGTAACATCCTACTGGGAACAAGTGTTCTTTAGTTAAAAACTATTTATTATCTTGAAAGCCTATTGGAATTAAGCATCTGCATTTGTGGAGACATATTCCCCCAAGAACAGTGCTTTAATAAAACAATTTTAGTCAATCCTCATTATTCGTGGGTTCCTTATTTGTGAAGTCACCCACTCACTAAAATTTATTTATAACCCCAAAATCAATCTTTATGGCACTTTCAGAGTCATTCAAAGACATGTATATAGCAGTGAAAAATTTGAGTTGCCTGACCTACACATTCCCAGCTGAGGTTGTAACGAAGCAATACTCTGCCTTCTTTCATGTTTCATACTGCCGACAAGTTATCTTTTTTCAGTGTATTTAGTGCCATGTTTTGGCATTTTTGTAGTTTTTGTTGGTGATTTCACTGTTGAAAATGTCTCCCAAGCATAGTACTGACACCATCTAGTGTTCCTAAAGTACAAGAAGGATGTGACTTATGGAAAAAAGTACGTGTTGTTAGGTAAGTCTTGTTCAGGTACGAGTTAGAGCGCTATTGGCTGTGAGTTTAATGGCAATGAATCAATAATATACGTCACATAAGGCATCTTTCGACAGAAAAACACATAAAACAAGGTGATATACTGATCAGCTGATGAAACTATTGTGACCAAAGGTTCTCACAAATAACAAGAATTGACTGCCTACTTTAAAATGGTATAACTTCCTTGTGATGGCTACCATCAAGCTACTAAGCAAACTGCATTACTCCCTGGACACTAGACACAAGCATACAGGTGGCTTATTGCCAATTTTTACACTTCTTTCATGTCCAGTTTTGTTCAATATCTGTGGTTATTGCATATTAAAGCATTCTTTACAGAAACAGCATACAGATAAAATGTGTTATAATAAAATCTTCACAATCAAGCTAGCTACTTTAATTAAAAAAACACTGATGCTAGCCACTAGTTCTTTTGGCATCATACAGAGATTCTGCACAATGAACACTGTGTATTCTGAACAGTACTTATTAGAACTAATAATCAGATACCCAACCCAAATTCTCTTTTGTACAGAAAACTAGTTAAAAAATAAAATCTAGGGGTGCCTAGGTGGCTCAGTCGGTTGGGCGATCGACTCTTGGTTTTGCTCAGGTCATGATCTCAGGGTCATGGGATTGAGGTCTGTGTTGGGCTCTGTGCTCAGCGGGGAGTCTGCTTTCCCCTCTTCCTCTGCCCCTCCCCCTGCTTGCAAATGTGCACTCTCTCTCAAATAAATAAATCCTTTAAAGAATAAAAACTAAAGGGAGTTTAGATTACCTCATTCTAAAACTAATTTGATGTGAGAATTAAGTGAAGTTATGGAGAACAACTGTTATGAACTAAAAAAGTATTAACCTTTTAATGTTCAAATGGTTACTGAGGTAAGGAAAAAAAATGGGTACTTCTTGCCTGTGGGAGATGGAAAAGTAACCAAAGATAAAAACAAATAACAACAACAAAAACCACCTGGAGAACATGACAGGATGAAGCACAATAAGAGAAGGAGAGAGTGAAAACACATTAGGAAGGAAAAAGTGGGTAAGAAAACAGATTTTGGTAGGTACAAGTAACAGTTTCTGGAAAACTGCCTCAGATGCCAGTCATAGGTTACTTGCTCCTAAACAGCAGTGTTCAGGTGACGCATGTTTACAACACTCTGGTTTTGTATTTTGGAAACCCAGTTAAATGTTCAGTTGCTTGTAGCAAACCCATTATTTTGCGGTTCTGCAAATGGTGTCACAGAAAATAGGTTGTCGTAAAAGGTACACAACGTTAAACAGTGGGCACTAAGGAAGAGGACTCCAGCGATATCAATAAAAGCCTCCCCAAACGAGATATTGAAAACAACAGTTCTATGACATGCACCACGGAAATAAGGCTCCCCAGTCTAACAATTTTGGGAAACACTTCAAAACACATTGTCTTTGGGAGACCATGTGCAGCAAGATACTCCACAGCTGAGAAACTGGTTAAACTCTGTTAAACTAGTACTCAGTGACTTAGCAGGGAGGGCGAGACAGTGGAAAAGAGGCACAACACCTATAAAATACCCCGTTGAACTACAGGATACAAATAACCAACTTCTGAAGATACCCTGTATATAACATGAGACTTCTGCTAGCCCTTTAATGTATTTTGAAACACCCAGGAGTGGTGATAGATACACTGTGTAAAGCTGTACTTGCAGGGACAATACAGAACAAATGAGAAAGTTTATAGCTTTTCTCTTTCTCTTATATGAAGTCTTAACTGTCACGATTAAGCAACGTCTTCTAAAGATGGGTTTTGTATTTTTCTTTTTCGAGAACTGTCTTAAGTCATAGGATTTTTGCTTTGATAGTATGTTTTTAAAAGTTCACAATGTTAAGGAAGATTTGCATATCAATTATTAAATCCAGTAAACCCATGCTCTTTCCTCTACTATTCATCATCCTTAGGTCACAGCATTCAAACACATGCAGTGATTTAACATTTCCCAAATTTAACATGTTCAAGTGACCATTCTGCAATTATGGTGACGAATGGCATGAGTACTTACTATCTGCTAAGCATGGTGTATTGTGTCCAACTTATTCCTCATGATACAATTCAGTGAGTTAGGTATCATTAGCCTCATTTTAAATATGAGAAAAGTGAGTCTCAGTTTAAATAAGGTCACAAACCTAGGAATTTAGGGACATATATTCCAAATTGGGATAAGGAAAGAAATTATAGCATGAGTAAGTACTGCAGACTTCTCTAAAAGGATTCAATTGACCCAAATAAATGTTCTTAAAATGTTCCAAGCTACATTAAGAAATCTCATCTACCATCACTTGAAAATTTATTTTTATCAATAAACAATGATCAGACAACATGTACAAATTTTCTGTTCTAGGAGAAAGAAAAGAGTAAACCAACTAAATCCTGTTAAACTATAGTTTTAATTCAGAGAACCTATGATAAATAACTGCACATGTCAGCAAAATGAGTGTCTCATGATCATGTTCATCTTTCAGCACTAACAAATTATTCCTCCAGTTTTTGAAAATTACACCCAGATTTATTTTTACAGATTCTAAAATAAATATGTCTGCATATTTGTGATAATTTTTAACTCTTGCCTTAAATACAAACCAAAGCTTCTTAGAGATTTCTGATATTTTAAGTTCACACCATTAAAAACTACTTTTTGGAAAAAGCCATTTTTTTCAAGGTAACACTGATTAGTGGAAACAGAATATACCAAGGTTCAAATCCTGAGTCTATTACTTACTGTGTGACTTAAGTCAAGATGTGTAACTTTCCAAGAGGCATTTGCGAGAAATGAAATGTCTTTTTAAAATGTACTTAGTGCAGGGTTTGGAACAAAATATGGATTCAACAAAAGTTAGTTCTGTGTATGGAAATAAAAATTATAACTTTCAAAAATTAGAAATTTCTTTATTATAGGAAAAATCAATATAAAAGCAAAATTTCAGAACTACTATTACTATTTTAATAAGAGTATCTAAAAATAAAGACATTTTAGGTTATTACACCATGTACCTTAAGAGCAGCCAACATTCTCAAAGTTTTTAAATCAAGATTATAAATGATAACTGGGACTAGCATCCATATTAAGAAATTTCAATTACATCTGGTATAAACATGATACAAATCAAGTTAAAGTTACTGGTATAAAAAATACTGATCCTGCTGAACTACCTTTCTCTCCTTAAAAAAGTAAACTTTTAAAATGGATATAGCTAGTAACTTTAGTTTTTTATTTAATATCAAATTTGGTGCTATAAGAGCCATTGCCTTCAGTTGAGTTTCTTATTCTAAGCCCACCTTCAGATAGCTTATTGAGGATAGTATTTTTCTAAATCATATATAATGTTAAACCCATATCTGTGACTTTGAAATGGAAACTTCTCCTATACACAGAGGTGTTAACCAAATGCTCACAAAACAGTATCAAGAATCTTTTGGGAATACAGTACTTCACCAAACTGATTTCTGAACTAAAAATTTGGGTAAACTTTCATCTGTTAATTAAAGCTCCGAGCAGGAACACAGGATTTCTATGTAATAAATATAATTTTAAGAGGAAGCAAAATCTTTACAACTGCCCATTTTAGAAAATGAAGAGATGTGTTTCCAGCAACCAAGGCTAGTCTCAATAGCAAACTCTGCTTCAAAATAATTCCTTCTACCAGTCTAATATACTGACACTACCAGAAAGTAATTTCTTGCCTATTCCCCTCAAAATGGTTACCATTTGTACAGTCATTCTAATATCCTATGGATACACAAGGCCATGTTTACTAGACTGAATTCCTCTTTGACTTCTGGTTGACAGGACATTACTGGATCAAGTGTTCTGACTGGGAATTTAACCTGGAACATCATACTGTGAAAAGAAGCACAGGAGAAGATACAGAGGGGCCAGGGAGCCATGGTGGCATGAGACGATGGCCACTTGGTAGGTATGAAGGGATGTCATAAAAGTGATGGAAATGAATGAAGGCCAACACACAGAAACAGCCATCACTGTAAGCCAGTTCCTGGTGGTCACAGTCTCTCTAGTGGTAGTAGCCCTGAGTCAACTTTAACTTCTACACAAGTGCCAGTAAGATCCCAGCACATGCCTCTTCTTTTACTCCTTCCTTTCTACCATTCCATCCTTACCATATTCTTCTTCCCAAGTCACAAGCCAACCAACAACACCCCAAAATACACTTGGCTCTATCTGGCAAAAGTTTTAACAAGGAAGCTGTGGATTCCTTGCACTGGAGAAACTGGAGAGGGACGGGCACATGGTGGTATTTTCTCTCTAGGTAAAGGTCAATCATTTCATAAAGTTCACCAAAACCAAATGGATAAGATATCTTGCCTTTCAGAGCTAGCAACTCACTGGTCACCAACCAGTATAATCATTTTACTGAATACAGAAGATTGAGGCCTGGCCAGTTTACATCATTTGATCAAGATCACATGGATAGATGTTAGCCAATATTTGGAATAATATCAGATTATTCTGAAAATGGATATTAAATATATTTACATATACTGAAATAAATTAACTGCCCAGTATAGAAGATGTTGAAGGAGTTGTTCCTATAAAGAATTCTAGTTAAAATAGGCCATAAAATGGGCGTTACCACTGATATTAAAGTAGGAGTATGAAAAAACTATGTGTTGCTGTTCTTGCTAATTCTGTTACATGTTTATGGAAGGTGGAACAGTGGGGGACCTTAAAATTTAGTTTTACTAATACAAAATCTCTTAAGAAATATAAAAATAATATACCAGTGGGTTCTATTTCTTGCTGCAGTATTATAAAAAAGGAATATAAAAAGCCATCTGTTTTGCACTTATATCTTCTGTTAAGGTCCCAGTCTACTTTGTGGCCCTTTAGAGATAGTTGGAGGCATGTGTATAGTGACAAGATCTGTGATAGCTTAACTCCTGTTAGAGCTCTAAGGCCTGGCATGAAGGATCACATTCTCAAAGTCTTAATGCAAAAAAACCCTGAACTCTGGCCTCAAGTAAATTTGTGCCTTTTACTATATGTGCTATTTTAAGGTTCTCATTCATAATCATTAGAAAACTGGCAGGGAGCAATGTTACAATGTACTTTAAAAAAAATTACTGAACACTTGGTTACATTTTAAATGATAGATGTAAGTGCAAACAGATATTTGATATTTCTCCCTGAGCAGATGCACTTTGGTATTTTCATTGTAAACCAACCCTTCAAATAAAAACACATCTTTGTTACTTGCATAACAACAAGAATAAATAGCTAATATAGACTGAACTCTTACTTTGTGATAGATGAAAAGTTAACTACTATATTTAATCCATTCAATAGCCATCTATATTTCTATGTGATATGAATAATTTTGATACAAATGAGGAAATGGAGGTATAGAGAAATTAGTAATTCGTCCAGAGTCACTCAGCCGGCAAGTGGCAGATCCAAATCTGATAATGCTCATAGGAACTACTAAAAAGTTACTTATATTTATGAAATAAAGTTATTAGTAAAGTTTGCCAGGACTTTGTAATCACCAGTCCTGGCTCAGGAGAGAAAGTAATCAAGTAGATGTGACCACAGGATGTAGAAATTCCAATACTATGAAGCTGAATGATATAGTTAGCCTAATTACTGCCACAGAGCTGAGAAGAAGCAAGGAGCTGATGTTCAATAATCATATCAGACTTAGTAAGGAATACATGATCCCTGAAATTCCTGCTGGAAACTGCTCCTCCCCCCTCTCCCTTGTCTCAATGAAGCAGGAATCGAGCTGGGGTCTAAATTCAAATGTTATCAGACCCCCAAAGCCCAAGTTCTTTCCACTAGAACAAAGTATCTGCAGGGCAGAATCATCTTCTTCTCCACATTGGATACAGGCTATTTCATGAATGATTGTTGTCCATTTGAGTGACAGCAAATTGTGTTGTGGCCTTATGGTCATCATTGAGGTATAATGAATCTATTTCCTGAATTTAGTATTTATGACATTCTGTGATGAAACCTGCTGTTTTACTTCATAGTGGATAAACATAAATTTATTTTTTATTCATGAAGCCAAGATCACTACAGACTTCTCATTCATATTTTTATAAATACTGAGCCTATCAATTCTGACAAAGAAGTCCATTTTTATATTTACAATGAAATAAGTGTAAACTTTTCAACAAAACAACATTTTGACTTACGGTTACAATGGTAACTTTAAATAGCCAAACTTTGTATGTCAAAACATGTTCCTCTGAAGGCATAGGAAATTAGTATTTCTAAGCTAAATTAGTAAACATTTGAAAGACAAAAGAATTTTGGGAGAAAATGCTACTGAAATTAATACATACAGTTAAAGAAAATGTGAGTGCCTGATTCCTGGGTCAAAGTAGTTGCCACACTATAAAACTTGTACTAACTTCAATTTTAAGATTTGAATAATATAGTATATAACGTGGAACAGTTCAAATATTTCCCAAAATTTCATTACTATACTTACTCAGTTGGTAAAGTACTAAATGCTTTAAGAGTATGGAAGCCAGATATTATATTTGGCAAGCTAAACATGCATGATCCCTAAGAATCTTTATTAAAGTAGGATTACTTCGATTCAAAGAAAATTAAAAAGTATGAACAATGTGAAAAGCCAGTTTTCCCGTAATCTTTAAGAATCAAGAAGAATTTTGCTAATTCTTTTTATTTCTTGAAGAAAAATCTAAGTTAAATAATTAAATCCCTAGATAATATGCAAAAATAGGTGCATCTTTTGGTGATTTTTTCAAGTACTAGGTATTTTCCATTGTAGAATTTTAATAGAGAGGTTAATTATTCAGTGTAATGTAACACATAATGCTATTATTCCAAACTGCCACACTTTATTCCTCATATTATCTTTAGATGCCATTCTCTTTAAAGAGATACTAAGTGCCGCTCTGCATTTAGTTGGGGGAAGTTTTGGACTTCAAATAACCTAGGAAGTGTTGCACTGTTTTGTGGGCATTCAGTATTACTGGAGAAGACAGATGCTAAGTTTGAGATGTGTGCTGTGACACTTCAGGGCAAAAGGCATGGTACTTATTGTAAATATTACCAGTGATGCTGACTGAAGGGGTATTCTACTTGACAATATTCTATTTAAAGAACTGGGCTTCGGCTGAGTCCCTGCCCTTTACTGTGAACTAGCGGAGCCGGGTGAAGGTGGCTACAACCTGTCAGTCAGTAGACAGACTGAATGAGGAAAGCTTTAACCTAGAGCACATGAATAAATATAAATGGCGCAACTGTAAGGCACAGCAACTAAAGCAATTAACTTAAAAATCCCAATATACTTTCCAAATTAAACTGCTTGCTTCGGGGGAAAAAAACCCCTTAGTCTTTGTTATGTTTAAATACATTTACTTATGTTTCATTAGTATATCTGATTTCCACAATGTGTTTACATCTCAACAAGCCCTACATTTTCAGAGTAAAAAGCAAAGCTCAAGCAAGCACTGCTAATCCAGCAGTTATCTTGGCAAAGACACTTGTAGAACTATCACCCCATTGAACGAAATGGGTCAAAAAACAGGCCAAGGATTACTCCAGTGATCGCCAAAACCTACCCCTTGCCTCAACGAGTTGCAAAGTGGGAGCAAAGGATCCACAAGATAATAACTGTCACTATTTAGATAGAAAGGGGCTTTCTAGGGAAAGGGAATGAAATAGTGGCCCTGCTTAGCAGTTAAGAAAAATGGATTTTTAGAGAAACATTTAATTGAAATGTAACATTTCAGAAATTTTAAGTCTGACAAATTTTCACAAAGCAAACACATCTAATGACTTTTTAAGACCAAAAAGAACCCCTCGCCTCATCCTGAGCCCTTCCTAACAGACAACCATTATTCTGACCTCCATCATCACAGACTAGTTTCACCTGGTTTTGAATTTTGTATAAATGAACTGCATCATAGGAAGTGGTGTCTGGTTTTGTTGGTGCACCAGTATGTTTGCTGAGCTTCATCCATGCTGCTGTGCATAGCAGTAGCTCATTCTTTCTCACTGCAGTCGAGATTTCCATTTTATAAATAAACCCCAATTTGTTCATTTGCCTAGGGTTGATAGACACTAGGGTTGTTTTCAGTTTTTGGCTATTACAAATGCTGCTTTGAACACTTGTACTGCATTCCGCGGCTGCCTTCCAGCTGACCCCTCTTCCTTCCTATCCTACCTCTTCCCTTGCATGTCCATTTGGTACATTACTGCTAGAGAAATCTTTCTTAAATACAAATTTGATCCCACACCCCTGCTCAGAATCTTCCAAAGGCTCTCTACTGCCTTCGGATCCAAAAAAATCTGAAAAATCTATAAAATCCAAGCTCCTCACAGGACACTGATGTAATCCTTCTTGATCCTCTTGCAACTCTCCCAATTGCCCTCTACCATTATGCTAAGACACTGCGGTTCATTGAATACGTCATTCTCTCTGGCATCTTTGCCCCGTATAAGCTATTCTTCCTCCTTGGAAAATACTTTCCTGACTCCTGCCTCCTTCTAGGCATCTTTCCCCCAATCTCTTGGCTCCTCTTCTGATCTGAAGGTGGCCACTCTCTGTTCTTCAAAAAGCATAATGTTTTTGTTTTATCATGGCAACTCTCACAGAGCTTTATCTGCTTGCTCTTCTGATTCCTGTACTACCTCTTGAACCCTTCAGCACAGTGGCTGATACATAGTGGGCACACCATGTGTGTTTGCTGGGTAACACAGGTCCTAACTGTACAGGACAGAAACTGACAGTTTACATTTACCTGGGGGGAAAAAAAAGCACAGTACTAATCACCTCTGGATGACAAAATAGACATTGAGGTATTTTAAGCCCAGGCAAGCCCTGATTTAAACTCTTGGAATAAATGGTAAATCTTACCATTAATGATGCTACTGTGAATATTATACTGTACTGTAACATTCTTTTTTTAAAGATTTTATTTATTTGTCAGAGAGAGAGAGAGAGAGAGAGAGAGCGCACAAGCAGGGGGAACGGCAGACAGAGGGAGAAGCAGGCTCCCCGCGGAGCAAGGAGCCCGATGCGGGACTCGATCCCAGGACCCTGAGATCACGAGCTGAGCCGAAGGCAGACGCTTAACTGACTGAGCCACCCAGGCTCCCCTGCACTGTAAAATTCTTTTTTTTTTTTAATTTATTTATTTGACAGAGAGAGACACAGCGAGAGAGGGAACACAAGCAGAGGGAGAGGGAGAAGCAGGCTTCCCGCCAAGCAGGGAGCCCAATGCGGGGCTCAATCTCAGGAGCCTGGGATCATGACCTGAGCAGAAGGCAGATACTTAACGACTGGGCCACCCAGGTGCCCCTGCACTGTAAAATTCTTAAATATTGTATATCCCAAGGCAATGCCTACAAAAGGAATACTACTGTTTTAATCTACAATTTATAGCTTCCACATGATCTTAAATCAAATATTTAACTGAAATAATTTTATGGATATTCATTTTAAATGCTCAGTGCAAGTAAATCATACTTATGAAAGAGTAGATAGAAAAATAACTGCAAAAATAATGTCTAATGTTTAGAAATGAAAAAAAAATCAGTGCAGTATAAAATTCTGCTGACAGGGCTCTTTAACACCTTATCACTTTAAGCAAAGCTCTTCCCTCCCTAAAAACAAATTAATCAAAATAGGCCAAATGTCACCAGTTAAAAAGAAAGACATGCTCCACCCTACACACTCAGAGAGTTTTAATAAAAAGAATGTAAGGAATTTAATGAAATCATAACAAAGGAATTGATAAAATAAACAGCACAGACTTCTCAAGCCATTTTCAGATTCTGGTTTATAAATTACCTATCTAAATAACTTATCTAAGATTATGAAGACAAAGAGACCCACAGAGAGACCTGTGGCTAATATTCTCTTCCATTTCAAAGCTTGGGAATACACAGAGTGAACACAACATAATGCTCTTTTCCCAAACTGTTCCTTCAAATATGTTGTTTTCTCTGTAAACAAGTTCTTAAATTGCTATGTTTAGCTCACTTAGGTGGGGAAAAAATAAACTAACATTTTTTGACTTGTATGTATATTATTTCAGAAAAAAATTAAATAAACATGTACCTCATTTTATTTTTAAAATTAGACCCTAAGAGTTCCAAAACATTTACAATAACTAGCAATTCATATTCTCAATGATTCTGTCATAAAGAAGAAGTTAATAAGTCTTGAATATTTTGTATTTGTAAGAGCAATATTTCTGTAGAGCTATTCAGCAAAATTAAAAATTTGCATCTGGAGCTGAGAAGACAGATCCAACACATCACAGTATCAGAGAGGTGACATAAAGCTATAAAACTCACTCAAGTATACTCTATGTCCTTAAATAGTATCTCCTTAATTTTTCTTTTTTTAGATTTTATTTATTTGAGAGACAGAAAGAGAGAGAGTATGCACATGAGTGGGGGGAAGTGAGGGCAGAGGGAGAGGGAGAAGCAGACTCCCTGCTGGGCAGGGAGCCGGACACAGGGCTCAAACCAGCACTCTGAGATCACAACCTGGGCAGAAGGCAGACGCTTAACTGACTGAGCCACCCAAGTGCCCCTCCTTAGCATTATTGTACAAATTTATATCAGGCTGTCCTGTGCTTCCATTGTAAGACTGATCTAGACTTGCAATTTAGTATTTTAACGTATGTATATGTGTATGCCTATTTATACACATACGTGTGTGTGCATGCCCAGACACACACACCCTTCTCTCTCCCTCTCTGCTTCCTTAACTATAATTTAAACTAGAAATCAGAGTTCCTTTCCTTTATAACTGCTAATCTTGTGAACAAAGTGCATGCTTTTTATATTAGTAATAACTGTTCAAGTTATACAACTATCCAATGTTAAAGCCAGGAGATCAGTGCATTTCTGACAGTCTAAATTTCCACAAATCCACAATGATATTAAGCCAACTAAGCTCCCAAAGAAGTAAAAGAGTAGAGACCTCTGAGAAACAAACTAAACAATGAAATACTCTAAAAGCCGTATATACTAAAACTAATGGAAGGAATCTCAAAAAACTCATGGCTTGTGTTTTAATGTGATGGATAGCAACATATTCAGGCGAAAAGATAAATAAATAATTAAATTTTAGTATGAAAACAAATCACAGAGAATAAAACCTATATATAAAAATATTAATATGTTAAATTCATGTTCATCCTGCATAAATATATTCAGTGCTCAGAAAACAATAAAAAGTCTCAGTCCAAATAGAGTCAGCGGTTACCTTAATAATAAAATGGGAATCAAGCATTCAAGATCTAACAAATTTACTATTTAAAAGCTAGTAGATTTAATATCTAAAAGCTGAGAAGGGGGCGCCTGGGTGGCTCAGTTGGTTAAGCGATTGCCTTCGGCTCAGGTCATGATCCTGGAGTCCCGGGATCGAGTCCCGCATCGGGCTCCTTGCTCAGCAGGGAGTCTGCTTCTCCCTCTGACCCTCTTCCCTCTCATGCTCTCTATCTCTCATTCTCTCTCTCTCAAATAAATAAATAAAATCTTAAAAAAAAAAAAAGCTGAGAAGGTTGGGGGGAAGGGGGGAAGGGAATGAAGAGGGGCATTTAGGAGGTTTCAGCACAGTAGCATGGGATACAAGTTTTACAGTCAAGAGTATCTATCTATAATCAGTTCACTGAAACACTAGTAGAAGCATAACTTTAACCTTCTGGAAGGTTTTCCACTGCTCAAAATTTACTCAGAAGTGGCAGAATGACTAAGAGAATGAAGTTGTTAATTTTTAAAATTCAAATCAAGGAACCAATTATTTGTGCTTAGCTACTGAACCAGAAATTCTATGTTAAGGAGATAAACAGTGTCCTAATCTCCTTTTTTAAAAAATCAAGAACACTATATATTTAAAGTTATGATTCAGTAACAACTACAAAAACCAAAAACATCAAGAATATTAAAATCAAACATTAAAATATTAAAATCAAAACAAAAAAGCGACTGTTCAAATGAATCTAATACTTAAATTTGTGGAGATCCAATCAAAGTCAAGAAAATGAAATAATGATTTAATTTTAAATACACGATGTATTGACAAGGGTTAATTTATAAAGTTAGCCAAGCAGTTATCACTATCATTTTGTGATAACGATATCACACTCCCACTTCCAAAAACAAAACAAAACACCAACAGCTGAGGCTAACAGATGGGTTCAAGAGGGTTCAGGAGTTAAGGTTAAAGGGTTAGGTAAAGAACTCAAGTCTCTGATCTTCAGTCCTCTAACATCCAGGACCCACCCCTATCAGCCTCCCAGATTTATCACAAGAGATCTATAAGGAGCAGATAAACAAAGACGACACCTTCCACCTGCCTAAGCAAAACCAAGGAATGGAGTTTGCCTAGTATCTACTTAGCAAAAGTAATTCTTCTGGGGATTCTTTTGGAGATGCTTGCAAGTCACCTTAAGAATTCTTCTGAGCCTGCCCCGAGCAGTATGTTAAATTTCAAGAGTGGAGGAGTTTCATAGAAACTCACAGCTTTGGATCAGTTCCCTGCCCAATCATGAGGAACACCCATGATATCCCTTCCAGTTGTGATTCTAATGCTTCACATTGTGAGTGCCATTAGAATAGTTAAAAAAAAAAAGATAACTCAAAAACAAACTTGAAGAATATAAACATTTTCTAGGAAAATAAGAAAAAGTCCTACAATTATGTAGGAAGAATAAACATCTGTGACTGTTCCACAAAGCTCTAAGCAGAAAGGACTGACACAGACCTGAGTGACAGGAAGGATTTGTCTTTGAAAACAAAGGAGTAATTTATCAGGCCAATAAATTCATTGTGAAGACACTAAAGTCAAATTAAATAAAACCAACAAGAGACAAAGCAATGTCCTAGTTTTGTGCACTGGGAACTGAGGCTTCACTAAGCACTAATTATATCTGGTTGGAAACGAGGCAAATTAAATATGTTCCCTTTTAAAACAGTGGGGTTTTTTTAAACAAGAATTTTAAAGAAAGCATTGTGAATTATTTTCTCAAATTAATCTTGGGAGTTAAAGAATAGGTGATACAAGTAATTTTTTTTTTTTTTTTAATGTGCCCTGGGTAACAATGATGAAGGTATACACTGAAGAAATACTTAAAAGCCGAATATCTAGTTCTATATTTTTGGGCTTTCTAACATGACCCAGAAGCAGGGGTTCTAAGCACAAAGTATAAAAACAAATAAGTAAGTATGCAGGATCTGGGGCGCCCATAAATGACTGAGAAGGTAAAATACTTTCAGGAAACTACCATAACCACGTATTTTGGCTTATTTATCTTTGTGGTCTTTACTGCATTTTTTTTTTTTTTTTACTTCTAGTCAGTTCTATTTCTAAAGCGGCTGAGGATATTCTCCTTTGAGACTTTCATCTTGAAACAAACCTTCACTCTAAGAAAAAAGTATAAAACAGCAGAGAAAACATTATGAAGAGAACAAACTATTTTATCACGGCGGCACTAGTTCACCCAAAGCATATATACCACGCACAGCCTGTGTGCCAAATCCAGATAACGATGGCGGAGGCATGTACAAGGTAGAAGGACAATACACTAAAAAGGAGGTGAGATCTTAAGCATACACATGTCACAGGCACTCAAGCTCAGTCCCAGAATTGAGTTTAATACATATTTGCTTACCTTTCTCTCTCTCTTAAAACAACAACAAAACCTTTAAATTGTTTCACACTCAGGCTGGTGGGGCATTATCTTCCTTTAGACTCTGACTCTTGGGAAACAAGTATGTTGTGGTGACCTTTAGGGACAGCTCTTGGTTTCAGCACGCTGCCACTCCTCTGAAGCTCTTATCCCTGTACCCTATTCATGTGTTTGTGTATGTGTACACAAAAATGGTGTGCACCCCCCCATATAGAAGGGCCCACTAAAGTAGTCATGGCCGTCCATCAGCCATAAAAAGGCTGTCCATGCTATGAAATATATTTGCTTTTGAAAAGAGTTACTTAAATTTACTATGTTAAGCTTGTTATTTCAAGTGCTAATCTGAATAAACTAAAAGTGTTAGACGTCTAATAAAATTTTCAGTCCTAAATGTCTAATAAAAACAAATAAAATTACAAATAAAATACAATTTGGTCATAAAATTTTTAAAAACAGGATGGAAATTTTGACAAAAGAGAATAAAATGGGATACTGGTAGTAAAATATGTTAATCTCTACCCTATTTCTAAAAATACCTCCAAAAAGTACAAAACACAAAAACTACATAAAATAACATGAAATTTTAAATTTATTTGTAAAGAGTTCACTTTTGTAAGAGCCCTTGGAGGGATCTATAGATCAAAGAGGGTAAGAGGTGGGCATTGGCAGTGATCCACTGAGGTGAAGTGAAGGAAGAGTATTTTATCACTGATATTGTTTAATTTGAGAGGATGAAATGGCTTCCTATCTTTGTTTCCTTCTTATTTCTCTTTGCCGCCTATTAAAAGGAGGTAATTTAACAAATTCTGAGGAAAACAGTGCTAGGCTACATTGAATTCTATATCTCATGACTGGTCTGTTTAGTTTGCTGCACTTTAGAGCTATGTTCGTAACCCACTGAAATATAGATGCTATATCACCAGGCTCAACTGCTTCTCTCCTTTTTGTTTTAGGATAGTCTCCCATCTTCATAGTACTTCTTTAGTAGCAGTTGCATGCACTTGAAAAGATACAGACCCATAGCCCTTGAAGGGATCTACAGATCATCTAGGTCAGGGATTTGTTTTACAGTTCCAGTGCTTGAGGGACAGGACACACATCTTTCGTGAACACAGTGGTCCACTGGGATAGTCACAGCAATGGTCAGGGTAGGGGGATGAGAGAAAATACATCGAAATCCTTGAGTTCACAGGGTTAGGATGATGTACCGCCATGCCCTATCTAGGATTTTTAGCACTCTTAACTGCTCTGAAATTAAAACTCTTTTTTTTAAAAGTGGAAATGATCAAACAAATAAACTTCTTAGAAAAAAAACAATTTTTTTCTGACAGCCTAAGTAACTCTTAGTCCTTACCCTCTAGCATTTACTGTCCATATTTCAAGTTAGGGAACACTGTAAAACTTCCTGCTTCTGACTTTCTTCTAAAATCCAGGGCTGAAGAGGGAGAAAAACCAAACAAGGGTGGGATAAGGTCCAAATTATTTATTGTATCTTTTCCACATCATCTATTAAAATCTGTGATATTAATTCTTAATTGTTTTAAAGCCCATCTAACAAAAAAGTACCATACCTCAGATTCACAAGCTGTAGGGTTCTTCCAATTAGTTTGTTGCAAATTTCTTTTACCTTGGATATTTTCTTTTTATTGCAATACTTCAGTTTTAATTTCTATGTGCATTAGTTGCTATGAACCGTATCCTATTTTTGAGATTTATGAAGATTACGTCAGTATTTCCCTATAAACTCTAATGGGCATTTTCCCAAATGTCCAATACTATTGGTAAAAATTAACTCCTAGAGGTAAGGTTAATAAAGGTAAGGCTGTACCAAGGCACTGACCCTTCTTCTGTGGGCATTACTGTCTAGCTAGTTTTACTCCTGTGTAATTAAGTTGTATGGTCTAATGACAGTCCCTATCCTCACAGCTGGCTAAGAATAATTATTATCTGGGCTGGAACTTATACATACACTTAAGACTTCTTTTTGAAGAAACCCATGACCATCCATAACCTCATTCCTCTAACCATAAGGGCTCAAACTCAGTCTAAACAGCAGGTATCATGACAACCTTTTCATTTTAGCTTCTTCCCTCAGCTCAAATCCATCCCAAAGCAACTCAGTTCATTTCCCCCATTCATTTATGCACTCACTAGTAGTATATATCTGGGCCTCTCCTGCTTAAATCCATGAACGTTCCTCACTGACTTCAGGATAAAGTTCCTACCATTGTCCACCTCATTCCAGCCCCTCCTCAACTACACTTCCCCTCGTGAGGTAGCCATGTCTCTCTGCCCCACTGGGTACTGTTTTCTAAACATCCTCCTCCTTCCTACCCACTTGACCAGGCCCACCCCAATTATCAGCTGGTTTCTGTTTGATGAGATGGTGGTGGGAAAGGCACACCAGCAGATGCCAAGAGCTTCCTCTATGCCAGGCACATATACTAACTCAACCCACTGAGAAAATGTATCATCATCCCCATTTTACAAATGAGGATGTAGATGCTTTCAAAGGTTAACTAGATACAATACAGGCTAGTACAACACAGAGCAGGGATTTGAACTGAGTCTGACTCCAGTCCTTGCTCTTAATCTTTACCCAGAGGGTGGGAAACCCCACAGGGACCAGGCAGATTTGCATATTAAATACAAAGAAAACAGTTTTCACCTCCACAAAGAAATACACTTAAAAAAAAATACATGGCCCTTTATTTCTTTCTATGAAGATTATTTTCTTCAGTTTCATCTTACATCTGTCATAAAAACAACAACAACAACAATAAACAGCCTTTCATGGGGGCACCTGGGTGGCTCAGTTGGTTAAGCACCTGCCTTTGGCTTGGGTCATGATCCCGGGATCCTAGGATGGAGCCCTGCATTGGGCTCTCTGCTCAGTGGGGAGCCTGCTTCTCCCTCTCCCTCTCCCTCTGTCTGCAGCTCTGCCTACTCATGCACTCTCTCTCTCTCTCTCTCTCTAATAAATAAATAAATAAATAAAATCTTAAAAAAATAGCCTTTCATGTTAATTTTCTAAAACAGAAACCTTGGATAATTAACTATATTAATGTCATTTTTACAGATAAATCATTTTACTCTTGAAAATTTCAATGTGCTTTAGGATGAAAGAGTGAGAGAGTACCAAGCATGAAGAAGCAATATGGTGGTGGGGCGCCTGGGTGGCTCAGTCGGTTAAGTGTCTGCCTCCGGCTCAGGTCATGATCTTGGGAGTCCTGGGATCGAGTCCCACATTGGGCTCCTTGCTGAGCAGGGAGCCTGCCTCTCCCTCTGACCCTCCCCCCTCTCATGTACTCTCTCTCATTCTTGCTCTCTCAAATAATAAATAAATCTTAAAAAAAAGCAATATAGTGGAAAAATTTAAAAAGATATGGAAAAGTTCACTATTCATGTAATTTTTTATTGCAAAAGCAAAAAAATGCTGTAAACAATTTGGTATTTCTGTTCTGACCTGAAAGATCACACGTTTTACTTAGAGCTTCAATTTTTTTTAAAGATTTTATTTATTTGAGAGAGAGAATGAGATAGAGAGAGCATGAGAGGGTCAGAGGGAGAAGCAGACTCCCTGCTGAGCAGGGAGCCCAATGCGGGGACTCGATCGCAGGACTCCAGGATCATGACCTGAGCTGAAGGCAGTAGCTTAACCGACTGAGCCACCCAGGTGCCCCTAGAGCTTCAATATTTACATGAGCAGATATCAAATTCTTTTGATCAAAGGAGCTCCAACAAATTCTGTAATGGCTTGAGAGCTGAGCCACACAATACTGGTAAGAATTGGATCTCCAACTGATCCTAAGTCTAATCATAGTGTCTGGGGTCAAACTGAACTATTCAGCAACATTTACACTGTCTTTTTTTTTTTTTTAGTATATGTGCTGCCAAAATGAGCACAGCACTGTCCTTACTTTTTGCCTTAGAGGAAAACTCACAGTTCAAGGATGGCTGGAGTATCTGATATATGTATTTAGTTCCTAACCCATATGCGCTTTAAAATAAATCACACGCATAAATTGCTCACTGTAGTACATCTGTGGGTAAGAAGCTCCTTTAACTGATTATGTAATATTTTAGTTTAGGTAGTAAAAGATCCCAGATGTTTACTCTAACAGCTTTTGTAGAGGCACGGGATTAATGTTAGACACGTAATCACTGGTTTTGGAACAGGGCCAGTGTGTACATATGCTGTTTAATTATGTTGGCACCCCAGGCATTTCAAACATCAACAGAATTTCTCAGTTGATATTCTCATTACTAACCCTCTTTTAAATAATTATAGAAGGGTAAAGAAAACTGGGCATTTCACATGTTAATGAAATCTATTTAATGCCTTTGACTTTTAATAGATTTGGAGGTTTACGGATTAAAAATATCTTAGGTTACAAAGAACAGGTAAATAAGGTACAAAAATTGCCAGAAAATATTTCTTCAAAATTCTTTGCTGCACATTAGTGTAGCAATTTCCAAATCCTTTTCTGTTATTGTTCTCCCTTTTAAAAATTCACATGTCCCAAGGGAACGTTTGGATTAAGCCATGAAAGTTTCCCATGAGACCTAGAACTTGACTTTGGGATATACTTCTTTACAGGAAACAGTGCTAGAAGTTTATTTTGAATAAACATTCCAAAGTTCCTTACCTAGATGATTTGGAGAAACCTACTGTGAATCTAACAGCATACAGACATAGAATTGTTTTTATATTAATGACTCAAATTTCTCCCACTTCCTTTTAGGAAAAATGAAGCAACAACATACATATTTCCACAAATTTTCCAAAAAGACATTTACAAGTTTTACATGTGAAAATAAATGAATAAATCATCACAAAAATGGATGAGCTGGGACAATAAACACTACAGACTATTAGGAAGGATCTTTGCAAGTGAAGCATGCTCAATGGAAAAATTCCTAAAACCAGAAGTTTTCCAGACATAAAATTTCTGAACTTCCCAAGACCATATGTTAGTTACTAGCTCTGCTGGGATATGGAAAATTTCCTTCTTATGCTGCAGGCTGCTGATATCATGCATAAATATAAATTAAACACACAGAAACATACATTCATTAAACTAGTATGTGATGATGGGAAACAAGGTATTTTGGTAAATTTATTTGGAACGCATTTATAAATAAAACATACACGTCATATCAAACCACTGAAGCATTTTTTCAGACTTTCAAATTTCTCTGAATAAGAAGTATTTTCAATAATGATGGGAATAGCTGTAGTTTTACATGTACTGAAATCTCTATTAAACCCTTTTCTCTCAAACTCTCCCACCCCCACTCTGATCACTCAGACTCCACTTAACAAGCCACCTTCAGAAGCAGATACTAATTTTCCAGTCCTCTATTTAAAAATATCTCAATCAACTATTTGCCATTTTTACTGCCAATAGTTCAAAACCCATTTTACAATGATCGTGTAAGTGGATTACAGCAGCCAAGAGACATATTTTGTGAGAACATATTTGTGATTATTGAGTAATTAGTACATTCTTTCTATAACCAATGATAGAATATCTGTATTGTTTTATTACTACAGGACACTGAAATACTATGTTCCTATAGGAAATAATATACCAAAATGGTATACACTTATGAAATTAAGATGTCTTAGATTATCAATAGAATAGTGGTTAATGGTCCTAGAAATGTAATAATTAAGCATAGTCTGGCCTTTGTTAGTATTGCTTTCTTTGTGCCATAGGTTGGAGATATTTTGTGATACACAGTTAACCGTGAAAACTTAGTACTTGTCTGTACAATTCGTGTGAAAAAATGCTTTTTCAATCCTCTGCTTCAGATGTTAATCTGGGGCTGCTAAATCTAATTTGGGAAAAAAGAGAAGTTCAAAGACAGCTACTTGGTTTACAAAACAAACTATTATTTATTAGAATAATGCACTTTTCTACTACATTTAGAGTAACACAGGAATTTTTGTTTCATACCAAACACCGCAGCAAAAATGCCTATGGCATTAGTAATAGTTCTGTAGAACATCACAGGCTGTAAAAATAATTCTGTGTATGACAGACAAAAACTCAATACTGGATTACAAAAGAAGAGAACCCACCTTATCTAGATAAGTGTTTTTTTAAAAAGTCATCCTACTGAAACTTACAGAAAGTTCTCTGAAAACAAGTATAATTCTGTAGAATGGATCCATTTCTGCTTCTTATGCTCTCCCTACTCAGGATTATAAAACATGAGAATGTAGGTTTTTAAACTGCTACAGAAATAATTTTTTCTTTTCTCCTCAATAAAGACTCTTTAGATCATGGGGAAAAATTACTAAGAATTATTTTATTCTTAAGTGTAACCATATTAATCAGTATAACATTTATCAAGTACATGTTAGAAAACAAATGGATTAAAATCAATTTTGAGAAAATTTAGACATTCTGTAGTATAAACTGAACCAAGATACCTTATCTCTTTGCTTCATTTTTATTTTAAAATTTATTTTGACCATTTTTCAGTATGCCTCTTTTTAAGTTGTCCTAAATCCTTTTTAAACAAAGTGAGACACAAATGACCAAACCAGTGAAGATTGTTATGAAAACAAAATTGACAATTTGGCTGCAATTTAGTGACAGACTAAACAAGGTAAAGACAAGTATCTCTGAGGAAGCAACCCAAATTAAATATTGGTTACAGGGTTGATTCAAAGATAAATAGTAGCCTGGGGTATAAATCAGACAGCATAGTTCGAGACTGACAGCTTCTTTAACCAGTAGGTAAAAACAACTATTTTTCTAATTAGAACGATCACTAATAACATTTATCAATTTAAACTAATAGAAAAGTTTTAAGTTTTAATAATAACAGAGTACCAAGGAGACAGTCTTGTTAAGAAAATATAATTAAATTACTATATTAATTAATGTTAATTAAGTTATAACTATATGTTATATATTAAGCTATGCAACTATAATTATTAATAAACAACCACTTTATTAATAACAAATACATATACAGTTTTTGTATAAATATAGTTACATTAATAATTAATAATTACAATTAACATATTTTACTAAGAAAATATTTTAGATCTCAAGTTAAAGCCAATTATGAATCCCGAGGGTACAGCTCATGAGTAACAAAAGATGCAGGATTTAAACATGGTGGCAAAAGATACTTACCTACTTGGAATGAGTATGTGGAATATTACAAAAAGTGACAAAACATGAACATATGCACACAATTTGAGCAGAGATGAAATAAAGCTTTAGGTCTCCTGAATTTGGGGCTTTTTGTTTTAGCCACCAGAGGTCAGCCTTCCCCAGAGAGATGAAAAACAGGGTTTGTGAGGCACTCGTCAGTTACTGTGTATTTGTAATAAGGATATAAAAAATAATAAAAAACAAACAATGCCTGTATTTGCAATATTATCTCCCCACCCAAACACTATCTGAGCATGGAACCCCCCACCACCTTTACCCTTAGTGCTGAATACAGGTAATGGAGGAAAAGAAAAACCGAAATAGACTGAGAGGCTAAATGCTCTACATTAACAGTTGACTCAAGCAGTGAGGGAAGAGTGAAGAGGACACAGTTTCCTGGGAGAAGAAAGATTTGTGAACAGGTATCATGCTAGTAAGAGATAATGGAGAAAACTGCATGAAATTTCAGTTTTAAGAATTTTTATAAATATAACCATTCCTGGACATTTTTCAGCTAAAGAATGCAGTAAAGATTTATACTGCTTTTTAAATTAGTTTGACATGCCAAACATAAGTTTTGTCTACCAAATATGGCTTTAAGGAAAAAGTAAATTAGCTGGGGGTCCTTTAGGGTTCAACATATATATTTACAATCAAATTAGAAAGAGAGACCCTTAATTCATCATAGTGTCTTGCATAAAACATGTGGTCAGGAAACACTCTTCCCCACTCAGCCCACCTCTCATATAATACAAGAAGGAGCAGACAGCCAAAAGTTTCAATCTCTTTCATTTCAATTCCGTTAGGTAAGGTAGGGCCCAACTGTCTCCATTTACTGCCACTCTACTACTGTAAGCCACAGGTAGAAGTAAAATTCAAGGATTAGAGGAGGCTTTTATAATTTCATGTATGTGGATTACAGCAGTCAAGAGACAGTTCAGCACAAACCCTTATTTACCTATGGATTCAGAACCTTCTAAAACACAATCTTTCTTATTCCATGTAGCACCAAAGAAGAGTTTTTAGTAGGCCAGTAAAAGTCCTTAGCAGTCTGTAATATACTTGTTTAAAAAACATTGTTTTGTATTTCAACATATTAGCAAATAAGGCTACTGCACATCATTATAGCTTTTGGATACATAACTTTCTTTTCCAACTACAAAGGTAAAATATGTTCATTACAGAATATTCAGTAAATGGGCAAAGGCTCTAGGAAAATAAAATCACCTATAATCCCACAGAATATGGGGAAAGAAGATAAAGTTCTGAGTGAAACATATTTTTAAGATACTAAAAAAATTTATACATGGCTTCAAATTCTTATAATTCATTTCCATTCACCTCACAAACTCCACTATCATATGTCCTCCCTTTACCAATGAAATACTTCCAACAAGTTCACCAAGAATCTCACGCTTGGAGGCCCATATCTTTACACTCGGTTTACTCTTTGTACATTATTAATGTCTCTACAGCATTGGCACTGCTGACCATTCCTTTGCAAACACTCTCCTGTCCTGATTTACATCCTATTCTCCATGGCTTCTCCCATTCATCTGGTCACTGTCTAATAGCCATCACTATGGGCTATTCTTTTTCATGTTAACCATTAACTACTGATTTTCTGGCTCGGTCCTCTATGCCACTTCTTTATGTCTTTTCCCTAAGTGACCAAAGTCATTCTTATGGTATCAATTATTAGCTACATGCTAATAGGCAATAACACACAATAGATGCTTAATAAATGTTTAATTTTATTAATGACTTAATGACTTTCAAATCTAATCTTCAAGAAGTTCTTAGCTTGCGATGCCTGGGTGGGTCAGTCAGTTAAGCATCTGCCTTCGACTCAGGTCATGATCCCAGTGTCCTGGGATTACGCCCCCCATCAGGCTCCCTGCTCAGTGGGGAACCTGCTTCTTCCTCTGTCTGCTGCTCCCCCTGCTTGTGCTCGCTCGCTCTCTCTGACAAAATAAATAAATAAAATCTTAAAAAAAAAAAAAGTTCTTAGATCCAAGGCCAGAAACACCCAGCAGAAGTCTCTTATCTGCTACAGCTAGAATAGCAATTGGCTGGTTAATAGTAAAAGTGGATTAAGCAGTGAATCATAAAAACACATTTAACTTAAATAAATGTCCAATCATTTGCCAATATTTTTAGAGTCAAGGTCACTAAGGAAGACAAAATTATTATACATGTGCTCAAAATCATAGCATCTAAATATATGAAGCAAACATTGACAGAAATGAAGGGAGAAACAGCAATACAATAATAAAGGGAACTTCAATACCCCACTTTCAACAACGGACAGATCATCCAGAGTAGATCAATAAAGAAACAGAACTTGAACACTATAGACCAAAAGGACCGAAAAGGCATATTCAGAACATTCTACCCAACAGCAGTAGAAAATGTATTCTTCTCAAGTGCACATGAAACACTCTCCAGGATAGATCACATGCTCAATCACAAAAAAGTTAGCAAATTTAAGATTGAAATCATAATAAGTATCTTTTCGAACCATAGTGAAATGAAACTAGCTATCAATAGCAGAAGGAAAACTGGAAAATTCACCAATTTATGTTAATTAAACAGATTACTCTTGAATAACCAGTGGGTCAAAAAGCAAAAAACAAATGAGACAATATCAATATCTTGAGACAAATGAAAACACAATATATAAAAATTTATGGATACAGCAAAAGCAGTATGAAGAAGGTTGTTTATAGCAATGAATACCTACATTAAAAAAAAAAGATCTCAAATAAATAAACTAACTTTATACCTCAGGGAACTAGTTGAACTAACTATCTAGGTGCAAAATTAGCAGAAAGAAGGGAATAAAAAACATTAAAGCAGAAATAAAAGAAATAGAGAACAGAAAAATTGACAAAATCAAAGTACTTTTAAAGATTAACAAAATTGACAATTTTTTGCTAGACTAAGCAAAAAAGAGTTAGACTCAAATAAATAAATATTTACTAGATAACAGATATTAAAGAGGAGACATTATAACTGACACCAAAGAAATACAAAGGATGAAAGACTACTATAAACAATTACAGACTAACAAATTGTACAATTTAGAAGAAATAGATAAATTCCCAGAAACATTCAACCTACCAGGACTGAATCATGAAGAAACAGAAAATCCAAGGAGACCAATCATGAGTAAGGAGATTAAATCAGTAATCAAAAATCTCCCAACAAAAAAACCTCAAGGACCAGATGGTTTGATTGGTGTAATTCTACCGAATACATAAAGAAGAATTAGTGCCGGGCACCCAGGTGGCTCAGTTGGTTAAGTGACTGCCTTCGGCTCAGGTCATGATCCTGGAGTCCCAGGATCGAGTCCCACATCGGCTCCCCGCTCAGCGGGGAGTCTGCTTCTCCCTCTGACCCAACCCCCTCTCATGCTCTCTCTCTCAAATAAATAAATAAAATCTTAAAAAAAAAAAAAAGAAGAAGAATTAGTGCCAATCCTTCTCAAACTCTTTCAAAAAACTGAAGAGGGAATACATCCAAACTCATTTTATGAGGACAGCATTACCATGATACAAAAGTGAGACAAAGTCAGTATAAGAAAAGAAAATTATGTCCAATATCCCTTAATGAACCCAGATGCAAATATCCTCAACAACATGCTAGAAAACCAAATTCAAAAGCACATTAAAAGAATCATACACCATCACCAAGTGGGATTTATGCCTGGGATGCAAAGATGGTTCATAATACAGAAATCAATTAATATGACATCCCACACATTAACAGAGTGAAGGATAAAAATCATGTTATCATCTCAATAGATGTAAAAAAGCATTTGACAAAATTCAACACTATTTCATATAAAAACTCTCACCATAGGAATCTAAGGAAATTACCTCAACTCATAAAGGCCATATATGAAAAGCCACATCTAACATTATCCTTAACAGTAAAAAGTTGAAAGCTTTTCCTCTAAAATCAGGAACAAGGCAAGGATTCTTCTCTTGCCACTTCTATTCAACATAGTCTTGAATGGGTCTAGCTAAGGCTAGACCAACTAGGCAAGAAAAAAAAAAGGCATCCGAATTGGAAAGGGAGAAGTAAAATTATCTGTTTGCAGATAATATGATCTTATAGAGTAGAAAACTCTAAAGAATCCACACATATACATACAATAATTGTTAGAACTAACAAATGACTTCATAAAATTTCAGGACACAAAACCAACATATAAAAACCATTGTGTGGGGGCACCTGAGTGGCTCAGATGGTTGGGCGTCTGCCTTTGGCTCAGGTCATGATCCCAGGGTCCTGGGATCGAGCCCCACATGGGGCTCCCTGCTTGGCGGGAGCCTGCTTCTCCCTCTCCAATGTTCCCCTTGCTTCTGCTCTCTCGCTCTCTGGCAAATAAATAAATAAAATCTTTAAAAAAAATAAATAAAAATCACTGTGTCTCTATATACTAACAAACTATCTGAAAAAGAAATTAAGAAAATAATCCCATTTACAATAAGCATCAAAATAATAAAATGCTTAGGAATAAACCAAACAAGGGGGTGAAAGACTTGTACATGGAAAACAACAAAACACCGATGAAAGAAATTAAAGCATATACGAACGAATGGAAAGACACTCCATATTCATATACTGGTAGGCTTAGTATTGTTAAAATGTCCAAAACTATCAAAAGTGATCTACAAATTCAATGCATTCCCTAGCAACAACCCAATGACAGTTTTTACAGAAACAGAGAAAACAATCCTAAAATTCACAGGGGACCACAAATGACCATAGAGAGAAAAAAAAAAAAAATCTTAAGAAATACAAAGCCGAAGTCATCACGCTTTGTGATTTCAAAATATATTGCAATATGTCTACAAGAAACCAAATGAAATTGGCCCTTATCTCATACCATACACAATAATCAACTCAAAATGAAATAAAGATATAAATGTTAAGACCTAAAACTGTTACAACACCTAGAAGATAACCTAAGGAAGAAGTCTGACATAAGGCTTGGCAATAATTTCTTGGATATGACATCAAAATTACAGGCAACAAAAGTAAAAATAGACACAAAGAAGTACATCAAACAGGCATGTATTGAATGGAGCACTGGGTGTTATACGCAAACAATGAATCATGAAACACTACATCAAAAACTAATGATGTAATGTATGGTGATTAACATAACATAATAAAATTTAAAAAATAGTACAACAAAGGAAAACATCAACAGGGTGAAAGGCAACCTACAGAATGGGAGAAAATATCTGCAAACCATGTATTTGATAAGGGCTTAATATCCAAAATACATAAAGAGATCTTAGAACTCAGAAAAAAAAAAAAAAGCCAGAAAGAGGAAAAAACAAACAATTAGTGCCAATTTACAAATGGGCAAAAGAGGGGTGCCTGGGTGGCTCAGTCGATTAAGTGTCCTCCTCTTGATTTTTGGCTCAGGTCATGATCTCAGGGTTGTGAGATTGAGCCCCATGTCCAGCTCTGCGCTCAGTGTAGAATCTGTTTGAGAATCTCTCCCTCTGCTCCTCCTCTCCTGGCTTGTGCACACACTCTCTCTCTCTCAAAAAAAAAAAAAAAAAGAAATGGGATGGGCAAAAGACCTGAATAAGTGTTTTTCTAAGGAGGGCATACAAATGGCCAACAGATAAATGAATAAGGCTCACCATCACTATTCGTCATGGAAACACATATCAAAACTATAATGAGGTATCACCTCACACCCGTTAGGATGGCCATTACATAAAACAAACAACAGAAAATAAGTGTTGGTGAGATGTGGAGAAATTGGAACCCTTGTGCACTATTGGGTCCACTAATGTAAATAAAAACAGTATGGAGGTTCCTCCAAAAACTAAAAATAGAACTACCATATGATCCAGCAATTCCATTTTTAGATATTTACCCAAAATAACCAAACTCAGGATCCCAAAGAGACATTTGTACTTTTCTGTCCATTGCAGCATTATTCACAATTAGCCAAGACTTGGAAATAACTTTAATGTCCAGGAATGGATGAATGCTTAAAGAAAATGTAGTATATAATACAACTGACTATTCTGCCATAAAAAAGAAAAATCCTGTCATGCTACAATATGGATGAATCTGGAGGACATTATGTTAAATAAAATCATCAGGGAATGCCAGTGTTACGTTAGCAAAACTTTGACTCCTTTTCTTAATCTCTGGTAAAATGTCAGCCCAGATCTTTGGCTCAACTAATTGCTGGCTGATTGCTCTACTGTTTTTAAACAGTGCTTTGGGGCATATATTCTGATCCTTTTGGGCATTGGTAGTTTTTTGGCTAGTCTTTGAGGTTTGTTCTCACCTCTTCTTAGCTCTTTCCTTGGTTCTGAGAACTCGCTGGCCTACGGGTTAGCTTTTTCCTCTTAATTAAGAGGATCTATCAACCTGCTCTTATTTGCTTATTCTCAAGATCTCCATTTTTTTTTTTTTTTTTTTTAAGATCTCCATTGTTTTTGAGAGCATCCTTAGACTTGCGTTTCCAAAACTCCATTTCAAGTAAAACTAGTTCCTCTGGGAAGAGCTTTGGTACTCTCTGTTCTTATGGATTACCTCTTCCCCAGGCAGAATCTTAGAGCCACTACTCCAGGGGCTGAGTAGGGTCAGCAGCATCTGGTCTTCTGGCTTGCCCCTCTCAGCGTGAAACTTCTGCTTTTATGTAAGCAAAGCAGAGTGAAGACAACTGGGGCCCCAGGATTCTAGGTCTGCTACATCTGGAGTCGAGTCTCCATTCTATCAATATGGGGGCTGGTGGGGGATGGGAGCCTTTGACATCGTGGCTGCACTCACCAGGAATGCAGCCTCTATAACTTAAAGTTGGAGGGGATGAGAAATGCTGGTAGCCTGCCCTCCTCATGAGACACGGTATCCTTTGGGGTGCCTGGGCAGCTCAGTTGGTTAAGCATCTGACTCTTGATTTCAGCTCGGGTAATAATCTCAGGGTTGTGAGATGGAGCCCTGCACTGAGCATGGAGTCTGCTTAGGATTCTCTCTCTCCCTCTGCCCCTCCCCTACCTTTTGTGCACTCTCTCTCTATTAAAAAAATAATAATAAATAAGTAAGATACGGTATCCTTTCACTGGGAGATGAAAGAGCATGCAACTTCTTAGCTACACCTGTTGAGAGTGGAGCTATTATAACACTGAGCTGTGGGCAGTAGTGAAGGGTAGGGGCTGGTCATGACTTAATTGCCATAGTTACTAGCATATTTTCCTGGATAAATGTTTCTTCAGTTGGTGTATACCTATAGGACAACATCCAGGTGACTTTAATTTTTAAAAAATCATTTCCACTGGTTATGCCTGTTTTGCTGTGGAGATCACAGAGATTCTCATACTGCCATTCTGGAAGTTGAGCCTCTCTTCAATATCTATATTTTAAGTGCAGGAAGAATAAAATGGGTTTTGAAGTAATCAGGTGAAGAGTTTCTTTAGATTTTGAAAATTTCATTCCAATATATGTTAAAAAAAAGACAAAAAATAAGTATTATACACTTCGCACCTGGAATATGCTATGCATTGTTTTGAGTGGTTAAAAATATTAACACATTTAGTCTTCTATAAGGTGCATAATTGTTTTATTATCCTCATTTTATTGATGTGAACAGAGGCCCAAAAAGCTTCAGTAATTTGCCCAAGCTCACAGAGTTAAGAAGTGGAAAAGCAGGGATTAAAGAAATGTAAATGTGCTCCACAGACTGTATTTTTTTATTTTACTTTTTTCTATAAACAGATAATATATACTTAAAATTTAGTTCATAATGTACATAAATTTTATTTTGTATTAAAGATTTATTTATTTGAGAGAGAGAGAGAGCACAAGTGGGAGGGGCAGAGGGAGAGGAAGAGAGAATCTCAAGCAGGACTGTGCTGAGCGCTGAGCCCTGAGCCCGACGCAGAGCTTGATCTCATGACCATAAGATCATGACCTGAGCTGAAACCAAGAGTAGGACGCTTAACTGACTCTGCCACCCAGGTGCCCCCATAATGTAAATAAATTTTAAATCCTGTTTTTACTTAGTATTATATTGTAGTCATATTTTTACCTTAAATGTTCTTTGAAAATAGTTTCTAATGGCTCCATAATTTTGTTCTACCTTGCCAAATTTCCTTCACTTTCACAGCAGCATATGATAGTACCTCTTATCTAGTCACCATCACTAAATACAATATTCTTTTAAAATATAGCTGTTAATCTCTGTAAAATATTCTCTCATATGGTTGATTTATCTTATATTTACATTTTATTTTTGCATTTGTTTCATTTCTAGGTGTCTTACTCAGTTTGGGCTATCACAACACAATAGTACAGACTGGATGGTGTAGGAAACATTTATTTCTGACAGTTCTGGAGTCTGGGAAGTCCAAGATGAAGTTGCCAGCATATCTGGTGTCCAGTGAAGACCCACTTCCTGGTTTGTAGATAGCCACCAGGTCTCTGCTTATGAGGACACTAATCCTATCGTCTGGGTTCTACCCTCATGACTTCATCCAAACTTAATTACCTCCCAAAGGTCCCACCTCCAAATACCATCACATTGGATTTAGTAATTAATTTAGCATAATGAATTTTAGGGGGAAACAAAGATTCAATCAATCCATGCACTAAGTGAGTTAGTTTCTTAGAACTGCTATAACCATAAACTGCTTGGTATAAAACAACAAAAATTGTTCTCTCATAGTTCTGGGGTCCAGAAATCCAAAAATCAGTTTTGATTTTGGGCCAAAATCAAAGTAACAATAGGGCCATATATTCATCAATGGCTCAATACAGAATCTTTTCTTTGCCTCTTCAAGCTTCTGGTGGCTCCAGGCATTCCTTGCTTTGTGACCACATCACTCCAATCTCTGCCTCCATGGTCCCATTTCCTCATCATCTTCTGTCTCAAAAAAACTCCCTCTGCCTTTCTCTTATAAGGATAAATATGATTGCATTAGGGCCGTCCCAGATAATCCAGTTTAAAGATTTAAAATCCTTATTTATTTTGCCATACTATATGTAAGATGACAAATGAGATTCTTATATTCATTACCGCCCTGTTACATCTTAGACAAATGCCATAAAACTGCAAATTTTAAGCTTCAGCCCTGAAGTACTTCCAGAAACACAATTTAAAAAACATTATCAAACAATGGATATCAAGAAAATTAAATTCCCTCTTACAAGAGAATTATCTAAAACATCCAAGTTAAAAATGTGTTATTAAATTAAGTAGATGTTTAACTCATCCAAACATTCCTTTGAAAGAACAATAACTCATCGTCCTTCTGCAAAATGATAAATCTTTCCCTACATTCAGGAATGTTTTTACAGTTCAAAGTATCTTTTAAACTCAATTTAGTAACACACAGACACACACATACATACACACTTTCTTCTACATAAGCCTATATATGCATGAAGAACATTTATATTATTTAGTCTGCTCTAGAAGGTAAAAATTTGGATTTTGCTACACCAAAGCTCTTACTAAGAGTTATGAGTACAAAGTAATTAGACTACATTTTTTTAAATATATAATTCCATACTTTACATGTAGATGGGTGCTGTACCCATTAGGGTAGGCAATTTGGGAAATATATACTTACTCATAATTTTCAACTTCTCAAACTATATAATTCTTCTTCTAGAAATTTCTTCTGTATCGTTTATTATAAACCACAAGTCTTATTTTTAATGGCAAAACTTTCTTTTAAAAGTATCAGTTTAGCATTCTTAAATTCATTCATAATTATTATTCACTGAACTTGAGATAGTTATGTCTTATTTTTAAAAAGCAAGCTTACCCCATGTGGCATTCTTTTATATTAAGATTATTTTAAAAGAATAAAGCTGGTACACTGTACTCTGTAGCCAATTTTGTCAAGCAGATATGTTGGTCAAACTGGAGACACTCACCAGTGGACAGTTATGACCACCACAATCCAGCTCTCCAGTCCCCTTTGTGTAGTCCATCCCCATGCCACCTAGGACCCAAAAGACCACTTGATTCAAGGACAGTACACTACTTCACTACTATGGCCAAACCAAACCAGGGAGAAGACAAGTCTCACTTTGCCATGATGCAAGAGAGCTTCAGGTTCACCAGAATTGAGTTGAACTCTTGAGAGAAGGCTTATTGAGAAAATTTGGATGTACCTACTGAAGCCACACATGAACTAGTTATTCTAAATACCTGACTACAAAGGGGATAACATGAGTCATCAGGTCTAGGGCTAGATCGAACTTTCCAAATGCAGTGAAAGGCTCTTCTGATAGGTAGAGCAATATCCTTGATTTAACCCAGTATCCATTCAATGTCCCTTTTCCCCTGGAAGTGGCATGGGGTACAACCAGCGCAACACAGGTTTCCCACGAGACACTTTCTGCTAGTTCTCCCATGGGACCTACGTAATTTCTGGTCAGTGATCTCAAGTTTTAATAATTTTAAGTGTTTAGTTTCCATATATCTAAGATATTAAAATCATGTTCTCTGTTTGGCTACAAATGCTGGGATCCATACTTGGTTTTATAAACTTTTCTTGTTTTTTTTTTAACTTTTTTTTTAAAAGATTTTATTTATTTATATGAGAGAGAGAGAATGGTAGAGAGAGAGCATGAGAGGGAGGAAGGTCAGAGGAAGAAGCAGACTCCCTGATGAGCAGGGAGCCCAACGCAGGACTCGATCCCGCGACTCCAGGATCATGACCTGAGCCGAAGGCAGTCGCTTAACCAACTGAGCCACCCAGGCGCCCTAACTTTTATTTTTTTTTAGTAATCTCTACACCCAATGTGGTACTTGAACTCATGACCCCGAGATCCAGAGTCTCATGCTCCTCCAACAGAGACAGCCAGGAGCCCCCTTTTCTGTTTTAGTCTTGTCTTTTTCATCTCATGAATTTTGTTTTTCAATAAGAAATATTAAAACAGAATGTCATAAAATATCAATCTAGTCATGTAATGTCAAGAATTTTAAAATTAAAAAATGTATAACAAGCTTCTATAGCTATTTTCAAATACAGTTTAAAGCAAGAATAAATTCTTCACAGGTGGCTGCCAATCGCCTGTGTAACATTTATGTGGATGTTTATGGTCTAATGAATATAAGTAAGAAGAATGAAATGAAGCAACACTTTTTAAAAAAATAATAAAAATTAGCTTTTATAGTGACACAGATTCTTAAGGACTCATCAAGAGAACAGATATACACCAATTACAAAGTATTAATACATTGCATTAGAAGTTAAATAAACTGAGATGCCTAACAATTCATATGCCTCCTACAGACATGTTAGTAGAAATGGAATCAGGCTATCTCACAGACTGTCAGAGTCCATGGGACAGGAAAAATGTTTTTTGTCATGAAATGATCTTGCAGGTTATGGTGGTTATGAACTATTGCGTCTCAGCTCCAAATTCATCCTTTTGGCCTGCTCTGAAAATGGATCTGGGTCCTTAAATAGGTTTTGACAACTGCAGCATATGAAGGTTTGTCAAGAGAGGGCACTGGAGAGATGCACGAGAGAGGGCAAGAGGAAAGGGGTTTGTTCCCTTGTGGCTCTCCCATTGCCCACCTCCCACAATATTGTAGGGAGGTCAGCTGACCCCGCAGCTTCCCCAGCACCAGCTCTGGGTGACTTTATAGTGGAATGCCTCTGGTAAGATGCATCCTCAGCAAGTTCCCGGGGGGTAGGTTTTGGGTAAGTTCCATCACCAAGGTGCCACACGGACTTGTCTGCAGTGAGCCACAGCCAGGTTCTCCGCAACAAACTCTGAAACTCAGTCCTAAGGGGCCTCTTCTTGGGGTACTCTATCTCAGCCATAGGGTAGTGGCTATTAAAATCGTATGATACCTGCTATTCCTGTATTCTACAAAGTTCTCTTTACCTCTTATCAATCTCTCACTTCCTATTCCCTGCCATATTTATAGTCCTTTATATTAAACTGTCCCTGTTCAAATGCTCATGTGGTTCCTCTCTCCTGACTGGACCCAGATTTGTCCAGCAATAGAAAGCACTGTTTTCCGATTCTTGTGTACCTCAGAATAAATATGCTTACTAATAATTAACAATACTGATATAATAAAAAGACAAAAAAAATCAGAAAAAAGCTTTTCTGTTAAAAATATTTTACTTACCTAATCCTATAGGGATTTTCACTCCCATTTGAAAAACCAGAGGAAACATAAGTAAGAATGTTTCCTCATGGGACATCTGGGTGGCTCAGTCGGTTAAGCAGCCGCCTTCGGCCCGGGTCATGATCCCAGAGTCCTGGGATCGAGTCCCACATCGGGCTCCTTGCTCAGCAGAGAGCCTGCTTCTCCCTCTCTCTCCCTCTGCTTGTGATCTCTCTGTCAAATAAATAAAATCTTAAAAAAAATTAAATAAATGAAAAAAAAAGAATGTTTCCTCATTTACTATTATTCATCTACAGGGGGAAAATTCCAGTTGAAAATACTAAAAATGTGAAGCCAAAGCTTCCATGAAAAAAGAAAACTTGTCTGGTTTGTGCATAGCAGAGAAATAAAGACTCAAGTCAATTTTACAAATCACTAGAAATGAAAAGAAAAAGGAAAGGTCTCAACTAATGAATGAACTTCATTTCATTATCTATCCTGTCTTGTTAATGTAAGTAAAAACTACAAATGAACATTTATGTACAGGACAAAACAAATCAGACAGCATGAAGAAAAAGGGAAAGAAGAAGATATTTTCACAACTTTTAAATGGGCTGACACTGACAACTGCCAGGAAACAACTTTATAAGCAATTTAAATTCTGAAAAAAAGTTGTTAATTTTTATATTTTATCTTTATAACTACCTAAAAACAACCTTCTCATTCAATATAAAAAGTGTACAGGGGCACCTGGATGGCTCAGTTGGTTAAGCGACTGCCTTCGGCTCAGATCATGATTCTGGAGTCCCGGGATCGAGTCCCACATGGGGCTCCCTGCTCAGCAGGGAGTCTGCTTCTCCCTCTGACCCTCCCCCCTCTCATACTCTATCTCATTCTCTCTCTCAAATAAACAAAATCTTAAAAAAAAACTGTACAGAATTTAAAAGTTATAAAGCTCTTTTTCATATGTCCTTAGAGATAATAACATCAATAAAAAGATCCCTCCTATAATGAACTATCAGAAAATTAAGAAAACAATCGCATCTACAATTGAGTCAAGAAGAATACCAAAAACAAAAACTCCCATCAACCAAATAATCAAGCAAGCAAACAAACCAGAAACCCCTTAAGCAACCCTAAATAATTTCCAGATTTTTAAGTTTAAAACAAATGAAAATGAATGAATTTCCCAAGTGTTTCAAGGGAAAATAGGCCCTTCCTGCCTCTAGTTAAACAAACTTTTTAGTTGAAGGTTCTGACTCTCCCATTTTGGAGAATATGACTGTATGACAGGCAAAATACAGGATGAAAATAAAGATAATAGTAATTTGGTAACAAATTATAAACTTCAACTGGCCACCAGCACTTCAAAGTAACCATTAGTCAGAGTTGGTGAGGTCTGTGGTCACAGTGTTATAAAGAAGTACTGTCTTCTGTTTTTAAAGTATGAATAGCTAGGACTTTATCAATAAAGAGAAACCAGAAATGGTATTATTGAGGACAAGCAGCGTTACTAAAGAAACACTATTGAGTTACTTCTCTTAATTTCATTTATTTTTTCAAAAAAGCACATTCAAGTCAGCATTGCTTACAGCATAATAATACATTGTTTTATTTTCAGTATTATATATTTTCTTCTCCTAACAACATCACTATGAAAAATAAGGAAAATTTTCATTTCTTTACAAATGGAGACAAGTAACTTAAAGTTTAATGTTACTTAACTTTAAAGATACACACAAAAGATAAAGAATTTTCCATGGCCTCACATATTAATTTGGATTAAGTTATACCTCAGTCTCTTTGCTGGTGAAGTAGCCTATCTATGGAAATACATTTTGATACCAGTTATTTTCTATTTCTCAGTTTTGTGTCAGATTTCAGAGGAGAATAATGAAGAGCGCATTTTCTAGAAATCTGAACACTAAGCAGCAGACAGGAATGTTAATTTATTACAGTAGGTATTACTGGTCTTTGGCTTACATACGCCAACCCTGAATCTTGTGCTAAGATGCTCTTCAATAATACTGCAGTGAGGAGGAATCCCTTACATCAAGGGGTTAAGAGACACAGTGGGATGTCTGTTTGATCATATGTGACATTTTTAAAAAACACTATCTTCAGTTGAAGTAGTAGTAAGGTCTGGAAAAAAAAGGACCATAAGCAAGTTAAGTAAATAAAGCTGTAATCCTAACAAGTTTTTATTTCTACAACTATAGCCATAACACAGAGTTTTAAATTCAGTTGTTGAAGGATTAGTATTTTGATCTATGACTAAAATCTAATGAATTTTAAATTCATTTTCTGCTGGTTGTATAAAAAATCTAATTTCATTATAACAAACTCTGAGCACTGTCAAAATTTGTTTTTTATTTCAAATATCCATTCGAGAAAATTTTCAAATATTATAAATCAGTAAAATCAACTTGCCTTAAAATTTTCTGACATGGAGAGGACTTTTACATGTTATTTAAAATGGAATTTATCCTGAATTCAATTCAACTGTCCACACCAATGAAGACTTCCATAGAAAAATATTGCATGTTTGTTCTTCCTATATAACAAAGCGATAATTTACCTTATTTATTATTTCCCAAAAGCAAACTGGCCCAATTTCAACACACCACTGAAATTTCAGAGAAAGTTAATAAAGACACATTTAGAGTATATTTTACCTTGCCTATTAAAAGTCTGATTGTTTGACTACAGATGCCAAGAATGTCATGCTAAAAAGGATTATCAGCTCAGCCTGAACACATACCATGAGCAATTATGTCTGCTATGGGCACAGGTATACACACACGACATGTTTCATTATCCTTCATGTGGAAGTTGCTGGTTAAGAATACATTTTAGTGGTCAGGCAGCCCTCAATTCAAATCCTGGCCCCACCACTTACAGGCTCTATGACTTTAGACAAATTACTAGTTTCCTTGGCTCTAAAGTGGGAATAATCATCCTTAAATTTGTCAGAGCTAACAATGAAGATGAAGACTTAAATACAACCTGGCATGCAGTAATTACTTAAGAAAAGATAGCTATTACTCTTACTATAGGAGTTTGGGTCTTTCAGAACTCATTAGTGATTGATCACTGAATGTGATCTTGAAACAGGCAGTTCTCTGCCAGACTCTGCTTCTAGAGTGAGAGCGCTTTCCCTCAGTGAGTCACTGGACATATGGCACCAGCTAGCTGTGGCTGCATCTGTGGCACTGGCAGCTCAGGCCGGGCACACGAACACAACTCCATGAAGCTACAAAGGTCCACACTCTCATAGTCTTCAAACCAATGCTACAGGTCTGAGGTTTGTCCCTGCAATACAGAAATGTGCCATTTACTCAGAATGAGGTTTAGAAAAATAATGGTTACAAAAATAGAACCATTTTCTTCTTCCTGGGACCACTCACCTACCTACCAAGTACAGGATAAGAACTGGTAATTACACTCTTCTAAGAATTTCAGAAAAGTCAATCTAGGCCTACTCAACGCTAGCCACACTGAAAGAAAAAAGACTTCTATCAACATGAAATCTACTTTAATGACAAAGCATACATATAATGAAAAAAAATCTTTAAAAATTTAAAGTTAGAAAATGCTTGTGTTATATAACTAGGAAGAATGAACAATATATCTAAAAAGAAAGCAGGGTCTTTTATTATAAAAAGTAAACTTTTCAACAGTTAGATATAGTGTCAAATTTTATGGTATTTGAAATTCTAATTCTGTGATTATGATTTCTAATGGACAGTCTTGGCTACTATTCCAGGTCCTATTTCATGATTTTACTGAGTCCAAGTGATTCTGATGAGAAAGCAATAAAACGGGAAAGACATGGGATTTAAGGAGTCAGCAGACCTGGATTCACTGCGTATTTTAACCGTGCAACCCTGAGCTCCCTTAAACTCATGCAGGCTCATTTTTTTCAGCTGCAGAATACTGATAAGAGTATTTTTCTCATTAGTCTGCTGTGAGCATCACACTAAATTCACCTATTTAAAAGTGTTTTATGAACACCAAAGTGCTGTCCCATCAGGTGGCTATCAGCCACATTTTGCCAGGTGTTTATACAATCGACTTGGATTACTGGAAACAGGAGAGATGCTGGGAGGGAGGGAAGTCCTGTGGGCAAACCATATGAAGAGAATTCTATCCCCTTTACGACTATGAGCCTATTATCAACAAAGAACCCTGTGGATAACATGTTGCTGCCTACAAGGAAATCTCATCATTGTCTTATTTTGGGAGATACACTTTCCTTTATTTTGATTCTATTCATTTGGGTAGAGGGGCAGAGCACGAAGATGGAACAAACCACACCACTCCAAACACTCTATGGAAGGAAACATCATGGACACAGAATATCCAATAAAAAACAAACCTGGATACTAATCACAGTCCCCACAAATTTTTAAAAGCTCAACTCACTTTTATGATTAGCAAAAATATAAATAATATATAAGCACAGTATCAAGAGTGATATACTGATATGAGGCCAGACGGGAAGATGACTTCTATTGCTCCGTCTTCAGAAACACAGGAAGCTGTTTACATCCACCGAAAAAAGGCTTATCTAAAATTCACACAACCAACACTCAAGTATTCATTGCCAGTTACAGTGCTATTTGGGGGAGAAGCAGAGATTTGGTTTTCTTACTCTTTAAATATTAAATGCCTGACAGCTTTTGTTAAAGTCATTTGTAATATTTATTAAGTACTTATCATATGCCAGGAACTGTTCTAAATGCTTTGAGTGTATCAATTTATTTAGTCTTCATAATAGTCTTAAAAGGTAGACACTATTATTGTCCCTACTTTTTATAAGAGGAAACCATGGCACAGCAAAGTTACAAAACTTGCCCAAGATCACATACCTTATGAGGAGTAAGGCCAGGATCTGAATCCAGGCAGTCTGCAACCAGACCTCAAACCATGAACTAATAAACTCAACCATCTAATAAAAGAAATAATTAAGCAGAATATACATTATACTTAATGGTTTCAAAAAAGCATTTACTACTAAAGGTCTACTATTTGCCACACATATGATAAAAGATTTAAAGACACTAGATTTAAACTGAAGTTCATGGGTCAGTCTCCATTTCTCAATTAATTATGTCCTCACATTTACTTGACTCAGCTGTTTGTGGGACTAGAGGTGAAGAGGAAGCAAGGGCCTAGAAGAATACTACTAACAAAATAATATTGCTTATGAAAAAGAAGAAAGCTCTTCTGGGAAATATTTGACTAATATTTTGAACAATAAGTTCTGGGGAAAATCTCAAAGGACCTCCTAATTATATAACACTCAATCAAGTCAAACATCTACTGTTTTCAGTGCAGACTTCTTTCCATGGACATATGACTGTCGACAATTAGATAAAGCAGCATCAGGCCTCATCCCAGAAGAAACTGCAATAAAAACTTCTGTCATCTGATAGTACTTCTCCCAGATTCATTCATATATAACGGTATAACTTTTGCATGAAATGCCTCCAGATCTAAAAAATAGGATCCTTAATCAGTTACCTTTTATATCATTCATAGTCATGGACTTCTTGCCATTCCATGAGCCACTTTAAAATGAAGAAAACTTTCTCGCTTGTAAGTTCAATGGGCTTTTCCTCAGTCTCATAATCAGCAACTTCCCAGTTATAAGAGAATCACTGACCATATCTCTAACCACCTCCATCCTTTCTCTTCAAAGTGTGTCTGCTGCCTGCCCCTCTAGATACTTCCTCCTGATGGAAGCTCCTCAGAGCCATCTTTGTATATCTCTCCCCACTATTCCTTCAGCTGACTCTCATTTTGTACACAAGCACATCTGCACCTTCTCTACACATCTGGTCCTAAATGTTCTTCTTATGAAAATCTGTCAACTCAGATAGTATGATCAAGATGGTCCATGATTCTCTATTATACCTTTATCACTATGGCTCCCTCAGAGGCGACAAGCACAAGACCATATGACAATATTCTCCAGGACACAAAAGCTTGAGAATTCTCTGGGTTCTGCAGATGTTGCTGTAAGGCTTCCTTCAGTTTCTGAGGTACAAAGATGGATAATTCCTCAGATGACCTCAGAATCTTTCTCAGATCTGCACTGGGCAGAACAAGAAACTCAATTCTTAGGACTGACAAAATAAGTGATAACCTCCTCTCACCCTTGGATTCCAAAGATGGAAAGAAAAATGGTACCAGGGCTCTTAGAACTCTTAAAAGTGACAAATGTACTAAGCTAGAGAGGGACAGTTTCTATTCTCGTCTTCGCAAACAGAACTGATCCTCATCAGTCTCCCTTCTATCCCCCAGTTCCCTCTCACCAGCCTCTTAAGTATCCAAAATTTCATGTTCCTGGCCCAAAGGCCCCAACCAATCATTCCCTACTCTGTCTCATCACTAACAATACAATTTTGCGGCCCAGAAGCATTTATTTTCTTCTTTACCAAGTCTTCCTCATGTTTGTTAGTCACCAAAGTTGACCAGATATGGAGGAAGGAGAGGAGTATCAGACTGACTAAGCACATTAATCTCCAACTGATAATATGAGAAGAGATAATTAGGGAAAAAGAGTTTTCTATTGTTCCTTAAACCACAGTACCCATTCTCAGGACCAGGGGAATTAGGGGGTGTGTAGCAAGCAAGGTGCCTAGGGTGCAAAATGCAATGAGGCATCATTCTCAAGTGCCAACATTGTATTTGCATTACTCTAAAGGTGAGTGCCTCCTTGTATTTTGTGCTCTTGTAGGTGCCTCACTTTCCTTATTTTAAAGGCCCTGTGCCATTGTGCCTACAAGCCAAAATGGTTAAGATTGTTCCAAGTGGACAAGAAGGACAAAATTTAGCTGTTCTAAAGTAGTTGCCTATGGAGAAGGAATTGGTTCTGCATTCCCTTCTAATTTCCCACTAATTTCTAATTTAGTGTCTGGCTAAAGCCTAAACCCTTTGGCTGGTACCTGATCAACTTTCCTAAACAAAAAAGGAAGAAACACTGGCGAGTGAGAAAGCCTTCTGGTCCCAGGGTCTCAAGATCTATTATGTATCAGTTAGCTATTCCAGGGCTATGGCATACCAGATGCTTGGAAAACTAGTGGTGCAGTCACAGGCACACCATGGCCAACCAGGATGCCAGTCCCCTTATATCAGCTCCAGCATCATCACGATCTCCTTTGATTTTTATAGTGGATCAGAGAATAAATAAGCACCTATATTACCCATCATAAAACAAAAACAAAAAACAAAACAACTTTCTTCTGATCCCACTTCCCCTACCAGCTATCCTCCGTATCTTATTCCCTTTTCATATTCTCTCCTTCCCTTCTCCCCTGAGTTCGTTCCTGTTAGGCTCTTACCCCTCTTACTACACCAAAACCAAGCTCATCCATCATGCTTAGCTCATTGTTAAATCTAAGAGTCAATTTATTACTCGCTCCTCCTGATACACTTTCTTCATTTGGCTTCCAGAACACCTGTACTCTCTTCTTGCGTTTCCTCCAACCTCACTGGTGTTCCTTCTCAATTTCTTCTCTAAGCTTTACTTAGGTTTGAGAATCTCAAATCTCAATCATAGGTCTTTCACTCTTTTCCACTTATATTCACTCCCTTGGTGATTTCACTCAACTTGATCATTTCTTAAAATACTATATACCTGACAATTCCCAAGTATTTCGAGCTCAGACCCCTCTCTCAACTTCAGCCTCACATTCAGATGCCTAGTCAACATTGCCATTCTGATGTCCAGTAGACATCTCAAACTCAACATGTCTGAAAAGAACTTACTCTTACCCCCCTTATCTGTTACACCCATACTCTTTCATCTCAGTTCAAAGCAACTAGAATGTATCCTTTTAGTTGCTTAGGCCCAAATGCCAACAGTTATCCTTGACTTCTTTCTCCCATAACCCATATCTAATCTGTCAGGAAATCCTGTTAGCTCTATCTCTATCTACCCTACGTAATTGCTAACCTGAATAACTGAAACAGACTCCTAATGAATCTTCCTGCTTCTACCTTGTGCTTCCTCCACCCTCAAACACGCTATTCTCAGCATGGAAGCCAGAAAGAAATAAAAGAAAAATATTTTATAATAGAGAGACATGAATTTAAATATATAAATGACAAAACATAATAAAGCATCTAGACCCTTATGTTTTCCCAGGCATACCTCGTTTTATTGTGCTTCGCTTTACTGCACTTTGCAGATCCTCTGTTTTTTTACAAATGGAAGGTTTGTGGCAACCTTGAAACAAATAAGTCTTTTCACACCATTTTTTTTTCTTTTTAACAGCATCTGCTCCCTTTGTGTCTCTCTCATATTTTGGTAATTCTCACAACATTTCAAACTTTTTCATTATTATTATATTTGTTATGGTGATTTGTGATCAGTGATTACCACTCACTGAAAGCTCTGATGATCGTTAGTATTTTTTAACAAGAAAGTATTTTAAAATAAGGTAGGTACATTATTTTTTTAGGCATAATGCTATTATATACCTAACAGACTATAGTGTAAATATAACTTTTATGTGCACTGGGAAACCAGAAAATTCATTTGACTTGCTTTATTGTGATGTTTGCTTTACTGCAATGGTGTGGAACCAAATCTGCAATCTCTCTGAGGTATGCCTATACCATAAATGCAACAGTTGTAAGTGCAGGTATGTAAGTGTAGGTCTGTTGATAGGAAACTCAAATACTACAAGGGGGACTGCTGTCTGTCACATGGTTATTAAGCTGGGGAACAACTCTTTTTCAAATTCTGAATTAAATATGATTTTCCCTTAATTTCCATAATAGTTGCATTCCTATAAAATTCATTATATATTAAGACAATGCAAAAATGCCTTGTGTATACATGTAAAAAGTATGTTCAGTTGTGGTTTTTCAATAGGAAAACAGAGTGGGCTATTCTAATAGCACTGTGTGGAACTGTCCTGTGTACCACAGGATGCCTGGCATCTCTGTTACCCATTCACTAAATGCCTGTAGCATTCTTTCTATCACTGTGATAACCAACAATGTCCTCCCAAATTTCCTAAACACCCCTGATGGTGGAACTACTCCTGCTTAGAAACACTATCTAGCATTACAGTCTCTAAACCAATAGAATCTCTTGACTCTGCAGTTGAATCAAAAGAAGCATGAACAACATACTGAAAAGCACAAAGCGCCATCCATCTTGAGTATGGAAATTAAATTTATTCAGGAATATTCTGGTGTATATCCATTGGTTCTCAGCCCAGAGAGTCCCCCTGTCCTAACATGTTGGTGAGCGTGGCTTTCTTGTGAGATGGGGATGGGATTATGATAGCCAACAACTATGCATTATAGATAATTTGAAACCTAGGGCTTCCATTTTGTAGTAGAAAAACAGATGGGGGAAGTTTAAGTGTACAGGAAAGAACATCGACTGATTAGGAATCAAAAGATGTGTGTTGTAAGAGATGTATCCACCTATTTGACAGATTTTTATCTACTAGCTAGGCACTGGGACCACAAATATGTGTAGAAGAGTTTCTGCCCTAGAGAAGATGTCTAAAGGGAACAAATCATTCTCCAACTGGGCCTTGGTTTCTTCTAGCTCAAATCTGAATGTTCAAAGTGCTTTCCAAGTAAAAAATAAAGATTTTATATATGTGCTATAGTGTAGCACAGGGAAAATACAAAATGAAGCAGGCAAGATGGTATTAGAACTAAGGTAGTCACCCATATGACATTATTTTTTTCACATGATGATATAAATATTACTATATGAAATTACTATTTTGTTAACAGTTCTACTTTTTGAGATAATAAAAAGATGGAGTGTATACATTCAAACAATTCTTGGGAGCAAAAGGAATAGAAATGGCAGTTAATATCAGCATGTTCTTTTCTGAAAGTGTTATCTGCTGTACAAAAAAAAAGCAATTTTTCATTTCATCCCTCACACAATTCACATTTTGACAAGGCAAAATTTGCAAAAAATTTTTGCACAGTAAAATTGTCTGGTGGCTATAGAGCAGCTCACAGGAGAAAATGTTAACAAAATGAATGGAATGTTAAATCAACTGGCTGGAAACAGTACAGCTTTTAATGTTATCTATTTATATCTAATTTTTTAAGTGCAAATATTTTATTTATTTATTTTTACATATTTTATTTATTTATTTGACAGAGAGAGACACAGTGAGAGCAGGAACACAAGCAGGGGCAGTGGGAGAGGGAGAAGCAAGCTTCCTGCTGAGCAGGGAGCTGGATGCGGGGCTCGATCCCAGGACCCTGGAATCATGACCTGAGCTGAAGGCAGACGCTTGACGACTGAGCCACCCAGGTACCCCTAAGTGTGAACATTTTAAAGTAGCAATATCCTTTTGAAGAGTGAGGATATGTTAAATATTTAATTTCTTAAGATTACAGAGAAACTATAAAGAATAAAGAATGTGAGTAATCTTTCTCGTTACAGAAATTTCTTAAGTTTAGGTTGCTCCAAATCATAAACACTTCTACTTCTTCTCCAAATAGAACTTTATCTACTTATAATTTTGATCCTTTCAATACAATAAAGCCCAGATCCCCAGAAAAGGTTGTTTGTATCAATTAGAGTAAGAATCCCATTTTTTTAAATTAGGCATCCCCTCCCCATCCACATTCATATCCACACTTAGCTGTACTTGTTAAGCCCCAAACACATCCTTGCTCCTTATGAACCGTTCTAGGCTTGGCATATGCCATTTCCCAGGCCATTTTCAAAGATTTTCTCCCTACTCCCTAAAGACCTACTCACCATTAAACAATTAAATGGTATCCACAAGCAGCCTTCCTTAACCTTTGTACAAACTTCTTCCCCATATGCTCCCATCATACCTTCTTCATTCCACAACTGCATAATTTATGATATGACTAAAATCATTTACTACCAATCTATAAGCCTGAAGACTGGGCAATACCAGGCAATAACAAACACAGATTTGTTAATGAAGAGAACAACTATGGAAGATAATGGTGAAAATGCTGTGGTCATCTTGCCAAAGACCCAAACCTTGAGGTCTATTACTTCCTCCAGTTTTGTGTTATTAAAATTTATTTATAAATTATAAGAATCAAATTTGGTACATATATTACCAATTATCCTATTAATTTTCAAGGTTTCAGCTAGATTTTTTCCCCCAGGAAATACATCTCTGCAGCTGATGTGCAAAACAAGTGTCTTTGATTCACACAAAGTCTATTAAATGCATAAACATTCATATTTGAAATATTTAAGGAAAAAAAATCCTCCTATTTAGACTATGAACCATCCAAAAAATAGAAAATCACAAAAGGAAAAAAAAAATACAGCAGAGAATTTACAGAGAAAGCAGGTGTGGTTCCTGAACACTACAGTTCATACCTTTCGATGTTAAAAAGTGCTTAATTGAAGCAATATAGACCAACTCTCCACTGTAAAGTGAGGAACCACATGTGCAGTTGGTTATGACTACCACCTACCATGTCCAGTCAAATGAACACTAAGGAAGTGTGAGAGGTCAGTACATAACACAGCTATACACAAAACTTCATCCATCAGCATAGCTAAGGTAATTTGCGGAGACAGAATTAACAGGTGTCTAATTTCCACATTTATACTGTATTTATGAGATCACAATTTCATTTAATCTTTACAGCCACCCTGTGAGCTAGTTATTGTTAACCTCAATTTAACGAGTAAGGAACTAAAGCTCAAAAAGATGAATGGGACCTCACTTGTCCTATATCCTCACCGTCTCACTTAATGACAATGACCTGTGTTCTCTGAGCATGAACCACAAATCTGGTACTACCAGTATACCCCGAGTGACCACTCATCCTGGTTTGCCTAGAACAGCAATGGTGTATTACATTGTTATCCCAGCATAATTATCAATAGTGCCATGTTTCACTCTCCAAAGTGTCTGGTTTGAAAAATTACACAGTTTCCATAAGGACAGAAGAATGAAAGTCTGCTTACATAAAACTATATCTAGCCTAAGTCTGAAACAAGATTGAAGCATTTGGGGAAAATACCACTCTTTTAATAAAAATGGTGATAATTATCATACACTGAATTTTGTACATGCTAAGACCTTTACATATACAGTTGACTCCCACAGGTTTGAACTGTGTGGGTATTGGAAAAAACAAATTCACTGTTAAAAGCTGTATTCAGGAAGAACAGCACAAAAAAATTAAAGTTAACACTTAAGACTTCAGAGGCACAGCATCTCATGCTGGGTGTATTTCCTAAAAATTATTAAGTTTCTTCCCCAGGTATAATTGCTGTAAACAAAACAGTAGAGTCAATGGGAAAGGGGAGAGAAGGGTAAATAATCAAAGTGGCTACAGAATTAAAATAATTGTCCTAATTCTCCCATTTAATCCATAAAGACTTTAGTAAGTTTGATTCAATGTCATTGGCAATCAATATTTGAACATTTAAACTGCTGTGGCACTTGATACATAGGCATGGGGGAAAGGGCTGAGATTTAAACATAGGAACACATTACTCTTTATCATTCTCAGGGATGTTGGGCCCCACACTCCCAGGAGGCATAATTACCAGACGCATAGGTATATACCACAGCCTAACATGAATGGTAGCTGGGGAGTGCAGTCTGTTAAGCCCTAACCAGAGACTCTGATGATCCCCTCGTTTTTTAATTCTGTATATAACAAATCTCAATAAATGTTTTTACAATAATTTTTTCAAGAAGATACATAATGAAATCTTAGACACTTGATCAACCTTAGATGTTTAGAAAACTAAATCTATTTTCACATTTCTGATTATAAATATATTTGTTTTAGAGAATCTGTAATTTGATAATAATAATTATTCTTGTAGTTCTACCACTTGCAGTCATCATTAACACTTTGCATATTGCCTCCTCATTTGTTTTCTTAGTAAATATACTTAAAAATTAAAGGTTATGGTTTATATTGTGTCCTGACATTGTTAACTTTTTAGATTACTCTCATTTTTCCATTTCATTAAATAGAAAAAAAATTATCTATAAATAAGCAGGTATGTAGATAGGTAGGTAGGTAGACAGATTACATTACTAGCTGCAACACCATCTACCCTGTAGTTTCATTACATGAGCATTCCGGTCTATCTTCTCCCACAGTCAACATTAGGAATTATATTGGTCTAGGTTACATCTTACATAAAGGTCAATCATGTATGTCTCATGTACATGTTTTTGAATCTTTAATGATATGATATACCAAATACGACAATCCTTTATTAAGTACTAAGACTGAACAAATCTTTAGACCTATATGAAGTTTAACAGTTTCCTGCCCGTGGGCCATTCACATTTCTTAAGAGTTTAATCCTCAGCATAAATTTTTGTTGCTACTATGAATGGTCTCTTTTTTTTCTATTTTTGAACTGATTATTACTACTATACAAATCATGCTATTTACATTACAATGGAATTTTACTACATTAGTTTGAGTATCTTGGGTATTTTTTTATTATCTACAAATAATCCTGTCCTTTCCAATAGTTTTCTTTTTCTGTTCTTAATACACTGGCTAAATATTTCAGAGTTACTTTAGTAGTGATGGCAGCAAGTATGCTGCTAATTCTAATAGGAGATAAAATTCTAGTGTTTCACCATTATTAGTATTTTGCCTATTGGCTTGATTCCTAATTTGTTTAAAAAATTGCAGATACTTCCCATAAAATGTTTATAGTAAATATTTCTAACAGTGCGATAATAGGTGATTATATTTTCCTTCAGTTTCCCAGTAAATGGATTATCTAGGTTTTCTACATCTACCTTATACTTTTTAAAATTCAAATTTTGATTTATGTTTTTAAAAAAATTATCCATTTGATTGAGTCTCATATATATGTGGAAAAGTTTCTACAAGAATTTTACCATTTTTATCTACAAATAGCTACAGTTATATCCAATAGCAGCTAATTTTGTGTATTTTTATTACTTAGACTAGTCACAAACTCTTCCAATTTATCTTCCAAGATTCCTAAAATGAATGGACACACATATCTTTATCTCCTTATTTCTCCTAATGTTCCTTGCTTAAGGAGAATGTTTTTAACTCCAAATTACCTTGATTAGTAATCAGTATCTTGCAAAAAGCAAAAGAGTGAAGAAAACCCTAAAAAAGTTTTGTCCTTAGAAACAAAATTCTACTGTCCTTTGTGAAAGAGAACATATCTAAAAAATGCCTGGATACAAATTTCTCAAATTAAACTTATTCTGCTAATAAAAATGATACCTCATCCTTTTTAAATACATTCATGCTTAAGTACAAGATGCCATAAAAGAAATATATTAACAATTTGGTATTAGGAAAATCCTAACATTCCCAGATCAGAGTTCCATGAAAACCAGATTCCAATACATTTAATACTAAAAACTTGCATGTTCACAAATGTATGTGGCAATGTCTTCAAATCCTTATTAAAGTCCGTTTTTTTTCATATTTTATTAAGTAACCATTATACTGAACCTATCTTGTCATCTGAAATAGTTTGAGATACAGTATCAGAAAATGCCAAGTTCATTCTTTGGGGTAAATACCTAGTAGTGCAACTGCTGGATCATATGGTAGCTCTATTTTCAACTTTTTGAAGAACCTCCATACTGTTTTCCAGAGTGGTTGCACCAGCTTGCATTCCCACCAACAGGGCAGGAGGGTTCCCCTTTCTCCACATCCCTGCCAACATCTGTCGTTTCCTGACTTGTTAATTTTAGCCATTCTGACTGATGTGAGGTGATATCTCATTGAGGTTTTGATTTGGATTTGGATTTCCCTGATGCCGAGCGATGTTGAACACTTTTTCATGTGTCTGTTGGCCATTTGGATGTCTTTGGAAAAATGTCTGTTCATGTCTTCTGCCCATTTCTTGATTGGATCATTTGTTCTTTGGGTGTTGAGTTTAAGAAGTTCTTTATAGATTTTGGATACTAGCCCTTTATCTGATATGGGGAGGGTATGTGCTATAGTGAGTGCAGTGAAGTGTGCAAGACTGTTGAATCACAGATCTGTACCTCTGAAGCAAATAATACATTATATGTTAAAAAAAAAAAGAAGAAGAAGATAGCAGGAGGGGAAGGATGAAGGGGGGAAATCAGAGGGGAAGATGAACCATGAGAGACTATGGACTCTGAAAAACAAACTGAGGGTTTTCTAAGAGGATGGGTTAGCCTGGTGATGGGTATTAAAGAGGGCATGTTCTGCATGGAGCACTGGGTGTTATACGCAAACAATGAATCATGGAACACTACATCAAAAACTAATGATGTAAAGTATGGTGATTAACATAACATAATTAAAAAAGAGAGAGAAAATGCCAAGTTCAAATAAAACAGTTAACTTTTCATTTTTACTCTGCCAGGGAAATTTCAAAGAGTAAGAAATGCAAGCTGCTACTCATCTAAAAACAGAAATGAAATAATTAGATCACAATTGATGGCTCCTTTCTCAGAGAAGAAAAAAAGATGAATGCAACTGGAATGTTTATTGTCACTGAAATTCTTCAGGCCTGGATTCCAAGTATAGGTTTGATGCAGGTTACTATGACAACTTAAATTACAGAAAATGTCCTCCCTTCTTCTACCAAGTTTTTCTGCCAAAAGATCATTTCCAGCCTCCTAAAATCTGTGTACATGAGTTACCTGTAACAACAATAAACATCTCTTTACAAGTTTTATTTAGAAATGCCCCCATCTAAACCATTAAAACCAAGTATAAGCAAATAAAAAGTATTTTCCATTAAATCTACATGGGGCAGAAAACCTAACCTGAAAACACACACACACACACACACACACACACACACACACACACACACACACACACACAGCTTAAAATAAAGTATTTTGAAGTTGGGGGGATGGGTTAGCCTGGTGATGGGTATTAAAGGGGGCACATTCTGCATGGAGCACTGGGTGTTATGCACAAACAATGAATCATGGAACACTACATCAAAAACTAATGATGTAATATATGGAGATTAACATAATAAAAAATGTGAAAAATAAAAATAAATAAAAATTAAAAAAAAAAGAAAAAGTATTTTGAAACTACTCCCCACTACCAGAAGCACCCTATACTATCATCATAAGCTTCATTACAGAAACTATGGGTAATTACTTACAAGGCAGTTTTGAAAGAAAATTATAGGGCTAAGTCCTGTTTATCATTCTTTTCCTTCTAATGCCTTTTATAGGAAGGTACCAGAAAAGGGGGATGGGAGAAGAATGCAGTCCTATTCCGAACAGAGAGAGAAGTAAATAAATAATCTGCAAAATCTTATTTTGTTTTATGTAATCTATCTTTTTTACATAAAATAGTTTTAAAGTTTGTTCTCACACAGCCTCAAATTTACAAACCTAGGAAAAGATGCCTTGTGATAAATAAAATGTGAATTATTCTCTATCATTCCCTAAAAGAATAATGGCTCAGGAAAAACTGCATCATTGTGGAGAAAATGTAATTTAGTAGAAATAAATATTCTGATTGTAAAACATTAAAAATTTAAAGCTGCTCCATTAAAAAAAAAATTTAAGGTAGCTTTACAGTGTACCAATACCGAGAATTCAAAGCTGGTTTTGTTGCTATCAAAGTTAACATGACTGAAATTAGATGCTTCATTCAAAAAGGTTTAGGGAACTCACATACCCTCTTTCAATGAGTAAACTGGATTACTGGATCCAAGAGCAAAACAGTTTTATGTATAGCTCTACCACATCCAGACAAAACTCCATTTAAAAAAGGAAAACAAGGCAGTATGTTAAGGGAGTCTCTATGCACTTGAAGTCAAGAATTAAAGGCTGTTAATTTTTAGCATACTAAACATTTGAAAAGAAACAGTAAAAAATTAACTCTTTGGCAGTGAACTCCAAGCAACTCCCACATCTCCTACCTGTTATGTGGGGATAACTACCAGTGTTCTAAAAGAAACAAAATAATTGAAACATTCAAGCCCTAGTGTACACAATCTCTAAACATTAAATCTGAACCACAGTTCCTCTTGGTATAACTTTTACATAAATCCTACCAAATAGAAAATAATTAATGTAAAGAAAAGAAAGATTTACAGAATAGCTTTATCAGTGATAAAAGCTAAATCTAAAATTTAAGTGATGACACAATTATGGAGAGAACTATAGTAAGTGGGACTACATAATACATTTTGTTCCTTATACTTTTCTTCTTTAGACTGTATTACAAATAACAGGGCTTAACTAGAATTTTTCAGCTCTTACATGGATATAACAAAATTGCTTGATTAGAATCAGACTGTCTTTTACTTTCAACACTTGGGGCCTTCTAGTCATGGATTTTGCTAATGCCACAAGCAATACAACAGGGTCTACAGGAAGAAAACGGACGAGTGAGGATAACAACTTGTGGTTTTAGGAATCCATTTCCCTCCACATAGTTTAGCAATTACTACAAAGCTCTAAGGTCATACTTTTTTATTTCAGGGGGGAATTAATTATGTAAGACCTTTGAAAATCATCGAGGCAAAAATGCAAGCACATAACTTTTGCAAATGAGGGACTAAGGAATTTCTGAGACAGCATGCTGGCTGGTGCCCTTAAAGAGTTTATTCACCTGTAAAATGTGAACAGTTTATTCACAAGTGATTCACATACTACAAACAAGGTCAAATTATTTTCCCTTCTGAGACCAATGAGTCACTTTAATGTTCAAGAGAGGATACACATCAAATGTACAAAAAGCAAGCGAAAATTAATTTAGTTGTATATTCCCACCTCAAGAGACTTTGTGACCCCCTTTACTTAATGAAGCCAATTACACTACTTAAGGGATGGAAGCTCACACTATAAGCTATTTCAGACTTACTGAGATCTTCTAACCTTCACTGTTAGAAATACTTTTCTGCTTTAAAAGAGGCTGCTATCCATCGATTGATGAATGGATAAAGGTGTGGTGTGCATAATAAATATATATATTTAAAATAGAATATTATTCAGCCATAAAAAAGAATGAAGTCTTGCCATTTGCAACGGCGTGGATGGACCTAGAGAGTATAATGCTAAGTGAAATAAGTCAGAGAAAGACAAATACCATCTGATTTCACTCATACGTGGAATTTAAGAAACAAAACAAGCAAAGGGAAAAAATTAGAGAGAGAGACACAAAACAAGAAACAGACTCTTAATCATAGAGAACAAACTGATGGTTACCAGAGGCGAGAGGGGTGGAGATGGGTTGAATAGGTGATGGGGATTAAGGAGTGCACTTGTTTTGAAGAGCACAGGGTGATGTATGAAAGTGTTGAATTACTATATTGTACCCCAGAAACTAATACAACACTGTATGCTAACTAACTGGAATTAAAACAAAAACTTAATCAATCAATCAAACAATAAAAAAAGATGCTCTCAATTTAAAGCATGAGTACAATAATGCTTGGGAAACCTAAGAGTGGTGACATACTAATTTGCAAAAATTTGCTTCAGACTTCAAATTTGAAATCTAAAGCATGTTTCATAATGCTATTAGTGTCAACCCAAATTTGAACCTAGGGTTTATACTACACTGGCAAAAGATACTATTGCTAATTAAACTTTATACTTATCTAAACATAGGGCTTACAAATGATGATTCTTGAGAGTTCACCAGTGAATACAACCTCTGAAAGCCTCCCAAAATTTTGAAAAATTGTTTTAAAAATGATACTCTTCTAGGATATAGGCAAGGAGTACAAATATGCCGACTCACCTTATGGCACTGGAGTCCCCAAGTGGAAGGAGTGTCGAGGTAGTCTTGAGGAACAGTAGAGCACCAGACAGGTATTCTAGGAAGAGGTACACAGGCACCTGAAAGGGTACACAGTGTTCTTATAGTCCTGGCTCATTTTTATCTTAAAAATGCTAAACCACCCCATCTTAACTTATAATCATCAAAGACCAAATAAATAAGCTTTAGCTTCAAAAGTTTTCCCAAGAAGAATTTTTCATCCCCTTTCTGACTTCCCCCTTACTCATTTGAACTACAATACTTGTGGGGTGAGTCTGTTTTCTGTTTGGTTTCAATTAGCATTTTTCTGCCATTGAAAAAAGAATCTCAGTTGTTTCTGAAAAAGGTCATTTGATGGGCCCATGGTGTTCTAGGAAAGACTGTGTGCTGCCTTATTCTCCTGACCAAAGCTTCCTACAACACCACAATAATTTCTTGAAAGCAGTTGAACAGACATTTGGAAAACTGCCTAAACCCAGGGCCTAGAAGTGACGTTGAAGGAGAGATCTCAGGTTTTCAGTCTTCAAAAATAAAAACAAAAACCTGCCACACTTTTCCTTGGTGAGTATATATTATTACCACCAGCTAACCCAAGAAAAAGGGTAACTTGGCACCAGTTCTTTTGACCATTCTATTGCCTAATGCTGTGAGAATGTGAAACTCTGCCATTAGTTATAAAGAAAGCCTAAGAAAGAAATCTTGGCCACAAGGCGGGAATTGATGCAATTCAGATGTCTGCCACATTCAGACTATGCCCTTACCAGATGTTTCTGCATTTATTTATAGAAAGGTTTACTTTAGTAACAAGACCATCTTCCATCAACTATTTTTTTTGCACACCAAGACACTGAACTACTTTTATTATGAGTAGAAAATATCATGAAAAAAGTTACAATCCTTAAAATCTTAGTTATGAAATAATATGAAATATCAAATTAGAAATAGTGTAAAGAGAGAGAGCCCAAATCTGATGAAAACTATCAGAAAATATATAAATTTCAAACACAACTGAAGACAGGGTAAGTTACTCCAAAATTTCCCCTTCCATAGCTGGGCTCTCCCTGCAAGGCTACTATATCCCTGAATGGAGACACTGTCTCTCAGTCTCGTTATTAGACTAACATTTCATATAACTTAATAGTTGTATAAAAACACTACCCATTTCTGGATTATTTTTTACATAGTGTTATGGCTGCAGTGCAAAGGTGCATTAGTGCATGCTTCCAAGTTTTCAAAGAAAAAGCGGGCAGCACTCACATTAAAATTCTCATGAAAACAAATAAGCTTTAAGCGAACTAGATATCACGGAATTCCTGTTTCATCATTTTATGTCAGATGGGTTAGAGCCTTCTGGCTTCAACTAGACCTACCTACCTCCTAAAGAAGCCAAAGAAAGACACATATTTGAGGCTCATGTGTCTTGGTAAAAGAGCCTGTCCATGGAGCATGTCATCCAAAAAGCAATGAAGAGTCAGCCCCGCTGGGAGAGAGTACTGGAAGACGAATTAAAAACCACGTGAGAAAGGCTAAATAGACTAAGCATCCTAATTTCCACCCTTGGGCCTAGAAGCCATCTGGAATCCAGCTCTCTGCCAAAGGGATTCTTATTTATCTAAATTAAAAATCTCATTTTTTACCTGTCTTTTCTTCTTTAAAGCCTCATCTTTCTTTTCAGTTTTGTTTTCAAGAAAAAATCTTTCTTTTTTAATTTAATTTTATTATGTTATGTTAATCACCATACATTACATCATTAGTTTTTGATGTAGTGCTCCATGATTCATCGTTTGCGTATAACACCCAGTGCTCCATTCAATAAAGAGGGCATGTATTGAATCAAAACAATCTTTTGAACCTGGGAAGTGGGCAGCTGAGGAGTTTCTAAAATTGACATAATCATTATCTTCTTTTATCCATAAAATAAGGTTATCAATTCTAGAGCCAGGAATTTAAAGGCCAAGTAGATTATTGTGCCTATTTCCTCATGTATAATTCAAACTGATACTTACATATATGCTAACATTAAAATCTCTCCTTTTTAGATTTTTATAATTGCAAAATTCTGGATGAGTCACGGTTCTTTGAAATGGATGGGAAGTGTCCTGGTTTTGCCAGTGTCCTGGGAACGTGCTTGGGATGCCTGTGGGAAATGCCAAAACTGACAAGAAGCAAGGGTCTCAGGCTCTTGTATACTTGTATGCACCTCTCTAGTCTCCTGTGAGGCTTCAGTCCTCTCCCTACTGATATCTATAACCATCCTAACTATTCAACCCATTGCCCACACCACTTAAAATACACACACACACACACACACACACACACACACACACACACACACACACAAAAAGAGCAAATCCTACCATTCTACGGTTTTTAAAAGCCTCCACAAAAAAAGTTCAAACTTCTTTTGTTTTGCCTATAACGTAGTGACAATATTTTCCTAACTGCAAATATGGACATAAGATCTAGCAATTGTGAGAGTAGTCATGAGGCAGTAAGAAATTTGTGATTTAAACTGAGATAATCTCAGAAAATTTACAATGTACTGGGGCTCCACCTGCGACTCTTCACATCCTTGCATGCCACTGTCTAAACTTACTTCTGGTCATTCCCTTGAAGCTACCACATGACACGCCCCAGCCTCAACCCCACTGCTCAGCTCCTCTGCCTCTGGCTCTCCTTCATGCTGGCATCTCATGCCCGGGTTCCACCAACTTTCTGTGCTGACCAAACTCCAACTTACCCTCCAAGAGACAATTGTCTCCCTCAAATGTCTCACATTCCCTGGAAACCTTCCCTCATCCAAACTGATCATTCCAGAAAATCTCAAGTGGCTGGCTAATAGTACTCTCTGGTGCTGTTTCTTAAATCCCCACAACCCCACAACAATCCCCGAGGAAGGGAAACTATAAAAAGGGAATAATCAGAAAAGGAAACTAAAGAATAGAAAGGTTAAATAAGTGGTTCAAGGTCATAGAGCTAATAAATAAGGGAGCCAGAAATTGAACTCAAGCAAACTGACTTCAGAGCTCATGTTCTTCAACACCTGACCTCATCATCTTCAGTATGTACCTCTGTTGTAATACTTGGAATAATTATAATGAAATATTTGCCTTTCCTTGAGGGCAGAGACATTTTGCACTGCTATCTATATTCAAATGAAATGGACCAATAATTGATGTATGTCAACATGTACAATTTGGGATAAAAGATGTAAAATCTGAAAACCTCTACACTCCAGTAATTATATTATTTTTGATAAAATTAAATTTTAAGTTATCTGAACATTCACTGGACACTTGTGAATATTAGATTAAACATTCTAGTTTCTCCAAGGTAGCCCCCAAAGATCCTTGCCTCCTGGTCTTCGCACCCTTGTGTATTCTCCTCCCACTATGAGCAGAGTTAACATGTATAGCCAGCAGGATTATCATGGAAATGATGTGTGACTTCCAGGCTAGGTCGTAAAAGACAATGCAGCTTCTATCCTGCTCTCTGATCCTTTGCTCATGTTATTACGGATGGTCAAAACAGCCTTATGGAGAGGTCCACATGGTAAGAAACAGGCCTCCTGCCAACAACCAGTTCAAACTTGCCAGGCATGTGAGCAAACTATCTTGGAAGTGAATCTTTCAGCCCCAGTCAAGTCTTCACATAGACTACTTATAACATGGGATGGCATCTGCACTTCAATCTTATGTAAGATTCTGAGCTACAACCACCCACCTAGGACACTCCTGGATTCCTGATCTAAAATTTGGTGAGATAAAACAACATAAACAAACAAAACATTTATTATTTTAAGTCCCTAGGTTCAGAGCAATTTGTTATGCAGCAATAGATAACGAATATATATCTATTGTAACATACACAGCCTTTATTTAAATTAGTTTATAAGAATGCAAATAGAAGTTATTGATGCAAATGAACACAGTATCAGGTTACTGCAATTCCTATACACTGACCAAAACCACAATAGAATAAGAACAACTAAAGAGCAAAATAAATTCCAGTTTTCAAGAGATATTGCCTTTTTCCTTTCTTTCCCTTTTTTTTAAATAAATAAAATAAAGCATGCAAGACCTTCATCTGCTTGTAGGTATCTCTTAGTGACTGCTGATTGTTTGGTATATCCCCTTCCTCTAAACTAGGCCCATAGATGGATAATCAATGGACAACAGTGGCATTTTTATTACTGTAGAACTCAGAAAAGAGCTTATTGCTCCAGTTATTCAAGTCTTATAGGTCATATAAGAAAAAGTCTAAAGGTTTGGAGGAAGCTATTCTTTCCTCTGTGACTTCAAGATGCCTCAAAAGTTAAAAAAGCTCTTTTTATCAAAAAGAGAAAATCTCTCTAAATATTCAACTATATTCAACTATAAATAGAATGCAATAGCATACTTTCATAAGTGATATCTCTTTGTATACACAAAATAAATTAAAATCATAAATATTATGCAAATTTGAAAATCTCCTGAATTTTTAGTTTTTCTAATAAAAGAAAAGGTAGGAACATTCAAAGTTTTTTTTTCTTCTTTGACACCAAAACTCACAGCCATCCTACATTTGTGAATATGATTCAGTTGTATTAAAAGAAATATGCAATGTTAGTAAGAAAGGTATCTTAGGTTTTACATATTCCATATAAAATGTTAAAACAATAAAATGATTACAGAAATAATAAAGGTAGAAATAAATCCATTATGATGCTATTAGCTGTATTAGTTTGCAAAGCTGAGGGCAATGATAATAACAAAAAATAATTATTTATATAATAAACATTTACCAAACCCTTAATATATTTAAAATATAGTAGGGATTATAAATGTGAATAAGATATGGGTTTCTTTCCATTAATTCTGCAATATTTGTGTGACATAACTAATATGTAGTAATAGTAATACCAAGTGAATGTTTTGGAAGCACCAACAAGACCTGAAAAAAAGCTACAGTAGAGTTGATATTCCTGTGGATAGTCAGGAGGCCTTTGTGAAATAAGTCATTATACCTGCATATGACTGCAAATTTTTTGAGCTTTTTCATATTATGTTCAAATTCCCATTACACAAACGACAAAGCTGAGGCTCAGAAAGATTAGGTGACCTGATGTGAACGAAGTTCCTGCCTTTTAAAGAAGTTATAGTAGACACTTGGAAAATTAGTGCCAGGCAACACTATGCATAATTAGAAGCTATCCACTATCCTGTGAAGGTAAATCCTGACAGGCCCATTTTGCAGATGAAGATACTAAAATCTCAGAAAGATATGGTACCCTTCCAGGATCACATGGGGCTAGTAAATGGTGGAGCCCTGATGTGAACTCAGGAGTACTTGATTTGAAAGATCCTGCTTTTTTCTACCAGACTTCCATCCCAAGTTAGCATAACCCATGCTGATCCTAGGAAGTGTTCACATTCTTTACTGCACCTTCCCCATCTGGCCTAATAAACTGATCCATAAACCGTTAGAATTGAAATGCATCCTTGTTAGTCTGATTTGTTATTAAATGTCACACAGGAAATCAGAAGAGTGACAAAGAAGAAGGATAAGACAAAGGATATGATCAATTATTTCTTAAATAGCCGAGCAATCATTTTTGCTTAGATAAGTTTGAAAAATGCACTTCATAAGCTTTTCTAGACAACCTCTCCAAGGGTTGCTTGGATAGGGTCTTCTTCCCCTAGCTAACACTTAACCCACACAGCAAAATTGTTTCCAGATCAACTGCAGAGTTTGGTAAGCATCCATCAGATAATATAGGGTGTTTTTACTGAAGACCTATTACTCCAATTTGAGCTGGCCCCCCCCAAAATACACAGTTAAATGCATATAGGTTAAAGAACAAACAGAACTGTGTTAATAGAAGCTATGTTTCCCTGTAGAACACGCATCAGACAAATGTGACACTGGGACATATTAAACAGTTACATTAAGCAAGCACTTAGAAAGAAACAGCAGATTCTTGGTGTGGTCCAGTGATTAGGACAGCACACATGGCCCAGTGTTTAAGAGAAAACATCAAACTGATGGACGTATTAGGAGGGAAAAAGACCTGAAGAACAGAAAAGGAAGTGGGCTCCTTCTGCAAAACTGTCTTTACTGTCGCTTAGAAAGTACAAGGCTCTTTTGGGGGCACAGTGATTTTTCAGAAGAATTTAGGTGGGATAGGTATACCCGTGAAAGAGCTATTTCTAAGACCAGGGAAAAATTCAAATAAGTTAACTGGTCTTTGATTTAAATGAACTACAAAGGTTAATGATACCAGTGAAGCTGTGGCCAGTCCTTCAGCAGGTAGTTTCTCTAAACATACTAAAAGGATTAGAGATTTCCAGAATGTTTTGTGTTATTTGTTAGACACCCCCCCCCCGCCCACTGTACCATGGAATCCTGTTTCATTTCTTCTTTATAGTCCCAGCACCTCACACAGAATCTGGCACACTCACTAAATGAGGATGGGAGGAAGGCCAGCAGGAGGGGCTTGATAAAGCAGGAATTTAACATGCTATTTCCTGAGGTGGCATGCAGGCAGCCAGCTGATACAAATTTCTCTTTTCCTTCTCCACCTACAAGGACAGATTGGTTGGGAGGTAGGAGGACTACTTTTTAAATGAAAAAAAAAAACAAACTTGTGGGTTTTTTTTTTTTGTATTAACACAAATGAAATACCAAATATTGATTTTAGCCACCACTCCCCAATCACCCTGGAAATTTTTTAAAATACCACAGATTTCTCTAGTTAACCTCTTCTTAGCTTATCAAATTTGATTATCCAGCTTTATTTCTGTCAATTTATCATCTGTTCAATACTGCTCCCAGACAACAAGAAAAATCCCAAGATTGCTTTTAAAGACCTCACAGTTCTGATCAGAAGGTTGTCTGTGGGGAGGTTTTAAACTTTCTCCCATTTTTCTTCTATTGGTCTCAGAACTGACTTTTTAAAACCCTATCATAAAGAAGGGTATTTTCAAATGTGATGGATTCATTTTAAAAATAACACTAATTAGTTTCAAGTGACAATGATTTTCATTCTCCTTTTAAAATAGGAGTTGACAGAAAATTTTTAACATATATTTTTAAAAAAGGCAAAAAACAGAGAGCAAAGTATACCCTGATATTGAAATTGACAATTACTATGTAACATTTCAGCATGCTCAAGTATGTTTTAAACCATGATCTAATTTCCTAAATTGAACTGTTTCATAATGTATGTTAATCTTGAATAAATGTCTTCATTTCAGTTTGAAGAAGAGCATTAAGCAATAAGGCTACCTTAAGCTAAAGAAAAGAGTATCTTTATGTTTAAATGCTATTTAAGCCAGGCACTTGTAATTATTATACTTTACTTATTTCTGAGACCTTATCATTTCCTGCCTTAGTGCCTTAAGGAAGGGAAGTCCTTGGATCATTTCTGGAATTACAGTCTCCACAGGTTTGGTGTCTTTTCTCTTAGACCTTATGATATTGACTGTAATGCTATGCTAGTAATGTTCAATTTGCGTCCAGGTTAATCAAAATGAAGTTAGGAGGCAAGATTGTATGACATAGTTGCCATTGATGTATCATGGATTTTGGTCAGCTCATACCACATTCCAGTTCATACCATTCACTGTCTAGCAATGACTCCAAAAATCAAGAGTCCACTCTGGACCCCAGATACAGGAAAAAATGGCAGAAACATACAAGAGCCAGTGTGTAAGGATAAATAAGGGAGAAAACAGTATAAAAAAGGGAAAATGATTAAAGCAAACAGAAGTGGCAGAAGAGAAGAGGGGGAGAAATAAATAAATAGGAACTTGGTCAGGGTTGTGAAAAGCCAATTACTAAGGGAAATGATAGGTCAGATGTAAGGGAAACACACAGAGGAAGCCACTGGAAGGCTAATGCCTGCATGACTCAGAGAGAAATTGGGTTAAGAGGAGCAGTTAGTAGATGTGCTAACAGAAGAGGCAAGCAGTGCTGACATGATATGGAAGCTAGCAACAGCCTACACATCACAGGCCCCAAAAGACACTCAGAATCCACAATCTCAATGATCCAGACAACCCAAGAAATGTGAGGTCATCCACACTATGAGGTCAAGGCTCCAAGGAGAAAAGTGGTCTTGCCCTCCACATGTTCTGGAGGTAGTACAGCAAACACCCTAATCCAAGCTCTGCTATGACGTGCATTTGGGACACTCATAACCTCCTTGAGCCTCAATTCCTCATCTGTATAGCAAAGCTCTTGGGAATAAGTGCACCTGCTGTATCTTTTAATAAATGCATCATAATCAACATCTCTATGCCTCTGGAAGATGAAGGATCCTGGGAGAAGATGAACTGATGAATGTAAATCATCAAGACCACTCCCACCTCTGGGTGGGGCAGAACCCAACTTGGGATGCTGGGGAAACCAGACTGGACCTCACCTCTTTAACACTGAGGGCAGGCTCTGCTACTGGGTCACAGAGACCAGGAGAATTGCTTGCTAGACCTATAGTCAGGGAAAAAAATTCTCTCAACACCTCATTTTATACCACTTTCTATGTGCCAAGCCACTGTTTTAAGTACTTTATGCATATTAATTCATTTACTTCTCGTAACAATCCCACGAAATAAGTATTTTCCTCACTTCCTGATAAGGCAAATAACTTACAACCCAGCTTACCCTGCTAGCAAATGGCAGATTCTGTATATGAATCCGGCTCTGTCTACTGGAGCCTATGCTCCTAAACACTCCATAACACTGCCTCTAGCCAGGACTCTGCAGCTTGCTCTCCTGACAGGATGGCCTTCTTTACTTCAAATACTGATTTTAGTCACTCCTCCTTGAGTTTCACATCCATGAGATGGAGATAAGACCACTGCCTTCCCAATGGAATAGAATATTTTTATATGACAATGCCTAAGAAATACAGGAAAAGATGCTCTACATCATATATCATTAGGGAAATACAAATTAAAACAAAGAGATACCACTACACACCTATCAGAATACCCAAAATCTGGAACACTGAGAACACCAAATGGAATAGGAACTCTCATTCACTGCAGGTGAGAATGCAAAATGATACAGTCACTTTGGAAGACAGTTGGTGTGTAGTAAACATACTCCTTCCACAGGATCCAGTGATTGTACACATTGATATTTATCCAAAGGAGTTGAAAACTTATGTCCATACAGAAACCTGCACATGGATGTCTACAGTAACTTTATTTATAACTCTCAAAACTTGGAAGCAAATAAGATGTCCTTCTGTAGGTGAATAAATAAACTGTGGTACACTCAGACAATGGAGTATTATTCAGAGCTAAAAATGAGCTATCAACCATGAAAAGACATGGAGGAAAGATGAATGCATATGACTAAGTGAAAGAGAAGCCAATCTGAAGAGGCTACATACTATATGATTCCAACTATATGACATTCATTCAAGAAAAGGCAAAACTATGGAGACAGTAAGTGGTTGCCATGGGTTGAGGGACAGGGAGGAATGAATAGGCAGAACACAGAGAATTTTTAGGGCAGTGCAAATCTATACTCTAATGGGGGATACATATCATTGTACATTTGTCCAAACACACAGAATGTACAACACCAAAAGCGAATGGTAGTGTAAACTATGGACTTTGTGTGATAATGATATGTCAGTGTAGGTTCATTAATTGTAACAAATGTACAACTCTGGTGGAAAATGCTGATAATGGGGAAGGCTATGCACATGTGGGATATATGGAAAATCTTAGTAACTTCCTCTTAGTTTTGCAAACCTAAGACTGCGCTAAAAAAATAAAGCCTTTTTTTTATTTTATTATGTTATGTTAATCACCATACATTACATCTTTAGTTTTTGATGTAGTGTTCCATGATTCATTGTTTGTGTATAACACCCAGTGCTCCATTCAGTACGTGCCCTCTTTAATACCCATCACCAGGCTAACCCATCCTCCCACTCCCTCCCCTCTAGAACCCTCAGTTTGTTTCTCAAAGTCCATAGTCTCTCATGGTTCGTCTCCCCCTCCGATTTCCCTCCCTTCTAAAAAAATAGTCTTAAAAAAAATGCCTAACAACAGCCGGCACACTGCAGATCCTCAGTAATTGCTAATTTATACCTTCACCTCAAGTGATCATTACCTAGATAAAGGCTACCATCTGCCCAGCCTTCCATGTCTATGTCCAACTAAGGCCCTGGTCAGACAAAATGGCTCCTTGCACAGCCAAAGACAGAGCAATGCTAGGACTGAGTCTGCCTTTCCTCCAAAAGACACCAAACAAAACTACCCGGATGTGTCTCCCTTCAATGGATACTACCAAATTTAAAGATGCTTTCAGGAGCTAAGGAAAGCACAGGGCTTGTCTGAACCCAGCAATGAAATATCCCATTCCTGAGCTGTTATTTGGTATATTATGACATGCCACATAAGGTCTACAGTTACAGAATTTAACGGAAAAAAACAAAACCTTTAGCAAACTACACAATTGTAGAAATTTTTTAGAACTCATTTCTGCATGGTGTGACACAAGTGCAGCCCTAAGACTTAACAGAGTTCACTTCCCACACATACTAGCCAACAGGCCTGGGGAAACCAAAACTGCCCCATGCTCAAAATTCACATCTAAAAAATGAAAGGCTCATGATCAGGTTTATATCATCACCCTGGATATTTTCCTCCGGAAATATTCCAATTTGTTAATGTCCATGAACTAAAAATGACTAAGGACGGTCTGATTGGCATAAAAGATTTATTACCTGTGTTGACTCTGCCTTGGCTTTATTAAATTACTTTTATTAAATGCTGAGTAGATATAAAGGATAAATAATCCCAAGGGAATTCTAGTTGTACTCACAACTAGTTTTATGAAAAAAAAATTACTAATATCTCTGAAGCTCCTTTTGACTCTTCCTAACCCACTCCCTCATGCCCCACTTAAGAGGTTAAAACTCCCCTAAACTCCGTGTGTACTCTTGCCTTTGGAAAAATAATCATTTATACCTAAATGATATACTATTTAGTTTGCCTAAATTTCTGAACTTCATATAAATGGAATCATACCACATATAATCTTTTGCACCTTGCTTTTTCTATTCGATATTGTGTTGCTGCTTAGATGGGTGATCTATTCATTTTCAAAGCTGCAGAAAGAGTTCCCATGCACAGGTATGGGCTAAGGCTGGCTGTTTACAGGCAGCACGCACTCTGATGGAGTGGTGCCCATGCTGTATTTACTGGTGATTCATCATGTTCAGTTATCACCTTAGTCCTACAGTAATCCACTGTATGTATAAAGCACACCATAGTTATGTTTTCTACAACTGATGTTTTGTTTTTTTCCAGGTTTTCTGGGGTGGGCCATATAAAGTACTCTGAACACTGGTAGATATATGCTGGGTTGTGGGGTATGTGTATCTTCAACTTTATTAAAATCAGTTTTCTTCAAAACCGTACTCATGACTCACTGTGGCTTATAAAATTTCCTGGGTTGCATTCAACTTTTGTTTTTAAATGAAAAAGAGCAAATTAGAAAGGAAAAATAATAGAGAACATTACCCTTAGGAGGATACAATCACTTTCTTGAAAGTTTGGCTTAAATTATACACAGGTATCACCTGTATACACACGTCAATAAATGAGTTTCTTACAGTCAGAAAGCTCAGAACTGTCCTCCAGTTCAAGAATTCTTTCTTTGGCTAGGTCTTATTTACCATTAAGCCCGTGTGCTGATTTTTAAAATCCAATTATATATTTAATTTCTCAAGCTCTATTTAGTTTTTTCAGACCTCCTTTGTCATTTTTATATTCACTTGCTATTCACTCACATTTTTAACATTCCCATTTCTTTAAAACAAAGTTACTTTACATTCTCTGTCTGATAACTATATTTGAGATCCCTCTGTATCTAATTCTTTTTTTTTTTTAAGATTTTATCTATTTATTTGACAGAGAAACAGAGAGAGAGGGAACACAAGCAGGGGGAGGGGGAGAGGGAGAGGGAGAGGGAGAAGTGGGCTTCCCGCTGAGCAGGGAGACTGATGCAGGGCTCGATCCCAGGACCCTGGGATCAAGACCCAAGCCGAAGGCAGATGCTTAACGACTGAGCCACCCAGGTGTCCCACTCCATGTCTAATTCTATTATCTATTCATGATGCTTTGTTTAGTTGTCTGTTTTATAATTTTGACTGTGAGTTAAAATTTCTTGCAATTATATTTTTCGAACTCTTTGAGGCCCGGGTTGAAGAAAGATTCCCCCAGAAGGAATCTGCACTTGCTACTGCCTTGAGCTACTATGCAAAAACCACTTTACAACAAAATATTGTCTTTTTTGAATCAACCAGGTAGGTCTAAATTAGGACTGCAAACCTGCATGAATGCTAGTTATTGGTTATGAAATATTAGATAGGCAGTTTTCCTTAGAGTTGCTGGGGATTGGGAGGAGTCAGGGAAAAAGTTAGTTCTAGTTCAACGCTCTACTATGAAACTAGCCCTTAGGGGGTCCCAGATTGATGTGAGACATCTATTAAACAATTTTTTCCCCTAACACAGGCTCTGGGCTTTGGAGAGAGCAACAGGAGACCAAGTAAATCAAAGTTCATTATTTGCTGGATTCAACAGGTGTTCTCATATTGGCTGTTTCACTCACCTCACTGACTTCTCACTTTCATTTTCTGGCCCACGTTTCCCCCTCATCATTTTTAAAGGCACATTTATATAACTTATCTAGCGTTTTTATTTCAGTTTGTGGTAGAAGAGTAGTTTAATGTATCTAGTCTCACACACCACCAGAAATGAAAGGTCGCATTAACCTTTTAAGAGGCCACTGCTTCCTGTTCTTTTTCATATGCGCTATGTTGAGATAAGTTTCCTCATTCCTCATTATGTAACTGCTGTTATTTTTTAATCTAAATGTAGAAATTCATATTCCAACCCATTAAATTTAGTCTTTTTATGGTTTAGCCATTGTTTGAAGCCATTAAAATCTTTCTGAATTCTCAATCTGTCATTTTTAGATTTTATATGTATCTTCAAACTTTTTCATTCACAAACTTGATTAACATGCCTTCTATATTTTTATTCCAAGTTGAAAAATATTTGGAACATGATATTACTCATATATAATTAATTATAAAATACAATTTCTGAAAAACACTGATACATCAGGAAAGTAGCACCCAGTATGTTCAATTTCATGCAATAAAAGATATTTGCCTGGAAATGTGCTTTTATAAAATCAAAGGTTTATTACCTTTACCTAAGTGTCATTTAAGGATGATGATTATGGATAACTTTTAGTATAGACCCTTGAAATGGGGATTGCTATGCCTCCCTCACGTACCACAAATTAAATTTGATACAGATGTAAGGGTAGGTTAAAGTTAACAAGAAGGATGGCTTTGAAAACGATGATATAGAAATAATCAATCATGGTTTAAATGCTGCTGACAAGTAAAACCATGACAGCAATAGCAAAGATCCTTCAGGGAGGGCTGAGAGAGTCACACTGAGGTGAAGACTGGTTTACCCTTTGCTTCGGTGATTAATTTCACGAGAAGCAACAAGGTCATTCAGCATACCTGGCTCATTCCACCTCTATGAGAAAGGGACCAGCAACTAAAAAACACATTAACATTATATAAGGTAACCATATAATTTATCACCCTGGACAAAAGGTCCTTTTGTTATGCCAGAACAACAGGACTGATCTAGTAAATCAGGACAAGTGTCACCCTAGCAATATAACTCTTACTTCTTTTAATAAAGCAACTGCCTCATTATCTCCTTAAACTGCTCATAAAAAGTGCACATCCACTGACAATTTTCTACTGGGCAAAATCTAAATTTATGGGATAATATGCTAATAATGTCCTTCAACACCTCCCTCCCAAATGTTATGTTTAATATATTGTTTATTAAAACAGGCAGTTTGATATCCTTAATTCATAAAATGAAAGTTTTAAAGGAATTTATCTAAAAAATTCACCGAGTTGGAATATCTTATTCCATGAATTTTTTAAAAATTAGCTTAAATTTAAATTATTCCTGAAACGAGACTATCTTGACAATCTGACATCTACATCCGCTGTGGTGAAAAAATTAAAATTAGAACATTTCTAACTACTGCACTTACCTCAGCTAGGCCTGCTCAGGTAACCAAGAAATCTCTTCTCAAAGGCCTGAGGACTTAGTACAACCCCTACACCCTACTCTCACCAGCTAACAAGAAGACATGATACAATTTAAAGCACAAATCCATCTTCCACTTTGTGTTCTATTGGGCCATCGTGGTGTTTTGATGTTTTTAAAGGGCTGGAAATCACCCCCAAATATCCAGATATATGGCTTCTCTGAAAAAACCTGAAGATATGCCAAACCCTTGTCCACCCACATTTCCTAAGGGCAGTAATCAGGTTGAGCTGAGTGGCAACCACCCCCTTTAGGTAAGGCATATATATACTCTAACTTGCCAGTTTTAACCATTCATCCTTTCTACCAACCCCACCTCACCTCTTAATGCCACCTGCCTGACTGCTGTAATGAGTTTGCAAACCCTGCCATAAAGCATTTGAGAAAAGAGATACCCCTTGTACATAGAAGGCTAACATATCCAAGACAAGGGCACTGTATACCCACAGCCTCAGGGGTTGTAGAACAAGAACTTCCAATACCCCACCAGGTCAGTCTGCTGACTGATTCATCTATCTGATCTCTCATTCTTTTTTTGCTCTCTTCCATGCCCTCCTTCATCTCATCTCTGCTTTTTCTCCTTCTGTTGGCCTCATTCTTCTCAGACCGGCTCCTCCCACTGGATGCTTAGTTAACTTTCTGCAGTTTAAAAAAATCTCTCCAATCCTCTTCTCTGATTTATAAAATGAGCAAATTTACCTTGCAGAGTTATAAGATTAAACAAAAATGTGGGTAAAGGACCGAGCATAGCCCTGTAACCTATAACAGTGACTCAGTTCATGATTCTTCCTATTATTTTGGGCAACAACCCCCAAAACAAAACCAATAGTGAGCCAATGCAATAAAACAACTTTGTTTTATGGAATTTGAGTTAAAAAAAAAGTTAAAATTTGCTTGCTTTTAAAAAAATGGTAACAAAACTATAAATAAGAAATAATAAACTCAGCTACATCATGTAATCACTTAATGGAGAGAGGGCACCTATGGCATGGAAGTAAAGTTACTCAGAAAGATCCTGCAAGATTTCTAGAACTCCTTCTTTGCTGATTTCCTTGTTCTCATTAGGCAACAACTTCATTTCTTCTAAGGTGCTTTTAATGAAGGCATAGAAATGATTATGCAAGAAAGGTCTTTCCCACCCCAGACAGAAAGCATAGTAGTTACTACATTTATTAAATACTCTCTTTAAACCAGAGATGCTATCTTTTTGTTGTGTATATGTGTGTGCTTTTTAAAAATTCTTAAAATAGAATATGTGAGGGAAGTCTTTTCTTTCTCTGAGGAGAATGCTCCATATAATTGTATTAGGAGTGTTACAGCATAATGACCCACCCGGCCAAAACAAATTAACAACAACAAAACATTCACATTTGTGAGTTAAATACCTCACAATACCTTGTTAGGACAAGCCCGCTGCAGACTTTTAAAGACATGTCATATTTGCTTAAATCAGTTTTTAACCATAGGGGAAGAAGACTTAGAAAATCTGATGAAAAAAAGAAGTAGACCTAAGGATGAAATCCAGCTTCTTGCACTTAAATTTTTTAAACCACCACTCTAAATTCCGTTACTGTGAACCTCGGCTTAAGAGTCACCTTCTCCAAGAGACCTTTTCTGATTCCTCCCCCTCCTTCTTCCAACAATTAAAAACTGGCCACAGTCTTCTTGCGTCCTGACTCTACCTGCTACACACTTCTACCACAGAAATGAGAACACTGCAGGTGTTGTTGATCCATTTTCCCTACTACTCTTGTAAAAATTCCTCTAGGGGAGGAACTGTCTCTGTGTCCCCATCACCCAACACAGTACAAAGAACACAAAAGCACCAAAACTCTATGTGCAAAGCTTCAGCATGGGATGGTATTTATTTAAAATAAATAGTGGTGGGGCCACCCTATGGTTAGAATCCTAGCTCTGGCCCACTTTTCCTACCCATGTAAGTTTGCATAAATTATTCTATGCCTCAGTTTTTGCACAAGTAAAACGGGGGATAAAAAAGTATAGACAGGCACCTGTGGCTCAGTCATTAGGCATCCATCTCTCTCTCTCTGTCAAAAAAAAAAATATAGACTCCGTGAAGTTGTTGTGAGATTTACATGAGTTAATACGAGTAAAGTGCTTAGCACCTGGCAAATTACAGAAATTTGGATATTGTAAATAAAATTACTATGATTATTTAAAAATCAGCCTACATTTCCTCACACTCTAACTCAATGCTTACAGGAGACAAATACTTTGGGGACACTGCTCATTACCTAGTGGATGGATTTTCTTTGGTGTAATCAGCAGCTTGTTAATTATAATTAGCCTGATGAATGTTAGAGACAGATTCAAGTATGTGTGGCTTGTTACAATGTTTTAGAGATACTTCCACCTTTAAGTAAACAAACTAAGAATCTGTTGAAGTCTGGAACCTCTCATGACAAGTAAAAAACCAAGAATCTCTCCTCTGCCATGCTGTTGTCTGCTTCGAGTAAATGTTCCTTGAAAGGTTTATCAGAACGCCTAAAAACACAAAGATCAGAGCCTTCGTCAAGCTTACAAACCAGACTGTATCAACAATTTAATGCTACTTGCCAGTGAATGTTTATCTAAACATTATCTGTACGTGTAATTTAATCAAAATGTGCTTTCATTACAAGCTGGTAGTGAGGCCAGGTAATCCTCACCTGCTTCAAGCTCCTTTGGTAGATATCATTATCAACCTAATCCCCCAAATAAGACCTAGAAGGTTGGGCAGGACCAAACTGACTGTGGAAGAATGGTGTAAATATCTGTTACATGAGACAACGTGGTCTATAACTTCACTTTGAATGGACAATGTGAATGATGTTTAGCGTACCATTCTTACAGGTTAGCCGTACAATCACATGATTTAAAAGATGTGAAAATTATCTGAAAACCATAAGGCCCCATAATCATGTGCAGTATTACCACCTTTTTGACTATACTTTGAACATAAAGAATGCTGCCTCTTTCCTGAATGTTAGTTTTATCTATGTGCCTATGTTTTAGGGCCCTCATTCTGTTGCTCTGGAACCCCTCCCCACCAAACACATGTACACACACAGGTTTCTGTCTAAAGTCTAAAACATTTTGGACTGGAAATAAGATAAGTGATATTTATTATTAACAATATCATTATTAATATAATCACATGTAGTACACATGTAATTAATATAGCATTAAATAAGAAATAATGAAGATAGTGAAGGAACAGAGACGTTTTGTGACTGCCACTGTACATGCTCTTATTAGACAGGTGAGGTTGGCCAGTCTGACTTCCAGATACATAAGGGTATTATATTTAGGCCAGTGCCAGTCATTTAGGAGCTTAAAAATAACTTGAATTGACCTTAGAATTGAACAAAGTGTTCCAGATCAGCTCTATCAGAAGCTCAGAAGCCTCTGCATATTCAACTAGAGTCTAGTGTGTTTTTTTTTTTTAACAGAATGTTAGAAGAGTTCCATCTTCATTTCTGAGATAGGTGTGAAACTTACCGTCATTACTATAATGCCATCAAATTACATTCACTCTGCTGATAAGCAAGTCCTTGTTTTTGTCTGTATTCTGTGCCTTTGTTGTCAGACTTGGAAAAAGCCTCCACACTCCCTCAAAGACCAAAGGCCTAGGCTGAGGAGTTTAAGACTGATCCTACTGACAACAGGGAGCCTAGGAGGAGTGTCTCAAGACCTAGTCCCACATCCTATTAACTATGTGACCTTCCACTGCTATTCTTCCGTGACTGCTCTTCTGAATATGGTACGACCTCCCAGTGTCAACACCACATCTCTATCGTAATTCTATAGGTTTAGTATTCGATGTCAGTGGTCCTTAAATATAAAAACTAGTATTTTTGCCAATACTATAGCTGCCTTACAACCTAGATAGCCTCAGTCATGACTTTTAAAAGGCCAACTTTGTTACTCCTGGCAAAATCAAAGAGAATTGTAAAGTAAGATTCCTGGGGCACCTGGGTGGCTCAGTCATTAAGCGTCTACTTTCAGCTCAGATCATGGTCCCAGGGTCCTGGGATTGAACCCTGCATCGAGCTCCCTGCTCAGCTGGAAGCCTGCTTCTCCCTCTCCCACTCCCCCTGCTTGTGTTCCCTCTCTCGATGTCTCTCTCTGTCAAATAAATAAATATTTAAAAAAAAATAAAGCAAGATTCCTCAATTTTTTTTGTTTTACAAATATTTTAAGTTGTGCACTTAACTTTGTAAGTCATACTGCTTAAAAATGATTCACAAAACTAGTATACACTTAACTTTGTTATCTTGCTGAATATCTGAAAAATGGAAAACAATTTTCCTGCTAAATATATGAAATTAAGAATAAAAACTCCAATGACTTAGGTAGATTATTTCCAGAAAAAAAATCAAAATGATTAGTTGAATGAGAAGCGCCTGGGTGGCTCAGTAGGTTGTGTCTGCCTTCAGCTCGGGTCATGATCTCATGGGTCCTGGGATGGAGCCCAGCCAGCCGGTGGGTCATCAGGCTCCCTCCTCAGCGAGGTGTCTGCTCTTCCCTCTCCCTTTGCTCTCCCCCCCGCAGCCCCATTCAGGCCTCTCTCGCATGTGCACACTCTCTCTTGCATGTGCACGCTCTCTCTCTCAAATAAATAAATGGAATCTTTTAAAAAAAATGATTAGTTGAATCAAAGAGGCTTACTAAGAAGTTAGGCTGTTCCTTTAATAGAGAAAAAATAAGATGATTATAGGCAAACTCCCATATAAGCCAGTTTCTCTTTGTGTAATAATTACAGATGTGACCCATAATCTCAGTCATTTTAAAATATCCCAACCAACAGGGATGAATCCATGCAAACATCTTGCCGATGCCATAGCAATACAGCTGGCGTACACTCACTGGTAGTCAGAACCACTAAAGTGGAAGGCTATGGCATAATGACTTCATGGAAGGAATCTTGGACCAAAGAGGGTCATAAAGTCACAGTTTCTAATTTCATTTTGAACTCTCACTACTGATTGATCTTGGGCTATTCACTTAGGTTTTCTGAGCTGATTTCTCTAACTATAAGCTGTCTGATCTGATTATTTCCAAAAACAAGAATCAAATTATATAATGGACACAAAAATAGTTGAAAAACTGAACAGTGTGCTGCAAAAATCTAAAAGTAAGGAGAACCAATACCAAGGGATTAGGCTGCTATGAAAACATCTAGACCAAAATCACAATTTCCTTGGTAATCTGTACAAAACCAGGAGAGTCCCTGTCACGTGGTATCAGGACTAGGCCTATTATACTGGGCTTGTTCTGAACATAGCAAATGGGAGGGAGAACTAGACAGTGGCAGCCTGAGTTGGTGAGGAAGACCATAGAAGACTTGTTCTTGAAAGCTTATTGCCTTGGAATAAAGTTCAAATTCCTTATATGCTCAAAGTCCAGCATATAAGACCCCAACACCTGGCCCCAGCCACATATACAGCCCCGTATCTCTCTACTCACAGCAATACACTCCAGATTGAGTGACTCTAGACACTGTGTTACCTCCCAACCACGGTCCTCTGGCTGGGGTGGCCTCTTTCCAGTTCCCCAATCACCCTGCCCCACCTTACACCACTGTCCACCAGTCATATTTCTTTTGGTCTTTCAGTCCTTGATTAAAGTACACAGACTTCTAAATAGATTCTCTGCTCACCATAGTTCTAAGTAACAAGTCCATCCTCTTTCCTCCTGCTATCATCTTTATTTCCATAATAGGGCTTTTTAAAGTTCAGACTTTGCTTTGCTAACTAGACTATAAGCTTCTTGAAAGACAGGGGCCATTTCCAATCCTCAAAATACCATCCATAACAAGTATAATTCCTTCTATATAACATGTGCTTCATAAATGTGAAGTGAATATAAACAAGGTGATCTGAATACACTGTACTAGAAGACACTGAGCAGTACTCTTAAGACCCAGTTAATTCTAAAGCAACCTCAAAATTTCCTCCTAGTGTAAAATCTAAATAAACAGAAATCTTAATTCAGGACAGAAAGAGAAAAACTGTGTTTCTCATAACCAATCATGCTATCAACAGAAACCTAAACAAACTTTAGGACAATGTGATATCCTTCCCCAAATCCCGGGGCGGGGTGGGGCCTGGTGGTGATGGTGGCGATTTCCTAATGGCTCCTGTCCTTCCCCCACTCCACTGTACGCATCTAACTTTAGAGATACCAAAACTATTTGTAGTTCTCCAACAGACCATGTTCTCCCTTATGTATTGTTCCCAGGGGCTGTCTATCATTCTGTCTTATGGAGTATCCTCCCCAAAAATGCTTTTCATCCTCAAGTCTTAGTTCAAGAGTGAATTTTCCTCTTAAACCTTCCCTGATTTCTTCAGGCTGACTTAGAAACATCTTTCCAGAAACAATTCCAATCCCACCCCAAGAAACCACATCTCCATCTTATCCATGATTGCATTCCAAAAATGATTTCTTTAAATGCCTGGCCCAGATACAAACTATCTGGAAGATAAGACTGGTTCTCTCTGTTTCTGCATATCCAGCCTGTAGGCAACTCCACAGATACTGTGTGAATGGATCAAAGATGAGTAAAGACACCGCCCAATACACCAACATCATTTATCAGCAAATAGCTAACCTCCCAGTATTGGGTTCAGAACCTTGTGCTCCGACAAACTCAGAGTGCATTCCCAGAAATTTTCAGTGCACCTGAGTATTACTCTCACAGAAACAATACCATCCATGAATACAGTTCCGGGCTGATCCATCAAGCCCTATTTTATCTGAAGGATCTAAAATAGTTAAAACTGCCAGCAATTTTAGGAGTCTCAGAGCTAGAAAACATAGTATTAGTAAAAGTTCCTTGCCTGTTTTGTAGCCCTTCGTGGGCTAGACTAAAATCTTAGATCTCCCTTTTAGTGTAAATACCCTTGGAAAAAGATATTCTAAGTTCCAAATCACTGTGGACTTCTAGAACACATTTTAAGTCAGAGACTTCCTCTAAACAGTGTTCTCTTTGTAGATTAGACATGGCATTTCTCCTGTGTCAGGGGTTTTCCTTCTCCTTCCTTTTTCTGTTTTTACCTCCTCCATCCTCCAGTTGCATGAGGAAAAAATCACCTTAATAGTAGCCCAAATAAAACATAATCTTCAGGAGGAAAAACTCACACACTATATTCACATATATGCTCCATCCTCAGCTGGGCTCTCAACACTGTAGAGCTCTCCCTGCATTCCCCCTATGCCCCCTAGTTCCCTGAGCACACAGGGATTGCCTGCCCCAAAGCTCTTCTGCTTTGTGCAAACCACCACCTCAAAGCCATATACTTTCACTTACAAATAACTCTCAGCCCTCCTTCATAGAGGAAATTAATGGCTACTGGACATGAGCTCCCTTCCTGTACATCCATCCTCTCTAACTCCAATTTTTAAATGAAGGACCTCACCATCTAGCAGACTCACAGACTGCTATCTCAAGCACTCAGAGACGCATCATCTCAAGTTCATCCTTATGCCTAGCTTATAAGGAAGAATATCATCACACCCAGTTGACCAATGGATGAGCAAACTGAGGATCAAAGAATTCAAGGATGTGTCCACAGTCCGAGGACTACTAAATGACAAAACAGAGTCTGGTTCTCTTGATGCTGAGTTCACACTGCACTGCACCACATGTGTTTCTGAACAGCCACAACTTATTTTCTCAATTCTTCTCCACATTTCCCATGGTCTAGATGAACTAGGTAACTGAATCTACCTCAGCACAAACTTGCCTTTGCATCTTTAAAAAAACAAATGTAGGAGCACCTGAGTGGCTCAGTTGGCTGGGTGTCTGCCTTTGACTCAGGTGATGATCCCAGAGTCCTGGGATAGAGCCCCATGCAGGGCTCCCTGCTCAGCGGGGAGCCTGCTTCTCCCTCTCCCTCTGCTTGTGTGTGTGTACGTGTGCATGTGCTCTCTCTCTTAAATAAAATCTCAAAAATAAAAAATTTAAAAAATTTAAAAAACAAATGTAATCTTTTTCTGATTATAAAATACATGTTCATTATAGAAAATTTTGGAAAACATAAAAGAGCAAGATGAAAAGTCTTCCATAATAAATAATAATGAACAATCTACAGAACTATACACAATATGGGTGAATCATACATGTTGAGTGTAAGAAATTAAGAAACAAGAGAGTACATGTTGTATGATTCCATTTATATTAAGGAACAAAAATGGTTAAAACTATGTAATGTCACTGAAAATTAAGAGCACAGGGGACCTGTGGGAATGCTGATAATGTTCTATCTTTTAATCTGGGCACTTGTTGCATGGATATGTTTGGTGTGTGAAAATTCAATGAAGTGTATATTTAGGATATGTATGCATGTATACACACACACACACACACACACACACACACACACACACACACACAATACTTGAAGTCAGATGCAATGTTTATATTTTGGTGTGTTTTCTTCCTGGTGCTCTTCTTCTTCCTGGATGCCTGTTTTAAAAAAAAGTTGTGTATGTTTATATTCTGATATTTCATCTAACAAAAAAAGCATATGCATTTACCCAAATTACTATAAATTCTTCATAAATATTTTTAATGGCTAAATAACAGTCTAACTGGAACCTGTGCCATCACTTACTTAACCAGTACCTTGCAATCAACCATTTAGATGTTTCCAGTTATTATTATAAAATTGCCTTAGTGTGGCGCCTGGGTGACTCAGTTGGTTAAGCGTCCGACTCTTGGTTTCGGCTCAGGTCATGATCTCTGGGTCATGGAATCGAGCCCTGCGTGGTGTGGAGTCCGCTTGGGATTCTCTCTCTTGCTCTGACCCTCCCCACTCGCACCATCTCTCTTATCTCTCAAAATAAATAAAATCTTTTTAAAAAAATTGCATTAGTGAATACCATTACCCTTTAAGTCATTTAGCCACTCTCTCCTCATACTCTGCTTAATATATTTATAATATTATATATAACATACACTGCCATATGTACTTATGTATTTACTGCAACCTCAGTTCTCAATAATAAGCGTCCACAGACTACACCACCCCTCCACGTGTCCTCTACAAAACCTTACTCTTGAACACGGTAAGTACTCACTAGTTGTGAAGTGTTTTCAAAAGCCAAGTAAAATATCTATTCCTATCAACCCAATTTCAGTATCACCTCAGTCATCCATGTAACATGAATGTTTTAGTCGTCTACATTTTAAACTCTTTGTTTAGTCACACAACTAAATGCTTAGAGGCAGTTTAGCATGGTTCCCCTTGAGGCTAAATGCTAGCTAGCATAATGAGTTCATTCACCACCAACAGCGTCATGAGCCAAGAATCCAGGGAGAATCAGACAAGTTCCTGCCATCAAAGAGCTTATAGTTGATGTATAATTAAATACGGATCCCACTTTCAAGGAGACCCAGAATCTAGCATAAAACACATCCTGACTTCCCTACTCCTGAGCTTTCAAATCACAACTGCCAAGATGTTGGTCCCAGAGCCAAACTCTGAAAACTCTGCCTTGGGTGGGTGCCTTCATGTTCATTAGTCTGTAGACCAATGTGTTTGCTATATTTAAAATATGTTTTGAAGTATTTTACAAACATTATTAACCCCATTGTTATCTGATAATGGGAAAGTACAGTACATGCCTAATGTGCTAATAAAAAAGACACAAAATTATGATAGAAACAAAAGGAGTGCTAATAAAAATAGTTGAGAGTCGTGAAAAATATTTTTTTTTCCTTTTACATATGGAATGAAGACTGGGAAGAAACCTAAAGGGCAAAGGATGAATGGGGCGGAGGGTGAAAAAGGCTAACCTATGCCTATTAAAACCTAACAGTAATAATCAGCCATAATAGAGAAGACAGATTTTTAGAAGTTTTTCCATTTTGAATGTATAACAGGGTGATCAGTGCTAAAGGTGGAAACTTGGCCTAATGTTGTTAGTTCAGGAGGCCAGGAAGTTGTTCTAGAACACAAAGGGTGAACAGAACCAAGACTGAGCCCACCAAGGCTCCTGTAATTCAAGAGGTAAGAAGGGAAGTTGGATTCCAAGGGCTACTAAGGGGCTCCCCAGGGGCTCCAAAGAGACCATGAAGGAGCCATCTGCCTCAAGAGATTTTTAATGTAGACAAAGCTACTCCACTTTAGAAAAAGATGCCCCACTGAACATCCAGCAGCAAGGGCATAACTGGGTTATAAAGCTTCAAAGGACCAACTTACACTCCTTGAACTGCACTGGGGGACTGCAAGCTTAAAGTCTTCTTAGTCACTTTGAACCTGTGAACAAATGAGCTTAAGAAGAGCCTCTCAGAAGTTCATCTGTTTGAAATAGAGAGCTTCTGAAATTACAATGCAAAGAAAGAGAAACGGGCATGCATATGATATATAAAGAAAAGTAAGATGGACGTCTAAGGGAGTGAGCACCTCCTTCAGGAAGAGAGGATATCCAGGCTGGGTTTTAAAGGTACAGAGTATGGGTAAGAGAGAGGTTGAACTATTTTTTTTCATGTGATCAAATAGCATATTTAGATGTTTCAGCATCAATGCATAAAAGAGCTTACTAACTTAAGTAAGTAAATTACCTGTGCTACAGGATAGGACAGAAGGACAGGTGAGGGAGGAGAGCTGGAGGGCAGCCAAGCAGGGAGGCAGGACAGCCACCTGGCCAGTCCAGGACAGGGGACTAATGCCAGATTTCACAGGTCTTGTATGCTATAACAAGAGTCTGAATTCAACCCTGCAGGCATTGACAAAGCTGAGTTTTTAGCAAGTTGGTAACACGGTGAAATTTCTGTATCCAAGCACTCATCTGCTGATACGTGGAAGATGGGTCTCAGGCGGAAAGACCAGTGAGGCGGCCAACAGTCTAAATGAGAGATGCTCAATTAGAGTAGTTAATGAAGGGGAAACAGGAAAAATTTCCTCAGCTGTCCAGGAGGTAAAATCAGAAGAACTAGATGAATTAGTCAAGGTGAGGTGGCATAGGAAAGGCAAGATTAAGAACAAGGTGGATGATGGTGCCACAAACCCAGGTGGGAAATATAGGAAGAAGTTTGGAGACATGTTAATCCTGAGGAACTGCTGCATGGTTCAGCAGAGAAGGGTCTAGAAGGCAGAGCACAGAACACAACAGGAACAGATTTGAAAGTCCATCACTACATAGGCCAGAATAAAAACAATGAAAGTGGGTGAGACCACTCAGAACAAGAGTTCTTAACATTCTTAGGTTATCGGTCCTTTTGAGAACCTGATGAAAATTCTCACCTCCTCCCCGCCTCACCAAAATACACATAAACAAACATTTTGGAAAAAAACACCAGGCAGCTTACAAGCCCCCTGCTACCCACACAGGACCACAGGTTAAGAAATCCTAGGCCTGGGGACTAGGGGAGGGAGGTGGGAAGAAGGTCTAAAGCAGCATGTCTCAACAAAGATGTTACTGGCAAATTGCACGGGATATGTCTTCACCGTGCAGAATGCTGAGCACCCGGGCCCAGCCCCTGCCCACTGAACATAAGAAATACCCACAGCCTAGTCTCTGTGACAGCCAAAAAAGGCCCCCACATATTTCCAAATACTACTACCCTGTTTGAGAACCCCTGGTCAAAAGGGAGAAAAGGAAGCAGCAAAGAAAACTGAGCCAGAAAGATCAGAGATGGCAGGAAAAGCAGATCTACTCCTCAACCAATAAGTCATCCTTATTTCCAAAACACACCCATGATATGACCCTTTTCCCTACCTTTACCACTAGCACCTCAACTAAGCCATCCCTTGAATGAATTATTGCAATCATCTCCTAATTGGTTTTCCTACTTCTTTTTTTTTTCTTTCTTAAGTTACCATGTTATATATTACATTCCTGGATGTATGTACCTTATAAGCACAAGTTTGTACCTTCTGACCCCCTTCACCCATTTCAACCACCCCCACTCCCCACCTCTGGCAACCACAAATCTGTTCTCTGTATCTATGACTTGGGTGTTTTGTTCTGTTTTTAGATTGCACATGTATATGGGATCATACAGTATTTGTTTTTCTCTGTTTATTTCACTTAGCATAATGCTTTCAAGATCTGTCCATGTTGTCACAAATGGCAAAATTTCCTTTCTTCTGGCTGAATCATATTCCATTGCATGTATATGCTACATTTTCTTTATCCATTCATCAACGGATGCCCACGTTGTTTCCATGACTTGGCTTTCTGCTATTCTTAATTTCTCTTGACAAGCCCCTTCCACATGGCAGCAAAGTGAGTCTCCTTAATTTTACTAATTGTATTTAATGAGCATTTTTATAATACTATCTGCCATGCTCTTTTTTTTTTTTACAAATATTAATTCATTTCATCCTCATAACAACACTGTGAGATGGGTATCATTCCTATTCCCATTTTACCCATGAGGCACAGAGACGTTACAGAACTACTACAAGGCCACAGAGCCAGTAAGTGTAGGGCTGGGATTTTAATTTAGGCACCTGGCTCCACGGTTCACACTCTTGCCTACTACTCCATGCTTCCCTCCAACTCATCCATTCCTCTGTTCAAGATCCTCAACTGTCTTCTCACTCAAGAGTAAAAACCAAGATCCCGGTCATAGACAGTAAGTGCCTGGTATATGGGCCCCCCTACCTCCTCCACCTTGTCTCCTGCTGCTATCCCCTGCCCTCCCCCTACTCCAAAGCCTCACTGATATGATATGGGCACAACTGCATGCACCTGCTTCAGTGCCTCTGTACTCACTCTCTCCTCTATCTGGAGTGTTCTTCCTCCAGATAGCTGCAGAGTTATTTCCTTCGCTTCATTAAGTTTTCTACTCAAATGTGCTCTCATGAGTAAGGACTTCCTGCCCATTTAATATCAAATAACACCTCTACTCCCATCCCCACCATTTTCAATTTCTCCAACTTGTTATAATTTTTCCCTCTGATTCATTTATCATCCTGTAAAACATGTAAAATGACTCATTCATTATCTAACTACCTCCAATAGAGTATACTTTCTATGAGGGCAGTTTTGTGTGTTTTGTTCTCTGTTATAACTCCCTGCGTGGAAGGTCATACAGTTCATTTCTGAATGAATGAATGAACAAAAAAAAAAGAGTGTTGACAAGGAAACCAAGAAGTCTGAAGACAGAGGGAGATGGCTCAACAGTGTAAACATACAACAAAAAGCTGCTGTTATATCAGAGGTAACAAGTTTCCATTTATTTTGGCAATTAAGAAATTGGTGTCTGTGGCAGGAAATGTTTCCAAGAATTGGTACCTGTCTGGGGAGTGAGTTGGTAGGGTAATATAGTAGAACTACTAAGCACAGACAACTCCTGTAAGAAGCTGGTTAAGAAATGAGACAGCTAGAAGGAGTAGCAATGTCAAGAGAGACTTGAGCATATTCTTTCCAGGCTGAAGGTAAGGAGAGAAGAGAAGAGGAGCCTGAAAATCAATAGAGAGAAAGGATTACTAATGGAGAATGGCCTAGCAGATAACCAACTCCAGACTGTGAGGGATGAGGAGGATCATCCATGTTAACTAGCAAACACTCTTCTCTCACACTTGGATGATCTACACTGACCATATTCTCTTCTGAGACCATCAGCCTAGACAGCCTGTGGAGTATCTGTCCTCTCCAAAGAGCACTGGGTCCTCTTCAGACTCCTAGTTCAGACATAAGAAGTATACACAGCTTACTGGAGTTGGAAGGGGAAAGGCACTAACCCTTCACTGAGACATTTCATATGCATTCATTTCCATATATGGACATCTATAAACATCACTTTTATTCCGAAACAGCCCTGAGTGATGAATTAGTAACCCCATTTAAAGGAAACTTGAGAAGGGGTGAGCTTTATAACTACTCCAAGGCTACCAAGGTCCAGCCAGGCTTTTAACTGAAGTGGGCATTCTTTCCAATATATACCACATACCATTACTCAATAATATAATAGGAAAAGAGATCAAAATTAGAAAAATTAAAATGGAAGGTGTGATCTAGGTTGGGAGATTTTCAGAGCGAGAAAACAGAAATAATTTTCACTAACAGTAAAGATAATTAAAATTTAAAGGGGTAAGTTATGCATGTCCCCCCATCACCAGACTTTATTATTATAATACATAGCAAATTACAAAAAGAGAAAGGGAAAAGAAGAAATGTTTGAGTAGAAGAGGTTTACATAAAGGCTACAGTAAGGAAACTAGAAATTTTATTAAACATGACAAAAATACATTCATTGTCAAGTACACGATTTAGTTACTTTTTCTTTAGTTTGTGTTTTCCAGCTGTGAATGTCCCATTGATAAAATAAAAGGAGATACAACAGACAACTCCTTTTCCACAAAGATGCAAAGGCAATTCAGTAGAGAAAGAATAGTCTTTTTCACAATTAGATTTCAATATGCAGAAAACAAACTTCAATCCAAAACTTACTCAATATAAAATATTAACAGGCCAAACACCTTAACAGACACCTTGCCAAAGATATAGATATGGCAAATAAGCATACGAAAAGATGCCCCACATCATATGTCATCAGGGAAATATAACAACAATGAGATATCACTACACACCTATTAGAATGGTCAAAATACAAGATACTGACAACACCAAATGCTGATAAGGACGTGAAGGAACAGGAACTCTCATTCATTGCTGGTGCAAATGCAAAATGGTACTCTTTGGAAAAGTCCTTTGGAAGACAGTGTGATTTCTTACAAAACTAAACATACTCTTACCATATGACCCTGCAATTGTGCTCCTCTGTATTTATCCAAAGGAACTGAAAACTTATATCCATACAGAAATCTGCACATGGATGCTTACTGCAGCTTTATTTATAATTGCCAAAACTTGGAAGCAGACATGTCCTTCAGTAGGTGAATGGATAAACAGACTGTGGTATATCCAGATAATGGAATATTATTCAGGGCTAAAATGAGCTATCAAGCTATGAAAAGATATGGAGGAAACATAAATGCATATTAGTAAGTAAAAGAGCCAATCTGAAAAGGCTACATACCATATGATTCCAACTCTATGACATTCAAGAAAAGGCAAAATTACAGAGATAGTAAAAACATTAGTGGTTGCCTGGCGTTAGTTGAGAGGGAGAGATGAATAGGCAGAGCACAGAGGATTTTTTAGGGCAGTGCAACTACTCAATGATGCCATAATGATGGATACGTGTCATTATACATTTGCCCAAACACATAGTACTTAGAACACCAAGAGTGAACCCTAATGTAAACGAAACCATGGACTTTGGGTGATAATGATTATGTCAATGTAGGTTCAACTGCAACAAATGTACCATTCTGGTGGGGAATGCTGATAATGGAGGAGGGAATACAGGTGTGGGGGCAGGGAGTATATGGGAAATCTCTGTACCTTCAGTGTAGTTTTGTTGTGAACCTTAGATTGCTCTAAAAAATAAAGTCTATTTTAAAAAGATAACTTGAAATAGATCATAGACTTCAACGTAAAATGTAACACCATAAAACTTCTAGGAAAAAAAACAGAAAATTTCTAGAAGAAAATCTCTGTGACCTTAGCTTAGGCAAAGGTTTTCTTAAAAAGGACATCAAAAGCACAATGCATAAGAGAAGAAAATCATTAGCTGGACTTCATCAAAATTAGAAACCTCTTATCTTCAAAATCACTGTGAAAATGAAAGAAGCCATAAACTGGAAGAAAATCTTTATACAGCATATATCTGATGAAGGACTTACCCAAAATATATAAAGAACTCTCAAAATTCAATAATAAGAAAACAATCAACCCGATAAAAATGTGAGCAAAAGACTTGAACAGACCACCAAAGAAGATATAAAGATAGCAAAAAATACATCAAAAGATACTCAACACCATGGTCATTAGGGAAATGCAAATTAAAATCAAAATGAAATATTGCTCATGACTAAAATGAAAAAGACTAATAAAAAAATGAAAAAGAAAGACCAATCATACTAAGTGTTGGCAAGAATGTGAAGGAATCATCATGCTTATAAATTGCTGGTAGCAGAGTAAAATGATACCACTTTGGAAACAGTTTGGCAATTTCTGAAAAAGCTAAACATAGATCTACCATGATCCTGCCATTCTACTCCTAGGTTCTTACCCAAGACTAATGAAGGCATATGTCCATTCAAGGGTGATATGCACATGTTCACAGCAGCTTTTAATAGACAAAAATTAGAAACAACTCAAATGTCCATCAACAGGTACATACATAAATTGTCGTATAGCCGTACAATGGAACACTATTCAGCAATGAGAAGAAGTGAACTATTGTTGCATATATCAACATAAATGTATCTCCAAATAATTATTCTGAGTGAAAGAAGCCAGACCAAAAAAAAACTATATACTACACGATTCCATTCATTTAAATTCTGGAAAATGCAAACTACTCTGCGGAGACAGAAGCAAAGCTTCTGGGGGGAGGGGATGATGGACAGGCAAGGGATTGCAAATGGGACTGGAGAAACTTGGGGAGGGTGATGTATATTTTCACTATCTTGATTGTGGTGATGATTTCATATTCATATATGTAGGTCAGAAGCTTATCCAACTGTACACTTAAATGTGTGCAGTTCATTGCATGTCAGTAGCTGTTTATCTCAGTTTTCCTCAGTAAAGATATTTTTAAAAAACGAAATAGAAAAGCAAATCATTATATACTAAAAGAAAATAAAATATAGCTCAAGTAAACTATTTTAGGCTTCCTGACATCTAATGGCATCAAATATTAGAACCTGTTTCAGAAATGACCAAATTTTACATTAAACACTGCAAATTATTCCCAACCTATCTTTGATAGTATTTCTATGTAGGGTTTCAGAAATTATAAATCTGTTCAAATATTTTAAGCAAAAATTAGAGTGATATTTTACTTTTCTGTCCAATACCTACCCATTAAGAGAACTCTAATTTTTTTCAATCTATGTGCTTCTTTCTGAAGAATAATTTTAAGTGATTTTCCAATAATAAAATTGCTATAAAGATAAACCTGATATAGCCAGGGGCCAGTGACAGTTAACAAGTGACAAAATATATCACCCACATGAATAAAACTGGTAGAAAATTATTACAATTCTCCTCTTGTTACAACCTGTACTCATATCCGATTTCTTATCAAAACAAAGAGTTAAAACACATGCTACTGAGTAAGAAAATATTTTTCTTGATGCATAAAACTTGGACAGCACTGGAGTTAATTGTAATGAGCTTTGGGATATATTTGAATGTGGCAAAAAAAAACACTACCAAAAATAAGACTTCTAAATCCTATAGCAAGGCTGTGAAATAAATAGGTAATAGATATTATTGGTGCTATAAAACCCCAGGCAACTTGTTCAAGGTCACCCAAAGTAACCAAGTAAGCATGTATACATGAGGGAAAAAAATAACAGGTTTTAAACAATAACTTTTTTCTCCTCCTACCAGCTACAGTGGTAGCTATTCACGGTGCAAATGTCCTGGGGCACAGAGACCTACCTCAAAGACAAATCAAAGGGCATGCCCCTCTCTGGCCCCAGTTCCAATATTTTTAGACAAGTAAAATCAGGTTTAAATGAATAAAAAGCTAAGGTAATGGGTTGGGCTAGAGAGGGCTTCTCTATCTTGTCAGGCCTTCCCAACTAGAAAATAAAGAGTGGGTAAATGGGGGAACAACAAGAACAATTTTCTTGAGTAAAGCAAATGTATGAAAAGCTTAAGGTTCCTTTTTATGATTTTAATCAGGTGAACTACTCGTTCTTCTTTTGTGAAAGCACTTAGCCCAGAGCTTGGCACATAACAAGGACTTAAAAATGCTTTTTTAATTTTCCCTGCTCTCCCAACCCAAGGGCATCCAGGTTTTTGCTGACAAAAACTCAGAGTCCAGACCACTTATGAAGCATAGCATTCAGGAGAAACCCAGAGGTTAAGTGCAAACCAATAAATCATGAAAGAACTAGAATCAACTCCTAAATTCTCTGTATACCTTATGACCTACAAAATACAAAACTAGAAAGGAACTGGAATTATACTCTAAGGGTAAAAGGGAAAATTCTAAAATGAAACTGAAGTCCTAAGAACCGAAAGAAAATGTGGGTGATTATGTAAGAATGAGAGACTAGAAATAATAAGAAGAACATAAATACTTTAGAGCTATAGTGCATCAAACTCATAATTTGTAAAGAGCAACCACATGACAAAAATACTCAAAGCTTGAAGCCTTCCTTGGTCTTGGAATGTCATGAGACTTTTTTGGCTAAAAGAAGGAATGCTTTAGTGAGAGAAGGAAAAAGAATTTCCAGACCTCTAGGTGGCTCCAATTTTTAAACAACTACTCAGCTACCTTAACTAAATGTTCAAATGATATCTAGTTATTTATGCAAGTCACATCAACAACTGGACAGTACTAAACATCCTTAGAGCTATAACTCTCATTTCTCTACTAGTTTTCTCTATCTTCCTTTGAAGTGTGGCACTGAGTGATCAACAGCTGCTGACTAATGTATCATATGACATGTGTAAAATAATATGACATAGTAAGATTTCTTTCAGTAATCCTGTGCTGATAAAAAAAAAGCATAATTACTTTAATGATCTACTTAGAAAAAGGATTATCTACAAAAGAAAATCACAACGGTAACACTAATTTAAAAGGTATCTCAATTTATTACTCTGAATTTTCCACAGAGCCCAAATGCATTAATTTTGCCTAGTATCTGCAAAGGCTGTTTCATATTACATATAACACCAGCAAGGAAGAAAAACAGGAGAGTGTCAGTCCGGCTTTTCTGTTATGAAAAGCAGATTAAACAGTGATAAAGAAGGCAATCAAGATACAAATACAAAGCTAATGTTATTATCTTATTCATTACAATAATAACCATTTATTGAGCACCTACTAAATGTATCAGGCACTGAGTATAGACTAGTGAATAAACCAGGCATTATTTCTGCCCTGGAAAGGCAAGAGATAAACATTAGTTAAATAATACATAATTATAAGTTATGACAAACATTAAAAAGGAAAGATGATTGTGCTATGAGGGAGAAAATAAAGGGATTCTAAGTTACATGATGAGAAGGGTGATAAGACATTTATAAAGAGGGTATCTGAATTCGTACCCAAGGATGACAAATTACTCAAGGAGATGGTCCTAAAATAGAGACCAATAGCATGAGCAAGAGCCCTGAAGTGAGTCTGCTGGAGAACTGGACAATGTGGCTGGCAAAGGATGAAGATGGGGGGGTAGTGGCCAAATCATGCAGGACCTTATAGGTATGTATGTTGAAGACTTCATATTTTATCTGGAGAAATAAATGTGTTTCCTAAGAGCTTTGAAGACTTTAAACATCAAGTGACTTTTTTTTCTTTTTAGGCTGCTGGTGGGAAAAGGGACTGGAAGGGGTACAGCGTATGTGCAAAAGGCAATGCAGAAAGATAATGGTGGCTTCAAGTAGAATGGAAGCATAGTGGAGGCTGAAAATCAAATAGATTTGAAAGAGATTTTTCCATAAAAGTAGATAAGGTGGGGGGAGGTTGGAAGGGGTGAAAGAACAGAAGAGAGAATGAAGGATAAACTCCAGCCTTCTGGCCTGAGCCACATGTTGGATGGATGAGATGAAAAACAGAGGAGGAACTGTTTGAAAGCTTGGGTAATCAAGAGCTCAGTTCTGGACAAGTGTGAGATAATGCCATTTATTGGCTACGATGTACAAGGCACTATATTAGATATTCTACTTGTCACAGAATCCCTTTTTAGTAGCGGTATCCCCATTTAACAGAAAGCAAACTGTAGATCATGATGTTGAAGTTGCATGACGAACTCATTCAGTTCAAAGTGACAAAGTCACATCTGCCATCCAAGTCTGGTTGGCTGGCTGTGGGGTAAGCATTCTTTCCACAATACACAGTTCTTACAAACTATTTCTACACTTTGCATTTTGAAATCTATTTAGGGTTGGAGCAAGCTAGCACCCAAGAAGAGTAAACAGGTGATACCTTATTTTTTAAATCCAAATTCTCAGATTTATTTTGCATACTGTTTTCCTTTACCACTCCCAACCCCACTCCACTTCTATCTGCAGAGTTTTGCAATGTTTCGAACTCTAGCAAGGTATCTAGGACCTTACTGTTTTACAATAAAGGAGCAAAGCCACGATGCCAGGAATGAACCATGATGAAAAAAGCAGCAATACCCAGCAGCAAACAATATTTTTACTCTCAAGCCATACATACATCAACATAAGATAGATCAAGCAGCAAACAATATTTTTACTCTCAAGCCATACATACATCCACATAAGACAGATCAACTGAGCAAGAAATTCTGAAAAATTATTTCTCAAAAATGGCGAAGGTGTTCAAGTCCAAAATTAATGCAAGCCACCCAGTACAGAAGGCTACAAAAGCTAAGAATTGCGATTCCCATTAAAAAACCAAAACCTTAAAAGAACAGAATGTTAGGCAAAAAGAAATGATACCACAACTGTATAGAATTTAATATCTGCAATTCCCAAATATCTTAACCAAATGCCAAATTCAGTAAACATGCAAGCTAAATACCTAAACATTCTCTCGGCTTTTTAAAAGCTTTTCCCTGCAGCACAATGACACTTTAGCAAACTGAAATGCCTTTCCTATCTGCAGAGTCTCATGATTTTCTCCCTCTCTGGGCTGATGTCCCCCTCAGCTATTGAAGCCCAGAAATTAGGCTTGATTAATGAACCTAGAAAGAACTCAACCTATTACTAACAATTGTGTCTATTATTGAAAGTACCAGCTTGAGGCTCTTAAAAGGGGAGAAAATGAGGAAGGGGGAGATTTTTGAAAGGTTTTATCACCTACATTACAAATTATATTTTGGTGGGTCTGATCCTTCAACAAAATAATCAAATTACATTCAGTGTTCTTAAAGTAGGGTATGGCCATATGCAATTTTCACGGTTTTTTGGGAGAGTATGCCATGGAGATAAATAAAAAGTAGCATTAATATGCCCACTAAAAGATAAACACTCACACAAACCACCCTCCAAAATGATAGTACTACTGTGTCCTTCCTCCTGTTTCTTGTGTCCACCTGGCACCTCTCCCTGCAGAGAGGTCTAGCTGGCATTCACTACTGCCTCACCCAGGCAAAGGACGGGATGCTGAAAATCCATTAAGAAAGCTTCCCATTTTCTATTCCTTCATAACAGGATGGCCAACTCCTGGCAACCCAAAGATGAAAAACTGAAAAAAAAAAGGGGGGGGGGGAAACTACCTGAGGCCTTCTACCAGAATAAGTGGTTAATCCAATCGGCAGAAGAGCAGAGATCTGTACATATTTAAAGGTCCTTTCTGGTGACACAACGGGTCTAATGAGGAATTGCTGAGCCACATCATACTGGAAAATCCGTAAATGTTTCTCCTCGCTGTTACCAGGCTGGAAGAATTTTTTTTTTTTTTTTTTTTTAATACAAGGTTTTGATGTACTGACACAGCTAACCTGATGGGTTTAAGTCAGCTAGGAAATGTGCCCTGCATCTATTTCCCTTCTAAATCCCTAAAGATCAGAGGCAATACTGACCCGTAATTACGTTCAACGCTTGCACTGCTCAAGATGCCATTTGATGTTGAAAAAGTAGTGGTTTAGCAACACCAGGCGGCTCTACGATGCTAAAATAACGCAACACTCGATTACGAACCCAGGTACTCGGCTTGTAAGCTCCAGTGCCGCACAAGGACCCACATTCAAAGCTCACGTCCCTTCAGGCTGAAGCTTATTAAGCCTTCCGCGATGTACCCTCGCAAAGTTTCTAGTCTGCAAAACGGAATTACTTTGAAAGTCCCTTCTTTTGGACTCCCCTCCCCAGACGGGTTGGCGGCAAAGGGAAACAGGGACAGAGGATGATGGTTAAGCGTTCAAACAAAATTTTAAAACCTAAAAACCAGTCGTGTTTTCAGAGGAGAGACGTTCACCAAACCGCCACGCGGCAAGCGAGCATCCGATTTTCATTTGGAGAGACAAATATTAAAGAAGCTATACATACGGTTCCCTGGCCAACAAAAGTGGCCTCTAAACTCCCCTGCCAAGGACACTGGGAGGAAACCGAGAAGCAGGGCACAAGCCTGTACTTCTCAAGCAGAGGCGCGTGTGTGCGGCGGGGAGAACGCGCAAAGGCGAACCCAACCGGGAAAGGTGAACCGGAGGAACAGGGAGCCCGAGGCCGGAGGGCAGAACCGGCGAAGAAACCCAAGGTGTCGACAGAGGGGCGAGCGGGCGGGGAAGGGGGAGCCCGGAGGCTCCAGGAGGAGGAGGGAAGGGTCCCAAACGCTGCCCAGAAATCGCGGCGGCCGAGTAAAGTTAATACTTACTCAGTTTCGCAACTGCGCCGCCCCCGGCAGTCCGCCTGGCGGGGCCGGCCGGAGCGCTGGGGACGCGGCGGCGTCCGAAGCTCGGCGGCCGCCCAGCGCCTGTCCCGGCCGCGCCGCCCGTCGCGCCTCCCTCCGCCGCACTCGGCGGGCCGCGCGCCCCGCACTGGCGGGAGGCCCTGGCTCCCGGCGCGCCCTCTCCGCGCACCTCCCCGCCGGCGCTAAGGTGAGTGCGGACGCCCCTGGTGGGGCTGCCGCGGTGTGCTAGCGCGCGGGCAGCCTCTGCGCCGCCCGCAGGAGCCGCCCCCAGCGTCGTCGCCGCGGCCGCAGGCGGTCAAGCGAGGCTCGGCCAGGAGCGGGGCGGCGGGCGCTGTGCCGGACGGCGGAGTTGGCGGCCGGCTCGCTCCCGCGGCCGGTGCCTCTGGGCTGGGGGCCGGGCCGGGCTCGGGCGGCCGGGCGGCTCCGCCCCTTCGCCGGGCCGCGGGCAGAGCGCGCGAGAGGAGCGGCGCGGGGGCGCCCCCCTCGGCCGGGCGCTCGGGTTACAGCCGCGGCTCCCCGGCTTCCCCGCCCGCGCCCCGCCGGTTCGCCGGCGCCGTGAGAGATATTGTAACGGAACTGGGACGCCAGCGCTGCATTGTGGGAGCTTTTAAAGCGGCGGGGAACGTGGCCCGCCCGCTCGGGCCCACCGGGCCAAGCTCACCCCGGCGCCCCTAGCACGGCCCCGCCGCCGCTCGTACCACCACACACCCAACACCGCCGAGGCCTGTGGACCGGGAAGCCCGAAGTGGTGAGGTGACCGGTGCCTACTGACTCTCACAGGAGCACAGGCTTCCATAGCCCGGGGTGAGACTTGTAAAACTGCCCTCTACGGTCATCCCGGAAAGTAGGAGGCTTTTTCTGCAGACCCTTAAAAAAGAAAAAGAAAAAGAAAGCCCTTCCATCCCCCAAGAACTGGGTTTGAATTGCTTTTCCTCTGGAGTGGCAGTGATTCAGCGACCCCCTTCTCAGCAGCAGGCAGTGACAGAGACAGGAGACGAAAAACACAGCGAATGAATCAGACGTGAGTAACCAAGTTTAGAAAGAGCTGGGCTCAGAGTCAGAAAACTGCCTTCTCTCCCCAACCCCCACCCCCAAATACAGCAAACGGTCGAGGAAGAAAACCCGTGCTTTCATCTGGAAACGCAGATACGTATATTGTTCTCCCTCTTCCACCCCCCCCTTTTTTTAAATGGCACGTAATTACTCTAGCCACTGGACAAAATTCGGCCTTTGGTCCAGGCTTGTGCTCACACATGCCCACAACTCAGCAGCAGCTATTAATTTGGAGGAAGATGGAGTGAAGATAGTGGATGAGATACAAGAAAACATTCCAATTATAAAATGCCCCTTTTAATTCTGCACTGTTTTTTTTTTTAATCAAAACAGGGATATTAAATCTGAAGCAAACTTGTTACAGCTCATCTTACTGAGGACCTGATTTGTTTTGTTTTGAGTTTGTGTTTGTAGGCCTTTTGTTTCTTCCTCTTGTTTTTTGACCTTTCTGGAGTTATTGCACAGCTCATTAGTTCCTTTAAGTTCTCGGTGAACTGAGGAGAGACAGAGATACTAAGACTCAAATTTGGCTGATTAAGGTTTGGAGGATTTGAGGACAAAAATGAGTTCTCTATGATTCAAATGCAAAACCTGGGGGAATTTTATTTAAGGTGATTCTGTGGGGCATGGATCCTCTTCTCAGAGGACTTTTCCAGCTTTAATGTTAACATTTCCTAAGCGCTCATTCCCTTGTCAACCTTTCACGCCGCTGAACATCAGTCACCCGCCTAATTGCCAAATCTAATGGAAAAATTTAATCCCCATTTTGTCATGCCCTTTGTGGCGTTTGCCAATTTTGACCTCCCCTTCCTTCTTAGAACTTTCCTCCCTTTTATGTTGTTGCTGTTGTTGATAGTCATCCCTCTTTTGTGGAGGTCTTGAAACAGGAGTGAGTGATAGCTGGCAGGATTGTGGCTCTTGTTAAAACTAGGATTCAGGACCTTACCCAAGGACATATCCTTTAACTTTCTTAGGAGGTAGTGGCAGTAGAAGAACCTTCATCTAGTTTCTGTTGGTCACCAGTAGGGTCTTGACCTCAATTTTATCATGCGTCCAGAGGTGAACAGTGGACTGACTCATGACAACCAGCTTTTGTGTGACTAGCATTTAAATCAGGATGAAATTTACTATGATAGTATAACTATAACCTCTGTTTAGGATAAGCACTTACGAGGATCCAGGTACCTGGTGAGGTATCCCCACCTTCAAACCAGAATGTGTCTTACTGATGGCTGCCAAGGTCAGTGAATTTACCTCTGTCCCGTCCTGAATAAACACAGAAAAATCTCTTCTCTACCTCAACCCCATGTGGTTAATGCATTCTTTCTTCAGTGTATAGTGCAATTTGTTTTAAGCTTTCTTAGCTGTAATCACATCTGTTAAACCTTCCTGAGATCACACCAAATGTCCTTGACAGGACATTTGTCCAATATTGTAAACAACCCTTATTTCTGGTTTCTAATTATATTCCCAGAAGTAACCTAACTAGAATCCGTGAGTATTCATGCATTTCAAGCCCTGTGACATAATCGGATTTGATTTTCAAGAAAACAGTTGGAGAGGGTAGATTCAGAAAACAGGAGAATCCAAGAGAGACTTACGTTGAGAGCTGTGGGAATGAGGGGGTGGAAGACACCATCTAGAGATGTATTACTACACCATTGCTAACTGTAAAAAAAGTTACCACAAACTTGGTGGCTAAAACCAAGAATGTGTTATCTTACAGTTCTGGAGGTCAGAAATTCTAAAATCAAGGTGTGGGCTGTGTCCCATCTGGAGTCTCTAGGGGAGAATCCATTTCTTTGCTTTTTCTAGCTTCTATGCCACCTGCTTTCCTTGGCTTGTGGCCTCTTCCTCCATCTTTAAGGCCAGTAGTATATCATCTTCAAATCTTTCTCTCTTCTTGGGATCTCTGCTTCATGGTTAGGGGGTGTCTTTTTCTGTAAGGTAGGCAAAGAAAACAGGAATTGATGTAGATACATTTCTAGCTGTATATGTTACAAACTGAACTGATTTGGATTACTTGTGGGAAGAGATGACAGTGTTTTAATTACTAGCCAAATCGTCATAGGGTTAACTTATTTGACTGTAACATTGCTGAAGTGGTATGGTTAGTCCAGCCAGACCTATATTCCTCCGGTGACTCATGGAACTGAAACCCAAGGTGTTAACAGACTAAGAAAACCAGGTTCACATCTGCAGTTTCTGGGGATCAGTCCCTTTCTCTGGAAATCCCCGGCAACTCTTTTTTATGGTGTCCAGTGGAGTCATATTGCCAAGTTTGAGAAATATGTGTCTAGACCAACATTTCCCAAACTGGTCCACCAGGGAACATCATCCTATAAGATGGGATGCCGGGAAGACGGTTGCTCTATGCTTGGATAAGGTCCATGGAACACGGTTGTGACTACAGTTCAGGCCAGCCAAGAAGTTTATCAGTGGGTCAGATCCATCAAGGGCAAAGTGTTGGGAAATTTTTTAATGAGGAAGTCTAAGGGAGAAACAAACATTTTCTCACAACAAATAGGTATGTGTGCTGGCAGGGATAAATTATGGACTTATGACTAAAACTTGTAAGTTTCTTTATCACCTAGCCCTCCTAGCTTTCCTTCTTTTTCTCTACTTCTTTCCCCACTCTGTGCTTCACCCAGACTACTTACAGCTTCATTCCCTCTCAAACGGTGGCTCAGGACCACTTCTCATTCTCTTACCATGTAACCTTGAAATTGCCTGTTACTTTTAGAGCCATCCCCATCCTCCTCTAACCTTACCTCCACCTGCTTCGTAAAGCCAGGGACTATGTTGTATTTATCACAGTATTCCCCATGCCTGATACAGGACCTGGCTCAAACTGGGAGCTCAATTAATATTAGTTGAAATAACAAACAAGTGAGTGACAATATAAATGGAACAAACTAATGTCACTCACCTGTCATACTTGTCTTTGATCTTGTCTGTAATTAATAAACATTTAAAAAAACAATAAGCTATGGTATTGTGCTAGGTTCTTAGATTACAAAAATTAATATGACAAAAATCTTAGCCTTCTGTGAACTCATAGTTCATCTGAGGAAACATGCAAAAAAAGAAAATGAGGCAGGTAATACTAGTTGCCTATCCCGTTTCCTTCCTTCCCTTCTCTCTTAGTAACAAATCTGATTTTGTGCCTAGTGAAAAGTTTCATTTCACAACCTTCCTTGCAGATAGGGGTTACTAAGTATAGGCCATGATATGTGGATGGGAGGTGTTGTACGGGACTCCTTATTTGTATATATTGTGGGGGGGTGTTGCTAGCAGGGCTGACTCAAGACTATTATTGCCTGGAATATAGTTGTGATAGATGGAGTCACAGCCACAATCTTGTGACATCAAGACTACCTGGAAGCCTGAAGTCATATGCTACAATTTGTATAGATGGGGTCATTTAGAGTTAGCCTATCTTACCAAGCCTTCATTTAGTCACTGTTACTGATAAATTTGGAAGGAAAAGGAAAAAAGTCATCTCTCCTCTTCAGTAGATGTGTGTGGAAAGCAAGTAGATATGGTATTCTTTCTCATTCTTAATGAATATCTTGTATGCATACTGAAATAAGATAAAGATCTATAAATATTGTGATTTACTTGACAAACAAAAAAGGGCTTTTTAGAAACAGAGCACAGTTCTCATATCTGTAGGAATTTTTTGTGTCATGATAGTTTCTTCTTTAAAAAAAAAAAAAAGATTAGTTACCAAGTCATAAACTACTCCTTAAAAGACTCTCCAATAGTTTGTTGGGGGGGAGGGTAGGAGGGTGATGTATTTTGTTAAACAATAAAGTACGGTATGGAATGAAAATACAGCATAAACTGTAAATGGGAACTGCAGCAGGCTCTACCAAAAGGAATACTTGCAAATATATTCAGAAACAGGATTTAAAATATGATTGGGTCCTCTTTCAGTAGAAGTTTTTTGAGAGGATAATCCCATGAAAATGAAAAAGTCTTGATTTTTTTATTATAGACTAGAAGAATGGATTTAATCAGCTGAGATTAATTATAGGGGACTCTATATAAGAGGCTATACTAGGATCAGTATATTGGGGGAAAACGGTGAGTGTGGTACCTGGTGTTATGAAGTTGCATTTTTGTAAATACATGAAGTAAAATCTGGTCTGTTTGGCATTCTTCCAACCTGAATGCTATTCACCAATCTCCCTATACTTCTGCAGTACTATAATTGAGGCTTATAGTGATGACCCTGAAATGACTTCTGAATCCTAGCAGAAAAATTAAATTATCTTTTGCTTTGCCTACGTATATTTAATTATATGTTTATTAATTGCAAGCTGGAAATTTTATCTGTTTTATAACACTGCTGGATTAACCAGAACATGCTTATCAGGGACCACAATAGCAGAATTTATAGTTCATGGGAGGAAAAAAAACCCAGAAAGTGATTAAAAATAATTTTTTATTTAAAATTTAAATTTTTTAAAATTTAAAATAAGAATAATTATTACAAAATAATTTAGAATCATCCAGCCACATTTTTAAGAATTGCAACAAATGTATTGGTTAATGATAAATGCTACATAGCTAATTTTTAAAATATGTATATTAATACATGTTCTGTAGTAAGAAAAGTTAGAGTATGAATAAATAAGTCTTCATTTTGGATTTGATAGAATGTGGTCTGTTAGTGTCTGCAAGAGAGCAGATATTAGGTATAGGCCTAGGAATGTTATAAATTAAGTTGGGTTATATGTCCAAATTTGGTTTAGGGTCCTGTTAAGTTGCTCCTTGTTTCATTTTTGTTTTTTTTCCAGAGATGTATTACTCTGGTGACATTAAAGGACCTTTAATAAACATATGGAGTGAACATGTGTCTGAGGTAGGGTTCCCTGGAAGTTGAGCCTGAGACAGGGATTCTGATGCAAGTGACTTATTGGGAGCATGCCTCAGGAGAAGGGGAGGGGAGGTTGCATAGTACAGTGGGGAATAAATAAAGCCAAGTAAGGACATGGTCTCAGCAGGAGACCTGCTTCAGCCTGATTCTGTGGGGAATTCTAAAGCAGAAATTGCACCACAGAGTTGGTCCCTTGGGTCAAGGAGGCTGGCCTTTTGCACCCCCACTGTCAGTAACTCATTGGCTGGGGGTTGGTGGTAACCCCCAAGGCAAGGCACCTTCTGTTCCCCCAAAGGCAAAGGTACTCTCTGAGAGCAGGGCAGCTGCAGTTTGCAACCAACACTCACGGCAGCAAGGGATGCAGGTACCAGTCTGAGAAGAGGATCTGTGCAGGGCACCAGCAACGTCCACTACACATCATGTATAGGTTACAGACCCAGAAAAACCCTTAATGATCCTATAACAACTGAAGCATACCTCTAAAACCACTACAGAGGCCAAACAACATTTATGACCTTGTTTCTAAAGTTGTACTTTCAGAGTACGACTAGGGCTGCAGGAACATATCTCCTCTTCTGGAGATGTACTCTCCCTCTCCTCTCACCTACCTTTTGTGCCAAGCAGTGGTAGCTGGTGGTGGCTTCAGGGACTGAGGCAAGGTGCCCAGCAGGGAAGGAACTCAGGATGCTAGGAAAATTTAGAATCAATTCAGAGAGGCTGGAATGGCACTAGGGGACTCTTGGATTAAGGCTTATATCTGAGGCCAACTTGCCAGTCTCCCCCTTTCTTTTCTTCCACTGGTCCTAGAAACATACTTGCCTGCTTATCTTTCCTTTGTCAATCTCGTTGCTGCTCATCAGCATTTCTTTCTCCCTTGGCATCCTCCAGAGCCCTATTTATCTTTCTTCAAACAGCTTTTCTACCATTCCTTATGTAACAATCAATTTCAGCTTTTCTGACATTTTTGAATAGTTTGACAGCTAAATATGATGGTGGGTGTGGGGAGAGGGAATAGAGTAAAAATCCTTCCCATGCTCTTCCCTTTCCTAGATTTAGCCAATAAGCCAAACCCAACATGGGTACTATGGGTGGGTCTTTGGAAAAAACAGGCCATGTAGTTGATTCACTTGCATTTCAGGGGAGCACCCAGAGGCTGTTCTGGGAGGTTCTCAGTGAAGGGTCTGGGATGCAACGTGGGAGTAAAGAAGGTAGGCAACTCCAGAGGAGATACAGGAGTGGGCAGGTGTTACAGGAGCAGGGACAAGGCAGTGCATACTTGTCCTCTAGCAAACTCAAGGACTTTCCTTCTCTTCCCTCTCCTGTCCCTTCACCCCCAGACCACTGAAGACACCATTTAAGACTAATGGAAGAAATGCTGACAACTGAGAATAGGTCGGTTTGGGGCAGGAGTGGCGAGATACTGGCTACTATAGGCTCTGAAGGAATAGAGGAAAACCATAATTTTTATTTTCTAATCTGGGAAAGGAAGAGACGTTCCCTATACCTTGAAGCTGGGGTAGAAATAAACGATTTCAAGAACTACTGATACTGAAATTGTAAACACCAACACTATGGTTTGAGTTAGAACAACATTCCCTAATATTGTACTCAAATAAGCAGTGGGTTGGGGGTGGCCTCTGGCAGTATAGTCCACGTGAGTGCTGAATGGCACAGTGAAAGGTAGGGGGTGGGCCTGGTTATGACACTGATGTATCCTTATCCCGTGCCTGAACATTTTCCAAGAGACATTTTCCCCCTTCCCTTCCCTCTGGAGATCCCAGTCTTCCTGACCTGTATGGGAAAAGTCAACACATTTAAATACAAGAACTTTAAAAGAACTCGAAGGCCCTTTTCTCAGAGATTTGGCAAGTTGCCGAGACAGATCATGGTTCAAGTCCTGGCTCTGCTTCTTACTACCTGGGTGACCAGCGGCACATTATTCAGCGTCTCCGACCTTAGTTTTCTTATTTCAAAACAAATAAGGGGTGAGAGAGGAGAAGGTAATAGTAGTAGCACAAAAAGAGTGATTATGATTAATTAGAATAGCATGTGTACAGCATTCGGCACAGTGCCTGGTCATGTAAGTGTTATTGTTATTATCTGCAAGCTCTTAGGTGGGAAGATACTTAACGGCAAATCCAATAATTATAATTTTCTGTTTCAAAATACTCTGTGCCAGGCATTGTTCTAAACGCTTCTTGTACATTAACTTTTTAAATTACAACAACTTTATCAGGTAGGCACTATTATTTGACCCATTTTGTAGATTAGGAAGTCAAAGCAGAGAGATATTAAGTACGTTACCCAAGATTCATTATTAGATAGTAGCAAAGCTGGGATTCAAACCAGGAAGTGGGGCTCCAAATCTGTAGTCTTTACCAGTACAGTATGTAGTTAAAGAGTAGGGCAAGAATCAAAAATAGCTGAGAGAATGAAGTGTGGAATTGGCACAAGTTCAAAGTGAAAAGATGACAGTGGCATCACAAATTGAGGTCTGGGTTAAGCAGGTTCCTTTCATCTGTGCTGAGGGTGATGGGTGGGGAGTGAGGAGTGGGCTAGCTCAGCAGTATCAAAGACTCCTCATCATAGACAGTTTGCGTAGCAAAAGAAGTTAAACTATTTTTTAGAAGGATTGGTAAGTTTCCAGGTCGATATATAACGAAATCGGGAAAGTAGCCCACAGACGACCATGACTAAGGTAACCGTGTGCATTTTAAAGGACATGCCTGGTGGTGTGTATCTTTTACTGGATAACAGACCATACTAGTAGATGACCCAGGGAGTGCTAGTTCTTACTGCTTAAATCAGCTTTGTGACCCTGGGCAAGTGCTTTTGCTTTCTGGGACCTCTGAAAGATGGAAGTATGATCTGCCAGTGATTTTTTGAACCCCAGGATTGACTGGTGGATCTGGCTGCCTAGTGGGAGTACCCTTTCCCTCTCCTATTCCCTGTGTACCCCCCATGTGTGTTTATTTCAAGAGGGCTGCATTTCCAGGTGGGACTGCATTGTTCTTATACCAAGGGCTTACAAAATTACCTCCAATGTCACATGTAGATCTAACATTCTGAATATATGAATCATAAATAATTGATGCCATTGAAAGAGAGGAGCCATGGCAGAATAGGCTTGCTTCCATTTCTAGTAATGACCCAAATAGCAGTTCCAAATTCAACTGAAAAATCCAGAAAAAAATTTTTAGGTAAGGCTTTAAAATAGATTTGCACCAGGAACATAATATCAAGTGAATGTAATTCTATTATATATTTTTTACTTTATTCTGTGACTTCACTCTTAACATTCAATTTATATATTAATTTGTGAGCACTGGTTTTCAAAAAAGTCATTATCCTGTGAGGTCTATGAACCAGTAGAGCTTTACAACAAATAATTGAACAAAGAGTGGACACCCTAAGAAGAAATAGCCTCCTGTTACTTGTTGCCTTTAAAACTGGGAAGTCCATCTACTAATAGGGGTCATGACAGTGTGTCAAACTGAAGGGAAACTGCACAATACTCCAGTGATTCTAGATGGAAGTAGGTAATCAATTCAGCTTTGGGTAGTTTCAGAGAGTAAATCAAGAAAAGGAAATCTTTCTTCTCCTCAGGGCAGAGACATTTTTTGTTTTGTGTTTTAATTTTAGCACCTTATGTTCCCTAAGGAAGTGTTGGTTAAAACAAAAACTATGTACTAGAACCCAAGTGTCAGAAATTAATCAAAGATGGAGTAGCACTTCAGTCTCCCGTCTCTTGTATAAAAGACTAATCATGATTGTACTATGGGGGTCTTTGTAGGCAAGGGCTCCTAGTCCTGCCTGGTCATTTTATACAGGAGCAAATGAGGGGGTTGTTAGGGAAAAAAATCAAGGTAAAAAAAGCAAAACAAGCAAGACAAAACTAAATATGGGAGTTAAAATTCCAGACCTTGGCAATCAACACCCATGCCTGGGTGCTGTGCAGAAAAAGGAAACCAGGGGAGACGGGATGGCATCATCATTAAAGGCAGGTGATTTTAATTACTGTCTTTCTAGTAGGCTGAAATTGGGAAAGGAAATGGTGATTTGGAGGAAGAAATACTTTGCACGTAATTATTTTACTGTGAGAGCTCAAGGACATCCTTAGGATATATTTTAGAGACAGTGCAGAAATCACATGAATGATTAAAATTCAAATTTCTAAGATTGAGAGAAAGTAGACTATAGGTAAATGATTTTCTAATTTAATATAGGCAGGAAAGAAGATGCATTGGGAAGTAACAGGTTTGGAAGAGGTTTGAAAGGCTTCAGTCCTGGGTTATAATCCTCCTAGGGCACGGACCACATCTTGGAGTTCTTTTCTCTACTTTCAAACCTACTCTACACCAGCCAGTTTAGTAGTTACTATATATATAAGAGGCACCTGAGTGAGTCTTTTTGTTAGATAAATTAATGCACTTTTCAGAGCTTTCTTCAGAGAGCCTGAGTGAGGACAGTTATAAAAAGGATAGAATATTTGAGAACGAAGTATATTGAAGTCTTTAATTGCTGTTAGTTTTAACCCTTCTTCCTCCTGGCTATCCTAACCCCTCTTGAAGGTGAGAGAACAGAGCACTATAGATGGCTGCAAGCAAACTGACAAGTGTGTGGATTAACATCAGCGTCAGTATGGTGGTGCTGATTTGGGGCAATTTATTTAATGTGTTTGGGTCTCAGTTTCTGCATGTGTAAAAAGGGATGACTGTAATGAGTATTTACCAAATAGAGTGGTTGAATGGTTAACTGTGTGTGGCCTAGAACAGACTGCAGTTCAAGTTCGCTATTATCCTTGATCTTTCTACTGAAACCAGAAGTTTTGGGTTGGAGGCCTGATCTTTCAGTGAGGTACTACCTTTTATATGAGGTCTTATGTTGGGACAAGGATTCAGGTGTGAGGTCAGAAACCTGGTCTCTCAGTGAGAAGTGGGGAAGAGGGAACTTGATGGCCTGGTGAGGATTCAGAAATGAGGACCAATACCAGCTGCGGTTCTTAGCCCCAAGGTGGGTATTAGAAAGAAAAGTTTTTTCCTATACTTGTTTTGTTTTTGGTCCATCCTGCTGATAAACATCCTCACTCAGAACTTATTACTGCACATGAAAATACTGGAAAACCAGGCCCCTGAAATATCATTGCTTTTCTTTTTTTAAATCAGTCTTTTATTTAAAATCTGAGCCCAGACTTGACAATATTGTTGTGAATGAGAGTTCTGTGTGGCAAGGCAGGGGCTGAGCAGGAGAAGGCTTTTCTTGGTGTTGACTGTGAATGCCTGTTTGTTGCTTTGTAAAGTTGGCTTTGGGTAGTCAGGTTGTATAGGAAAATCTTCTTAGGAGTCACATGGCAGCTTTTCAAAAACTCTTTAAAGCTGGGCACAGAACTTCACAGTCTCACCCCCATCTAAGCAGCCTCTAGCAGGAGGAAGCAGAACAGCTGTGAGATATCTGTTCAGGGCAGTATTGCATAGGCATGAAACAGTATGCTCCATCTTTAAGTAATTCAAGACTGCCAATAAAGTTCCCTGTCATGGCACAACTGAAGCTGAAAAAATTTGAATTATAGCCTGTCAAGCTGGAAGGGATTTTAGAGCTCATCTCATCCAATCCCTTCAATTTCCAGTTGAGGAATCAAATCCAGAGATGTCTAGGGACCTGCTCAAGATAATGCAGCTAATTAGGCTCAAAGTTAAGACTCCAGACAGAATACAAACAAACATTTGTATTGAAACCTCACATCATTTCTATCCCTTGTTTTATCAACTTTCATCTCTGCAAAATAGTTAACACAGCAGCAAGCTGGAATAAGAGAAATTTGTGAGCAAAATTGTGCCAACATGTTTAGGATTGTATTAATATTCTCTGAAACCACAAAAAAAAATTGGATTAAATAGTTTGCAGCCAATTTGAGAATCTGTTTATTTTCAAAGTGTGCTTTCATTTTCAGAAGTTAAAGAAATCTTTGTTCCGTGTTCAGGCTTTAAAGGCTGGGCTCTTGATGCCCATGGCAATGGTTCATTGTTGCTGGTGCTACTGTTAGACCAAATACTGCTTCAAAAGCAATTCGAGGCTTGGGCTTTTTAGAGGAGCCCAAAGTCATGCCTTTCTGATTATAGTACGTGCAGTTGTCAAGTGAGAGAAACCAGTATCTCTTGGTGAGTTCTGCAATCAATGGGCTGTGAGCAGTCAGACGCACAGAGAACAGCCGTCCACTGCATTTAAGATACAGGACTTACCCCCCAGATCAGGCTGCCTGAAATTGCCTTTTTACTTAAGATCAAGCATCTTCAGAAGTCATGTTATAAGCACTGGGGGAACTATTAAGTTGTACTGGAATAGAACAGCTAGAAAAAACAAATGTGTACTGGAAAGGCGGGAAGAGGCTTTACTGGGTATATTTGTAGGGACCCTGTTTAGATGTGTCTTTTCTGCCATGAAGATTCTTCTGATTTGTATTTTGATAGGTTTTCCTTTTTTTGAAATTTTAAATCACGAACTTTCCTTGTGCCAATTAAAGAAAAATGAAATAGAAGTCAGTTACTCCCTAAATTCCTCTCAGCCTATGAACATTCTTTACGCGTAGTCGCTTGTACGCTGCTTCTCCGAACCTGAGACCTTCTTTGCAGTAAGTAAATTCCTAGTGGTTGGACCAGAGAAAACTCAATCCCCAGTTGTTCTCATCCTTGCCCCTGAGAGATCCTGCATATGTCAGTCTTCATTTCTCTTCCCTCCCTCAGCTTTGTCTTTCCTTCTGCCTATCTTTCTTGATATATACTTGTTGATGTAGAGACAGGAGCACGGGGGACTTTTCCTCCCTTCCCTGATTATTTTATAGAACCCTCTCCTCCACACCTGTGTTCAGTATTTTCTCTCTTCCATTTTGTTCCCAAAAATCTAGCTGTAATGCATGGCTGATAAGCACCATTCATTTTGCTTATGATAAACCTTGAAGGAGGAAAAATCAACCTAAAGAGCCAGTGCCAGAATGCTTTTGAAAGTTCCCTTTGGCTTTACATGAAAGTGTTCATTTCCCATTTCCCACTCTCTATCATATCCTTCTCTACTTAATTTCCTTATTAAAAATATTTTTAAAAATTATTTCTAGCTAATAGTTCCATTTTGAGAGCTACGGGACAGTATTGTCTTCCACTACTTTTCATTGCAGATAGACCACAGGAGGTAAGTGAGCCCTTTTGAAATAACTTTGGAACCTGGCCATTTTTAGAACATTGTTTCTATGAGAAAATGAATTCCCAGCTTTTAGAACAAGATTTATTTTAAGTTGGGTATTTCCTCTGTGTGTTTGATAACAAAAATCTTTTTGATGTGGTAACATAAAATCAGAGACCTGCCTTGGTTTTTACCTTGTTGAATATTCTCATAATAGAAAAAAATAACGTGTTTGTTACATTCTTTTGTGTTTGTATAACATTCTGGAGACCTTGCAGTGTACGTTATTGGTGTTTTATAATTTTTAATAATCAGTATATGGAGACTGCAGTTGCGTGCGCTTCTGTTCTTCCCTTCTTCTACGTACATGGAGAGACCATATTTTCCAGTCTCCCCTGTAGTGCCGTGTGACTGTGTGACTGGATACTTGCCAGTGGAATATGAGTACAAATGATGTAAGGAAATTCTACTTTATCTGCTTCAGAGGATATCCCTGGCCGGAGACTCCCTGGCTTTCCCCTATTTAGCCAGCTGGAATGGCGACACCCGAAGCCCTGCAAGCCAACAGCTGATGGCAGAGCTGCTCCCTGCCTGGGCGTCCAACGGCTGACTGGAGCAGAGTTGCCCACCAAACTGGAATGCTTATCTTGCACTGTTAACTGGTTCATTGTTCTTTGAACCACTGAATTTGGGGGTTTTCTTTCTTACAGTAGCTTTAGCCTACTCTATAATACTACTACAGAAATTATTTTACAAGATGTCCGTTGTAAAGTATTTTACCTCAATGTAGAGAATATTCAAACTATATAAGCAAGAAGTCATTTTCTTCAGAAAACAAAGCTCTCGACATTTTCAGTTGTTTTCCTCTGATTCTGATAGTGAATTTATACATTAAGAAATTAATAAGGCTAAATTTAATCTCCCATTCAGACATAAAAATCTGTTTACCAAAGGCAGATATATTTTCCAGAGACTAGTCATTTGAAAGGGGTAATATGTTCTGACCTTCATTATATCTGTTAAAGGAAAATAAGTAAAAGAATACCCATTTCAGAAGCACATTTCTTTGATATGCTATGATAATCCCATTTTAATTAGGGCTAAATTCTGCTTATGATCATATGTACTCCTAAGAAACAAGAATCTTCAGGGGTCACCCTATTAATACCATAATGAAAAAAAGCATAAAGCAAGGTTAATATCATCAAATTTCCAAAAAAAAAAAAGTATGAATCGGACTGAGGGTAGAATCACTTATTACACCTGTTCATGGTTTGGTTTTTATATGCATATTTGGTATTATACTTAATGGTGCTTCTTTGCTGTGTATTTTTGCTTGTGTATTTGTTGGTTTGCCCTGTTTTCCTCACAAAGCAAAATCATATTTATAATTTAGGCTTTTTTTTGTAAAGTTCTTCTATCAGAATAGATATTAACAAAATAATAGAAAATATGAAAGTTAAAATAAATAGTGCAAAATTAGCCTATGGCTAAAAAAACAAACATGTGGCATTTGAATGACATAAGGGTGAATTCATTTCTCTCAATCCTAAAATTGAAGAGGTAGAAAAGAGATTACAGAAGAATCTATGATCTCATAAAACTCATAAAAACTAAATGAATATTATAATATTCTTAGTAGTACTTAGAACCCCAAGTGAGTTCTGAGAAAATACATGGAAGATGATAAAATAGGCATTAGCTATAGGAACATTGTCCATTCTCTCTTTCTAATAGCAAATGCATTTTTTTAAAAAATACAATACTGAGCTTTAATCCTCTCTGTTGGTACCAAAATAATGGTAGTTGTTATCTAGATCTTCATTACACTTAGGAAGTTTTCTACTTCAACCTTACACTGACATCTGTGGAACTTTGCTTTAGTAAACATTGTTGCCCCTCTTCCACCAGTTCCTGGCTGCCTGACTAATCTAGGTAAAAGCATCATAATAAGCCATCAGACTGACCAAAAAAAAAAAAAGAACATGCTTATGGAGGGGCAGGGTGCAGTATAGTATAGATTATAGATCTGAAAAGAACCTTGACAAGTTTTCTACTTCTTTCTGTATTGAAAGATATAAACCACACATTATAGGCAATTGACTGCTGTGTGACAATTTATGTAGAGGCTTGGTCCAAGAAGTCTGGAGAACTGAGTTCTAATGGTGGCTTTAGTGCTCCTTAACTCTATGACAATCCAAGCTAGGCCTCAGCTTCCTTTTCTGAAATAAGAATGCTGTATCCATACTTGTTTTTCCCAAGCCCACTGTAAAGGAAGTCTGTACCTGCAGGATGTTATGCTACATAAAACTCTTTATTTTAAAGTAAAAATAAAGACATGCTTAAAGAGGAAACACTATCACAATGGGAAGGAGGCTGAGGAACGTGTGACTATGGGAATGCATCTAAAACAGAGGTCAGCAAAGTACAGCCCGTGGGCCAAATCCAGCCTGCTGCCTGTCTTCTTAAGAGCAGAGAATGACTTTGCCACTTTTAATTTTTTGAAATCCAAAGACTAGTATTTTGTAAAACATTAACATTATGTGAAATTCAAATATCAGTGTCCATAAATAAAGTTTTATTGAAACAGAGTCATATTCATTTATGTGTTCTAGTTGCTTTCACACTGCAACAGCAGAGTTTAGTAATCATAGCAGAGACCATATGGCCTGCAGAGGCTGACATATTTACTATCCTTTATGGAAAGTTTCCAACCCTTTCTCTAAAAGATCCAAGGTAGAAATGTCCAGTGGCAGTTGAAATTTAGATTTTGGAATGATCCACAAGAAGCAACAGTTTAAAATGTGGGAGTTGATGAAGTCAAGGAAGAGATTAAAGAGGTCTAGAGAAAGCACCTCGTGGAAGATCACTTTTGACAAGTTGGGAGAGGAAGAAATCAGAATCCTTGACAGAAGCAAGGAAGGCACAGTTAGTGCATGGTATGTCTCCTGGAAGCCAAGCAATGGAGTGAGTTCAAGATGAGTTGGTAAGAACAGACATGTCAGAATGAATAAGGTAAACTGAATAATAAAACAGTTCATTGGATTTGGTGATTAGAAGTCATTGGTGGCCTCAGAACAACTTTTATGAAACAGTGTGGCATTTTGCCAGTTTTCAGGAGGTCCAGGAGCAAACAGATTTACCCTAGAAAGGAAACCAAGAAGATAACAATCTGAAGGGACTGTAAAACCAAGAGAAGTTGACTTTTGTTTGCTTGCTTGTTCATTTTTAATTATAGGAAAGTACTGAGAGTGTTTGTAGGCCTAACAGAAGCATCCAGGAGAAAGGTGAAAAGAGGAGACTGAGACAGCTAAGCAAAGGCAATGTCAGGAAGAGGAACAGGGAGAGGTGGGACTGATGACGGAGTTGAAGAGAGAAAAGGCAAAACTCCCTTTGAAGCAGTAAAGAAGAAAGAAAAGAGTGGAAGCACAAAATTTGAAGAGGGGAGGCAGAAACGGGTGTCATGACAAGTGGTTAGGTCACCTTCATAGAATAAGGGAGATGGGATTGTGATGAGGCATTTCAGGAGGAGACACCAATAACGTCTTGCATGAAGCTGTACAAAGTCCACTGGAGGGTTTGAAAGGACTGCTGAGAAAAACTACTTGATATGGTTTTGTAATCTTTCCCCAGAGTTTGGCATCTTAGATATGGAGATGGAAAAGAAAGTTGAGATGACCAGGGACTGGTATTAATGTGGAAGACTCAAGAAGAGTTAAAGGGTGGAATGAGTGTAAAAAAAAGACAGTGTTGAAATAATTTGTCTTGCAGTTCAGACTGGTTGGTAAAGCAAAGGAAACCAGAAGGAACTTGATCGGCTTGGAATAGAAAAAAGACTTGAGACAAATAAGACCAAAGTGCCCTTTCTATAAGAAGAAGGTAGTACAAAAGAGAGAAATCAATGAAGAGAAAATCAGAAAGGAGGACCACTATCATCACTACCACCAAATTTAAGATCTTGGAGTGTTGAAAATAAGAACATCTGGCCATGGGTACTATGGGGATCTCAGAAGAAATCTGAAGGTGGAACTTTAGGAATGTCTGTTTTACCTAGGAAGGCCTTTGTTCCTTAGGCAGTTTTCTTGTTCCATGGGTGCATCTCAGGGCCCTCCCAGGAAGGTGATCAGAGAACAGACAAGTGATGTCTGAGCTGTTGCCAATGGGACTAGATCAGAAAGAAAATCCTGAGCCAGAGAATCTTAACTTGAACCTGGGGCTGAAACAGAGTAGTCCTTTGGAATGGAGCTGAACAATGACTCAACTCATTGACTTTGGCTCACAAAGGCTCCCTTTTCATCCCTCCCAGGGAACTAAGATTGAATGAATAATAGCTGTGAAATACTCCCTTGAGAACAAGCCTCCTACACACTAATAAATACTAAATGCTTTTCATTACAGTTTAAGTGAATGACTTGCTTCCCCAAAAATGCCTCATAATGAATGGCAGGAGAATGACATTTCCTCAAAATGTTACACATTAATACTAATTTATTATAAAATCATGTGTGTCCACAAATTTTGTTGATTGAAAACTAATTGCATAAGCATTTGAGGACTGGTGGGAGGGAAATTAATAATTACCCGAACCAATCAATTATTTGAAGGACCTAAGCATTAGGTTAAATTTGCCAAAGGATAATTTCAAAGTATATTTAACAAATTGTGATATTTGGGGGTTATTTGAAATGAAAAATACCTTTTTTGTCAGCTCCCATTTTACCTCTTCCCTTTCCCCCTAGTCCCAACCCTTCCCCCATCCCTGCTGCCCCTAAATATTCTTTCAGAGATTCAGCAAAAATAGGAAGGAAAAGACTCACATATTCCAAAAAGCAGATAATTTCCTGGTCTTCATGAAATAAGAATACTAGCTCTCCCACAGAGAAACAAATTGGATGGCAATTTTAGGATAATTGAATTGCCTGATGCTTTTCAAGTTGTTGGGAAACCAGTACTGTGAAAACCAATTTTTTTTCAGTGCTACCTGTAGTTTCCTGTGATACGAGATTTTTCTGTTTACCTATTAAAAACAACACAGAGCAAAGATTTACAGATTTGTGAGTGGGTTTATGTTATGCAATGGCTGTGAAAATGAACACCTGGTAAACTACATTAAAACATACTGAGTTGACTGGCTTTTCAATAAGTCAGATATAATAATTAGGAGTGGAAAAAAATATGAGACTTGTAGATCCTAAATCACTTAAGGGGAAAATCGTTAACTTTTGTTTCCCTTTTTGGATGGCGATGGGAGCTTTCAGGTATGAAACAATTGATAATGATAACCAAACAAAATGGTTAGTAATTACAAAGGAGACTAAAGCACAAAAAGAAAAGTAACTAGGCAGAGACAAGTCATAGAACTGAACAGAAATGGAATGATGTAGGCATCTGGTTCTTAAACTTGAATGTGCCTCAGAATCACCTGGACAGCTTGCTAAAGCACAAATTGCTGGGCTCCACCCCCAGAGTTTCTGATTCAGTATGTCTGAGATGGGGCCTGAGAGTTTCCGTTTCCAACAAATTTCCAGAAGATGCTGATGCTTCTGGTCCTGGGATTATATTTTAAGAACAAAATTTAGGTTGATGTAGGGCAACAGAAAGATTTAATAAGAAAGTGTTGAAGATAGGAGGGATAGAAGATAATCTATTGGAGAAAGTTAAAAGGAAGATGGAATTTAAAAAATGTGGGGATGACTAAGTTAAAATCAAAATAATAGCAAGGGAAGGCAAACTTTAATTGAATGCAAAGCCCTGTGCTAGGCACTTTACAGTCACAGTCCTGCCAGGTTAATAAAATAATGATAACATCCAAAAGAAGAACCAGAAGATGCTCAAAAACTTGACAAACATGAGTGGTTAATGACAACTATAGTTAAATAACTTTTCAAGGTCAACACAGTTAAAAAGTGGTTCTGAGTTGTAAGCCACTTACAAGATAGACAGGGAATAGGACAGATGGAGATCAGAATACCATGCTTACTACTGATTAAGGCTGGAAGGGATAGTGTGGCTTAGCAGTGCAGCAACGGTGGGATTCCTGATACTGCATCTCAGAAATAGGCCAGATCTTATCCATTAGTCCAGGCCAGGTGGACACATTTCCTCCTGTGGGGCCTGCCCCTTTTAAAACTTCCAGCGCAGAAGAAAAGACATGAATATGTGCAAGGAAGGAGAGCATGCCAGCGGTTGAGCTCTGCAAACCCTACCTACTCTTCTGAAATCTACCAATCAAATAATTTGCTCCTCATTCCCTGAGGCAGAGTGGTAAAGGAGTGAAGAGGCCAGGAGTGTTCTATCAGCTGAGGTCTCTCCAAATACAAGAAAACATCAGAAGCCAGGCATAACCTCATCCTTAAGGGTGGGAGAACCTAGGTTAAAAATAGACTGTTTTACTCTAAAGCCTGCTTCCTCCCAATGATTCTGTTGCTTCTGGAAAGAAAACACACCAGAGACTGGGGAGTAGGGAATGCTATTCTTTACTAAGAATCCTAGCAAGCTGCAAGATGAAGGAGCCACCAGTAACGTGGTAGCTTGAATCACTGGTGCTCAACAACTGGTCATTGCCTGCAAGACTAAACAATTGGAATTGGGCCTGGCTGGTGGCTGGATGGATACCTCAAGGAGAGGCTGGTTGATCTCAGTTTTGATCATGGCTTCCCAGTCTGTTCTTCTTTAACTGTGACCATTTTTTAGCCAGAGGGCATAATTACTGGTTTTCGTTTTCTATATACCTATGTCCGTTAGTTTGTTCCTTGGGTAAATGGCTCAACTTGACATTCAGAAAGGAAATAAGAAACTAAAAAGCGGGCTCATTCTACTCAAACCGACCATGCAGTCAGTCTGATATTTCCAGTAGTCCAGCCTGCCACCGAGTCCCAGCTCATCACGTCCTCAAAGGCTGGTGCTCCAGTTCCCACAGAGGTGGAGAGCCTCCCTGGTTCTGCTCCTGCCCCATCACAACAATGTTAGATTGCACTCCCAGTTCTGTCATCAGTACACACTTCCATCTACAGTGGATAACGGCCAGGGTGTCCCTCATGGAGAGCCCTCCATTTGTCAATGTACTTGGGCTCAGTAGAGCACCCCCTCGGCATGGTGAAAGTTCTTTAAATCGACTTTGTTGAAAGGCCATTGGAAGCACATTTTATTTTATTTTATTTTTAAAGATTTTATTTATTCATGAGAGACAGAGGGAGAAAGAGAGAGAGGGAGAGAGAAAGAGAGAGAAGCAGAGGGAGAAGCAGGCTCCCAAGGAGCAGGGAGCCTGATGCGGGACTCAATCCCAGGACCCCAGGATCATGACCTGAGCCGAAGGCAGACGCTTAACCATCTGAGCCACCCAGGCACCCTGGAGGCAGATTTTAAAGCTGATACTTTAATTATATACATTAACAACTGCTGCTTCCGTGTATTTAAATTCAGTTCTGAGACCTTCTATTCAGTTCGGAGGCCTCAAGGATTTTATCCCAACAGTGAAGTTTTATGTATGCAGTGAGTTTTTATTGTTGCTGTTTAAGGAAAAATGTTTGAATTCTTACATTCCTTGCTGAGATCCCAGAGGAGGAACCAGCAGATGCCCAGGAACTCAACAAATATGAGTGGACGAAGATGAATATTGGAAAACCAGCAGGAAAACAGTATCTGAACCTTCACACATTTTTAAAATTACTCTAAGAATTCTACTTTTTTTTGGCAAACCAGGGGGTTTATATTGGTATATTTTCTCACAGTTGAAATGATCAGAAAATTGAACCTGAACTCAGACCTATAGTTGGTCAAAATTTTTAGCTGGAAACAAGAGAAATGCTTAATATGTCTTCTTGAAATTCTAAACACCCATATAAAATTCTTGCCACTTGGAAAAATTTTGTAACTTTTTAAGTATTAATTACCATAAATGTATCTTCCTAATTATTTTCTTAGTAAAATGCCTTCAAAATTTTTTTGTCTTAAATATTTACTGTGGTTAGTGAGTGTTCAGTCTATGTAAATGCCCATTTAAATTAAAAGATAGAAAGTGAAGAGATCAAGCTTCTAGTCTATATTCTGGCATAAACCAGTGATACAATCTTTGTGCAAGCTGATCTTCTCATATGTGAAATACCTGTTGTACAGCAGTCAGATGTATTATAAAGGCCAAATGAGATTATGTATACAAAGTGCTGAAAAAAGTTTAAAGTGTTACGTGACTTTTAAGTAGTATTTATCATTTCAAATGGACAAATTAAAGAAGTTTAGCTTAGGGAAGTTGAGGCAGAAGTGGCAAATCAAAAGTGTCTTCTGGTGTTTGAAGGGTTGTTCTGTTGATCTGGAGAACAGACTTTAAAAGATGGTAGAAATTACAGTCCAGGAGTTTTCGGCATTATATAAAAAAGAGCTGTCTCCAACAGTGGAGCAGAGGGACTTGTGAGAGAATGATCCCACTATCCATTATGGTGTGCCAGCCAAGTTCTTATACTGATTATCAGAGATGACTTTTATGACATTAGCTGCTCTAATTTATTATTGGACTAAGAGATCTTTAAAATCTCCCCAACTTTCAGAGCCTTTGTGTCTATGTTCATGCAACAAACTAATCAATGAATTTTCATTCCATTGACTATGTTTATATGACATGATATAATCAAGTGGTAAAACATATTCACTTAGATGTACATTAGAGAGCGTAATGTGTTATTCCTAGAGCACAGGAAGGCTGGATGCTTAGTGAACTTTCCTTAACCCTCCTAGGACTGCCTTCACTGAGCAATACTTTAGTGTCAAATGCCATAGACAATCATTTGATAGTAGCAATAGAAATCCAATTGAAGATAGTCTATACTATACTATAGTATGTATTATTTCTTCACATGAGAAATATTTTTCTAATTTTAAATCAAGGAAAGCCTTTCCTTTTCTGAGAAACTAGGATATTTCCTTATTCCAATAACAAAGCTTTATAATTTTGTGTGCTCATTGTTCTGGCTGCCAGGATGCTCAACACAGATTTGAAATGATCGTGGCAACTCTGACAATGTTCACAGTTGGCATGTTTACATTATTTCCTTCTCCAACTTGGTCTGAATTTTCTTTTTCTTTTATAATGTTTTAAACTGTGTTAAAATTAAAAGAAAAGATAATCATAGTTTTTTAAATAGTTGCTGTAGATACCTTCAGTTGATTTTACTGAAAAGGTTTTCATGCTATTCTTTCTATAGCCAATCTTGCTATTTTCCACACACATTTTCTATATACCTATGTCCATTAGTTGTTCCATTGGCAAATGGACACCTTCAGAAAGGAAAAAAGAAACTTAAGGAGCAGGACTGGTCTTTTCAAACATTCACCCCCCACCCACACACAAGCACTGTAGTATCTCCTCTTCAGTACATGCAAATACACTGTAAAGAACACAGTAAATTATTTGCAACTCTGAAAGCTTTGATAAATAAATCTGATGATTATGTTTTTATGGCAGATGATCTATGTTTACCAAAAGATCAGGATGACTTGTTTCTTGATCTTCTAAGAGCTAGGGAATCTGTGAAATATATTACTTCACAGTCCTTATGAAGTGTTTCAGTGAAGGCCAAGAAGTTTTGGACAGTGAAGGATTTGGGATTCTTTTGATCCTAAAGACAAATGTTAACTTGAAGTTCAAAGATTCCCAGTCTCTGCCAGTTTTTCTTTCCATCTTATTTATTCAAATTTTATTCTCGCATTCCGACCTGCAATCTTTATGATAGCACTTAACCCTTTCATTAAGAAGGTTTTGTCCTTTTTAAGCTCCCTTGGAGTCAACTACTAGATTTTTGGTTTTCAATTCCATGAACATTCTTTTGGTTTTTCAGAAAACTCTGGAAAGCAGGCAACTTCCTCTTCACATCCAAACCTGCCACGGCTCTAACATGGAAAGTTTTTATATTCCATTTTGAATAACATATTCTGTATGCCCTCTGTAAGCAACTCAAATCTTTTGAAAAGAGGTTATCTTAAAACAATTAAACAGACAGAAAAATCAATGAATAAATTCACTTGATCCTCTTTTTTTCAATTATACAGCAATTGGCATATAATTGGGTTTTAAATTTTTGGGCTCAAAAATCATACAGTTACTGACTCCTTGATTTAAATTGTTCTGTCACTTGATTTAAATTGTTCTGACACCAACATGTGTGTGGGTAATGGTATTGCTTCTTTAATGTGGAAGTTGTATAGCTGGGCAATAAACTATACTTTTCTGTTGAGTTTATTTAAGAATAGAATATCTAATTTTATAGGTAATATCATATTTTTGCCCAATTATAAAATTTTTTACTTTCCTGATATATTATGGTTTTTAAAATTACATGAAGTGTCTTAGGAAGTATCAGTGCAAGGTTTACAAAAGATTTTTGACACTACTTAAAATGATATCATTATAAAGTGACAATAACAAGTAAAACTATGAAAAATGACTGTCACTTCCTTTATTACTCTCTTATTTGCTTCCTGACCAGATTTGCTAATTAGTTTTGTAAATGATTTTTAATTGTACCCACTAGAGCCATGTGCCTCCAGATGTGAAGGCTTTCTGCCCCTATGTCTTACAAAGATTTCATTAAAAAAAAAAATTCAGATGATTCTAATGTCATTCAAAAACCAAACTTAGGGGGAGGTAAATTTTCCTTCATCAAATTGGGAGTAGGAAGGGAAGGCTGAATCCTCTCAGGGCTGTTTAAAAACACCAATGCAGCAAGATTACATAATTAGTTTTGAGTTTATTGTGATAATTTTTTTCAATTGCAAAGTTATTAAATCATTCTTCTAAACTAAAGAAATCTTCCCCTGTATAATTAATAGGTAAATAGTGCTGTTTCTCATCAAACTTTTACCCACTGGTTTTATTATCCATTGATAATTTTCTACTTCCATCATATTTTTCTATATTTATTAGTTGGCATTCTACTATAAGGAAGTATGTATGTATGTATGTATGTATGTATAATGGATATGGGCTCATGAATTCTTATTCAATAGGCTATAATCCATTGCTATCATCATTTTTATTAATGTTTAGATTATCCTAGATTTGGCTACTGGGAGCCCCAGTGATTCTTTTGTGTCATTTTGATATAGCCCATCATTTTTATAGCAATCCTTTACTTTCTTGTGAAATAAGAAAGTAACATCTTGTGATGTTCCAGGCTCATACTGTAATTTCTCTGCCCCAGCCCTGAAATTAGCCCTTTCTCCAAGCAACTCTATTTCCTTTTAATGGAGAATGGTACCAAGATTTAGGTGCTAGGTATGCTTATTGCTACTGGTATATCATTGTTTCCAGGCCATTTTAAAGAAGAAAAAATAGACAGATAGAACTCTGAGTTTACATATTAGAATATGATAGCTCCAATTCCAGTCCAGCACCACAGGCTACAATGTATTTCAGTACTGTCCAGTGGATACAAATATGAGCCACATATGTAACCATAAACTTTCTAGTTGCTATGTTATAAAAGTAAAAAGAAACAATTGAAATTGATTTTAATAATGTACTATTTAACCCAATATATCAAATTTTACCATATCAACATATAATCAACATAAAAAGTTATTAATAAGATATTTTACATTTTTTGTACTAAGACTTCCTAATCTAGTGTGTATTTGACCTTGACAGCATATCCTTAATTCGGGCTAGCCCATATTTTAAGGGTTCAAAAGGCACATGCGGCTGATACCTACCATACTGGACAACACAGGTTTAGTTTTCTTTCTTTCTGTATTTATTACCCAATCCTGGACAGTGAGAGACCTGGCTCCCTTTATTTTCAAAACCCTAGAATTTTGCTTAAGCCTAGAACGTAGGAGGTAGCCTCAGAATGGCTAACTTACACTACTGAAAAAAAAGCAAACCTACTAATTAGAGTTTATGCTTGTTTTCATTTTTTTAGATAAAAAATATAGAATGAAATTCACAAATCTTGAGTGTGCAATTCAAGGAGTTTTTGTTTGTTTTTCATTCTTTTTTAGAAGTTTTTAATTCCAGTTATTTAACATGTCATATTAGTTTCATGTGTATAATATAATGATTCAGCAATTCCATACATCATCTGTCTCGTCATGACAAATGCATTCCTTAATCCGCATCACCTATTCCACCCACCCCCCTACCCACCTCCCCTCAGGTAATCATCAGTTTGTTCTCTGTAATTAAGAACCTGTTTCTTGGTTTGTCTCTCTCTCTTTTTTTCCACTATGCTCCTTTGTTTTGTTTCTTAAATTCCACATGTGAGTTAAATCATATGGTATTTGTCTTTCTCTGACTGACTTATTTCTCTAACTCCATCCACATCCTTACAAATGGAAAGATTTCATTCTTTATGGCTGAATAATATTCCATCTTATGTATATACCAGCTCTTCATCCATTCATCAGTTGAGGGACACGTAATCTGCTTCCATATCTTGGCTATTGTAATAATGTTGCTATAAACGTCAGGGTACATGTATCCCTTTAAATTAGTGTTTTTGTATCCTGTGGGTAAATACCCAATAGTGTGATTGCTGGATCTTAGAGTAGTTCTATTTTTAACTTTTGAGGAAACTCCATACTGTTTTCCACAGTGGCTGCACCAGTTTCCTTCCCACCAACAGTGCAAGAGGGTTCCTTTCTCTCTACATCCTTGCCAACACCTCTTGTTTCTTGTATTGTAGATTTTAGCCATTCTGACAGGTGTGAGGTGATATGGCATTATAGTTTTGACTTATATTTCCCTGATGGTAAGTGATCATGAGCATCTTTTCATGTGTCTGTTGGCCATCTGGGTGTGAGAACTGTTTGTTGATGTCTTCTGCCCATTTTTTAATTGGATTATAATTTTTTTTGGTATTGAGTTTATAAGTTCTTTATATATTTTGAATACTAACCCTTTATTGGATATGTCATTTGCAAATATCTTCTCCTATTCCATAAGTTGCCTTTCAGTTCTATTGATTATTCCATTTGCTATGCAAGAACTTTTTATTTTGTTGTAGTCCCAATAGTTCATTTTTGCTTTTGTTTTCCTTGCCTCGGGACCTATCTAGAATAAAGTTGCTGTGGCCCATGTCAGAGAAGTTACTGCCTGTGCTCTCTTCTCGGATTTTGATGGTTTCAGGTCTCACATTTAGTTCTTTAATCCATTTTGAGTTTATTTTTGTGTATGATGTAAGAAATGTCCAGTTTCTTTCTTCTGGATGTTGCTGTCCAGTTTTCCCAACACCATTTATTGAAGAGACTGTCTTTTTCCCATTGGATATTCTTTCCTGCTTTGTCAAAGATTAATTGACCATATAGTTGTGGGTTTTCTAGATTTTCTATTTCTGGATTTTCTATTCTGTTCTATTGATCTATGTGTTTATTTTCATACCAGTACCAATACTGTTTTGATGACTACAGCTTGGTAATATAACTTGACATCCAGAATTGTGATACCTACAGCTTTGCTTTTCTTTTTCAAGGTTTCCCTGGCTATTCAGAGTCTTTTGTGGTTCCATATAAATTTTAAGATTGTTTGTTCTACTTCTGTGAAAAATGCTGTTGGTATTTTGATAGGGATTGCATTAAATGTGTAGATTGCTTTGGGTTGTATAGACATTTTAACAATATTGTTCTTCCAATCCATGAGCATGGAATGTCTTTCCATTTCTTTGTGTCATCTTCAGTTTCTTTCATCAGTGTTTTACAGTTTTCAAAGTATAGGTCTTTCACTTCTTTGGTTTAGATTTATTCCTAGGTATCTAATTATTTTTGGTACAGTTGTAAATGGGATCATTTTCTTAATTTCTCTTTCCGCTGCTTCATTATTAGTGTATAGAAATGCAACAGATATCTGCACATTGATTTTGTATCCTTTCTCTATCCCCTCACTGAATTCATTTATCAGTTCTAGTAGGTTTTTTGGTGGAGTTTTTTCAGGTTTTCTATATAGAGTATCATGTCATCTGCAAATAGTAAAAGTTTTACTTCTTCCTTGCTGATTTGGATGCCTTTCACTTTTTTTTATTGTTGTCTGAATGTTGTGGCTAGGACTTCCATTACTATGTTGAATAAAAAGGTTGAGAGTGGACATCCTTGTCTTGTTCTTGAACTTAGGGGAAAAGTTCTGAGTTTTACCCCTTTAAGGATAATGTTAGCTGTGATTTTTTTCATATATGGCCTTTACTGTGTTGAGGTATAGTCCCTCTAAACCTACTTTGTTGAGGGTTTTTTATCATGAATGGATGTTGTACTTTGTCAAATGCTTTTTCTGTGTCTATTGAAATGATCATATGGTTCTTATCCTTTTTCTTATAATGTGATGTAACACATTGATTTGCAAATATCAAACCACCCTTTCAACCCAGTGATAATCCCACCTGATTGTGGTGAATGATTTTTAAAAAATTTTTTTATTGTTATGTTAATCACCATACATTACATCATTAGTTTTTGATGTAGTGTTCCATGATTCATTGTTTGTGCATAACACCCAGTGCTCCACGCAGAATGTGCCCTCTTTAATACCCATCACCAGGCTAACCCATCCCCCCAACCCCCTGGTGAATGATTTTTTTAATGTATTATTGGATTTGGTTTGCTAGTATATTGTTGAGGATTTTTGCATCTGTGTTCATCAGAAATATTGGCTGTAGTGTGTGTGTGTGTGTGTGTGTGTGTGTGTGTGTGTGTGTGTGTGTGTGTGTGTGGTATCTTTATCTGGTTTTGGTTTTGGTATCAGGGTAATCCTGGCCTCATAGAATGAATTTGGATGTTTTCCTTTCTTTTCTATATTTTGGAATAGTTCAAGAAGAATAAGTATTAACTCTTCTTTAAATGTTTTGTAGAATTTGCCTGTGAAGCCATCTCGTCCTGGGCTTTTGTTTGTTGTGATTTTTTTGGTTACTGAATCAAATTGGCTGGTAATCAGTCTGTTCAAATTTTCCATTTCTTACTGTTTTACTCTTGGTAGGTTATATGTTTCTAGGAATTTATCCATTTCTTCTAGGTTGTTCAATTTATTGGCATATAGTTTTTCATAATATTCTCTTATAATTGTATTTCTCTGGTGTTGGTTATTATTTCTCCTTTCTGATTTTGTTTATATGTTAATTCTAGCTAGAGGTTTATCAATTTTATTGATCTTTTCAGAGAACCAGTTCCTGGTTTCATTGGTCTGTTCTGTTGTTTTTTAGTTTCTATATCATTTATTTCTGCTCTAATCTTTATTTTCTTCCTATTGCTGACTTTAGGCTTCATTTGTTGTTCTTGTTCTAGTTCCTTTAGATGTAAGGTTAGGTTATTTGTTTGAGATATTTCTTGCTTCTTGAGGTAGGCCTGTATTGCTATAAACTTACCTTGTAGAACTGCTTTTTCTGCATTCCAAAGGTTTTGGACCATTGTGTTTTCATTTTCATTTGTTTCTATGTATTTTTAAAATTTCTTCTTTATTTCCAGGTTGAGCCATCCATTGTTTAGTAGCATGTTATTTAACCTCCATGTATTTGTGGTCTTTCTGGATTCTTTCTTGTGGTTGACTTCTAGTTTAAAGCATTTTGGTCAGAAAAGATGCATGGTATAACTTCGATCTTCTTGAATTTGTTGAGGCTTGTTTTAGGCCTAAAATGTGATCTATTCTGGAGAATGTCCCAGGTGCGCTTGCAAAGAATGTGTATTCTACTGTTTTATGATGGAATGTTCTAAATATATCTGTTAAATCTATCAGGTCCAGTGTGTCATTCAAAGCCGCTGTTTCCTTGTTGATTTTCTGTTTAGATGATGTTTCCATTGATGTACATGGGGTGTTAAAGTCCCCTACTATTATTGTATTATTATCAGTTAGTTCCTTTATGTTTGTTACTGTCTTATGTATTTAGGTGCTCCCATGTTGGGTTCATAAATATTTACAATTGTTATACTGTCTTGCTGGATTTTCCCTTTTATGACTATATAGTGTCCTTCTTTGTCTCTTGTTACAGTCTTTGTTTTAAAGCTTATTTTGCCCAATATAAGTATTGTTACTCTGGCTTTCTTTTGACATCCATCTGTATGACAAGTGTTTCTCTATCCCCTCTCGCTTTCAATCTGCAGGTGTCTTTTGGTCTAAAATGAGTCTCTTATAGGCAGTATATAGATGAGTCTTGTTTTTTTATCCATTCTATCACCCTGTGTCTTTTGATTGGAGCATTTAGTCCATTTACACTCAAAGTAATTATTGATAGCTATGTATTTATTGCTATTTTATTACCTGTTTTGTGGTTGTCTCTGAAGTTTTTCTCTGACATTTTCTTGTCTTTCTTTCATGGTTTGCTGTTTTTCTTTAGTGATATATTTGGATTCCTTTCTCTTTATTTTTGGCATATTTATTAGTAGTTTTGATTTGTGACCACCTTTAGGTTTGTATATAACATCTTTTGCATATAGCACTCTATATCTAAAAGTTGATAATCACTTAAGTTGAAACTCATTCTTTATTCTTCTCCCCACGTATTAGGTATATGGGTTCATATTTTACATCCTATTATTTTGTGAGTTCCTTGAGTGATATTTTGCCAAAGCACTCATTTTTACTGCTTTTGTGTTTCCTGCCTTCATACTGTCACTTTTGGTCTTTTCTTTCCACACAGAATCCCCTTTAGTATTTCTTGCAGGGCTGGTTTAGTGGTCATGAACTCCTTTAGGTTTTGTCTGGGAAACTCTGTATCTCTCCTATTCTGAATGATAGTCTGGCTGGTTAGAGTATTCTTGGCTGCAGATTTTTCCCATTCAGCACTTTGAATATATCATGCCACTCCCTTCTGGCTTGCCAAGTTTCTGCTGGAAAAAAACCCCTGATAACCTTATGGGGTTTCCCTCATCTGTAGCTGTCTTCGTCTGTCTTGGTGCTTTTAAAAGCTTTTCTTTGTCACTATATTTTGCCATTTTAACTATAATATGTCTTCGTGTGGATCTACTTTTATTGATTTTGTTGGGGGTTCTCTGTGCCTACTGGATCTGGATATCTGTTTCTCTTCCCTGATTTGGGAAGTTTTCAGCTATTTCTTCATCTGCTCCCCTTTCTCTCTCCTTCTTCTGGGACTCCTATAATATTAGTATTATTACATTTGATGGAGTCACCGAGTTCCCTTAAGTCTATTCTTATTTTGCATAATTCTTTTTTCTTTCTTTTATTCATCTTGATTACTTCCCATTACTCTGTCTTCTAGGTCATTAAATCATTCCTCTTCTTCTTCCAGCCTGCTCTTCATTGCATCAGATGTGCTTCTAATCTCGTGTATTGCACTCTTCATCTCTGATTCTTTTTTATCTCTGTAGTAAGGGTCTCACTGATGTCCTCCACTCTTTTCTCAAGTCCAGTGAGTATCCTTATGATCATTGCTTTAAGTACTTCATCAAGCATGTTACTGTTTTGCTTAGATCTCTGGCTGTGGACTTGTCCTGTTTTTTCATTTGTAACAAATTCCTCTGTCTTCTCATTTTGTCTGAGTTCTGGTGCCTGTTTCTGTGTGTTAGGAAAGTCAACTACATCTCCTGTTCTTAAGGGTAATGGCCTTATGAAGAAGAGGTCCTGTCATGTTCCCTCTTCCCCAGGGCCTAGCACTTTAGGGAGTGTTTTCAACGTGTGCTGCGTGTGCTCTGCTGTTTCATCCTGGCCACTTTGTCCTTCAGGCCAGTCATCTGCAAAGACCTGAATGTGGCACATTTAACTAGGTGTGCTCTGGAATGCTTGTGAAATGAGACCCATTGTCGCTGCTGCTGGAACCAAAGCCCTGCAAAACTCGTGGGTCAGAAGATGCGGTGTTGCCAAGGGTCTGGACTCATCTTTTGGGGGCTGGGCACTCACCATGATTGGACTGAGGCAAGTGTGACTGGGAAGGGCAGTTTTGCTGGAGTTGGGGGGATGGTGTAAGCAAGTTAAGTAGCAAGTGTCAGCGCTGAGCCGGTTGCCATAGGTAGCCCTGTGCTTCTGCTGGGGGCAGGCAGGGAAATGGCGCCCTCCAGTTCCTTTGTTTCCAGAGGAGTCTCTCAGTGAATGTTGCCTCTCTTGGATACGCTCTGAGATGAGTAAAATAACCTCCCCTCTGTGTGCCTTACGTACTCTTTAGATTGCTTTTTTCGTGCTGTATGGATGTATGTCCATGGGCTGTTTGCCCTGCCTTCTCTGCAAGACCAGTGTGATGCCCTCAGGGCTCCTGCCGACCTTTAAAAACTCCAGGCTTTAAGCCCTGCTAGCTCCTTGCAAGAAGTCATGAAATTCGGCCTCTCTTGCTTTCCAAACAAATTGCTATGGAGAACTGTCTTCCCCACGTACTCCCCCATGTGCCAGCCCATCCCTTGCCCCCTTCTGTGACCTCGGCTCCTTCCCCCCGTAACAGGGGCCACGATCTGTCTCTCTCCCAAACCACATCTCTGCAATTCCCACCTTCCTCAGTGTGACCTCCTCCCAACCTTCAGTTATGGAGTCTGTTCTGTCAGTCTCCTGGTCGACTTCTGGGTCACTTAGGATGATTTGACTGCATTGGTCACATTTGTGGGATGAGGTTAGCACACTCATTCTGTTGCCACCCCCTCACAGAAAGGGAAACTGCAATTCAATGAGTTTTAATCAGTGTATACACCTATACACCTGTGTAACCCACATCTCTATTATTTTCAATACTCCAGAAATTTCCTGTGCTCCTTCCTAGTCAGTCACTTGCCCCTTCAAGAGGCAAAAACATCCATTCTTTTTCACCAGAGAGTAGATTTTCTTCTAGAATTTCACATAAATATAATCACAGTATTGTCTTTTGTGTGTGTGTCTGACTTTTTCTCTCAGCATAGCATCTGAGATTCATCCATGCTGTTGCCTGTATTAATAGTTTATTTCTTTTTATCACTGAGTAGTATTGCATTGTGTAAATATAAATGATTTGTTTGTCCATTTCACTGTTAATACGCATTTGAGTTGTTTCCAGTTTGAGCTAATACGAATAAAGTTGCTAATTTTCTGTTGGACATAGGTTTTCATTCGTCTTGGATAAGTACCTAGGAGTAGAATTACTAGGTCATAGGCTAGATAAGTTTCTTTTATATGTTTAAATAATGCTGACATTTAACGTTATTAACTATTCTATGCTGAAACCATTGACAATACTTTTATCTACAGGTTGGCTTTAAAAGCTAATTAATGACATATTATCATGACAGTCTTTCATGGTGGGTCAAAGAGCATGCCAGGATAATATTTTCTTCTTTTTATTTTATTTTATTTTATTTTATTTTATTTTATTTTATTTTAAAGATTTTATTTATTTATTTGACAGAGAGAGAGACAGCAAGAGAGGGAACACAAGCAGGGGGAATGGGAGAGGGAGAAGCAGGCTTCGTGCAGAGTAGGGAGCCTGATATGGGGCTTGATCCCAGGACCCTGGGACCATGACCTGAACCGAAGGCAGACGCTTAACGACTGAGCCACCCAGGTGCCCCTATTTTCTTCTTTTTAGGGCCATTAGCATTGCACTTTTTCCTCCTTTTGTACTCCCCCTGTCCCCTCCTTCCTTTTTGGACTGGTTTTCTCCTGCTCATCCTTCAGGCCTCACCTGAGACTCTTCTCCTCTACAAGCCCACCCTGACCTTCCCAGTATGGGTGAGATGACCCTCTAAGAACTCCTTCATTTCCTTCTATCATGATTTGTGTCACCTAGCTTTGTGAACATTGGTATATATGTCCATCTTCTCTTTTCCATTGTGAGCTCTTGGAGAACAAGAATTGTTTCCTATTTTTCTTTGCATACCTGTTCTCTAAGCATGTTTGACATAGTAGTCCCTCAGCAATGTTGGTTGAATAAATAACTGAAAGTGAGGTAACTTACTCAAGGTTTATGGTGAGTTAAAGGTGGAACAAGAAATTTGAAGTTTTGTTTTCAAATTCACTGTTTTCCTCCTAATTTTCTGGGTTAAGCATTTTTTTAAGATGAAACAAAATAAAACATTTTCCAAACTTATTTCAGATAAAGAGAGAAACTAGTAAATCCCTAGACGTCAGATGTAAGTATCCCAGAGACAAATAGTGGGGACCAGTGGTGGTATCATTAGATTGCCGTGCAAATAGACCGTGGGACCTGTGAGTTCAGAACCTCAGGGGAGCTTGTGGAGCTAAGACAAGTAAAAAGTGAGAGTAGGACCCATGGGGATGAGGGTCTCTGGGGACACTGGACTGCCTCCCCAGGGCTGCTCTTCCTAATGAGGGCAGAGCATTGGCATTAGTTATAGCAATAGATAACAATACAGTTTTACCCACAATCTACATTTAGGTCACTTTGTCAGATTCTTCAGTATCCATGGTAATGAGTTGATCAACTAATTCCATACCTAGATTATACTTGAGGAGAAAGAGCTGCAAAATGTACAACAGTATTTATAGACAGACGTGTGTGGGCAATAATATCATTGTCAGTCACTGTCAAACAAAACAAACTTTATTGTTGTTTTCTCCCCCAGCCATTGTTCTAAGTGATATTCAGCTACATTAAAAGCTGGGACATTATAGTGTTCAGTATTCTTTAATTCCTGTTGAGATTGAAATGAAATTCTGGCTATTAAGAATTGCAGAATGGGACCAAACCAAACCAAACAACAACAAAAAAACCCAAAAATGATAAATATGACATCAAAGCTTCTGATCAATTCACATTCTATTTCATTTATCATATTTTTCTAGACTGCAGAGAGGTTGACTAAGGCACATCAGTGAGAATGTTAATAATAGTAAATCCAGTATTCCTGAGTTCAACCCAGGATGTATTTTTTTTTTCCTAAGAGCAGCAGTAATACCAGAGTTTGGACAGATGGCCAGTGAAGCAAGATTTTTTTTAATTCAAACTCTCTGCTATGTTTATAATAAATAATCACAAGTTTTGATTATTGGACTGGTTTTTATCTTTTCTAGGAGTTAAAACCTCCCCCTCTAGCCTTCCATTTGTTTTCTTTTTTCCCTTCTGCTTGCCTTTTCTTTTTTTGGATTCAGCCAAGTTTCCTAAGTCCTGTTGATTATAGATTGGAATCTGATTTTATGTGTAGGATATATTTATGATTATAAAACATTCTTAAAATCTGATACCTAAAGACTTTTAGCAAATTTAATCAATCCTTTTTCAATTAGTGATACCAGACAATATCACAACATTAGTCCAAAAAAGAAAAGTTGTATGCTTTAATTTTTTACAAGAAAATTATTTTTCATTTCCCAAAATGACAAATAACTTAAAACAATAGGAAAATTGGTCGCCTTCAGCATTATCACAATTAATTTGCTGATTTAAAAAATCAATTACCATAAAAGTATTGATGAAAATACCTGGCATCTTTATAGTACTTTTCATCAAATTTTGCAGACATGGAACTATGCTAATTTAAACCCTATAAATGCAGTTAGTACTATATCTATATTAATAAATACATAGTATTAAAAATAAATATTACTTTCAAAAATGAGTAAGGATCCTGTTCTTTCTGAATAGAGAGAGATAAAATTCAGCTCAGAAGCTACCCTTTTTGTTTGTACATATAGATATAACCTGATTTATTAGTCAGAGCTATTCTACTTTCTCTTCTTTCAGGCTATCTTGGAAGGGGAATTATGAGTTAGGAAGCACAGAAGGGGCCAACCTAAGGTAAGTCCCAGCTTTGTCCATAATCAGATTAAGTAACATCTTCATGTTTTAATTGCCTCTTTAAGCATCTCCCTTGATTGTTGGTAATTTGCTCCATGCCATAAAGAGGATATATTTTATAGGGCCTGGCTTCCATGAATATCAGTCATGACTTTCTTCAAATTAAGAAGAAGTTTGTTTGTGCCTCATTATGTGAGATGTCTGTCTAAAGACTTTATATGCAGGGGATATAGACATTAGATCCTATATATTTCAGCTGTTTTTCTTCACGTACTCTTCATTTGAGATTTTTTTCTAGTATATTCTTTTTCAATAAAGAAGTAATTACATTTAGATTTATATAAAAATATTTTATCTACACATATTTCAGTATATACGTTAAAAAATAAGGACCCTTTTGGGCTCCTGGGTGGCTCGGTCGGTTAAGCGTCTGCCTTCGGCTCAGGTCATGATCCCGGAATCCTGGGATGGAGCACCATGTTGGGCTCCTTGCTCAGCAGGGGGCCTGCTTCTCCCTCTTCCTCTGCCGCTCCCCCTGCTGTTTTCTCTCTCTCTCTCTGTCAAATAAATAAATAAAATATTTTAAAAAATAGGAACCCTTTTAATTAAAAAAAAAACTCTCATTATAATTCTCACATCTGAAACATTAATGACATGAATTTAAGTTTTGAGAAGTTGGGAAATAGGTTGGTCTATATTGTAACCAATATTAGAGGAATTGCCAGTGACAGGTATAATAATAGTCATTGATGAAGAATAGGGGTTATACCTTTGCTGAACCTGAAAATATTCTCTGTTGTGACTGTGGTATCAAATAGAATATTTAATTCACATAATCATTTGATATCTGCACTGAGAAGCCAAAGGAAATAAATGGGAAGATAATCTGGAAAGAATTGTGGGGTTATTTAAAAATGGGTCTTACTACAATTGAAAATCCTCTATACCTTTATCTTATCAATCCTGTTAATTCCCAAGTTTGAACGAAACCCCATTATACATATTCAGTGCCCTATTCCTCAGTTACTATTTCTGGAGTTCACTTTCTGTGTATTACTAATCTAAATTCTGTCAAACCTTTGATGCACTTTGGTAGATTTTTAATTGATCTGTATTTGATTTCCTATCAGTTTACTGTTGTTTGTGATTGGTCTGTCACATCAGGTAGAAGATAGAGAGTCAGACACATCCAGATGAGTCCCATGAGGACTACCAAAGGGCAAGAGCATAGGGTATGAAGCTGGAGGGTACATTTCAGGGATCAAATCCTAGTAGGTACCCAGACAGAGAGATCAAAGTCACAACTTCAAACTTAGGACCAGATGGAGAGTGGGAATTGAACAACAAATCAGTAAAAAATTATTTGGAAAATCCCCACATATTTGGAATTTAAACAACACATTCTAAATAATCTATGGGTGATAGAAGAAATCACCAGAAAATTTGGAAAATATTTTGAACTGAGTGAAAGTGAACGTACAACATAAAAACTTGTTGGATGAAGCCAAAGCAATGCTTAGAGACAAATTTATAACATTAAACGCTTATATTAGACAAGAAGAAAGGTCTCAAATCAATGATCTTAAAAAACCTGAAAAAGAAGAGCAAATTTAGCTCAAGAGAAACAGAAGCAAATAATGAAGAGCAGAAATACTGAAAGAGTAAACAGAAAAACAATAGAGAACAGTCAGTGAAATTAAAAACTGTTTCTTATGAAAGATTAATAATACTGATAAAACTTTATCCAGACTAAGCAGGAAAAAAAAAAAGGGAGAAAACACATAACCAATATTACAAATGAAAAAGGGAACCCTTTCAGATCCAACAGATCCAACGAATTAGATTATGTTTTTTATACATTCAATGAGTCTATCCTCAATTTGGTTTCCATCAGCACCAGCATTTAAAGATCAAAGGTATATTATGAACAATTTATCTGAAATTGACAAACTCCTTAAAGAGACCCAAACCACCAAAGCTCAGTGAAGAAGAAATAGAATACATGAATAGCCCAATATCTATAAAAGTTATTAAATTTTTATTCAGTTAGCTGGATCCACAGTAGATCCAAAGCTACTGTGCAGTAATATGGTCAAGGCTGTTTAACAAAAACTCTCCTAATGTTCTACTGATTCACCTTAAAATGTCTCTTTGAACTCATCTAACCAGTTTTCTATCCCTCTGGACTTTGAAGAAAAGCATTCCTAGTCACTGATTCTCAAATATATTTGGTTTTGTTCATGCAAGCAGGATGATAGGAATAAAATGCATCATAGAAAACTTCACAGAGGAGATAAAATTTGATTTGGTTACTAAAAGATAAGGAGAAAACGTTGTGCAGCAATTATAGCACTTGCTAGAACATTCTCGATAGACTCCCATAGCGACTTCCATCCAATGGAAGGGCCACAGAAATGGAAGGTATATCCTAGAGTGCTTCATTTATATATCTGGAAAGCTGTTGGAAACCAAGATTAAGTAGAGACTCATTAAATGCCCAAGAAACACTATTGGGGGAAAGGTTTATTTTCCTATAAGGATAATTTGGTCAGAGCAAGATTTTGAGGAAGATTCCTAAAAAGTTATCAGGAGATTGAAGAACAAATTCTGACATGGGTAAATGACTAGCTTCGCGACCTCAAACAAGAGAAGAATAAATAAGTATTTTCTAAATAATATAAAAGGGCAAATAGTGGAATTACCTGGGATCAGTACTGGAATGGGTTTATTTAAAATTTTTATAGATGAGTGAAAACTTCAAATTTACAAATGATATGACTTTTTTTTTTCCAGATGGAAGCATGCCAGGTACACAGAAAATCTGAGGCAGTATCTCAGAGGCAGAGTTAAAAGACAGGAAAGTGTCAAATGAGCTCCTTTCTGACAAACATAAGTTTTTACACATTTATGTAAAAATAATTCAAACTGTATTCATAAAATGATGAGTTTCAGTAACACTTCCAAAAAGGAATTCAGGAGTTAGTGCAGACTATTCCTATTCTCCTGTTTTTAAAAAGAATATTAAATACATAGAAAAAGAAGACAAAAAAATTTTAGTGTGTTCTTGTGAATATATTTTAACATCATTAGAAATGTTCCTCAATTTCCAGCAAGTGTCACCAGGCACCATAAATTATCTAGAAATGACATAGTGTTACATTATTCTTAGGATTCCATTAAATTATAGAAATAAGGAGTCATCATTTTAAGAAATCCAACAAAGAGTATCTTTGAGTAGATGGCAGTGATGAAGCACAGGTTGTAATTTGTAATTACATCTGTAAGTATAGTCACATATTTACTTCTTGATTTTAGTCAGCATGAAATAATTACGTGTTCCAGATTGGAGTGCATTCAAAGTTCTGTTTAAAAAGTTCATGCAGATTTCCCACTTTGCTCTAAGAAAAATCTGCTCCTAATATTATGTTCCCCTCTGGCATGCCATAAACAGACACCCTAGAGATCAGAATAGCTAATAAGTGGAACAAATTAAGAATAGCTTCTCACAAATCAAACTGGAACAAATGTGAGATCCACATAGCAGCAACCCAATATATGCTTCCCCAAATCATGTATCACACATTTAAGCTTTAAGTATATCCTATTAACAAATTCAGGTTCGATCCTCTCTGTGGGCTTTAGTAATAAGTTTAAGAAATGAAAATGGCTTTACAGGATCAAGAAAACTAAGTAGAATATTAAACGAGGAATATTTAACCCACATTTCCCTCATGGAATATGATAGCTATAATTTTTCTTTGGTTTAGGCCTCGTATACCTGAATGCAGCATTTAGGTAAGCATAACAAGCCTTTCTAGCTTTGCTTTCATCTTTTTTCAGCAGCTTGTACATTTATGATTTTACATTAAAAATCATACTTGAAAATTGCTGTCATGGCTGCTTCAGGTAGATCCATGCTTAGGTCAGGCAGTAAAAATGTTCATGGGATAGGGTGGGACACAAGGAGATTGAATTCATGATGACAATTACAGGTGATAAAATTCTTGTTTTCCTGCTCAAAATTCGAAGGGGATCACTATTGAGTTGCCCTACCCCTTACTCAAAATTCCTTCACCTTCATATACTAAGAGGTTTGTGTATGTATTAGGAAGTTCTTGAGGAAGGAACTTGGTCTCAGAGTGGTTTTGATCTCATAGGAAACAGAGGCTGAATTTATTAAGTATAAGAGCATGGATGTTCTATTAGGTACACACTAAAATGTCTTCTAGTTCAGTGGGTTAGCTCAGGTAGCCTCTAAAGAATCTCAGATTTGGTCTTTCATGCACACCCATAAAAAATCTCTGATACTGAGTGAGTGGGCTTGTTCTGGGTGGGAGAAATAATATGTCTGTGTGAAGTAAGTGGTTCGTGTTTCTGACTTCACTTCGTTTATTATGTACTCCATGATCTATGATGATATAGCTCAGCAGAGAGCATTAAACTTAGGTACTATTGGAGATGAGCATCTTTGGATAGGGGAATGTGCCCAGGGCTTGGAGTGACCACTGCATGTGAGTCCTGGCTCAGGCATGTGACCAGGAGAAGTTCTCTGAACCAATCTAAGTCCCCTCATTTGCAGATAGTGGTAATATCAACAATAGCAACATGTCTACTCCTCTGGTGGTTTTCCATCATGAAGATGGAAAATGCTGTGTTTGAAAATACTTTGTAATCTGTAAAGCACTCTTCTAATGTTCATTATTGTTATTGTTCCTTGTATTTGATAACAATGCTCATGCCATTGCTATTTCCCAGGCCAGCGTTCAGCTTGCCTTGGGATGGATTCTGAATTGTTTGAAGTGGACAATGACTGGCATTTTATCATCACTTTCTGCTTTCTATGCACATGTAGTCTAGAAGTACACAATGCAAAAATGCTTGGCAAACATCAAGTCATTTTATCAAGTGTTGGGGCCAAGTTTCTCTTTAGCATCCTACAGTACTACTGTAAAGCTCAGATTCCTCTTGGATTCTCTACAGTCCTGCCTTCAATCTGTTTCAATCCTTTTGTGAATATAACATATCAGAGTTACTATCTTACAAATCATCACAATTGCAAGCACCAAATATGCAGAATAACCCTTTGTCTCCATAATACATCCTTTTTTTTCTTTAAAGATGTATTTATTTGAGGGAGAGAGAGAGAGAGATGTGAGTGGGGGGGCAGAAGGAGAGGGAGAGAAATCCTCAAGCAGACACTGAGCCTAGAGCCTGACTCCAGGCTTGATCCCAGGACCCTGAGATCATGACCTGAGCTGAAATTAAGAGTTGGACACTCAACCTACTGAGCCAGCCAGTTGTCCTTCTATAGTACATAGTACCTCTTTAGATATTAGCCACAGCTATTGAGGCCAAGACCTAGGTCCTGTCCTCTATGTGTTCCTTTGTTAGCTAGAGAAGCCTTCTCAATGTAAGGGGACCAAAGTCAGAGCCCAAGGGAAGAGTGCAGATCAGTGGAGAACACAATGGAGAGATCAATGCCTCTGTCCTTTCTAGCTCCTCTGCTTAGGGTCATTACATGTCTGATTGTCTCTATGTGGTATCCTTGCACAAATAGAGTTTTAGGCAGCGTGACACATACTCATACTCTATGTTCACACTTGTGCATTTACATATATGTAGATGTGTATAAATGAATGAATTGTATATTAGTATTTATTTAATCATTAAGTACATTATCTTTGCCCTCAAGGAATTTACTACTATCTTAAAGAAGGGAGATAAAAATATGCAGTGGAGGGGTGCCTGGCTGGCTGGCTCAATCAGAAGAGTGTGCAACTCTTGATCTTGGGGTCCTGAGTTTGAGCCCCATATTGGGTGTAGAGATTACTTAAATAAATAAAACTTAAAAAAAATGCAGTGGATACAAATACTCTGATAATCTGGATGTTCCTAAATACAGATACACACATGGATTATCCAAATGTTTTATGTTTTATTGAGTGTATAGCATGTGCCAGGACTAATTTAAGCTCTTTACACATGTTGATGCAGTTAATCCTCCCAACACTTTTATTAAGTAGGTACCATATATATATATACAATTTATTTGTATATTTGTATATCATTTATTTATATATTTATATCTCATATACCATACATATACCATATATATATATATATATATATATGTAACTGGTAGGTAGTATAATATATTCAGTTTATAAAGGAAGACAGGTGCTAAGTTACACCGGGATTAAGGACTTTGTCCGAGGTCATATAACCATCAAGGGGCAAAGAGGTGAGATTCCACCTGTGCAGTTAGCTTGAGAGCCCAGGTGTTTAATTCCTCCACCAGGCTGCCTCTGTGATAAATGCAGTCTCCAGTCAGCCTTTAGTGAGTAGATACTCCCAGCATGCCCCCTCCCTGGCATCTATACACATGATTAGTAGACTGTCATGAATTTTGCCAGCAGTATGATTCTACCAGATTCTGCCCATTATTGTTGAAGGCCACTGTTGTAGGCTGAGTTTCATTGACACAGGCTCTGAGATAGAGATTTTCATGTAGGAAGTTAACTGGGGAGAACTCTCAGGAACACCTATTAGGGAGTGAGGGAAATAAGGAAGAGCCAGCATCCACTCAGAGGAGACAGGAGAAGACTTGTGTCATGATGCAGCTTCAACAGAGATCTCAGCAGACCCCTTGCAGAGTTCCAGAGCTGGAATGGCCCTTCCTCAGTTGAGGCAAGAGTTCAGGGTGTTTGTGCCCCCATATCAAGTAGTCATGGGATATGGGCTGCCATAGGAGAACAAGGCAGCTCCCTTTGAGGGCAGTTCCTGGGGAAAGAGTCAGCTAGCAGTTCTCCCAGCAGCAGAGAGGATGAGAGGCTCAGCCTGCAGGGGAATCTGGGCAGCTCACCATGTACCCACCCTGAGTCATGGTGAAATGAGAGGCACTGAAGACAGTATTTTAAGAAAGGAAGTCCCCGCTTTATCTTTCTACCTTGGAAAGTCAGATATTGTTATGGAAAATGACATTACACACAGTTGGGAGTGGTAAGCAGGAGTGAAGAGAAAAGGTTCACCTACTCCTCCCCTTCACATATCCCACTCCTTTCCATGGCTGGATTACCATTGTTTTTACAAAATTTGCAGGGGTAGTTCATCCAAGTAGATCAGACTGGTCAGACTCTCAGAGAGGATATGGCTGATGGGCAATCTTTCCCTTTCCCTCTCCCTTCAAGAAAATTTCTTGCCCATTCTCTGGGAAATTAAAGTAATACATTTCTCTGAATGGAAGCTGAATCTTGATATAAAACTTATATAGCTTAGGTGAGCTTTATATTATTCCTACATGGTGATGGTGAAATGATAAAGTAATTAAAGCATATTCCTATAGGCCTCCTCTTTCTCAGCAACACAGAATTGTTGCCCCTTTTCTCCTCCCTCTTCTCTTCTCCCTCATCCCCTCAACCCCACTATGTGTGTGTGCACACTTGTGTGTGTTTTGGGAGAAACATGGAGATTTGTTATGTTTATACCAATATTTACCAGGTACTTAAAGCCTTCTATATGCTTTAAGCTACTTTATATATGTTATTGCTAAATATCCCAATAACCCTGCACAGTAGGTATTATTCATACCGTTTTGCAGAATGGGAAATTGTTGCTTAAAGAGTGTATGTGAACTGCTCATGATCCACAGCCAGTAAGTGATAGAGCAAGTATCTGAAGCACTGTCCAGATCCCCAGTCCACACTGACTCCCTGTGAAAAGGGGTTTGAAGTATCTTGCATCTCATTTGGAGTTTCTTAGGATAAATGTTTCCCTGAAAGGCAGGAAAATTGAGTTAGGTGTGGATAAATAGAGCTCTACTTATCCCCTACCCACAGTTCTCCTACAATCCACTTTATGTATCTTGTGTGTGATGGCAGGAGCTAATTGCTTACATGTCCCCAATAACACAAAGTCTTTATTTAACTAGAAAACATTAATAACTGGTTTTTGCCTTGTTAAAAACAACCTCTAATCTTCCTGGTAGAAAGAGGAGAATTTTCTCTCACAGCTGGTATGGGCTTCCACTACAGCAGAATAGTAACTTTTCATTTGTTTTAAGATCTTAAATAGGAATATGTAGTGTACAATTGCCTAATGTGATAGTTCAAAGTCAAAAAGGTTTGCCTTTAAATATCATTTATAGGATTTTTCCTTTATACTTAACATTGAAGCTGGCAAACTTATCAATGGACTTAAGACCCTCCATGCTGGTTTTTAATAGGGGCCATCTGAAGAGACCACCATTGCCTACATGATAGTTTTCATGGTGAAAATGTTTGGCTTTCGTGCCTTCTAATTAAAGAAGGATCCTAATGTTTGCCATCCACTCCCAGGTCTGGAGCAGAAACAAAATAAGTGTGAGGGCATCAGTCCTCATCTTGGAGCAGAAATGGATAAAAATTTGTTCTTTCCCAGCTCCCAAAAGCCTCCCAAAGGCTTTTTCCCCCACAGGTTATATTAGTTTGGTCTCTGACATGCCCAGAAGATAGCCTGTGATATTTTTTTCTTAAACGGCACCAGGCTTTAGAAAATGAAGTCAGGTTATCAAAATAAAAACAGGTTAAGAGTGTTTGTGCAGGGGCGCCTGGGTGGCTCAATCTTAAGCGTCTGCCTTCGGCTCAGGTCATGATCCCAGGGTCCTGGGATCGAGCCCCACATCGGGCTCCCTGCTCGGCGGGAAGCCTGCTTCTCCCTCTCCCACTCCCCCTGCTTGTGTTCCCTCTCTCACTGTCTCTCTCTCTCTCTCAAATAAATAAAATCTAAAAAAAAAAAGAGTGTTTGTGTAGGTTAAGGCCTTTTAGTCAAGGCATTGAGTTACTGAAAGATTAGCCTTATGCTGAAATACTAAATGGCTGTAGAAGATATCTGAGAAACACCGTTTAATATTATTAAAGACTCAAAAAAACAGGAACTGAATCATGAGAAAAGTACTGAGGAAAAGGATCAGTGAACTGGAGGCTTACAGGCATGTTAGGATCTGTACTGGAGAGAAAAGGGGAAATAGAAATATATTGGTTTTTACTGCAGTCAGTGATTCTCTTTCTCACATCAGTTGTACACAGATTGTTAAATATTGCCTACAGGTAACCTCAGTGACTGAATAGCCAGTGTAGCTTTCTGAACTGTGATCACAGGAAGAGGAGTGTACTCTGGTTATGACATTGTTTGGTAAAAGATTACAACAAAACCTTCACTGACAACATGATACATTAGCCAATACAGTACAACAGGACAAAAACAGGCACGCTCACTGAGCAGGAGGAAGCCACAGGCAGCTCCCACCACATCAGGGAGGACCTGATAAAGTACCCTGTGAAGAGTGATTTCATTCAGCACAAACACTGTAGGCATGGCTAACAATTTCAGCTACGAAGACCAAGGGCTCTGAAATATTAATCCCGTATAATTTGTTATTCTTATAACCTTATGAGGAAAGGTCAGTATTCTATGGACATAAAACTCCTGTGCCACTGACAGTGTTGTACAGAGTTCAACCAGCAGTCTCCAAGCATGCTATAAACATGTGGTGTTTTTGAAGGAGGGAAACCTCCAGAACAGAGAGAGAAGCTGACTGTCTTATCTAAGGGCTCACAACAAAATTGGTCCAGCCAGCCACTCCTTAATACTTCCTAAGCTTATGTTTTTATTTTCCTTTTTGACCCACTGCTCATGATTTTCCTTGCAGCATGAGGAGAAATGCTTAACCCTATCCCCATCCTTTTTTTTTTCCTTTCAAGTTCAACTCAAGCCTCATCAACTTCTTTCTCAATCACTACAACACCCAGATCACCTCTGCCATCCCTCAGTGCTCATTGCCTATACTTTTTAACGTACTTGAAAAATACCCTATATTGCCATAAAGTTGAATCTTAATTTTTAAGATATAGCTGTCTTTCCTTAAATAGAGGAAAGAGGAATATATTTTTACTCTAAAACTATTCTTACACTTTTTCTGTTTTTACCCAAACTTCTAACATAAGTTTGAACTCCAAACAGGCAGCTAGCAAATACATGGTAGTGCATGAATGAATGGTGTATTTATTAGGAATTGCCAAATTAGTAACAATTACCCAACAACACTGACTTAAAAAAATAGAGGTTTATTTTCTTTCATATAAAAGAAAGTCTGTGTCATAATTATGCAATATTGTCAATGCCCCCAGGCTGCTTCTAGGTTTCTGTTCCACTATCCTTAGCATGCAGGGACATTTTTAAGGTTTCCTCATGGTTGTAAAATTTCTGCTGAAGCTCCAGCCATCACATCTCAGCTAAAGGCTTGAAGAGAGAAGGAATGAGAAAGGCCCAAAAGAGCAAACCTTCCAAAAGAGTCAGCTTCCTTTAAAGAGCTTTCTGGAACACCTACCCTATGACTACTGAGTATATCTCATTTACCTCTAAAAATATTTACCTCTATTTTTAGGAGAGTAATTTTTGGCTATGCATATAGTATGCTAAAGAAAATCAGATTCTCTTAGTAAAGAAGGAGGATATGGAGAAGGCAATTGCCAAAGTCTGCCATAGTGGTCAAAGTTGTCTCTTGAGTGGGGTTCCATCTGTTGATATACCTGTAAGACTAGGTCCTCTTCCCATATAATGCATCTTTGGGGGAGAAATCAATACTTTGGAATTTAGACAAAGAAATATAAGAATATTGGTCATCCTGGATGGAATTGATGAGTCAAGGATCTGGAGATGCCAAGGCAGGAGAAATGGGGTCTTCTGGGAATAAAGTGAGACCAAAAGAACTGGAGTTCTTGATGACGTTGAAAAGCAGGTATTGTGGTAAAGATGTGAAAAATTTAGAAAGATAGGGTGCTGTCATCTAAGGATGGAATATGGGATTTCAGATTTCAGAGACTTAGCTGTTCCAGATAGTGAGTGGCAAGCTTCAGGGCTTGGTTTTTCAAAGTAGAGCAGAGTTGAAGGTCATTAGAGTGGAAAAGATTTATAAGTTCCCATGGTACAGAATAATACCTATTGACTGTGCTGCTTTACATATTTTCTAGCTGGGCCAAGCATAGGTAGGTTTTCTTTTTGTCATAAAAACAGTATAACTACATTTTGGAAAGTAGAGGGGGAGAATCTTCACATTCCCACCATCTACACAACTCATATCTGGTTTGATGTATTGCCTTCCACATGATGTACATAATTGCAACCGTAGTTTACATATGTCATCTATTATTTTAATTTAACATTATAATGGAAGTATTTTCAATGTTGTAACATAGCTTTTATGTACTATAATTACAATTATAATTAATTTTAATTTGGGGATACTCCAAATCACAGATCAAGACTATCTTTCTAAAGACTCATTAACGCAGCATTTACTGTCATAAACACAGGCTCAAGATTCTGAGTGTGTATTTTGATTTTTGATAATTTTATTACATCTTTAATTCTAACTTGAACAATGAGAATTTTTCTTCATGTGTCTTTGGATCCATTCTTGCCAGAGAAGACTTCAGGGGTTCTGCAAAAAAGTAAAATAAATTCTCACTCCACTAAATCACCCAGTCTTTCAGCAGACCTAAAATAAATCTTTTCCAACCCAGGAGAAAACAAGAGGGTAGAGAAATGAGAACCAATGAAATTTTGTAACTTTCTTATCTTGCATCTATGGTAAGAATAGATAGAAATCATCTTAGTACACTTCTAAAGGGAAGCCCTGGTTCTGGGGATAGCTGAAGACCCATCTAATGTAATTCTTGCACTTACTAGATACAATGACCTTGATCTGTACTCTGAACAAACTTATGTTAATATCCCTAACTTCAAATGGTTGAGGAACATAGTTGGCAAAAGGGAAGAGTGATGTTTGCAACATCAAGATAAGAGAAATCAGAATACCATGGGTCTCTAACAGTAAGACAAAAGTGAGTCATGTCTCTTTTTATTCCTGGTAATTTAGTTGATGTTTGGCAGTCCTCTTCTTCAGTTTCATAGAAATGAGGATCTTAATCTGTGATCTGGAGTATCTCAAAATTGTAATTTGAAACATTTATTAATAACCTATTGATTAATTATAATAGCTATGCTGCAACATGGAAAATGCTTACATTATAATGTTTAATTAAAATAAAAGAATAGATGATCATATGTAAACTATGGTTGCAATTATATATATCATATAGAAGGCAGTAAACCAATCAAGACATTAGCTATATAGATGGTGGAAATGTGAAGATTTTTCCTATTTTCTAAAATATACTTTTATCATTTTTAACAACAAAAAGATTTCTACCTTCAAATTTTTTGACATTGCTTCCTTCTGACTTATATGCCCAGAAAACTTCCTACTAAGTTCAATTCACCTATTCTTCTGGATCACCTAACATTGCTATACAAACTCATACAGCCCTGTGGATGGAACCCCTATAAAAGTAAGTTTTCCATTGTAGGCCAAGCTCAGTGCCACTTAATAATCCCTGTACTTTTCCTGGGCCTTTTCTCCCTCTTATTTCCCGCAATGGCTGGTCCAAACACTTTCTACTTCTATAGCCTCATACATGTGTATTTTCCAGGGTGCTGTCCTCAGGCCCTTCTCTTCTTTCTGTGTTCATTCTCCTGCTTTAACTACCAACCATGAGTTTCTACCTCCAAATCCCATCCGTTCTCTGACTCCACACATTCATATTACACTGGGTACTTGGAGGTTTGTGCTCTTGGATCGCACATGGGCATCTCAGCATCAAACTCATTATATTTTATAAACTTTAGAATATTGTTATAGGTTCTATGTTTCAGTTCATTCTAATGACATCTATTCAGCCATCAATTCAGAAATCTGGAATGATCTTTTACTGTTCCTTTCCTTCCCACCCCCTTTCAGTATAATAATATTCTATGAATTCTGTCTCTTATTTTCTTTCAAATCTGTCCCTCCTCTTCATTCCCATCCTTGCTGTGTCCCTCATCATAAATGACAGTGGTCTCATAACTGGTCTTCCTGACTCCTGAGTTGCTTCCTCCAATCCACCCTCTTCTCTCTAACCAGCGTATAAGACAGTTTTTCATATGACTTGGTGTACATAAAAGCTCTTCAGTAAGCTAAGCTCCTCCATCACTTAGAAGAAAAAGCTTAACTCTTGAATGTGGTAAACAAAGCCCTTTGTGATTTGAACTCATACCTTTCTAGCATTATGTCTTGCCTCCACCAGTCTCCTGTACTCAGCCACACTGAACATTCATTTCAACGAATGTGCTGTCTTTGACACTCCTCCATGCTGTTACGCAGCTGTTCAGTTTTCTGCTGATCATCTGTTGATCTGCTAATTCACTTATTCCCTTGAACTCTAAGCAAAGTCAGGACCTTTCTCCTCTTCCTGTGATTCTTTGATCATACTGCTATTCCCACTCTCATCACATTTTACTATGGCTATTTGTGTTTCTATCTTGTGCATTAGATTATGAGTCCCTTGAAGGTAGGGGCCAGATCTCAGCATTTCTGTCTCCCTAGCATCTGACATATATTAGTTGTCCAGAGATTTTTTTTTTTTAAAGCAATGTCCCTTTGATACTGTCTCCCCATTTTGTGTTCACTTTCTTTCAATCTTATTGAATGAATTCTCAATACCATTCTTTCTACCTTTTTACTTCCCATTCACCTTGCCAACTCAGGGTAATAGGATTCCTACCCTCTTTACTTCCAAGAGGCACTCTTGGCAAGGTCAACAATGACTCGCATATTGCCAAATCCCACTAACACTTTCCAGCACTGGAATTATCTGATTTATCCCATGCCTTTGACACTAGGGACTACCCTTTTCATTGTAAAGCTCTTGTAAGGTGCTCTCTCTCTGATACTGGGAAGTCCTCCTCTCTCTAGCCCTTTGTCCTCCTTTGTAAACTCTTTTCTGCTTGTCCTTCCCTAAGGTTTGATACTCAGTCTATTGCTTTTATTTTCAATACTCAAGGTAGCAAACTTCCATAATGGCACTTTAACCCTATGGTTTTAACTATCACTCACATTCTAATCAGTCTCCAAACTATATCTAGCTCTCACCTCTCATCTGCGCTTCAGATTCAAATATCCAGTTGCCCAGTGGGCATATATGTTCCATAATCTCTTTAAATGCAGTGTAAGCCTGAATTAAACATCTACCCTCTGGCCTTTTCCTTATCACAGTCTGCCCTACCCTCTCCCTGTGGAAGGTTCCTTCTGAATTTCTTGTGTTAGCAACAACACCAAAGACCCAGTCAGCTGCCAGCCATCCTAGTGTCTTCTCTAATCCTTGTTCCTCCACAACTAACTTACCTATCCTCAGCATGGCACCGCACCCTAAATCCTCCACCGAGTAGAGAGAGCTTTTCAAGCACAAATTCTACTTTCTTCTTCCTTACGTTAAACCCTTGAATGGCTTCCCATCCTCCAGGATTCAGCAGACATTCTTTAGCATGGCATACAGGCTCCCTGTGACCTGGCCCCGTCTCCATCTCCATCTCTAGTTCACCTCCTGCCACTCCCTTGTTTGCACTTTTATGCTGTAGAAACCTTGTGCTACTTGTGGTTCTGCCTCACTTCTTTGTTTTGTTAGTTGTAGCTCTCTTCCTAGAGTGCTATTTAACTCTCATTCACCTTGATAATCCTAATCATCACCCACGCTGCTCCCCATATCACATCCTTCAAGATGTTTTCTCCAGCTCTCCAGGCCTGGTGGTTAGGGCCTCCAGTTCAGGAATCATTCTCTTGGGGTTCACACCCTGTTCCAAATCATATCACCTGAGTGGCCTTGGAAAAATTACTAAACCCCTCCATTCATAAGTCCTCCCAACTGAAAAATGGGGATAAAAATAGAATTCATTTACAAGGTTGTTAGAGAATTGGGATTCACAGAACCTAGCACATAGTAAAAGCTCAATAAATATTTTATAACATGACTATCATTCTTCTGCACTATGCCTTACCCATTTCTGTGTTACCAGAGCTAAGCAGTACTTTGCATATTGTAGGTACTCAACACATTGTTGTTGGATTGAACCAAATTGAAAGAATTGATGAATGAGCTAGAGAATATTTATGCATGGTAGCATATTAAGAGTGTACAAATGAACCAAACAGAAGAGTTTCAGTTAAATGATTTACTGTGGTAAGTGCCAACTACTGTTGTAGAAAGAGGTTGGTATATTTAATGTGCTGGACCCTATGGAGCACTGCTCAGATCTGCCCTTCCAGATGGGAGCATTAACTCCTCCAGCTGCTGGGAGTATGATGGCAGACTTCTGATAGCTGAGTATCCCTTTTCTGGTGAATATGTGGGGCTGGAAAGAGCCATTTTTCCCAATGTGCTGCCCCTGCCTGCATCTAAAGACTGGTCCACTCAGGAGACTGTTGTTTTCTGACCTTGCTCCAACTTGGGACAATTTTGCAGGGCCATTCTAGATGCAGAAGTCACCACAGGATGGATGAGGCTCTGGTGGGACTTCAGTGCAGCCCAATTGCTTCCTCTGCCCAATCCAACTTCCTTTACATTTGTATAGATGTCGACCCCCCCGGAACATACCCTGTAACATTTTGTGTGCAAACTTCAGTTTTAGAATATTTCCTGGAGAATCCTACCTGCAGCATTTCACAAAGGGTAAGAGTCAAGTGAATTACATTTTAGATATAGTTTATATGAGATGCATAGGAAATGACCAGGGGTAAGGCCGGCACCAAAACAGAAGACATGATGATTATTTTTGAGGGGTGACAGGATTTAGAAGGGGGTGCCAAGATAGAAGCCACTGCTTACAGCAACTTTAATACCTGGCTCACCCTTTACCCCAAATATTGTGAATTGTGGGTCCTTTAGACTGTGTGTCCATATACATATATTTTCTGTCACTGTGTCGTACCAGGAAATGCAAACATGGAAAGTGAAAGAAACCCCTGAGGCTCCTGCCTATAGTAAGCTTTCGGGGAAACTGGGAAACCCTGTATTGTGATGATGTATCCCCTGGCAGGCAGTGATTTAGTACTGGGCTGCATTTTTATTAACAAAATAAAGGGCAGCAAGATTAGAAACAATATATTGCCTGCCTATATTACGTTAGAGTATCACTTTAAAATAATTTGTTCTAGAGAAAAAAATCCACAAAATAACTAAAGCTAATAAGTTTTAGTTATTAAACTTGTCACAGGGTTTAGTTCAGGATAAATTAATTCTTACTATGGATGGCCAGGATAAGTTTGCTTTGTTTTTGTCTTTTTAAACTCCAGGGTAGGGGTGCCTGGGTGGCACAGTCATTAAGCATCTGCCTTCGGCTCAGGTCATGATCCCAGGGTCCTGGGATCGAGCGCTGCATTGGGGTCCCTGCGCCACGGGAAGCCTGCTTCTCCCTCTCCCTCTCCCACTCCCCCTGCTTGTGTTCCCTCTCTCGCTGTGTCTCTCTCTGTCAAATACATAAATAAAATCTTAAAAAAAAAAACCCAGGGTATATCATAGTTTCTATTTATGAATTTCAAAGAAAAGACACATACATTTTATTGCATAAAAACATGCACATAAAAAATGAACAGTACAGAATTATACAAATTAAAAAAGTGGAAGTCCTCCACCATTTCACTCCCCACAATGTCACTTCTCAGAAATAGTCACCATGAAGAATTTGGTGTATATCTAGGAGAATATATCTCATCTATATTTATATTTATAATAAAACTGTGAAAAAAAACCCTGGCTAGTGAATTGGTTAAATTTCTTAAGCTAATATAGACAGACATGAAAACATCTATTTTCTCACTCATGTTTCTGTTCAGTTGAATCTCCTGCATATATAACACAGGCACCTCAGTTATTGGTAGAATATTAATGGTTATCTTTTTCCTTCTTTCCCAACACAACTTCCTGTGAAAATACCAGTGGGATTGTGCGTTTCTTTGGAAGTTCAGCTTCTTTTGAAAATGGTGATATCTCATCATATTTCAACCTTGGCAGAAGGACTTCTTATTTTCCCCTTTGTATGTTTTGAATCCCTATGTTCATGTCACACCTAGATTTGCTGCTTTCATTAGTTCATATCAATTAACAAATTTCAATTTAATGACAACAGAGAATTAGAAAGTTTCTGCTTCTTAGGACATTGCTAGTATTTCTCTTTCAATTTGTTTGTACCTTTCTCAACTTGTACTCTCTCAGGTCCCAGTACCAACCAACTACATTTCCAATGTAAATGACAGCAAAAGGCCCCAGTCATTACTACAGACATGATTAAGAAAGAAATCCAGATTTCAAGGCTTATAAACCATAAAATATACTACCATTGCAAATAATGCCCATTTCCTTGGAGAATTCAACAACATAGAAAGTTTGAACATAAAAGATTAGAAATCATCCAGTCTCATTTTATTGACAAATTTTTTTAAAGGTTTATTTATTTTTTTGAGAGAGACAGCATAAGTGGAGTGGGGGCGCGGTAAAGGGAGAGAGAGAGAATCCTCAAGTAGACTCCCCACTGAGTGGGGACCCCTGCCCTGGGACTCAATCCCAGGACCCTGAGATCATGACATGAGCTGAAATCAAAAGTCAGTCGCTCAACGAACTGAGCCCCCAGGCACCCCTAAAGATGGATTTTTAACAGCACAGCAGAATAATCTAATATGTGAACATAAAATATGTCAGAACTATGAGTGGCTTAGATTCAAATGCATTTAGAGGCAAGAATCTAGGCAGATAAATCTGGATAAATAGATTTGATGATTTGATGACAAGACCTGGATGGAGTCCTTTGCATTAAGAAAGCAAATATTATTACTGCTTTTGAACATTTCCAGCAAACTGGACAGAAGTGAGCCAATCTTAAATCGTGCCAGTTATGTGAAGACATTTTGAGCAGTAGCTAGAAATTTTTATTTAAGAGTTATCAATTTCAGTTTTTCAGGTTTGAATCAAAACATATGGTCCTTAATTTTAGACAGCTACTTTTTTCTTATAATAAACAAAGAGCTAATTTATATTCGTATTTCCTTATCATAAGAAATAGAAATAAACACCAAATTGGTTTATCTGCAGCATGGGCTATAAACAGAAATTTTTCTAGTCTCTATGGGTCATTTGTAAGTCTTGAAATCCTTGCTTTGGAATTAGCATTGTCATTAAAACACCCTCACCTTTAGAATGAGTGGGACCCCACTTCTCAGGCTACTCTCAGGAGTGCTGAAATGCATGTGCTTCTTAACTACACTGGAGTTAATGGTTTGTCATGCAAACCATTAGGATGCAACCATGATAGGAATTTAAATGTAAAATGAATCTGTAAAGTAAAACTGTGAATACCATCAACATGCTGAAAACTTAACGTACAATATGGTAGAACTCTTTTAAAGGAAAAATAAAAAAGCTGTGATGAGTCAGAAAGTTAGTGTCTCTAAGATGGTAAAATTGATAAACAACCATGAAAACAACTCTTCATATCATGCATCCTACAGATCCAGAACTTTTATCTTAAAGTGGTCATCCTCAGAACAAAGAGGATGGTAGTCAGGGAAGTAGGTTGTGATCTGCACAATAGGCTATAGATTTTATAATTACCACCACGCTTGTGTAACTGGATGCCATCTGAATATTTAAAAATCTATTATAACAGGCATACTTGAGCCAGTCAAGCACAGACTTTCATACAATAGATGTTTTGAATGAGTGGGTATTCTACCCTGCCTCTTATTTACTTATATAACTAATGCAGTCGACCATGCCCAGTTAGATGGAGAACATTCCCTAGTGTAACTATCAGCACAGCTGCTGCCTGGGACAACCCACAACAAACTTGGCTGTAGCTGCCCCAGGAATCCAAGCCTGAAAGAATGGTGATTCTACAGTGATATTCTGCTGAAACTTCCTGGCATCTATAAGGTTAAAATCTCAGAACATCTAGAAAGAAAAAAGTAAGTACTTTTAAAACAATGCTGCAGAGGGGCTAATAAATTCTTAGGATTAACACCAAAGTCTGATGCAAATGAATTTAATCCCCTTGATATTCAGGGAGAAATTAAAGCTAATGAATTAAATATGCAAGTCTTCTTTTGTTGCAATTCTATTTTGCAAATATTGCAATAATCTTGCATTGTCAACATTATTGAGAGAGCTACTTTCTAGCTATTTTGAACATATTTCCCTGCTGAGCATCTGTATGCTTAGAGTTTTAAGTGCATTGATTAGTTTTCAAGATCCTGAACTTCTTCTTTCATAACATTTTTATTTTAGGAAATAGACAAAACCATTTTACATATATGTATGTGCCACTACCAATATCTTTTGAAATAGATAATAAACTTATTTTTGCCATAAGCTTTTTTAAAGATTTTTCCTGCTGTCTTAAAAAAGATATGCTAACCCTAAGATTTTATAAGAAAGCAAAAGAGATTAGGCATTTTTAGACTTTCTATCCAATATCAAAGTATTAATAAGATAAGAAATATGTTCTCATAGTAAATATATTTGTTATTTTTCATAGCCAAATGTTTCAACAAGATATTTCAAATCCTGGAATCACTCCCACTTATATGAAGTCCAGATATATATTTCTCAAGTCATTAATTCACTAACACATTGGTGGATTATATTTAGGTAGTTTGATGCATTATACTTTCCACTTGTAGTAAGCAAAAGATTCAGAAAGAGACAAGCTAGTTTTTTTGAAGGGTTGTCCTGATTCGATATGGATTTATACTTAGTCTAGGGCTCTACCTTTTAATTAGGGAGGGGGCGTATTTTTGGTTTTGTAATATATCTTGAGGTGAAGGTAGACCATGTTCCTTTTCTACCACCACAGTTTGAAAAGAGTTAGTATTTTGAAGATAGCAGTTGTAGGATTGGTTGAATTGTCAGGTTAAATTTCTTTATCTAGGTTCAGAGGGACCAGAGATTATCTGGAAAGGTCAATGGGAAGCTGTGAGAAAAGCTAGGGTGTGTATAAATACTATACCCGATAAAATATTCAAGGATATTTTAGCCAAGTTTCATTAGACATAGCATCCCTTGGTTATGGGTGTATGGCACAGTGCTCAGTCTACCTACTGCATTGTGGATGGGTTCATTTGAGCTTGCAGGGATTATCTGGAAAGCCTCGACATACCAATGCTAGCTTCTAGATAAGAAACTGCATTGCCCATAATTATTTTATGTGCATCAGTGAGAAGTTTTAAAAACCAGGGATGCTGGGGGCGGAGCAAGATGGCGGAGGAGTAGGAGACCTAGATTTTGTCTGGTCTCAGGAATTCAACTGAATAGGGATCAAACCATTCTGAACACCTACGAACTCAACAGGAGATCGAACAGGAGAGTAGCAACAACTCTCTGAACAGAGAAGCGACCACTTACTGGAAGGTAGGACGTGCGGAGAAGTGAATCCGAGGCGATATTCGGGAGGATAGACGGCGGGGGAGGGGCCTCCGCCGGCCGCTTCTGGCAAGTGCTAGAGCCGCGGAGCACAAAATCGGACCTTTTAAAAGTTGGCTCGGCGGAGGGACGTCGCTGCAGTGGCTAAGCAGGGGGTGGAATCCTCCCGGGACAGTGTGGTCTCAGGACCCTTGGGGTCACAGAGAGACCGGGGGTGCCTGAGTGCGGCAGAGCTCCCAGGTGTCGGGGCGGGGAAGCCGGCTGCAGATACGGAGCAGAGTCGCGGGCTCTCAGCTCGGGGTTGCCATAAACTGTGATCTGCGGCCCAGTCGGGGCACGGCTCCCCCAGCAAGGACCCAACAAGCAGCAGATCCGGGGAGACTCCCCTTCCTTCCCGGGGAGGAGCGGTGCGGGAACGCACTGCAGGGATCTGCCGGGTTTGGAGACTCCGAGCGGGGTCGGGTGCCAGAGATAGCAACGCTCGATCACAGGCCGGGTGAGCACGGAGTGCGGCCAGAGACCGGGGACACAGGAGTGACTGCTTTTCTCTGGGGGCGCACTGAGGAGTGGGGCCCCGAGTTCTCGGCTCCTCCGGGTGGAGACTGGGAGGCCGCCATTTTCGCCCTGCTCCTCCAAAGCTGTACCGAGAGCTTGCAGGGAACAAAAGCTCCTGAGAGCAAACTGGAGCAGCTTCCTTAGCCCGGACCGACAAGGGCAGGGCAATTCTGCCTCCGGCAAAGACATTTGGAAACCACAGCAACAGGCCCCTCCCCCAGAAGATCAACACAAACAGCCAGCAAGCCAAGACCAAGTTGATCGATCAAGGAGAATAGGAGAACTCCAGCGCTAGGGGAATACTGCACATAAATTCATGGCTTCTTTTTTTTTTTTTTTTTTTACCATGATTCATTATTTCATCAAAGTTAATTTTTGTTGACTTTTTTTTATTTTTCTTTTTCCCTTTTTCAACCAACATCTTATAAATCCCTTTTTTTTAAAAAAAAACATTTTTTTTTTTCATTTTTAGAGTCATATTTTATCCCTTCATAGTAGTTATCCTTGTTTTTGGCATATATATATAAGTTGTTCTCTCTTTAAAATTTTGAGGTACAGTTTCTTCTAACAGATCAAAATATACCCTAAACCACTAGTGTATGGCTTTGTTCTAGTCTCCTGCCTGATCACATTCTCTCCCTTTTTCCTTTTTTTTTTCCTTAAATCTCCTTTCTTTTTTCAAACAACTTATCTTACCAAGTCCTTTTATAAAATCTTTTATAATTTTCATCTTTACAGTCATCTTCCATCCCTTCATTGTATCAACCCTTATTTTGTACATATATGTCTTTCTTCCTTTAAAATTTTAGGAGGCACTTTTTTCTAACAGACCAAAATACGCTCAAAATCTAGTGTGTGGCACTGATCTATGCACTAGCCTGATCATATTTGATCATATTCTGCCTTTTTTGAATTGTTTTGTTTTTGTTTTTACCTTTTTTTCTTTTTTTTTTCTTTTTCTCTTTCTTTTTTCTTTCTTTCCCTTTCTTTTCCCCTGGTTTCAGGTCTTTTCTGATTTGTATACAGTATATTTGCTGGGGACGTTGTAAACCTGTTAGCCTTTTGTTCTCTCATTCATCTATTCTCCTCTGGACAAAATGACAAGACGAAAGAAATCACCTCAGCAAAAAGAACAAGAGGTAGTACCGTCAGCCAGGGACCTACTCAATACGGACATTAGTACGATGTCGGACCTAGAGTTCAGAATCATGACTTTAAAGATACTAGCTGGGCTTGAAAAAAGCGTGGAAGTTATTAGAGAAACCCTTTCTGGAGAAATAAAAGAACTAAAATCTAACCAAATCGAAATCAAAAAGGCTATTGATGAGGTGCAATCAAAAATGGGGGCACTAAATGCTAGGATAAATGAGGCAGAAGAGAGAATCAGCGATATAGAAGACCAAATGATAGAAAATAAAGAGGCTGAGAAAGAGAGAAACAACTACAGGATCACGAGGGCAGAATTCGAGAGATAAGTGATACGATAAGACGAAACAACATTAGAATAATTGGGATCCCAGAAGAAGAAGAGAGAGAGAGAGGGGCAGAAGGTATATTGGAGCAAATTATAGCAGAGAACTTCCCTAATGTGAGGAAGGAAACAGGCATTAAAATCCAGGAGGCACAGAGAACCCCTCTCAAAATCAATAAAAATAGGTCAACACCCCGACATCTAATAGTAAAACTTACGAGTCTCAGAGACAAAGAGAAAATCCTGAAAGCAGCTCGGGAGAAGAGATATGTAACCTACAATGGTAGAAACATTAGATTGGCAACAGACCTATCCACAGAGACCTGGCAGGCCAGAAAGGACTGGCAAGATATCTTCAGAGCACTAAACGAGAAAAATATGCAGCCAAGAATACTATATCCAGCTAGGCTATCATTGAAAATAGAAGGAGAGATCAAAAGCTTCCAGAACAAACAAAAACTAAAGGAATTTGCAAACACGAAACCAGCCCTCCAAGAAATATTGAGAGGGGTCCTCTAAGCAAAGAGAGAACCTAAAAGCAGCAAAGAGCAGAAACGAACACAGACAACAGACAGTTAACAGTCACCTTACAGGTAATACAATGGCACTAAATTCATACCTTTCAATAGTTACCCTGAATGTAAATGGGCTAAATGCCCCAATCAAAAGACACAGGCTATCAGATGGGATTAAAAAACAAGACCCATCAATATGCTGTCTGCAAGAGACTCATTTTAGACCCAAAGACATCCCCAGATTGAAAGTGAGGGGGTGGAAAACCATTTACCATGCTAATGGACACCAAAAGAAAGCTGGGGTGGCAATCCTTATATCAGACAAACTAGATTTTAAAACAAAGACTGTAATAAGAGATGAGGAAGGACACTATATCCTACTTAAAGGGTCTATCCAACAAGAAGATCTAACAATTGTAAATATCTATGCCCCGAACATGGGAGCAGCCAATTATATAAGGCAATTAATAACAAAAGCAAAGAAACACATTGACAACAATACAATAATAGTGGGGGACTTTAACACCCCCCTGACTGAAATGGACAGATCATCTAAGCAAAAGATCAACAAGGAAATAAAGACTTTAAATGACACACTGGACCAAATGGACTTCACAGACATATTCAGAACATTCCATCCCAAAGCAACGGAATACACATTCTTCTCTAGTGCCCATGGAACATTCTCCAGAATTGATCACATCCTAGGTCACAAATCAGGTCTCAATCGGTACCAAAAGATTGGGATCATTCCCTGCATATTTTCAGACCACAATGCTTTGAAACTAGAACTCAACCACAAGACGAAAGTCGGAAAGAACTCAAATACATGGAGGCTAAAGAGCATCCTACTAAAGAATGAATGGGTCAACCAAGAAATTAAAGAAGAATTAAAAAAATTCATGGAAACCAATGAAAATGAAAACACAACTGTTCAAAATCTTTGGGATACAGCAAAGGCAGTCCTGAGAGGAAAGTATATAGCAATACAAGCCTTTCTCAAGAAACAAGAAAGGTCTCAAATACACAACCTAACCCTACACCTAAAGGAGCTGGAGAAAGAACAGCAAAGAAAGCCTAAACCCAGCAGGAGAAGAGAAATCATAAAGATCAGAGCAGAAATCAATGAACTAGAAACCAAAAGAACAGTAGAACAGATCAACGAAACTAGGAGCTGGTTCTTTGAAAGAATTAACAAGATTGATAAACCCCTGGCCAGACTGATCAAAAAGAAAAGAGAAATGACCCAAATCAACAAAATCATGAATGAAAGAGGAGAGATCACAAGCAACACCAAAGAAATACAAACAATTATAAGAACATATTATGAGCAACTCTATGCCAGCAAATTAGATAACCTGGAAGAAATGAGTGCATTCCTAGAGATGTATCAACTACCAAAATTGAACCAGGAAGAAATAGAAAACCTGAACAGACCTATAACCACTAAGGAAATTGAAACAGTCATCAAAAATATCCCAAGAAACAAAAGCCCAGGGCCAGATGGCTTCCCAGGGGAATTCTATCAGACATTTCAAGAAGAATTAATACCTATTCTCCTGAAACTGTTCCAAAAAATAGAAATGGAAGGGAAACTTCCAAACTCATTTTATGAGGCCAGCATTACCTTGATCCCAAAACCAGACAAAGACCCCATCAAAAAAGAGAATTACAGACCAATATCCTTGATGAACATGGATGCAAAAATTCTCACCAAAATACTAGCCAATAGGATCCAACAGTACATTAAAAGGATTATTCACCACGACCAAGTGGGATTTATCCCTGGGCTGCAAGGCTGGTTCAACATCCACAAATCAATCAACGTGATACAATACATTAACAAAAGAAAGAACAAGAATCATATGATCCTCTCAATAGATGCAGAAAAAGCATTTGACAAAGTACAACATCCTTTCTTGATCAAAACTCTTCAGAGTATAGGCATAGAGGGTACATACCTCAATATCATAAAAGCCATCTACGAAAAATCTACAGCGAATATCATTCTCAATGGGGAAAGGCTGAGAGCTTTTCCCCTAAGGTCAGGAACGCGGCAGGGTTGTCCACTCTCACCACTGCTATTCAACATAGTATTAGAAGTCCTAGCCACAGCAATCAGACAACAAAAAGAAATCAAAGGCATCCAAATCGGCAAAGAGGAAGTCAAACTCTCACTCTTTGCAGATGATATGATACTGTATGTGGAAAACCCAAAAGACTCCACCCCAAAACTGCTAGAACTCATACAGGAATTCAGTAAAGTAGCAGGATATAAAATCAATGCACAGAAATCAGTGGCATTCCTATACACCAACAACAAGACAGAAGAGAGACAAATCAAGGAGTCGATCCCATTTACAATTGCACCCAAAACCATTAGATACCTAGGAATAAATCTAACCAAAGAGGCAAAGGATCTGTACTCAGAAAACTATAAAATACTCATGAAAGAAATTGAAGACACAAAGAAATGGAAAAACGTTCCATGCTCATGGATTGGGAGAATCAACATTGTGAAGATGTCAATGCTACCTAGAGCAATCTACACATTCAATGCAATCCCCATCAAAATACCATCCACTTTTTTCAAAGAAATGGAACAAATAATCCTAAAATTTGTATGGAACCAGAAGAGACCCAGAATAGCCAGAGGAATACTGAAAAAGAAAAGCAAAGCTGGCGGCATCACAATTCCGGACTTCCAGCTCTATTACAAACCTGTCATCATTAAGAGAGTATGGTACTGGCACAAAAACAGACACATAGATCAATGGAACAGAATTGAGAGCCCAGAAATGGACCCTCAACTCTATGGTCAACTTATTTTTGACAAAGCAGGAAAGAATGTCCAATGGCAAAAAGACAGTCTCTTCAACAAATGGTGTTGGGAAAATTGGACAGCCACATGCAGAAGAATGAAACTGGACCATTTCCTTACACCACACACAAAAATAGACTCCAAATGGTTGAAAGACCTAAACGTGAGACAGGAGTCCATCCAAATCCTAAAGGAGAACACAGGTAGCAACCTTTTCGACCTTAGCCGCAGCAACTTCTTCCTAGAAACATCGCCAAAGGCACGGGAAGCCAGGGCAAAAATGAACTATTGGGTTTTCATCAAGATAAAAAGCTTCTGCACAGCAAAAGAAACAGTCCACAAAACCAAAAGACAACCGACAGAATGGGAGAAAATATTTGCAAATGACATATCAGATAAAGGGCTAGTATCCAAAATCTATAAAGAACTTATCAAACTCAACACCCAAAGAACAAATAATCCAATCAAGAAATGGGCAGAAGACATGAACAGACATTTCTCCAAAGAAGACATCCAAATGGCCAACAGGCACATGAAAAAGTGCCCAACATCGCTTGGCATCAGGGAAATCCAAATCAAAACCTCAATGAGATACCACCTCACACCCGTCAGAATGGCTAAAATTAACAAGTCAGGGAACGACAGATGTTGGCGGGGATGTGGAGAAAGGGGAACCCTCCTACACTGTTGGTGGGAATGCAAGCTGGTGCAACCCCTCTGGAAAACAGTATGGAGGTTCCTCAAACAGTTGAAATTAGAGCTACCGTTCGATCCAGCAATTGCACTACTGGGTATTTACCACAAAGATACAAATGTAGGGACCCGAAGGGGTACGTGTACCCCGATGTTTATAGCAGCAATGTCCACCATAGCCAAAATGTGGAAAGAGCCAAGATGCCCATCGACAGACGAATGGATAAAGAAGATGTGGTATATATACACAATGGAATATTATGCAGCCATCAAAAGGAATGAGATCTTGCCATTTGCAACGACGTGGATGGAACTGGAGGGTGTTATGCTGAGTGAAATAAGTCAATCAGAGAAAGACATGTATCACATGACCTCACTGATATGAGGAATTCTTAATCTCAGGAAAGAAACTGAGTGTTACTGGAGTGGTTGGGGGTGGGAGGGATGGGGTGGCTGGGTGATAGATATTGGGGAGGGTATGTGCTACGGTGAGCGCTGTGAATTGTGCAAGACTGTTGAATCACAGATCTGTACTTCTGAAACAAATAATGCAACATATTTTGAGAAAAAAGAAAAAGAAGAAGATAACAGGAGAGGAAGAAAGGGGAGTATGTCAGAGGGGGAGACGAACCATGAGAGATGATGGACTCTGAAAAACAAACTGAGGGTTCTAGAGGGGAGGGGGGTAGGGGGATGGGTTAGCCTGGTGATGGGCATTGAGGAGGGCACGTTCTGCATGGAGCACTGGGTGTTATGAACAAACAATGAATCATGGAACACTGCACCAAAAACTAATGATGTAATATATGGTGATTAACATAACAATAAAAAAAAAACCAGGGATGCTAACAATGGTCTGTTCTCCTCCCACACTTCTTTTTCTTTTCCTTTCTTTCTCATCTTTAAAAGTATACATCCTTCCCTAGGGTAACCAAGTAAATGGTAAGCAGTCTCCACCATTTATTAACCTCTTAAGTGCTACTAACAATGGATTTGAGGATGTTCTAAAAGGCCTGGTAGCAGAGCTCTCTGTGTGCTTTCTAAAGATGGATTTCTTTTTTTTTTAAATTTTATTTTCTTATGTTAATCACAATACATTACATCATTAGTTTTTGATGTAGTGTTCCATGGTTCATTGTTTGAGTATAATACCCAGTGCTCCATTCAATAGGTGCCCTCTTTAATACCCATCACCAGGCTAAACCCTCCCCCCACCCCCTCCCCTCTAGAACCCTCAGTCTGTTTCTCAGAGTGCATAGTCTCTCATGGTTCGTCTCCCCATCCAATTTCTCCCCCTTTGTTTTTCCCTTCCTACTATCTTCTTCTTTTTTGTTTTTTTTTTTTAACATATAATGTATTACTTGTTTCAGAGGTATAGGTCTGTGATTCAACAATCTTACACAATTCACAGCGCTCACCATAGCACATACCCTCCCCAATGTCCATCACCCAGCCACCCCATCCCTCCCACCCCCCACCACTTCAGCAACCTCAGTTTATTTCCTGAGATTAAGAATTCCTCATATCAGTGAGATCATATGTTACATGTCTTTCAATGATTAACTTATTTCGCTTAGCATAATACCCTCTAGTTCTATCCACGTCATCACAAATGGCAAGATTTCATTTTTTTTTGGTGACTGCATAACATTCCATTGTATATCTATATACCACGTCTTCTTTATCCCTTCATCTCTTTCCAGTTTGGCTACTGTGGACATTGCTGCTATGAACATTGGGGTGCACGTAGCCCTTCATTCAGATCACTACATTGCTATCTTTGGGGTAAATACCCAGTAGTGCAATTGCTGGGTCATAGGGTAGCTCTCTTTTCAACTTTTTGAGGAACCTCCATACTGTTTTCCAGAGTGGCTGCACCAGGTAGCATTCCCACCAACAGTGTAGGAGGGTTCCCCTTTCTCCGCATCCTCGCCAACATCTGTCGTTTCCTGACTTGTTAATTTTAGCCATTCTGACTGGTGTGAGGTGGTATCTCATTGAGGTTTGGATTGGATTTCCCTGATGCCGAGCGATGTTGAGCACTTTTTCATGTGTCTGTTGGCCATTTGGATGTCTTCTTTGGAAAAATGTCTGTTCATGTCTTCTGCCCAATTCTTGATTGGATTATTTGTTCTTTGGATGTTGACTTTGATAAGTTCTTTATAGATTTTGGACACTAGCCCTTTATCTGATGTCATTTGCAAATATCTTCTCCCATTCTGTCAGTTGTCTTTTGGTTTTGTTGACTGTTTCCCTTGCTGTGCGATAGCTTTTTATCTTGATGAAGTCCCAATAGTTCATTTTTGCCCTGGCTTCCCTTGCCTTTGGCAATGTTTCTAGGAAAAAGTTGCTGCAGCTGAGGTCAAAGAGGTTGCTGCTTGTGTTCTCCTCTAGGATTTTTTTTTTTTTAAGATTTTATTTATTTCTTTGACAGAGAGAGACACAGCGAAAGAGCAGGGGGAATGGGAGAGGGAGAAGCAGGCTTCCCATGGAGCAGGGAGCCCGAAGCGGAGTTGCATCCCAGGACCCTGGGATCATGACCTAAGCCAAAGGCAGACGCTTAATGACTGAGCCACCCAGGCGCCCCTCCCCTCTAGGATTTTGATGGACTCCTGTATCACATTTAGATCTTTTAACCATTTTGACTCTATTTTTGTGTGTGGTGTAAGGAAATGGTCCAGTTTCATTCTTCTGCATGTGGCTGTCCAATTTTCCCAACACCATTTGTTGAAGAGACTGTCTTTTTTCCACTGGACATTCTTTCCTGCTTTTTGAAGTTTAGTTGACCATAGAGTTGAGGGTCCATTTCTGGGCTCTCGATTCTATTTCTTTGATCTATGTGTCTGTTTTTGTGCCAGTACCATACTGTCTTGATGATGACAGCTTTATAATAGAGCTGGAAGTCCGGAATTGTGATGCTGCCAGCTTTGCTTTTCATTTTAATATTCCTCTGGTTATTCGGGGTCTTTTCTTGTTCCATACAAATTTTAGGATTATTTGTTCCATTTCTTTGAAAAAAGTGGATGGTATTTTGATGGGGATTGCATTGAATGTGTAGATTGCTCTAGGTAGCATTGACATCTTCACAATATTTATTCTTCCAATCCATGAGCATGGAACGTTTTTCCATTTCTTTGTGTCTTCCTCAATTTCTTTCATGAGTATTTTATAGTTTTCTGAGTACAGATCCTTTGCCTCTTTGGTTAGATTTATTCCTAGGTATCTTATGGTTTTGGGTGCAATTGTAAGTGGGATCAACTCCTTAATTTCTCTCTCTTCTGTCTTGTTGTTGGTGTCTAGGAATGCCACTGATTTCTGTGCATTGATTTTATATCCTGCCACTTTACTGAATTCCTGTATGAGTTCTAGCAGTTTTGGGGTGGAGTCTTTTGGGTTTTCCACATACAGTATCATATCATCTGCAAAGAGTGAGAGTTTGACTTCCTCTTTGCTGATTTGGATGCCTTTTATTTCTTTTTGTTGTCTGATTGCTGTGGCTAGGACCTCTAGTATTATGCTGAATAGCAGTGGTGAGAGTGGACATCCCTGCCATGTTCCTGACCTTAGGGGGAAAGCTCTTAGTTTTTCCCCATTGAGAATGATATTCGCTGTGGGTTTTTCATAGATGGTTTTTATGATATTGAGGTATGTACCTTCTATCCCTATACTCTGAAGAGTTTTGATCAAGAAAGGATGCTGTACTTTGTCAAATGCTCTTTCTGCATCTATTGAGAGGATCATATGATTCTTGTTCTTTCTTTTGTTAATGTATTGTATCATGTTGATTGATTTGTGGATGTTGAACCAACCTTGCAGCCCAGGGATAAATCCCACTTGGTCATGGTGAATAATCCTTTTAATGTACTGTTGGATCCTATTGACTAGTATTTTGGTGAGAATTTTTGCATCCATGTTCTTCAGGGATATTGGTCTGTAATTCTTTTTGATGGGGTCTTTGTCTGATTTTGAGGTAATGCTGGCCTCATAAAATGAGTTTGGAATTTTTCCTTCCATTTCTATTTTTTGGAACAGTTTCAGAAGAATAGGTATTAATTCTTCTTTAAATGTTTGGTAGAATTCCCCTGGGAAGCCATCTGCCCCTGGGCTCTTTGTTTGTGGGGAGATTTTTGATAGTTAACTGCTTCAATTTCTTTAGTGGTTATAGGTCTGTTCAGGTTTTCTATTTCTTCCTGGTTCAGCGTTGGTAGTTGATACATCCCTAGAAATGCATCCATTTCTTCCAGATTATCTAATTTGCTGGCATGTAGTTGCTCATAATATGTTCTTATAATTGTTTGTATTTCTTTGGTGTTGGTTGTGATCTCTCCTCTTTCATTCATGATTTTATTTATTTGGGTCATTTCTCTTTTCTTTTTGATAAATCTGGCCAGGGGTTTATCAATCCTATTAATTTTGGACCAAATGGACTTCACAGATACATTCAGAACATTCCAATCTATAGCAATAGTATACACATTCTTCTCTAGTGCCCATGGAACATTCTCCAGAATAGATCACATCCTAGGTCACAAATCAGGTCTCAAATGATACCAAAAGATTGGAATCATTCCCTGCATATTTTCGGACCACAATGCTTTGAAACTAGATCTCAATCACAAGAGGAAAGTCAGAAAGAACTCAAATACATGGAGGCTAAAGAGCATCCTACTAAAGAATGAATGGGTCAACCAGGAAATTAAAGAAATTTTAAAAAAATTCATGGAAACAAATGAAAATGAAAACACAACTGTTCAAAATCTTTGGGATGCAGCAAAGGCGGTCCTAAGAGGAAAGTATATAGCAATACAAGCCTTTCTCAAGAAACAAGAAAGGTCTCAAATACACAACCTAACCCTACACCCAAAGGAGCTGGAGAAAGAACAGCAAATAAAGGCTAAACCCAGCAGGAGAAGAGAAATAATTAAGATCAGAGCAGATATCAATGAAATAGAAACCAAAAGAACAGTGGAACAGATCAATGAATCTAAAGATGGATTTCTTACCACACATTTTATGAGATGATTCTGAAAAATCTAATGGTGACATTCTCCCCACCTCCTGCATCAATGTGACACATTGTTCTACCTAGTTAACTAAAGACTAGAAAATATTTCCTCTAGAGCTGATAATTCAATGCCCTAATCAGGGGGTTTTCCCAGGAGTCAGAGTACTCAGGCAGTGTTGAGTCTATTCACATGGCCCATATTCTCTGGCATTATTCAGTGCAATCCTTAAGTGTTTAGTGTTAAAGAATTAGGCTGCTTTCTTTTCAGTTATTTATATCAGGAATCACATGAGTAATCCAATATGGTTTGGAGAATAAAACTAGATTTGGAGAAATATCAAACCTCTATAGAACATTTTATTAAATTCTTACCTCCTCTGGAAGGCCTTAAGTCTTAATGAGTCATATTCTGAAAGGGAAAATAGCATTTATAAAGGAAGCATGAAAGCAGTTTTCCCAGTTTAAGGATACAAATGAAAAGGATTGTTTTTTTTCTCCAAGTGAGAATTAAGGACATTAGAGTTAATAAAATCAGTTTAGTTTGTTTCAGTTATTATCAGTTCAGCAAGTATTTACTGAGCATCCATGGGTGCCAGCATCAAATGCGGTGCTGAGGATACCACAATGAAGAAAATACTGTTTCTTTATTCAAGTAACTTAGGGCCTGATGCATGAGATAGGCACACAAATGGACACTTTCAAAAATATGGCAAGGACTATGATTGAGTTGTTCTCTGGTACTCTGGGAGTCCACAAGGAGGGATCTGAATTTAGCATAGGGATGGATGGGTGGATGCTCTCGGACGGGGATAATGCCTGAACTGTGTTTATGGTATGAAAAGAAGGTTGCAGGCTAAGAAAGTCTGAGGTGGGAAAAGGGAAAAGAGGAAGTGTGGTTGGAGAGATTAGAAGGCAATTCTAATTAGATTAGAAGGCAGAAGAGACAAGGTGAGAAAGATGGGAAGACACAGAATTGGATGTGCTAATTGAAGAGCTACAATCAGCTGTGGACCATGAGTAACTATTATCAGGAGGGGAATGGTGGAGAATGGGGCTAGAGGACCAGGCCCACTCAGATCATTGAGTGCTATGGCTCTTGGACTTCAGTGTATAGGTGACGGAGAGAAATAGGAAAGGGCTGAGTGACACAGACTGTGAAGGGTCTGAGGTTTGAATCACTTTGCAAGCTAACAAGTTAGGCTTCTAGTGTTTCATAAATGCTTGAACACAATACTCCCGGGTCAGAGACTAAGGATTTTGTTACTCAAGGCACAATAGGCAGTACAAGGTTCAAATTCATATTGTTTTTTCTTCCATGGGGGCAACAGGAAGGTGGGCCCAGGAGGATGTTGTACACACAGTGGGTTTCCATCACAGCGAAGAAACCCCAAGCTCAGAATTCCCTGATATTTTATAAGGGTGATGAATGCAAACCTCTCCAACGTTTGCCCTGAAGGAAGATGCTATCTTTGTTTTACTGTACGGCAAACAACTGTGCTCTCTCCTGAAGGGAGACACTATATTTTCTAAGTATATTTGCTACACAAATATTCTTGAAAGGACAGTCTGGAATAAAAGCTGTCAATGCCTCTCCTCACAAGATGCACAGAAATGTTGGAGATCTGTGAAGAATTTTCCACAGCAGTATAACAATCCGATGCATGTTTTATGTGTATCACTCCAGTGGGATGGGGTTGGGAGGTTGTTGCGATAGTCAGGTAAGACAGAGCCTAAGTTTGAGAGGTGGTAGGAATGAATTTGAGAAATATATAGGAGGAGAAGTAGGTAGTTTTTGCCTTCTGAGAGAGAGGGAATGATCTAAAATAGGGTCCAGCAAACATTTTTAAACCAAAGGCCAGATAGCAAATATTTTAGGTTTTGTGGGCCATATGGCCTCTAATGTGTTCAACTCTGCCATTGTAGTAGAAGAGCAGCCATCGACAATACATAGATGAATAGGCGTTGCTGTGCTCCAGTAAAACTTTAGTTATGGAAACAGATCCATGGACTATAGTTTCCCAATATCAGGTCTAGAATAAACCCTAGGTTTTTGTCTCTTATGACTAGATAGATGGAAATGATAATAATTGAGAGAAAAGACTTAGACAGTTTTGTTGGTATGTGTTAGAGAGTGAGATGAGTTTTTGAAGTTTTGAATTTAGGAAAGTGAGAAATATCCAGGTATGGATGTTACTAGGCAGAAGGATATATACATTTGAGGCTTAAGACAAGGTCAGTGTCAGAGGTAATGATTTAGAAATTCTAAGCATATAGATGGAAGTTAAAACCATGGAAGTGAGTATCATCATTCAACGAGAACATGACGAATAAGTAGAGAGGTGGGCCAAAGACAAAATCCTAGGAAGCACCAATCTTTAAGGGTCAGGCTTACATTAGGAGGTACTCCAAAATTTCTTCAGATGTAACATCTTATTTGTGTGTACTTGTGTGTGTGTGTGTGTGTGTGTGTGTGTGTGTGTGTGTGTAAAGGAGGGATTAGAGAATGTACTTCAATGATAAAGCAATCGTCCCTAAGACCGTCAACTCTGAAAACCCCCTGAAACTGTATAAGTCATTTATTCTTCTCAGAATAATAAAAAGTTTCTAAGAAATTTAAGAGGCGCACTCATACTTTTCTCTCTTTTCAATTTGTGATTTTGAGTAAAGTTAGCTGAGAAGGACTTGATTAGTCATACTGAAATCCGAACTACTTCCATTAGAATCCAGGTTTTCATTTCATCCGATAAAGGCATATAGGTAGGTTTGTTCCACTCTTCTCTTCTGAATAGAAGTATTAGTTATTAGTTCTTCATTTATTCAGTCAGTTGCTTAACAAATAATGAGCATCTACAATGTGCATAGCTAGGCACTGTGGAGGATAGAAAATGAACAAGAGGGCGGCCTGGGTGGCTCAGTCGGTTAAGCGTCTGCCTTCGGCTCAGGTCATGATCCCTGCTCCACAGGGAGTCTGCTTCTCCCTCTGCCCTCCCCCCACTCGTTCTCTCAATCTCTTTCTCTTGCTCTCTCTCAAATAGATAAAATCTTAAAAAAAAAAAAAAGAAAGATGAACAAGATACAACCTGCCTGGGTTTAAACACAATAATGAACATCAAGCAGAATGTGATCATTGGCTCAAAAACCATACTACTAAAACCATACTACTGTTACTGGTGTGTTTTCTCTGCTATTCTTTGTAATTATGCTTAGAAACTACCAGAAAAAACATGAATCCATACTTTTAAGTCATAAGTGATGTATGGGGAAACTGTAAATAAGGAAGGGGAAACTGTAATTAAAACCACATGCTTGTACATGTTCTGTCGGAAGAATTTAGAGGGATGAAATTCAGTCAGTACTATTGCCATCTATTTGAGCTGTAAGCTTTATTTGGTAGCTTGTTAAATATACTCAGATTACAAGGGTAGAAAATGAGTGCTTTTAAAAAAGAAATTAAAAATCATGTAGTGAGATAATGATTATATTTACGCACACAAATGAGTTTGACTTTAGTTCAAACAACTATTTTTTAATCTATATGACAATTTAAAATCTTTAAACATATTTTTAAAATTAAAGTATTTTGAAGTGATTTAGAGTTATGTAAAATGCAAACAAACAAAAAGCAAACATTTTTATTGCTTGCTTTAGCTCCAAATGGAAAAATCTAATATTTAGGGGATAGGGTAAGTTATATTGGCACAGGGGTTTCCTATTTCATTAGCAGTGCGAAACAAGTCAAACCAATAATGAATTTCATGTCATAAGCATATTTCTACACTTGAATGCTGAATGAATTGATATATTTTCTTGAGTTACTACTTTTTGGGTCTGATATAATGTCTTGTTTATAGAAACCAATGAAAATTTGTTTGCTATGAGTACATTCTTTGGTGGTTTACTGTTAATTCTGTTAATTAAAATCTATAATTTTTAATCCTCAATTTTTATTTTAATTCAAATAATTAAAGGAGCCCCTAGATTACTAAAAGCTATTACATGTTCAGTTAAAAGGTCTATTAATTCATCCTTTCTAACATTCATAATGGAAATAGGTAGTGTTAAATCACAGCTGAGTTTAGGCACTATATTTTATGCAGCATTTGCATCTGTAAATAATGGTGATTGTGAAAAATGCCTGTTTATGTTCATCAAAGTAAATTTCCTTGACCCACTAGTTGGATAACAGATCTGACAAGGCCTTTGATGAGTGAGTTCTTTCAAGGATCAAGAGATGTTGGCTTGATGGACCACTCACCGCCATCCCCCTCCATTATTTTGAAAGCCTATTTGGAAATTGTAGGCTAACTTCAGAGCAGCAATAACCTGGTCCAGCATGATCAGAATCTCATATTTCTTGTCTACTCACGTCTACTCCTTAAAGAAGAGGGTGAATTTGTCTCACCTTGAGTGGATCAGAATAAAAGAGGGTTGTAAATGAATAAAGATGTATTTGGAAGATTCTCCCATCAGTTTTGGTACAAAACTTAATGAACAGTATTACCTATACTCAGTCCTCATGTATATAGAATTTTAATGTTGCCTCATAAGTGCTTTATATGTTATAGTTTCTGCCCTTCTTCAGATCTTCTGTAGAAAGTGTCTGAGTAAGTGCAAGTGCATCTTCAGTATAACTAAATTCATTGCTGAAGTAAATTTTGCCTTTATTAGGCTGTGAGTTTCTCTGGGAGGAGCTGCTTCTGCTGTTTCCTTTACAACTCTCCTGGTAGCAAGACAGATGCCCATGACTGGGATTCAGTGGGCATTACTGCTTGTTTGCCATCAAAACCTTAAGGTTTATTAATAAGCCAAGAGCTGAGAAATAAGATTAGTTGAAAGCATGGGTTGGAGCCAAATCATGTTTGGCCTTATCTGCCAGACAAATTTGGACTTCATGATTTTTGAGAGCAGAAGGTGTGATAGTACTGTGCTTGAGGAAGCCCAAAGACTTGGGAGGTGGAGAGCAGGTAGTGAAAGTTAGGGAGATGGACCAGGCCGTACACAACTGCTTAAGTTTAGGCAAGAAGAATCAAAAGCCATAGGTACAGATGACAAATATCACAGTGAAGGAAAGCACTAATCAATGAAGTCTGAAGGAAGAGGTTACATTCAGAGTGGGGAGAAAATAATTGAGCAAAAAGAGAAAGACAGAACATTCTAGTTTGCTAGAAACATTAATGGAATTTCAATTACTGAAATATTTTTTGATAAAAAGCTCATGTCTTTCTTTCTCACCAGACTGAATAGTTCATTTTTTCCTCCCTCCCTTCCCTTCCCTCCCCACCTTCCTTCTTTCCCTCCCCATTTCTTTCTTCCCCTCCTTCCTTCCTCCCTCCCTCCCTCCCTCCCTTCTCCCTTCCTTCCTTCCTCCCTCCCTCCCTCCCTCCCTCCCTCCCTCCCTTCCTTCCTTCCTTCCTTCCTTCCTTCCTTCCTTCCTTCCTTCCTTCCTTCTCATAAAGAGAGAGTTTGATAAGAACCAAAAAAATAAAGGGGGGAAGTGGTATCAGAAAAGCTGAGCTTGGGAAGTTCTGAAACTGTAATGCGGATACTGAAGTCCCTCTTCAGGAGGGACTCCTGTGACTCAGAAGGTGGCTAAGTTTACTTACGGGATTGAAATGGGGTGGAATTACCTTTTCCAATCCCAAATCACCAAAGTTAAGAAGTTTAGGAAAAACATCTCTCCAACATACTTCATTTTTTATTTGCAAAAAAGGGAGAGACAGTACTCCTTGTTTTATACTCTGTGTAACCCATCAACTTATTTAAATCTTAATCGACTTAATGCCAGAAAGGAAAGAAGTGATTGAAATGTATGATTTTCAAAGACAACATGTTCTTGGCAAATTGAAGACATATAGCTTTTTGGTTTAAAGTTCAGTCCCTGGAATCAACCGAACCTCGGTTTGAATCTTTGTTATTTATAAGCTATGCTAACTTGGGCAAGTTCTTTAAACTCTGCAAACCTCTATTTCATTATCTCTAAAAAGGGGGTAAGAATAATACTTATCTCTTAGGATTTGGGGGATAATTTAATGAAATAATAAATCATGTAGAATGTGAGGCAGAGAGTAAATATGCTCAATAATGTTATTGTTACCATTATGATTATTTTCAATCTAATTTTTCCTTTTCTCAGATTACTTTGATATCTAATTACCTCAACTATATCTTTAGTATAAAGAACGAAGTTGGTTTCAAATAATTTCTTTTCTTTCAATCTAACACTGGGTGCAAATTGTACAAATGAAAACATTTGGAATTAAGTACAGTAGAGCAAATATTTTTGGACTATTTCCAGACTCCATGTCATGGAGATGTAAATGCTATTCTTAAATATATCTATTGAGTCCTAGCTCTCAAATTTTAATATACTGGAGTGAGCTGTCTAATAAGTTAGCAATGCTTTTTATTATTAACTAGGTATAAATGACCTTAGCAGGTTCTGTGTGAGAAATGAGGAAGAAATGCAATATTGAGTTTTGGTCACAGGGCTCCTATTGCCAAGTTAAGGAGATAGAATATAAATACACAGGAAAAGAGAAGAAAATGTGCAAATGAATACTTTAATACACAAATAAGTGAAAATAAGAAAATTAGAAAATAAGTGTTGTATACTTTACATGGAGTTGAACATATGTGGATAGATAATTTTGCTTTCAGCTTTTTTCCCCTAATGTTATAATAATTTACCTATATCATTAAAAAATTCTTGTTCTTAGTTTCTATTGACATTTTTAACAACTTTGTTATGATAGAGTTGCCACACCATACAATTTGCCCATTGGAAGTAGACAATTCAGTGGTTTTTAGTATGTTCACAATTGAAAAACCACCACTACAATCAATTTTAGAACATTTTCATCACTCCAAAATGAAACCTCATACCTATGAATAACTAGTCCATTCCTCCTATCTCTCCCCAACTCTTCCTCAGCTTTCCAGCCCTGGACAACCACTAATCTACTTACTGTCTATGGATTCACCTCTTCTGGACATTTAATATAAATGGAATTATAAAATATTTGGTCTTTTATGACTGGCTCCTTTTATTCAAGATTTATTTATTTATTTTAGAGAGAGAGAGAACGAGTTGGGTGAGGGGCAGAGGGAGAAGCAGACTCCCTGCAGAGCAGGGAGCCCTATGTCGGACTCAATCCCAGTACCCTGGAATCATGAGCCACCCAAGGTGCCACATGACAGGTTTCTTTTACTTGCATGTTTTCAAAGCTCATTTATGTGTGGCATGAATCCATACTTCATTCCTTTTAATTGTCAAATAATATCCTATTGTAGGGAAATACCGTACTTTATTTATCCATAGATCAGTTGAGGGCTATTTGGATTATTTGCACTTTTTGTCTATTGTGAATATTGCTGCTCTGAACATTTGTGTATAAGTTTTTGTGGAGATGTATGTTTTCATTTCTCTTGGGTATATACCTTGGAGTAAAATTTCTGGATAATATAGTAATTCTATGTTTAACATTTTGAGAAGCTGCCTAACTCTTTTCCTAACGGACTGTACCCCATTTTACGTACTCCCCAACAATGTATGAGGGTTCCAATTTCTCTATCCTTGGCAGTATTTGTTATTTTCTCTTCTTTAAAAAATTAAAGTGATTCTAGTGACCTGGTTTTGATCTGCATTTCCCTAAATACTAGTGATACTGAACTTTTTTTTTTTTTTTGAGAGAAAGAGGTGGTGGGAGGGGCAGAAGAAGACACACACTTGGTGTGGAGCCTGATCTCGCAACCCTGAGATCATGCCCTGAGCTGAAACCAAGAGTCTCCACTTAACTGACTGAGTCACCCAGGCAACCCGAACATTTTTTTTTAAGATTTATTTATTTAATTTTGGGGGGAGGGGCAGAGGGAGAGAATCTTCAAGCAGACTCCCTGCTGAGTACTGAACTAGATGTGGGGCTCAATCTCAAGACCCATGAGATCATGACCTGAGCCAAAACCAAGAGTTGGACATTTAACCGACTGAGCCACCTAATTACCTGAACATTTTTAATGTACTTATTGATTCTTTGCATATCTTTTTTGGAGAAATGTTTATTTGGAAACTTCACTTATTTTTTAATTTTATTATTGAGTTGTAAGAGATATACATATATACATATATGCACATGTATATACATACATTTACATATACATATATGTATTCTGGATACAAGCTCTTTATCAGATATGTGATTTGCTAATGCTTTCCCCAATCTATAGATTATGTTTTCACTTTCTTGATGGTATTTTTCATAGCACAAAAGTTTTTGATTTTGATTAATTCCAATTTATTTATTTTATTTTATTATGCTTTTGGTGTCATATCTTAAATGCCCTTGCCTAATCAAAGGTCATAAATATTTACCTCTATGTTTTCTTCTAAGAGTTTTATAGTTTTAGTTCTTACATTCAGGTCTATGATCCATTTTGGGTAATTTCTGTGTATAGTATAAGAAGAGGTGCAACTTCTATTTTTTGCATGTGGACATCTGCTTTTGAGAGAGAGAACGTAGTTCTATGAGTTCTCTGAGGACTCATAGTTCTGTGAGTCCGACATAGGGCTCCCTGCTCTGCAGGAAGTCTGCTTCTCCCTCTGCCCCTCACCCAACTCATCTCTCTCGAAGTTCTAGATCATTTGTTGAAAAGACTACTCTTTCCCCCATTGAATTATCTTGGCTAGCTTGTCAAAAAGCAATTGACTTTATTATTTCCACTCTATCATTTCTATTTCCTTGATCTATCTGTTTACCTTTGTCAGTACCACCCTTTCTTGTTTAATGTAGCTTTGTAGTAAGTTTTGAAATGAGGAAGAATGAATTCTCCAAGAACTTTTCTCTTTTTCAAAATTTTTTTTGCAGTTCTGGGTCCCTCACATTTCTGTATGAACTTTAAGATCAGTTTGTTAATTTCTGCAAAAAAAAAAATTTCACCTAGGATTTGAATGGGAACTGCATTGAATTTATAGATCTGTAAATACTTTTACTTCTTCCTCTTCAGTCTAGATTCCTTTAACTGAGTGCCCTGTCTAGAATTTCTGGTACAATTTTAAATAGAAGTGATGAGAGTGAATATTCTTGTCTTGTTCCTGAAGTTAGGCGGAAAGTGTTGTCATACGCTTTTAAGTAAAATGTTGGTTGTGGGTTTTTCATACATTAGTTTGAGTAAGTTCCCTTCTATTCCTACTTTGTTTCTTTCAATCAAAAAAGGGTGTTAGAGTTTTGTCAGGTACTTTTATGCATCTATTGAGATAATAACATGGTTTTTGTTCTTTATTCTTTTAATATGTTTATATGTTGCTAGATTTGGCTTACTAGTATTTTGCTGAGGATTTTGTGTCTATATTCATAAGAGATACTGGTTTCCAGTTCTCTTGTAATGCCTTTGTCTAGTTCTGGTAACAGGGTAATATTGGCCTCATAGAATGAGTTCTGCCTATTCCTTTACATACATGCATTTTACATTTTTTGTTTTACAAATCAGTGTCATCATTTTTGCTTCAATAGTCAACCACAATTTAGAAAAATCAAGAAAAAAAGGTCTATTATATTTACTCATAATTTTACTCTTTTGTTGCTCTTCCTTCCTTCTTGATGTTCCAAGATTCCTTCTTTTGTTATTTACTTTCTGTTTCAGGAACTTCCTTTAGTCATTTTTTTAGAGTAAGTCTGTTGGTAACAAATTTTTTTTTTTTTTGCCTCCTCTTATAATGTCGTGATTTCTTCTTCATTTCTGAATATTTTTGCTGGATAAAAGTTCTAGATCAACAGTTCTTTACTTTCAGTACTTGAAAAATGTTATGCCACTTTCTACAGGCCCTTGTGGTTTTGGATAAGAAATTCCCTGTCATTTGGATTGTTTTTCCCCTATAGGTAAGATGCCATTTGTCTCTTGCTGCTGTTAAGAATTTTTCTTTGCCTTTGGTTTTCAAAAGTTTGACTATGACCTATCTTATTGTGGAATTCTTTGAGTTTCTATTTGGAGTTTGCTCAGTTTCTTTGAAAATGTCTGTGTTTTCCAAATTGGGGAAATTTTCAGCGATTGTCTAAAAATGCTTTTTCTGCCTTCCCTCTTTTTCTTCTCCTTCTGGGACTTCAATGACATAAGTGTTAGATCCTTTGTTATAGTCCCATAGTTCCCTGAGGCTCTGTTCATTTTCTTTTCAGTCTGTTTTCTCTCTGTTGTTCAAATTGGTTTATTTCTTTTGTTCTGTCTTCAAGTTTACTATTTATTTTCTCTGTCCTCCATTCTTCTGTTGAGCTTATCTATTGAGTTTTTCTTTAGTGTTTTTTATTTTTCAATTATAAAATTTCCATTTGGTTCTAATTTATATCATCAGTTTTTTCTATTGTTTTCATTTGTTTCATGCATGTTCAAATTGTTGAAGTATTTTTATGATGAATGCCATAAAAATCTTGTCAGATAATTCCAACATCTGTGTTATCTCAATGTTGGCATCTGTTGTTTTTTTCTCATTCAAGTTAAGATTTTCCTGCTTCTTGATATGACAAGTGACTTATGATTGTATCTTAGGCATTTAAAGTATTATGTTTTGGGACTCTGGATCTTCTTTAAATCTTCTGGTTCAGAAGAATTTATTTGACACTATTGCAGAGAGGAAGTGGGTGAGAAGCCACTTCCTTACTTCCAGGTAGTAGTGGAAGTCTAGATTCTCCCCTTGGCCTCTGTTGACATGCAGGAGGGCTGGGGGAGAGTCCTATAACTGATAGGTGGGCAAAAGAGTCAGCCTCCCCACTGGGCCACCAGTGACATCATCCTGGCCTGAGGGAAAGGGTACCTCATTCCTCGTCCCTACTTGGTCTCCACCAACACTGCTGTGGGGAGGGGTTCCTTGTTACCACTAAGTAGGAGTAACAGTCCACATGACCTCCACTGATACCATTCTAACGGGAGGGTGAAGGGATGCCTTGTTACCACCAGGTGGGGATTGAAGTCCAAGCTCCCCCTGTGATCTTTACGGACAGTGTAAGGGAGAGGGGCTTGTAACTGTTAGGCAAGGATGAAAGTACTGGCTCTACTAGGGAAAAGGATGTTCCTTGTTACAGACCAGCAAGATCCATAATCCCCACTCAGCCTTTGCTGATGGCATTGGGAGTGAGGGTGCACATTTGTCTACCACCATTGGGGTGGTGTCAGTAGAGGCCATGTGGACTGCCACCCCCACTTAGTGGTATTGGTGGAGGCCAGGTAGGAAGCAGTAATGAACCACCCCTCTCCCTCAGGACCCATTGGTTTGGGTAGGAGTGGTTATGGTCTAAAAGTTTTCTATCTTACTAGGCTATTCCTTTCCTAGTCCTTTGTTTAGAGAGAAGTGGCTCTTCCTTAGGACTTTTTTGTTCGCTTGTGCCTATTGGCACTTATAAGTTATTATTTCTCCAGCAAAAAGAAAACCCGGGGAACTTACTGCCATGTCTTTCTTCAGGTCCTAAGCCAGGTTACCTTTTCTCTACTTTTTTTTTTTTCTTTCCTCTACTTTTTAAAGTCTTCTTATGTTTGTTTTAGATGTAATGTCTAGAGTTTTTTTTTTTTTAAAGATTTTATTTATTTGAGAGAGAGAGAATGAGAGACAGAGAGCACGAGAGGGGGGAGGGTCAGAGGGAGAAGCAGACTCCCCGCCAAGCAGGGGGAGCGATGTGGGACTCGATCCCGGGACTCCGGGATCATGACCCGAGCCAAAGGCAGTTGCTTAACCAACTGAGCCACCCAGGCGCCCGTAATATCTAGAGTTTTAGTTGTACTTCTTTTGTGTCTATCTTTGAGCCATAATTCATAACTAGTGAAGTTATAAGTTGATTCTGACTTTTGGTATTATATGTAATTCTTCAGTGAACATCTTTATGACTAAAACCTTAGGATAAATAATTAAGAAGGAAACAATGACCTGAAGAATGTGTATATTTTTAAGATTTTTGACATATTTTGCCAAATTGCTTTTCAGAAATAACGTACCCACGTGTACTTTCACCAGCAATGTGTAAAAGTACTCAATTCAAAAGGTACCCTAGCCAATTGGACTTTATATTTTCCCCCAGTTTCATCAGTGCATGTTGGTATGAGAGCCAAATTTTTACCATGGTTTTGAAAGATACGAAAGATTACCATCATTTATTGTAAAATAATTCACCAAAAAAAAAAAAAAAGATGTAATGATAATAACGTTGCCTTTTGAATGCTTAGAAGTGCCAGGCACTCTGCTGAACATTTAACATTTTATTTTCATAACTTATGAGGTGAGTATTATTATCTCCATTTTTATGAGACTTGGAAAGTGGAGGTAATTTGTCTAGGTGACATAATAAATGGTAGAATTGAAATGTAATCCAGTTTTCTAGTTTTCTTTAGCTCCAGATCCCTTGCTTGGATTCATTGTGGGCAGCAATAGTGAGCTGATTTAATTAAATGATTAACAGGCTCCTTATTGTCATAAATGAAGGACAGAATTAGAACATTTCCTTTATCAATATCAGCAGATGGCACATAGGAAATACCATTCAATCCAGTGATTCCTATTTTAATATACAGCTATTAATAATTGGTATTGGAGAAAAGCATTCAAAGATGTCAAATTTTCACCTTAATTGCAGACTATTGAAGATAGTAGAAAGGGAAAAATGGAGGGGGGGGAATCGGAGGGGGAGACAAACCACGAGAGACTATGGACTCTGAGAAACAAACGGAGGGTTCTAGAGGGGAGGGGGATGGGGAGTGGGTTAGCCTGGTGATGGGTATTAAAGAGGGCACATATTGAATGGAGCACTGGGTGTTATACACAAACAATTAATCATGGAACACTACATCAAAAACTAATGATGTAATGTATGGTGATTAACATAACATAATAAAATAAAATTTGAAAAAAAAAAACAAAAACAGCTTTCAAATCAGGGGTGCCTGAGTGGCTCAGTCGAAGTGTCTGACTTGGTTTCAGCTCAGTTCATGATATCATGGGTCCTGAGATCAAGACCTGAGTCAGGCTCTGTACTGGGGTGGGGCGGGGGGAATCTGCTTCTCTCCTTCTCCCTCTGCCCCTCCTCTGGCTTGTGGTGTCTCTGTCTCTCGAATAAATAAACAAATAAATAAATAAATACATAAATAAATAAATCTTAAAAAAAACTTTCAAATCAATATCTAGTTTTAAAATAGGTGAATGATTTCTTTCCTAAGAACTGCATTCTAGAAATAATGATCAAATCTGGCAGAAAACAAACTGGGTTCTATCAGACTGGGGTTTGGGTGGGATTGGCTGTGACTGACTAATGCTTTATTACTCTAGTGATTAAAAAAAAAAGATCTTTTGCATTTTAAAATTTTTCACTCAAGTCTTTTAAAGATGGATTGTGATTACCATTAGAGCTCCTGCTATGACGACAATGCTTTGAAATACTCAGAGGAATGAGACAGCAAAAAAATTGCCTTTCCAATCTCATCTTACATAACAATTACCACTTGAATCTGAGCTGAGGGAATTATAACAATTGCATAGAGTCAAACAGCAGGAAAACCAAGTTTTATTCCTCACACTTAGACTGTCATTAGTGAACACCTGTGGAGAGTCTCAAGAGTATGAAGAATGTGATAAATTAGTGCAGGTGATCTTTATGCAAAGTGGACAGAAGTGTGGAATTACTAAAAAAGGAATATTTATCTAATATTTGGAAGTCTTGTTCGAGAATGTGTCAGTACATATATAAAGATAAATTGGCCAAGCCCGAAAGTTTCAGGTCAGCTAATTTACCACAGTTTATTAAGTTGATCCTAATTAGGGGGAGATCAGTTATTTCCAGTTGCTGTTCAGTGGTATTATTTGAACAGCCCAGATTTTGCCTTTTTGTCACCTGTTAAAAAGTGTGGAACTGATGAGGACTTGTTAAATATAAATCAGGTTATAATAAAAATGCTGATATCCAATTTTAATGCCTGTTGTTAGTTGCAATGGGATTTTGATAAAGACTATTATATTTAATAGTATATCAAATAATACAAAGACTATTATATCTAAAGGATGAATATCATGTTATTAATCAGAATTCCTGCTGCTATTCTATTTTTATGTTTAATTTTTGTTAATTAATGAACAGTGTATTCAAAGAAAAGATAATACCTCACTAAATGGCTTTTTCATACAAACAAAAGAGAAAGATTATTTGACAACCAACTGGCAAATAGCATATATTCATTTGAGAGAGTGTTTCAGGGAAATCTTTTGCCTACAGAATATTGAATCGAGTGTTTGTGTATATGTATATAATATACATATTTATATATAAATATAATATACATATATATAAAAATTGCTTTTTCTCTGTCCCTCTGGAAATCATTAAATGTTTTCTCCAGTGAGGAAGCCTATTATCTCTATTTCTTCATAAATTACTGAAAAAAATTATATGAGTAACATTTCAGGTGTCAGTTGCATGCTTGGATGACAGACACTGCAATCCATGTTGACCTTGGGATGAAAGTTAACTCAACCTTGATGAAATTTGTTGAAGATCAAATTAGATGTAGTCAAAGTATGAAAAATGCAAAAGAATCTGATTAAGTTTTGCTTCCTCTAAAGAGATGAGATTTTATGTGTAAGAGCTAGAGTGATTTATATTCAATACATATTTATTTGTTGTTGCACTCAAAATTGTAAATAAAATATTTACTATTGAAAAAATAAGGAATTAATGTAAAATTTGGAGAAATGGTATATACAATTAAAAGAATTCATAGTATATTGACAGTAGGCTTTGAGTTACATGTATTTTAACCACTTTTGGAGAATAAAAATACTGGTGGGTATAGCTGTGAAATTGGCACATTTGTTTTTTATGCTATTGAAAAAATAGGTGAAATACTTGGAGAAAATATTTACAACTTATATATTACATTTAATATAAAAACATATGTACAAATTTATAAGGGAAAAACAATCTCATTGAAAAATGGGGAAAAGATATGAAGTAACCTCAATTGTAATCAGTGAAACATAAATTTGAATAAGAATGAGATATGATATTTTACCCATTGAGTTGGCCAAAAAAATGTATAATATCCAGAGGTGGTTGATAAGGGTATGGGAAGAACATAGGTGCTGTTGATGGAAGTAGAAAATGGCATAGCTTTTTAGAAAACAATTTGACAGTATATAAAAATTGTAAGTGCATGTATCCTTTAACATCACAATTGGACTTACAGAATTTATCCAAATATACATACACATGCACAAAGACATATGTGTATATGGATGTTCACTGCAGCCTTATTCATAAAGCCAAAAAAGGTGATATCTAAATGTTCATTTATAAGGTAATGATGACAAAAATTATGGTTTTATATACTACTATGAATTCATTAATCAGGTAGCTTTATATTAGGGGACCACATAATTTGCTGTTCAAACTAGGCTACTTTTGATAGTGAAAGAGGATACTTTCAATAATTAATCCAAGAAAATAAGATAAATCCAGGCATATAATTGCTGAATTCAGTATGTACTAATGTGGAAGAAAGTTCAAAACACTATGTAAAGAAAGCACTTTCCAAAAAAATGATATATGTATATGTGTGTGTGTGTGTGTGTGTGTGTGTGTGTGTGTATGTATATATATCTTCCAAAAATAAAACTCTGGGTGTGCATATTTGTGTAAATGCATAGGAAAAACATAGAAAAATATGTACTAAACTACTAATATTTGTTACTTCTGGGGAGGAGGACAGAATTGGGGAGAAGGATGAATGTAAACTTATTCTTCTAAATTCTGTGTCTATATTAGTTGATTTTATTTTTTACGATGAGCAATCTTTCATGTATTACAAAATCAAATAGCAGTAAAAACCTTCCCAAAAATAAGACCACTAAAAAAGGGTCTTTGGATGCATCACCCAGTAATTTAGTTTTGTTCATTGTGATGATTGCTTCAGCTGATATGGTCACCTTCAAGTGAGGACCCTAAAATGTCTAACCACAAAGCTGAAGGCAATGGAATTACTCTCAACAAAAAGCTTTCTCAGTGGTAATGAACAGTGAGCATTTTGTTGTTACCAGATAGAGTAGAAAGCTGCATTTATGAATAAGCACAGCTTTTATACTATGCTAAAGAATTTAACACAGCTTTATAGTCATTAATTGTCAGGCAAAGACTGGTTATAAATTATTATGAACCAAATTCTAATTCTGGTGCTTTATTCTGTGTTCATGGAAACAGTTCAGACTATATCTGACTTTGCTAGTGGTTTCCTGATGAAAAAGACAATAACTAATTGCAGGGTTCTTTCCATGGTTAAGATTTTGCGGGTCAGTCATTAGGTCTTTGGAACAAACACCATGATTGACAGTCATGCTGAATCAGCAGTTTATTCATTTGTTTCTACAATGCTCTTGGCATTGTTCTAGGCACTAGAGATGAAGAAAAACATTAAACATTCCTGCCCTCATGGAACTTACTTTCTAGTTGTGGAATAGTAGGAGATAGACATTACACAAGATAAGTAAAGTTATAAAGTTTATTAGATTGTGATGAGTGTTATGGAAAAATAAAAATTGACCAGAGAATGCTGAGTGAGAGAGATATTTTATTTTTAAATAAAGTGATAAGGTAAGGAAAAGACCCAAAGGAGGTGAGGGAGCAAGCCAGGAGGATAACTGGGAAACAAGAGGAGCAAGTGCTCAATGCCCAAGCATGCCTGCAGACTTTGAGGAACAGCAAGGAGTCCAACATGGCCACATAATGAGGAAGGGGAAAGAGTAGTAGGACTTGAAGAACTGAAGTCAGAGAGTCATGTTCCTGCTCTTGTAGGGCCTTGTGAGTTAGTAAAAATTAGTAAAAAGTCAGTAAAGGACTGACTTTTACTGAGAGCAAGAAGGAAAGATATTGAACGATTTTGAGTAGGAGTGAGATGATTTAACTTATATTTTAACAGGATCATTCTTCAAGCTCTTTTTTTCTACCAAATGCTTTCATCCATTTAGGAAGCTGGCTCACTAGGGTTCTGGCTGATTATTAAATTCTTTTATAGCATGTACTTACAGGTAAGAGTTGGTAAAAAAGTGTGTTATAAATGTATTTATATTTACATCTTAATCTCAAATACCTACAAATGAAAATAACATTAGACAATTTTTATCCAGTCCATGGAGCAAGAAAGTCAACAGGTTTCACTCACATATACTTAGATTCTAAGGAGAAATTCAAAACAATAGGCATGTTGTATAGAAATTGAGAGAAAGAAAATCTCAAATTCATCTCCTTTTTTTTTTTTTTTTTTTCATCTCTACTGCCCCAGCCTTGTTTTAGGACAACATCATTTCTTTCCTGGAGTATTGTGGTAATCTCCTCCCAACTGGTTAGAGTGCTTTGAGCTAAACTTCCCTTCTGTCAATACCATAGTTCAGATGTCATCGCTTTTCTAAAGTACAACAGCTTCTCCTAAACTGTGTTTCTGCCTGTATTCTTGTTCTGCATTCAGTATATTTTCAATTGTGTTATCAGAGAACCTTTTTCTATTATGGAAATTCTATTCTAACTAAACGTTTCAATGGCTATGTAGAAGGTTCAGGTTAAAGTCAAACTCCTAGGATGGCATAGAGGCTTAGTGATTTTATCTAGTCCTGCCTACTTCTATCATTTCTATCTAGTCTGCTGACCTCATCTTATAATACCTATGTTCATTCTTAAAGAACGACTTACTTCTTGAATGTGCTGTGGTTTCCCTTGATTCCATGCTACTTTGCACATGCTACCTCCTTGCTTCACTTCTACTTGTCATTGAAGATTCAGTCCATGTGCTACCTCTTTTGGGAAGTCAGAATTATCTGCCTTTTCTACAATTATTTTGACTGTTGATTTACTCTATAATAAAGTATTTGAGAGTAGAGTCTAAGTATTATTTGCCTTTGTGTTTCCAATACTTAACATATAGCAGGTGATAAATAATTGATCTCTTGAGATAAGGACAGTACGATGAAGAACAAAGTAAGGAGAGAAGATTGGTATGTAATATAAACATGATCTCTGTCCTGGACCTTAAAGAGAAATGGAATAGAGATGCCAATAATTGACTGAGATTATGTGAGGCAAAAGAAACTGGGTCAGCATTCTCCCTTGCCCAGAGTTTATTAGTTACTTAAAAAAATGAGTATACTGAAGCAGAACTTTAAAGTTATGGTTGCTTTTACTATTTTTGTCACGTGTTTTAAATAAAGATTTCTACAACACATACACAAATCTGTTAGATCTTCATTTTTATGTGTTTTTTTTCTTAAAATTCCAAAGAATATAAAGACATTGTGATGGCCTATTCATAGGTTAGACTAGAGGAAGAATTGATCATCTAACTAATCATGTAACTTGAATTAGAATGTCTTCAGTTTCCATTCTGTAAAGGAGCATGGGGTAGAAATGATGTTGAACCAAAAAGATTCAACAGATTTGGTTTAGCTTAGCTTTCTGTCACATCCCTGGCAGTTTTCCTGTACAGCCTGAAATGCATGAAAGGAAAATTCATTCAACCCAGTTTCTCCCCTGTGGGTATGCTTCCCTCATGAAACAGAGACCTATTTACTTTTGACACAACATTTTGCATTTCTGCTTTGCCTGAATTCCTTCTCTCATAGATAGTATTGGTGTCTCTGTGTTGGAATTTTCAGAAAGTCTTGCTTTTTTTTTCATCTTTATGAATTGGGCCACTTTATGGTTGTGATAAAATATTTGAAAAAATGAAACTACTCCCAGTCCATAGAGTGACATATTGAGGACATATTAAACTTCCTTCATTTATATTGAATTCATTGAGAAACTTAAAATGCTAAATAACCAATAACATTTGTAACCAAATCACAGGGTTAATTGAATTGTCTGTTAATAGCAATAAGGAATCGTTTGTCACATTTGGCCCATTATTCCTTTGGCATTCATAAATATCCAAAAGTAGCCAGTTGCTAGGTCATCACCATAGCAGTAACTGTGCAGACCAAGTGTTAAATTATAAATTACAAAGATTTGGTCAATTCAGTTGGAGGTACCTGAAGTGACTTATTGATTTTAGTCTTTGTCTAATTTTTAGGGAGGATCTGGTGTGATATTACCAAAAAAGATCGAAAAGAATAATTCAGAACCAGGGTCATAAATGGCAAAGTGTGCTGGAACTGGTGTTTTTGGCCCCAATATAATAGACAACATTATATTGTATTATGACATATTTTTTCTCCTACGATTTTCTCTTACTCTTCCTATTATTTTATTTTTAAAATTTTAATTCCAATATAGTTAATATACAGTGTTATATTAGTTTCAGGTGTACAATATAGTGATTCAACAATTCCGTACATCACCCAGTGTTTACCATGACAAGTGCACTCCTTAATCCCCATCAACTATTTCACCCATCCTCCCCCCCACCTCCCCTCTAGTAACCCTCAGTTTGTTCTCTAAAGAGTATGTTTCTTGGTTTGTTTCTTTCTCTCTCTCTTTTTTCCTTGCTTATTCCTTTTTATTAAATTCCACATGAGTGAAATTATATGGTATTTTTCTTTCTCTAATTTTGCTTAGCATTATACTGTCCAGCTCAATCCATGTCCTTGCAAAAGGCAAGATTTCATTTGTTTTTTTGGCTGAATAATATATTGCAAATATATATATATACATATATGTGTGTGTATGTATATATATATATATATATATATATATATATATATATATATATATATATATATTTACCTTTTCTTTAACCATTCATCTATCAGTGGACACTTAGGCTGCTTCCATATCTTGGCTACTGTAAATAATGCTGCAATAAACATAGGGGTGCATGTATTTCTTTGAATTAGTGTTTTTGTATTCTTTGGGTAAATACCCAGTAGTGTGGTTACTGAATTATAGAGTAGTTCTATTTTTAACGTTTTGAGAAATCTTCATACCATTTTCCACAGAGGCTGCACCAGTCTGCATTCCCACCAAGAGTGCATGACTGTTCCTTTTTTCCACATCATATCAACATTTGTTTGTGTTTTTGATTTTAGCCATCTGACAGGTATGAGGGTATATCGTAGTTTTGATTTGCATTCCCTGATGATGAGTGATGTTGAGCATCTTTTCTTGTGTCTGTTGGCCATCTATATGTCTTCTATGGAGAAATGTCTGTTCATGTCTTCTGCCCATTTTTTAGTTGGATTATTATTTTTTTGGTGTTGAGTTTTATAAGTTCTTTATATATTTTGGATACTAACCCTTTATTGGATATGTCATTTGCAGATATCATCTCCCATTCCATAGGTTGCCTTTTAGTTTTGTTGATTGTTTCCTTCACTGTTCAGAAGCTTTTTATTTTGATGTAGTCTTAATGATTTATTTTTGCTTTTATTTATCTCCTTGCCTCAGGAGACATATCTAGAAAAATGTTGCTATGGCCGATGTCAGAGACATTACTGCCTGTGTTCCCCTCTAGAATTTTTATGGTTTCAGGTCTCAAATTTAGGTCTTTAATCCATTTTGAGTTTATTTTTGTGTATGGTGTAAGAAAGTGGTCCAGTTTCATTCTTCTGCATGTAGCTGTCCAATTTTCCCAAAGCCACTTGTTGAAGAGACTTTTTTTTTCCTGCTTTGTTGAAGATTGACCATATAACTGTGAGTTTATTTCTGGATTTTCTATTCTGTTCTCTTGATCTATGAGTCTGTTTTTGTGCCGGTACCATACTGTTTTGATTACTACAGCTTTGTAATATAACTTGGCATGTGGAATTGTGGTGCCTCCAGCTTTGCTTTTCTTCTTCAAGATTGCCTTGGCTATTTTGGGCCTTCTTTGGTTCCATATAAATTTTAGGATTGTTTGTTCTAGTTCTGTGAAAAATGCTGTTGGTATTTTGATAAGGATTGCATTAAATGTGTAGATTGCTTTGGGTAGTATAGACATTTTAACAATATTTGTTCTTCCAATCCATGAGCATGGGATGTCTTTCAGTTTTTAATGTTGTCTTCAATTTCTTTCATCAGTTTTTTTTTTTTTTTTATATTCATCAGTGTCTTATAGTTTCCAGAGTACAGGTGTTTCACCTCCATTCCCAGGTATTTTATTCTTTTTGGTGCAGTTGTAAATGGGATCATTTTCTTAATTTCTCTGTCTGCTTCTTCATTATTATTGTATAGAAATGTGACAGATTTCTGCACATTGATTTTTGTATCCTGTGATGTCACTGAATTCCTTTATCAGTTCTAGCAGTTTTTTGGTGGAATCTTTCAGGTTTTCTATATAGAGTATCATGTCATCTGCAAATAGTGAAAGTTTGATTTCGTCCTTGCCGATTTGGATGCCTTTTATTTCTTTTTATTGTCTGAATGCTGTGGCTAGGACTTCCAGTACTATGTTGAATAAAAGTGATGAGAGTGGACATTCTTGTCTTGTTTCGGATCTTGGGAAAGCTCTCAGTTTTTTCCCATTGAGTATGATGATGACTGTGGGTTTTTTATATACGGCCTTTCTTATGTTGAAGTATGTTCCCTCTAAACCTACTTTGTTGAGGGCTTTTGTCATAAAGAGATATTGTATTTTGTCAAATGCTTTTTCTGCATCTATTGAAATGATTTTTTTTATCTTTTCTCTTATTGATGTGATATATCACTTTGATTTGCAAGTCAAATTGATTGTGGTGAAAGATTTTTTTAATGTATTTTGGATTCAGTTTGCTAGTATTTTTTTGAGGATTTTTGCATCTATGTTCATCAGAAATATTGGCCTATAGCTCTCTTTTTTGTGGTGTCTTTATCTGGTTTTGGTATCAGTGTGATACTGGCCTAATAGAATGAATTTGGAAGTTTTCCTTCTTCTATTTCATGGAATAGTTTGAGAAGAATAGGTATTAACTCTTCTTTAAATGTCTGGAAGAATTTGCCTGTGAAGCCATCTGGTCCTGGACTTTTGTTTGTAGGGCATTTTTTGATTATTGATTCAATCTCCTTGCTGGTAATCAGTCTGTTCAAAATTTCTGTTTCTTCCTGCTTCAGTATTGGTAAGTTGTGTTTCTAGGAATTTATCCATTTCTTCTAGGTTGTTCAATTTGTTGGCATATACTTTTTCATAATATGTTCTTATAATTGTATTTCTGTGGTGTTGTTTGTTATTTGTCTTCTTTCATGTGTGATTTTATTATTTTTTTTAAAGATTTATTTATTATTCATTTTGAGAGAGTGAGAATGAGAGAGAGAGAGTACATGAGAGAGGGGAGGGTCAGAGGGAGAAGCAGACTCCCTGCTGAGCAGGGAGCCCGATGCGGGACTCGATCCCGGGACTGCAGGATCATGACCTGAGCCGAAGGCAGTCGCTCAACCAACTGAGCCACTCAGGCGCCCTCATGTGTGATTTTATTTGAGTGTCCTCTCTCTCTCTTTTTGATGAGTCTTGCTGGAGTTTTATCAGTTTTGTTGATCTTTTCAGAGAACCAGCTCCTGATTTCATTGATCTGTTTTTAATTTTTTTAATTTACTTTATTATTATTTTTTTTTTAGTTTCTGTATCATTTATTTCTGCTCTAATCTTTATTATTTCCTTTCTTTACTGGTTTTGGATTTTGTTGGTTGTTTTTTTTTCTAGCTCATTTACAAGTAAGGTTAAGTTGTTTATATGAGATTTTTTTTTTTGCTTGTTAAGGTAGGCATGTATTGCTGTATTTAAACGTCCCTTGTAGAACTGCTTTTGGTACATCCCAAAGATTTTGGACTGTTGTGTTTTCATTTTCATTTGTTTCCCTATACTTTAAAAATTTTTTTAAAGATTTTATTTATTTATATTTATCAGAGAGAGACAGAGGGAGTGTGCGCATGTGCACAAGTTGGGGGAGCAGCAGGCAGAGGAAGAAGCAGACTCCCCACTGAGCAAGGAGCCCAATGCAGGACTCGATCCCAGGACCCTGGGATCATGACCTGAGCCAAAGGCAGATGCTTAATAGACTGAGCCACCCAGGCATCCCTGTTTCCATATAATTTTTTACTTCATCTTTGATTTCTTGGTTGGCCTATTCATTGTTTAATAGCATATTATTTAACCTCTCTGTATTTATGGTCCTTCCAGATTTTTTGTTGTGGTTGACTTCTAGTTTTGTAGAGTTTTGGTGAGAAAAGATGCATGGTATGACTTTGGTCTTCTTGAATTTGTTGAGGCTTGTTTTGTGGACTAATATGTGATCTATTCTGGAGAATGTTTTATGTGCACTTGAAAAGAATATGTGTTCTGCTGTTTTAGGGTGGAATGTTCTGAATATATCTGTTAAATCCATCTGGTCTAGTGTGTCATTCAAAGCCACTGTTTCCTTGTTGGTTTTCTGTTTGGATGGTTTAACCATTGATATACGTGGGGTGTTAAAGTCCCCTACTATTATTGTATTATTATTGATTAGTTCCTTTATGTTTATTATTGTTTTATGTATTTAGGTGCTCTCATGTTGGGTGCATAAATATTTTACAATTGTTATACTGTCTTGTTGGATTTTCCCTTTTATGACTATATAGTGTCCTTCTTTGTCTCTTGTTACAGTCTTTGCTTTAAAGCTCATTTTGCCCAATATAAGTATTGCTACTCTGGTTTTCTTTTGACATCCATTTGTGTGATAAGTGTTTCTCTATCTGCTCACTTTCAATCTGCAGGTGTCTTTTGGTCTACAGTGAGTCTCTTGCAGGCAGTATATAGATGAGTCTTGTTTTTCTTATCCATTCTGTCTCCCTATGTCTTTTGATTGGAACATTTAGTCCATTTACATTCAAAGTAATTATTGATGCTATGTATTTGTTGCCATTTTGTTACTTGTTTTGTAATTGTTTCTGTAGTTTTTCTCTGACCTTTCTTATCTTTCTCTCTTTCATGGTTTGCTCTTTTTCTTTAGTGATATACTTGGATTCCTTTCTCTTTATTTTTTGCATATTTATTAGTGGTTTTTGATTTGTGGCGACCATTAGGTTTGTATACAACATCTGCCTATATTAAGTTGATGGTTGCTTGAGTTTTAACCCATTCTTTACTCCTCTCCCACCCTTGTTTTAGGCATATACATAAATACTTATGTTTACTGCTTTTATGTTACATACTTTTTATATTGTCACTTTTGGTCTTTCCTTTCTACTCAGAGTCCCCTTTAATATTTCTTGAAGCGTTGGTTTACTGGTCATGAACTCCTTTAGTTTTTGTTTGAGAAATCCTTTATCTCTCCTTCTATTCTGAATGATAGCTTTGCTGTGTAGAATATTCTCAGCTGCAAAATTTTCCCTTTCAGCAGTTTGAATATATCATGTGCCTCTCTTCTGGCCTGCAAAGTTTCTTCTGAAAAACCTGCTGATAGCCTTATGGGGTTTCCCTTGGGAATCTGTCTTCTTTCCTCTTGATGCTTTTCTATTTTTTTCTTTATCACAATTTTTTTTTTTTTTTTTTTTTTTTTTGCCATTTTTGATTACTATGTGTCTTGGTGTGGACCTCCTTTGGTTGATTTTGTTGGGGGATCTCTGTGCCTCCTGGATCTGCATATCTATTTCCTTCCCCAGGTAGGGAAGTTTTCAGCTTGTATTTCTTCAAATAAATTTTCTGTCCCCTTTTCTCTCTCTTCTCCTTCTGGGATCCTTATAATGAGAATATTATTACTCTTGATGGTATCACTGAGTTTCCTAAGTGTATTCTTGTTTTGCATAATTCTGTTTTTTTTTTCATTTTCTCAGCTTAATTATTTTCCATATTATGTCTTCTAGTTCATTATTTCATTCCTCTGATTTTTCCCAGCCTGCTATTTATTCCATCAAGTGTATTCTAAATTTCATTTATTGTGTTCTTCATAACTGATTGGTTCTTTTTATCTCTGTTTTAAGGGTCTCCCTGATGTCCTCCACTCTTTTCTCAAGCCCAGTGCATATCTTTACGATCATTATTTTAAATTTTCTATCAGGCATGCTATTTATATCCATTTTGCTTAAGTCTCTTGCTCTGGTTTTGTCCTGTTCTTTCATTTGTGACATATTCTTTTGTCTCCTCATTTTGCCAAACTCTCTGTGTCTGTTTCTGTCTTAGGAAAGTCAGTTATATCTCTTGCTCTTGAAAGTAGTGGGTAGGAGGTGCACTTTTAACTAGGCGGCATTGGTCCTCCACTGGGACAGGCAGCTGCTGCAAAGACCAGGCAGGCAAGGGGCTATTCCACAGAGCTTGTGGCAAGGTGTACAGTTTTAGCATGCTGTTGTGCATGCTGTGAGGGAGGCAAGAGACAGATGGCAATGTTTGCATGGGTCTTCTGATGGAGAGGATCCACAACACTGGGACTGAGGCAAGTCTGGCTGAAGGTGGGGGCGGGGCATGGTGTAACAAGTTAGGTTGTGAGTGCAAGCTTTGCACTGGTTCCTGCCAAGTAGCCCTGTGTTTATAATGAGGGCAGGGGAGGGAAATGGTGCCTACCAGCTCCTTTGTTTCTGGAGAAGCCCCTCAGCGAACTCTGAGATTAGCAGCTAACTCTTTCTCCTGTAAGCCTCTGGCCTTTCAAACTGCTGCTTCTTAGCTGTATCTCTGAGGGCTCTTTGCTGTGTTGTCTCTTTAAGGGCAGGGACTCAGCTTTCTATTGCCCTTTGGGCCCTTGCAGAGCAGAACCTGCTAATTTTGAGAGTTCCAGGCTTTAAGTCCCACTGGTTATAAGCACTCACAAAATTCAGACCCTCTGATTTTCAAAGCCAAATGCTTGGGGAATTTTGCTATCCCTCGCACGCTCCCCGACGTGATAGTCTGTTTCTGTCCCCTCTCTGTGTCCATAGCTCCCTCCCTCCAGTGTTCAGACCCACAGGGTTTAGGTTCCCACGGAGTCTTTGCCCTTTCTACCCTCTTCTCTGTGGCCTCTTCTCTATATTTAGTTGTGGAGTTTGTTTGGCCAGTCTTTGGTCCTATTCTGTGTTGTTTGCTCTGGTGTGAGTGTTATCTAGTTGTATCTGTGGGATGAGGTGAGTTTAGGGTCCTCCTACTCCATCATCTTCCCTGGAAATTCTATGGTTTTTTTTATTACTATTATATTTCTATTACTAATGCTTTCTATTACTATATGTTTTTCCATTACTAACTTGTTAAGACAGATAAATGGATTAAAAAATTGTTCCAAATTTTACCTCTTATTTGAAAGAGTGTTTAAGACAAGATGTCCCACTTGTTTACTTCTTTTTTATAATTAATTTTTTTATTATGTTATGTTACTTGTTTACTTCTAATTAACTTTTCAATCCATATCAAACTTTGCTTTAACAATTGCCCGTGCTTACGTTTTATTAAGTCTTCACTCTTGGGCTCAGACAGTTCTCATAGCTATGAGAGAGCTCGTCTGCTTGAATAGCTTATAGCTACCTCAAAATCTGTATGTGCAGAATTGAGTTCATTATCATAAGTCTAACACCCAAACCTGTTCCCGTTCATGACTTTCTCATCTCAGACTTCACCATCTATCATCAGTCTACCCCTTATCAAACTTAGTCATTCTGGAATCCTACCTTTCTCTCATTTTCCATATCCTAATAGTCGGTAAACCTTACAAATTCTAACTCTAAACTGTCTCCCAACTGTGTATTCACCTGTTCATTACTACTGATGTTTCCTTAGTTTAGGTTTTACATGTGTATTCATATCTCTGTGCTTTTGCACAAAATCCTCTGCCTCCCTGTATGCACTTTTCTGCATTACCTGCCTGATAGATTCCTACTTATTTTTAAAATCCCAGATTTTCTCTTCTGCAAAGCCTTCTTACTTGCTTCCACTACTTGGCTACCCACCAGATTTAGTTGCTTCTTCCTCACTTATCCTATATCTTTTGTAACATACTTTTATGTAATACTTACCAGTTTAAATTATAGACACTATAGTTACACAATAATAAATTACTGTAAAATTTAATCATTTTTAATAACTCCAGCCCCTGGGCACTAAATAAATATTTGTCGGATAAAGTAATGAATTAATTAACAAAGCTGGCAAATTAACAAATTGTTCATTCTTTAACAGAAAAAAGACACTAACAAAAGATTAGGGAAATATCTTTAGGGACTGTGAATTTTTAGGCAGGAAACTAGTGGACTATAGGTCATGTTTCCATTGTTTCTTTTTCATTGGAGTAGAACATTTGGAAGATAGGGGAATCTCTGGGAAGGGAACTACCGACAATGCAGTTAGTGTTAGTGAAATGGGCTTAGATACCTGGACCATGACTTAATATCCTGGAATGATAGGCTCTTGGGTGACTTGCATATTCCAAATGGGGAAGAACAAATGTGTTTTCCCAGAGGTTAGCTGACCTGTTCAAGTGGGCTTTACAATGAAAATGTAAAGAAAGCAAAGCAAACTCCAAGATAAAGCCATCATGCTGATTTCATTGGAGAAAAACAGATAGAACATGGAAAGAAAAATAAGACTGAAGGAACTTCTCAGTGACTCACATGAGAAAGACACCAGAAGTATTGCTTAAAAATTCAAATACCACAACAAATGTAAAGCACATGGTTGTAAATAAAATGAACAAACATTACAACATGTACACACACATATAAGCTAAAAGGGAAATACCAAGACTTGTTAGAAGTATTTTCATGAAAAAGCTTATCTCATACACCAAATAAATAAGTAATAACTGAAAATCTGATAGGAGGGAAGGTATAACAGTATTGTATGTCAAGAAGATACACCTCTAAGGAAATCCACCAAATATATACCTTAGAAATGAATAAATGAGAAAGAAATGATGTTGAGCTTACCTTAGAGAGGAAACAGATGATGTCTTCTTGGTATATTTTATAAAACTGGCACAGAATCAAGATATAGTAGTAATGGGGACATAATCTGGCCATCTGCTGGAAGCCTTAGTCAGCTAAACACAGGGCATTTGACAAGTTCTTGACCTGCTTGATGAAAATTCTGTCTCCCATGAGGGTGAAGGAAAATTTCAAAACTCATCCTAGAAATGGCAGAAGTGATAAGCTAACATTTTGTATTTTTATAAAAGGAAAAAAAAAGAATATGTGATTATGTGTTTGATGTGTTTTTATATTCATTTAAAAAAGGACACAGAAGGAATTGGTAACATTGGTGGTTGGTCTCTGGAAAAAAGGGCCGGCAACTAGGGAGCAGGGGTAGCAGAGATACTTTTCACTGTTTTACTTTAAAAATTTTGTACTATAGACTTATATTACTTGTTCCAAAAGATAAATTGAAATAATCAAAGGTAGAAGAAAGAGGAGGAGGAGGAGTGATAGGAGGAGGAAGACAGAGAGGGGAGGAGGAAGAGGAAGAAGAAGAGGGAGAAGAAGAAATAAGGCTGGGTAACAGAGAAGGATCCTTTTAAGATATAACAATATTTTGCATAAGCTTTTATTAAACCATTTATATGGTATTACAATAACATAATATGGAGTAGATCTCTTAAGCAACCTGCCAGATTAACCAGAGCATTCCCTGCTGTCTCTGAAATGTAGCGATAGATACCCCAGGTGCACTGAATGCTCCCAGCTGGAAGGTCTCCCTCTCTTGTTTGCATGTCTTTGCCTCCCTCCCCTGGGGTGTGCACTTAGCAAGAGTCAGTCATGTTTGTACTAAAACCTGATTATGTTAATTATACTTGATATTTTAAAACATGTAATTTAATTAAACATTAACCTGATGAAATATTAAGTGTGGAATGAAAGAGAGTTATTTCTTGAAAATGTATCTGAGTACTTTGGAAAGACTATAAAAATGAAATGCTAAAACAAGTGCTATCAGAATAGGTATGAGCAAGAAAACTGTAAAAGACTGGGAAAAAATCACAAAAATCTAAATGGTTTTGGTACAGATACTTCTATAGTGTTGTAACATTATTACTCTGTTTAAGCAAACTGAACCTAGAAATTATAGATGATGTGTTATGGCTATGCAAGAAAGAGCATGCAAAATTCCAATAAGCAATGGAAGAAAAGACCTTGACCCTATATCTAAAGTTTGGTGAGTCAGTATATATTTAAGGGTTTAAAGTGAAAATTACACACTTCAGTTATTTATGTTATGATTATCCACTTTAATAGTTTTTGTGTGTGTGTTTAACTAACTGACCTTATCCTGTGTTCCTTTAAGCATCTGTAAAGTTCCATAGAAGATGGGCCATATCTTGTTCATCTTTGTAACCCCTGTGCATCATATGGATCTTAGAACATAGAAGATGGTCAGTAAATATTTGTTGAATAACTAGTATAACAACAGAGTTGGAAGTAGCATATGTATTTGCTGAGTCCTGATAATGTGGAGCCTCCAGGCTTGTCAATAAAACTTGAGAAGGGCAGAGTAAAAATGGTACTGGCCAAACTAAATTCAGGTGCTGGGTGAAGAGAAAGAATATCCAGGTTAATAGAAGGAGATGGAAAAACTCATCTTTGATCAGTGTAAGAACTAGAATATGAAGAAAATTTAGAGTCAAAGCGAACAGAAAATAACAAAGAAACAAGAGGAAAATAATCAACATATTAGGGGTTCCAAGCAAGAGTTCGTTTGAAATATTACAGCGTGCCCCTTTCAACATTTCTCTCCTGAACTTCAAGATAAAATAGTCAGAGTGAGCTTTCAACAGACAAAATTCTGGAAACTTAAGCTAGACCTAATTCTATAAGAATTTGTTGGTAAGGGGGAAGTGAAAGATTTCTTGGGACTAAATAACTAAGTCATTTTAGAGTTTGTGATAACCAGGGAGGGAGAAAGTTATTTTAGATACACATAGAGACCGGAAGTTCCCAAAGTGTGTTATATGGAATACGAGATTGTGACCATTACATTCTCTGTACTACACATTTTCATATTTATTTATTTGTCCTCTATTCTGTCTCCCCTTCTGAAGAGCAATCTCCATGATAGAACTCGCTCTTCTGGCCTGTCTTGCTTGCTGCTAGGTCCACAGTTTTAAATAGAATGTGGCACATATTAGGTGCTTCAGAAATATTTATTAAATGAAGGTCTGGTGAACAGTGTGGAGAGGCGGGAACCCAACAGCTCCAGAAACAGCAGGGGCAGAGTTCACAAACAGATCACAGATAAAAAATCACTGTAAAACAGGAGGAGGCATTGATTACCCAAACCCCCACCACCAAATAGGGTGTTTTTATTTTTAAATTGAAAATAAAATGAGCTCTATTTAACCCACTACAAGGTACTGTGGTGGAGAAGGAAGAATCAGGTCTGCATGCCTGGGAGACTAGTAGTGACATTATTAGAAACAGAATACCTCTCTCTATGGAAGGTGAAAAATGGTCATTACTTACTTTTATAGAAATTTGTGTCTGACTGGGTTTATAGAAAAAAAGTTCATTAGCTGGTGAACACAGTTTCAATAATTTTAAAATACAATTTATGAGACCATTTTATAGTAACTGTAAGAGTTACTATATCATTGCTGACAAATGAAAAGACAGAATCATTATGCAATCATCTAAGTATTCTTAAAGAGATCATGTTCATATTATAATCTTCCTTAAAATGGCTAAATTGTGAAACTAAGGGACAAAAGAAAGAGAAAGAGGTATTTGATGCCTTTGCATACATAATTCTGTGGAGCCTGAGAATTTTAAGGAACAAACCAATGACAAGCCACACCCCAGGCCAATTAACTCAGAATCTCTGGGGATGGGGCCCTAGCATCAGGTTTTAAATGCTCCACAGGTGAGTCTAATGAGTGGGACAGCTGAGGACAATGAAACCAAGGGCTATTTTGGAGGGGGGATCGGAGACTAGTCACCTTTTATGAGAGTCAAACTAAACTGTAGTGAGAAGCTGCAACTGAAATTCACGCCCATGGTTTCAAATCTGAATACTCTAAATATGACATTGTATGTGAACCCTAACTTAAAATATTATACATATTTTTCATTAAGGATTTACATAAAGGGTTCCCCTTTCTCCACATCCCCGCCAACATCTGTCGTTCCCTGACTTGTTAATTTTAGCCATTCTGACGGGTGTGAGGTGGTATCTCATTGAGGTTTTGATTTGGATTTCCCTGATGCCGAGCGATGTTGAGCACTTTTTCATGTGCCTGTTGGCCATTTGGATGTCTGAAGAAGCAAAAAGTCACCTACTCTGAACCTTGCTAAACTGCCAGGAGAAATAAATATATGTTCCTTAAAGAAAGAGAAAGAGAGAAAGAAAGAGAAGGAAGGAAAGAAGAAAGGAAGGAAAGGAAAGAAGGGAGGGAGGGAGGGAGGGAGGGAGGGAGGAAAAAGTGTTGCTTGTTTTTTATGCTGACTAACCTGGTAAATTGGTTCCCTAATAGCCTAAAAGTAGCCAATGGTGCTTAATTACAACCTAAGACTATTTGGAGGTACAGAATATCTGGCTCTGTGAGTCTCATTAAACTCCAATCTATTCTCAATTTGCATCTGTAATGATACTATTCACTTCAAGCACAGTAGACCTTGTCTGAGGAGGCTCACTTAGGTGAAGAGTTCTCTAAAGAACTTATTACCTGATAGTAAATATATTTTGGATAAATCATGAAGATGATCAATTATATACAATTAAAATGCTGAGGGAAGTACAAGTAAGACTTTGAATCAGGGTGCTAAATTTGTTTTTATAATTTGACAATTTTAAATATTTATTAAACTTATTTGAAAAGTTCAATTGCCTAAAATTAATTTTTTTAGAAGTGATAAGCATGTAAGAATCTAGTTGCTGACTCTTGTATGTCTGTCTTGGATCTTATATCAGGGTCTTAATTGATAATATAAGGATTTTACTGTAAGTAGATATATACTGTAAGTGGATTTCCCAAAGCAAGTACACTGAACAATTGTTTTTTTCCCATGACGATCTTAGTAATAAAATAATTTGAGGATTAATAGAAAATTTACAAGGCCTCAAATCTTTCAAGTTTGGAAAGTGAACAAGTGAATAATATTTACTGATCTATTCATTATCATATTTTTTAAAATTTTTTATTGTTATGTTAATCACCATATATTACATCATTAGTTTTTAATGTAGTGTTCCATGATTCATTGTTTGTTCATAACACCCAGTGCTCCATGCAGAATGTGCCCTCTTTAATACACATCACCAGGCTAACCCATCCCCCTACCCTCCTCCCCTCTAGAACCCTCAGTTTGTTTTTCAGAGTCCATCATCTCTCATAGTTCGTCTCCGCCTCTGACTTACTCCCCTTCATTCTTCCTCTCCTGTTATCTTCTTCTTTTTCTTTTTTCTTAAAATATGTTGCGTTATTTGCTTCAGAAGTACAGATCTGTGATTCAACAGTCTTGCACAATTCACAGCGCTCACCGTAGCACATACCCTCCCCAATGTCTATCACCCAGCCACCCCATTCCTCCCACCCCCAACCACTCCAGTAACACTCAGTTTGTTTCCTGAGATTAAGAATTCCTCATATCAGTGAGGTCATATGATACATGTCTTTCTCTGATTGACTTATTTCACTAAGCATAACATCCTCCAGTTCCATCCACGTCGTTGCAAATGGCAAGATCTCATTCCTTTTGATGGCTGCATAATATTCTATTGTGTATATATACCACATCTTCTTTATCCATTCATCTGTCAATGGACATCTTGGCTCTTTCCACAGTTTGGCTATTGTGGACATTGCTGCTATAAACATTGGGGTGCACGTACCCCTTCGGGTCCCTACATTTGTGTCTTTGTGGTAAATACCCAGTAGTGCAATTGCTGGATGGAATGGTAGCTCTAATTTCAACTGTTTGAGGAACCTCCATACTGTTTTCCAGAGTGGTTGCACCAGCTTGCATTCCCACCAACAGTGTAGGAGGGTTCCCCTTTCTCCACATCCCCGCCAACATCTGTCGTTCCCTGACTTGTTAATTTTAGCCATTCTGACGGGTGTGAGGTGATATCTCATTGAGGTTTTGATTTGGATTTCCCTGATGCCGAGCGATGTTGAGCACTTTTTCATGTGCCTGTTGGCCATTTGGATGTCTTCTTTGGAAAAATGTCTGTTCATGTCTTCTGCCCATTTCTTGATTGGATTATTTGTTTTTTGGGTGTTGAGTTTGATAAGTTCTTTATAGATTTTGGATACTAGCCCTTTATCTGATATGTCATTTGCAAATATTTTCTCCCATTCTGTCAGTTGTCTTTTGGATTTGTGGACTGATTCTTTTGCTGTGCAAAAGCTTTTTATCTTGATGAAATCCCAATAGTTCATTTTTGCCCTGGCTTCCCGTGCCTTTGGCGATGTTTCTAGGAAGAAGTTGCTGCGGCTGAGGTCGAAGAGGTTGCTGCCCGTGTTCTCCTTTAGGATTTTGATGGACTCCTGTCTCACGTTTAGGTCTTTCAACCATTTGGAGTCTATTTTTGTGTGTAGTGTAAGGAAATGGTCCAGTTTCATTCTTCTGCATGTGCCTGTCCAATTTTCCCAACACCATTTGTTGAAGAGACTGTCTTTTTTCCATTGGACATTCTTTCCTGCTTTGTCAAAGATAAGTTGACCATAGAGTTGAGGGTCCATTTCTGGGGTCTCGATTCTGTTCCATTGATCTATGTGTCTGTTTTTGTGCCAGTACCATACTGTCTTGATGATGACAGCTTTGTAATAGAGCTGGAAGTCCGGAATTGTGATGCCGCCAGCTTTGCTTTTCTTTTTCAATATTCCTCTGGCTATTTGGGGTCTCTTCTGGTTCCATACAAATTTTAGGATTATTTGTTCCATTTCTTTGAAAAAAGTGGATGGTATTTTGATGGGGATTGCACTGAATGTGTAGATTGCTCTAGGTAGCATTGACATCTTCACAATGTTGGTTCTCCCAATCCATGAGCATGGAACGTTTTTCCATTTCTTTGTGTCTTCTTCAATTTCTTTCATGAGTATTTTATAGTTTTCTGAGTACAGATCCTTTGCCTCTTTGGTTAAATTTATTCCTAGGTATCTAATGGTTTTGGGTTCAATTGTAAATGGGATCGACTCCTTGATTTGTCTCTCTTCTGTCTTCTTGGTGTCTAGGAATGCCACTGATTTCTGTGCATTGATTTTATATCCTGCTACTTTACTGAATTCCTGTATGAGTTCTAGCAGTTTTGGGTGGAGTCTTTTGGGTTTTCCACATACAGTATCATATCATCTGCAAAGAGTGAGAGTTTGACGTCCTCTTTGCCAATTTGGATACCTTTAATTTCTTTTTGTTGTCTGATTGCTGTGGCTAGGACTTCTAATACTATGTTGAATAGCAGTGGTGAGAGTGGACTTCCCTGCCGCGTTCCTGACCTTAGGGGGAAAGCTCTCAGCCTTTCCCCATTGAGAATGATATTCGCTGTAGGTTTTTCATAGATGGCTTTTATGATATTGAGGTATGTACCCTCTATCCCTATACTCTGAAGAGTTTTAATCAAGAAAGGATGCTGTACTTTGTCAAATGCTTTTTCTGCATCTATTGAGAGGATCATATGATTCTTGTTCTTTCTTTTGTTAATGTATTGTATCACGTTGATTGATTTGCGGATGTTGAACCATCCTTGCAGCCCAGGGATAAATCCCACTTGGTCGTAGTGAATAATCCTTTTAATGTACTGTTGGATCCTATTGGTTAGTCTTTTGGTGAGAATTTTTGCATCCATGTTCATCAAGGATATTGGTCTGTAATTCTCCTTTTTGATGGGGTCTTTGTCTGGTTTTGGGATCAAGGTAGTGGTGGCCTCATAAAATGAGTTTGGAAGTTTTCCTTCCATTTCTATTTTTTGGAACAGTTTCAGGAGAATAGGTATTAATTCTTCTTTAAATGTCTGATAGAATTCCCCTGGGAAGCCATCTGGCCCTGCGCTTTTGTTTCTTGGGAGATTTTTGATGACTGCTTCAATTTCCTTAGTGGCTATAGATGTGTTCAGGTTTTCTGTTTCTTCCTGGTTCAATTTTGGTAGTTGATCCATCTCTAGGAATGCACCCATTTCTTCCAGGTTATCTAATTTGCTGGCATAGAGTTGCTCATAATATGTTCTTATAATTGTTTTTATTTCTTTGGTGTTGGTTGTGATCTCTCCTCTTTCACTCATGATTTTGTTGATTTGGGTCATTTCTCTTTTCTTTTTGATCAGTCTGGCCAGGGGTTTATCAATCTTGTTAATTCTTTCAAAGAACCAGCTCCTAGTTTCGTTGATCTTTTCTACTGTTCTTTTGGTTTCTAGTTCATTGATTTCTGCTCTGATCTTTATTATTTCTCTTCTTCTGCTGGGTTTAGGCTTTATTTGCTGTTCTTTCTCCAGCTCCTTTAGGTGTAGGGTTAGGTTGTCTATTTGAGACCTTTCTTGTTTCTTGAAAAAGGCTGTATTGCTATACACTTTCCTCTCAGGCCTGCCTTTGCTGTATCCCAAAGATTTTGAACAGTTGTGTTTTCATTTTCATTGGTTTCCATGAATTTTTTTAATTCTTCTTTAATTTCCTGGTTGACCCATTCATTCTTTAGTAGGATCCTCTTTAGCCTCCATGTATTTGAGTTCTTTCCGACTTTCCTCTTGTGATTGAGTTCTAGTTTCAAAGCATTGTGGTCTGAAAATATGCAGGGAATGATCCCAATCTTTTGGTACTGTTTGAGACCTGATTTGTGACCTAGGATGTGATCAATTCTGGAGAATGTTCCATGGGCACTAGAGAAGAATGTGTATTCCGTTGCTTTGGGATGGAATGTTCTGAATATGTCTGTGAAGTCCATTTGGTCCAGTGTGTCATTTAAAGTCTTTATTTCCTTGTTGATCTTTTGCTTAGATGATCTGTCCATTTCAGTCAGGGGGGTGTTAAAGTCCCCCACTATTATTGTATTGTTGTCAATGTGTTTCTTTGCTTTTGTTATTAATTGCCTTATATAATCGGCTGCTCCCATGTTCGGGGCATAGATATTTACAATTGTTAGATCTTCTTGTTAGATAGACCCTTTAAGTAGGATATAGTGTCCTTCCTCATCTCTTATTACAGTCTTTGTTTTAAAATCTAGTTTGTCTGATATAAGGATTGCCACCCCAGCTTTCTTTTGGTGTCCATTAGCATGTAAATGGTTTTCTACCCCCTCACTTTCAATGTGGGGGTGTCTTTGGGTCTAAAATGAGTCTCTTGCAGACAGCATATTGATGGGTCTTGTTTTTTAATCCAATCTGATAGCCTGTGTCTTTTGATTGGGGCATTTAGCCCATTTACATTCAGGGTAACCATTGAAAGGTATGAATTTGGTGCCATTGTATTGCCTGTAAGGTGACTGTTAACTGTATGTTGTCTGTGTTCCTTTCTGATCTTTGATGCTTTTAGGCTCTCTCTTTGCTTAGAGGACCCCTTTCAATATTTCTTGGAGGGCTGGTTTCGTGTTTGCAAATTCCTTTAGTTTTTGTTTGTTCTGGAAGCTTTTTATCTCTGCTTCTATTTTCAATGACAGCCTCGCTGGATATAGTATTCTTGGCTGCATATTTTTCTCGTTTAGTGCTCTGAAGATATCTTGCCAGTCCTTTCTGGCCTGCCAGGTCTCTGTGGATAGGTCTGTTGCCAATCTAATGTTTCTGCCATTGTAGGTTACAGATCTCTTCTCCCGAGCTGCTTTCAGGATTTTCTCTTTGTCTCTGAGCCTCGTAAGTTTTACTATTAGATGTTGGGGTGTTGACCTACTATTATTGATTTTGCGAGGAGTTCTCTGTGCCTCCTGGATTTTGATGCCTGTTTCCTTCCTCACATTAGGGAAGTTCTCTGCTATTATTTGCTCCAATATACCTTCTGCCCCTCTCTCTCTCTTCTTCTTCTGGGATCCCAATTATTCTAATGTTGTTTCGTCTTATCGTATCACTTATCTCTCGAATTCTGCCCTCGTGATCCTGTAGTTGTTTCTCTCTTTTTCTCAGGCTCTTTATTTTCCATCATTTGGTCTTCTATATCACTGATTCTCTCTTCTGCCTCATTTATCCTAGCATTTAGTGCCCCCATTTTTGATTGCACCTCATCAATAGCCTTTTTGATTTCGACTTGGTTAGATTTTAGTTCTTTTATTTCTCCAGAAAGGGTTTCTCTAATAACTTTCACGCTTTTTTCAAGCCCAGCTAGTATCTTTAAAGTCATGATTCTGAACTCTAGGTCCAACATCGTACTAATGTCCGTATTGAGTAGGTCCCTGGCTGACGGTACTACCTCTTGTTCTTTTTGCTGAGGTGATTTTTTTCATCTTGTCATTTTGTCCAGAGGAGAATAGATGAATGAGAGAACAAAATGCTAACAGGTTTACAACGTCCCCAGCAAATATACTGTATACAAATCAGAAAAGACCTGAAACCAGGGGAAAAGAAAGGGAAAGAAAGAAAAAAGAAAGAGAAAAAAAAAAAAGATAAAAACAAAAACAGAACAATACAAAAAAAGCAGAATATGATCAAATATGATCAGGCTAGTGCATAGATCAGTGCCACACACTAGATTTTGGGCGTATTTTGGTCTGTTAGAAAAAAGTGCCTCCTAAAATTTTAAAGGAAGAAAGACATATATGTACAAAATAAGGGTTGATACAATGAAGGGATGGAAGATGACTGTAAAGATGAAAATTATAAAAGATTTTATAAAAGGACTTGATAAGAAGTTGTTTGAAAAAAGAAAGAAGATTTAAGAAAAAAAAAGGAAAAAGGGAGAGAATGTGATCAGGCAGGAGACTAGAACAAAGCCATACACTAGTGATTTAGGGTATATTTTGATCTGTTAGAAGAAACTGTATCTCAAAATTTTAAAGAGAGAACAACTTATATATATATGCCAAAAATAAGGGTAACTACTATGAAGGGATAAAATATGACTCTAAAAATGAAAAATAAAAAGTTTTTTTTTTAAAAAAGGGATTGATAAGATGTTGGTTGAAAAAGGGAAAAAGAAAAATAAAAAAAGCAGTTAACAAAAATTAACTTTGATGAACTAATGAATCATGGTAAAAAAAAGCCATGAATTCTATGTGCAGTATTCCGCTAGCGCTGGAGTTCTCCCATTCTCCTTGATCCGTAAACTTGGTCTTGGCTTGCTGGCTGTTCGTGCTGATCTTCTGGGGGAGGGGCCTGTTGCTGTGGTTTCCAAATGTCTTTGCCGGAGGCTCAATTGCCCCGCCTTTGTCGGTCAGGGTTAAGGAAGCTGCTCCGGTTTGCTCTCAGGAGCTTTTGTTCCCTGCAAGCTCTCGGCACAGCTTTGGAGGACCAGGGCGAAAATGGTGGCCTCCCAGTCTCCACCCGGAGGAGCTGAGAACTCGGGGCCGCTCCTCAGTGCGCCCCCAGAGAAAAGCAGTCAGTCACTCCCGTCTCCCTGGTCTCCGGCCGCGCTCCGTGCTCACCCGGCCTGTGACGGAGCGTTTCTATCTCTGGCACCCGACCCCGTGTGGAGTCTCCAAACCCAGCAGATCCCTGCGGTGCGCTCCTGCGCCGCTCCTCCCCGGGAAGGAAGGGGAGTCTCCCCGGCTCTGCCGCTTGTTGGGTCCCTGCTGGAGGAGCAGTGGCCCGACTGGGCCGCAGATCACAGTTTATGGCAACCCCGAGCTGAGAGCCCACGCCTCGGCTCCGTCTCTGCAGCCGGCTTCCCCGCTCTGATACCTGGGAGCTCTGCCGCACTCAGTCACCCCCGGTCTTTCTGTGACCCCAAGGGTCCTGAGACCACACTGTCCCGGGAGGATTCCACCCCCTGCTTAGCCACTGCAGCGACTCAGCCGAGCCAACTTCTAAAAGGTCCGATTTTGTGCCCCGCGGCTCTATCACTTGCCAGAAGCGGCCGGCGGAGGCCCCTTCCCCGCCGTCTATCCTCCCGAATATCGCCTCAGATTCACTTCTCCGCACGTCCTACCTTCCAGTAAGTGGTGGCTTCTCTGTTCAGAGAGTTGTTGCTACTCTCCTCTTCGATCTCCTGTTGAGTTCGTAGGTATTCAGAATGGTTTGATTTCTATTCAGCTGAATTCCTGAGACCAGACGAAATCTAGGTCTCCTACTCCTCCGCCATCTTGCTCCGCCCCCCTACAGTTATTATTCATTATCATATTAAATTATAAATTAGATAATACAGAGAAAATTTGACAAAAATCTGTAAAAAAACTATTGAAAAAATACTGATAAAAGACATTTCTATAATAGAATGTATTTTATACTTGTTTTTAAAAATGTTTCATCACTGCATGTAAGATACTAGATTCTGGAAAATATCAAGTCGGTGTCATAAAATAAACATTTTGGACTCAACTACATTAACAATAGCTGCACAAATAGACTGGATGGTAGAGTACGCTGTTTAGGGACTCAAGTTGATGGAATGCTGTTGCGAGTTGGCAAGGTGGACATCTTGTGGTTTTACCTGCCCTATGTTCCTTCTCCTTAAATGTGGCACACCTAATTTTAGGGAGGGGGGAATCACTCCTCCTCTCTGAGTCCACATGGATCCAATCAGAGTGACTTCAGTGATTAAAATAGTTGATGTCAGGGGTGGGTGACCCAGGTCTGGCCAATGAGAATCCTCTTAGCCCCTGGAATTAGTTCAGATTTGGCTACATGACCCATATTAGGCCAAATAGAGTTCATCCTAGGACTTTAGAGCTATCAGGAAAAATGTGCACTTTAACAATAATTTCGTTGATTGAGTTCATTGGATGTAAAGACAAATGAAGCTAATGGTGGTCATTTTTTATGGTACACATAAAAAATATGCCTGGAAATAAACCCAAACCAAAGTAGACGTGGAGACAGACAAATGCCTGACATTTGACCACTTGGATTCTGCTTGCTCCACCCGAAGCTAGTAAGGCCTTGAATCTCCCAGATATATGAACCATCATTTTTGTTTTTGCCTTAAACTAACATGATACTATGTTTCCATCCCTTCCAAATAAGGTATCTTATTAACACATCTAATTCAGATAGTGGTAGTAATAAATAATTTGTAACAGTGGCAGAGAAATGTAATTAGGCAGAAATTTTAAAAGAAAAATTTATGCACATCAAATAACATGAAGCAAGAATATATTTTTATTAGACCATTTGAAAATTCAGATAGAATTATAGAATTTTAGAATGATAGAGATTTTTTCTTTTAACTTTCTAAGGGTAAACTGAGGTCTGGAAAGAAGCATCTAAAATAGTCAATAGAGATTATAGACAAATGCTTCCATGTATTTATAATAATGGAAATAAACAGTGGACTGCTGAAGGATTTTGAGATTTAAATTTTTCAAGCTAACTAACTGTATTAAGAACCAAATTAATGTTATTTTTCATGCAACTTAATCTAGCCAAAAAAGAACCACATGACTGAAATAGGGTGGGTCCACTAATTTAAAAATAGTTAATTTCTTTTCCTTAAAAGTGATTTCACTCTTTGTTCAACTAGGAAATGTAGATAAAATTTACAAACAGACGTGAATCCAAAAACATGAATCAGTTTATTCCATATTAAAATATTAATTTAGTTTGTTTACTCTCTAAAGGAATACATAAACACCTATCCTATTGAAATAGAACTTTGGTTAAAATTATAAATTGACATCATCTTAACTTTAATTTCTAAGCAACTATCAGTATTTTCATGTGACCAAAGTTAATCAGGTCATTAGGAAAAATGATCAAATCCATTGTTCGGCATAATGCATCCCAAACAGCTGGCTGACTTAGATAAAGGTTTCATTCTTCCATAAACTGACTTGTGACATACTGGCATCACAGCAGAAGACTGGGGGACACAGCATTTGTTTTTAAAATTACACGTGGGGAAAATAAAAACCAGGTAATCTGTATTTTGAAATATGTTTTGTTTATTTCAGCCATTTACTAATTTATAACTGTGAATTTGGATGGTGGAATTATGGGTAGGATTTTTTATGGATGGGTTTGGAAGGTTTTAAAACAGAAAAGAAAACTATTAGTTCTGTCTTTGAAAAACAACAAAACACAATGGAAACATTTCACACCATATGGTGGCAATATAAAAATAGCAAGAAGATTGTGTCAATTTATTATCAGTATAAAACAGGGCACACTCCTACACTTTATCTTTTGTGAAAAGTATGCCTAATAAAATAAAGCTAAGCCAAATGTTAGTTTTAATTACTAAAGGTTAGTAGGATACAACAAATATGCTCTCCTGAAAAAATAAGGTTATCAAATTGCATTTAAATAATCATGTAAAGTTCAAAACTTGGAAAAGCAAAACAACAAAGGGAATGAAAATTGATCAGAAAGAAAGATAAATAGACTGAATGAAAAAGACTGAAGTCACTCATATTCATGTTAGAGATTCCATGGTTAGCAGAGTATCTTTTGGTACATAGACCAGTGACTTCAGCTAATGCAATTATTTGGCAAATGACTAACCACTTTCTGTGCTGTTAAAGAGTCATTAAAATTTTGCTCAATTATATGGTAACTATACAGAAACTGACCCTAGAAGAGCTATTACTAATAAGCATTGAGAACATTAAAAAACATACTTAGAAGCAAATATGATCATTCATACAGTCAGTGTTGATAGTATTTCCTCTGTCAAAGGGTTGGAGAATTAATAAAATAAATGAAAATTCTGAGAAATTATGTGGAAGTGAACATGAAAGTCTGCTCAAATACTAACGTGTTGCTGCACTGTAAGGGGCCCCAGGCTAAAGAAAACCTTTCACTGCCATATGGTAGACATTGGTCCCTTGGATACAGGCCTCATTAAACAAGTTCTTCCAATCTTTTCTTAAAAAAAAAAAAATTCAAATAACATATAAGTAAAAAGGGTTAAAATGATAATACTCTTTTACTCATGTATGGTTCTTCTCAAGAATTTTTCAAGGCCCACATCAAGGCCAGGACTCTGGTACGGAGAGTGAGGGATCTAGTGTGTAAAATTAAAGAGGCGTTGAGAGTGAGCACCTTATATTTTGTGTTCTAAACACCTCACTTACATCCCCCTAGTCCTGGTCCTGAAACTTATGCAAATGTATGTATACAATTTATACAAATTTACATATAATTTAAAATCAAAATAAGATCATCCTCTACATGTGTAACTTGCTTCACTCAACAATATATGGCAAGCAATTTTCCTTATTACTATATATAGTTATATGTCATTCTTTCAAATATCTGCATGATATGTTACAATACAAATGGACTATAATTTATTAAATCCCCCTCTTGTGATAGGTACTTATATCATTTCCAGTTTTTGAGTACTGCTAATGATACTGCAATTTTATACATACATCTTTGTGTACTTGTGTGTTTCAGTAAATTATTATCAATAGTGTAATTGTACATTCAACAAATACTCACATTTTAAAGGTTGATAGATACTGACAACTTTACCTCTAAACTACAGCAATGTCAAGTCAAACTTTCTGAGATGGTGGAAGTGTTCTCAATTGGTGTTGTCCAGTATGGTAACCACTACCACATGAGGCCATTGAACACTTGAAATGTTGCTAGTGAGACAAAGGAATTGAATTTTGATTTTATTTCATTTCAAATCTAAATTTTTCAGTTGATTATCTTTGATTTTCATTGCTTACAGTCATTGGCTAGGGCCTCCATAAAAATATTGAATAATACCTGTAAATAAGCAGATTTTTTTTTTATTCTGAGCTTCAATCAGAATACTTTGAGTGTCTCACCATATGTGTGACATTTGTTGTTGGTTTCTGATAGACTGTCTTTATCAAAGTAACAGAACTTGCTAGTGGGCTGACCCAAAAGCCATTCTGTGGCCTCTCATTATAGATGCTGCAGAGCCTGTTTTATAGGAAGTCTGCTAGTGTTTTAAGAGAGAGATAACTTGAATCGTCTTAGGGGATAGGTGTCAGTTCATATGTGAGTGTAGGACTTGTTGACAGTTCTCCTTTCTCTACATCTAGTCTTGCTGTGTGGAGCTGTGGCAGCCCTTCTAATCATAAGCAACCAGCATGAGAATGAAGAGCTGAGAGCTAACTAAGCATGGGCAGAACACAAAGCTGGAATGAGCGAGTCCTGGGTTATATTTTTGGCTCACTGACCCAGTTCTGAGACTGTCTGCTTCTGAAATTATTTTAAAATAAACACAAAATGTTTTTGTAGCTTAAACCACCATTCATGGAGTTTTCTGTTATTTTCCACCAGAAGCATTCTTAACCGATACCTCAAATTAAGAATTTTTTTCTATTTCTGGTTTTATGAGTATTATTAAAACCAGAAGTGAATGTCATAATTAGTCACATATTTTTACAAAAATAACTTTCAAATAACAGCAGATACTTAAATAGTGCTTAATATATGGAAGGCACTTATTCTAATTTTTATATTTATTAACTAAGTTAATTTTTGTAACAACTCAATGGGGTAGATATTATTATTATCCGTATTTAAAGATGAGGAAATTGAAACACAGAGAGGTTAGGTAAATTGTCTACGGTTACACAGTTAGTAAGTGACAGAGTCAGGATTTGAACCCATACAGTTTGGCTCCAGAATCCTGGATTCTGTTTTACCTCCAGTATTGAGAAATGATGCATGGGCCACAATATATCTTTTTCAATTCCATCATTATTATTAGTTGTCTTTATTGTAAGAGTGGCCAACAGAGCCATTTAACTGAATTAATGGGAAATGAATATGAATTAAGTATTGTAATATGGTCTGTAATACACGGTAAAAAGAGCACCAATAAAATTCAATTGATTAAGCATAAAAGCAAATCCTAGCTTTTCTTACTCAATTTACTTTCTTAAAGTTTGACTTCACAAATTCATTTCTTGGATTTCTTTTTTCTTTCTGGGACTCAAAAGAACAATATCCTTTTCTTATTCTTCCTGAAGCTAGAATTATAATAGATGAATTAAGGCATTTTTTGGCCATTTCTTTGACATGTCCTGACTTTAGCCACGTTTTCTTCTTTTTCCTATGCTCCTTCTTTGATCAAGAACACTGATGCTTGTGTTCTCTGTCATCGAGGAAAGTAGCATAGAAACAAACAAACAAAACAAGCAAGAACTTAATACTCCCACCTACTCCTGGGTTTTTATGCCTCATCTCATTTGTTCTATCTAGACTGAGTGTGACTCAACATAAAGGGAAAATGTCTTAAAATCCTGTTGGCACTCCATAAATAATAAATGGTAATAACAGAGCCTCCAGACAACAGCATTTATGTAAGTAAATGTGAACATGGATTATCTAGTATGTAGAGTACAATAGGAAGTACTTTTCAGCTTTTCAGAAGTTGTTAAAACAAAACTGTTGATACTTGATAATGTTTTAAGGCACTTGTTCTATTTTTTTTCTCTTTTATATTCTTTATGTATTCACTGGCATCTGGCAATGCCTTTGGAAATACATTAAATTCAAAATCACTAAGTAGGAGTTGTGCAAAAGACAATATTAGTGGCATGATTACACTCAACCATGATTGTAGGCTTATTCATTTTAGGCTTATTTACCATCACTTAAGGAGGATAGGTTTTTTTTGTGTGTATACAAGTATAATAATATTTAGTTCATAGATTTATCATCATCATCATTGCCATCTTTATTATCATTATCAAGGTGATAAATTATCTAGTCATAATTATCACTGTTATGTGAGGTTTTTGTGTATTTGCCATTTAACATAATTCATTTTTAATGATTCTTTTTAAAAAAATCATTGCTAGATGTGTAATTAAATGTCAAAGAATCTATATAATTAATATATACTCTGGATAAACACTATAATCTCAATTGCAAATAAATTCATGAATTAACAAATGTATTCTTGCCTCTCTTTGGCAAATATATACACAAGAGATTATATAGATGTTACCTATTATGTAAATATGGGGTTTATTTTAGCTATCCCAGACAGAAAGTGAGAAAAATAAAGAAGATGATGTCAGAGGATTTATAATTCACAGGGACAGGAGCAGGGGTATTCATAATGTTCACAACCACAGAAGAAAATAGAAAGAGTAAGATGGACCATAAAAATGAAAGTAGTAGAATAGAGTGAGAAGAAATTGAATAAAGGCAATGAGATTTAGAGACTTGAAAGGGAGGCTGGAACTATTGCTTTGATGTAGAATGCACTGGAACCAAATAAAGAATAAAATAAAAATCTACAAGTAGGTTGAAAAAGGAGACATTCTAGAGAATTCAGATAGGAAATTTGGGTTTGTTTGGCATGGCAGTGTCTTCTTTCAATTTCATGCTTATAGGAGCACAGATGGGAAACTTAAAAAAAAAAAGGCAGGGCCTTTAGTGGGAGCTCTAAGGGTGTTACCTTATTATTATTATTCCTGAAAGAGTACCAACTTTCCATGCTCTTTAATTTTTTTTTTGTTTCATAATGGAATTCAGGTAAATTGCCTGTGTAATACCCTCATAGACATATCAAATTTTCGGAAAAAATAGTATTTTCTTCTCTACGTCATAGCTTCATGGTGGACCAAGCTTGCTTTTTCTGTGTGTTTGGACTGTTGTCATGCACAGCTTCCTCTGTGAAGTCTAAAATTAACTCTCAAGTTAAAATTTGAAGCAGGATTCAAATCCTGATTCAGCTCCTAGCAGTGTCACAGGTTCTATAAGCTTTTGTTTCTTCATCTATAAAATTGGAAAAACAATTACACCTAATTCAAAGGTTGTAAGATAGGAGATAAAATTGGGAAAACAATTACACCTATTTCAAAGTTTGTAAGGTTGTTCCATTGTGAATGGAACATAGCAAATATTCAGCAGTTGATATTATTCCTTTAATAAGAACCATCTAATAGCCATTAACTCCGTCATTATCCACCTGCTGCTTTGTTTAATGGCTGAGTATTGGACTGATGGGAAAGATCACTCTGCCTAACTAAATGTTTTTTTTTTCTGGCCATGACAGGGGTATCTACCTGGTTTACTGGTTCAGAAAGAAATAATGTTCATGCATATTTGTGATAATATTAAAGTTCCTATGAATCAGGAAAAACTGCATATTAAAAGGCACCTCTTGTTTGGAACTGCATAGAACCAACCAGTTTGACCTTGTGACTCCCACAAGATGAGATTTGAAGTGTTATATCATTGTGAGGATGCAGGATGCAGGGAGGCAGGGTGGGCAAGGGCAGAAAATATTCCTCTGGGACCCTTCTGAGCCTAACTGGATCCTACTCTAACATTTGAAAATAAGGGGAGCACAATGAAGAAATGGATAATTTACAATGCTGTGTGCACAGTGACTTGGGCTGACAGCTTAATGGAATCGTCATCCCTTCATCATTCTTCAGATCATCAGTTAGATAATGCAAATGCAGACTGACATGACTTCTGTGGTTGTTACCACTTGATTTGAAAGATATTTATTAAGATAGTTGTTTTGGGAAAGAAAGAGCAAGAGATATTTCTTAAAGGTTAGGACCATGTTTCTCCCTAATATGGATTGTGTATCACAGTCTTTTACAACTACAATAGTTTTTTTACTCAATGAAAAAATGAAACCCTTACTTAAAAAATTGATTTATTAAATTGCTTAGATTTGCTTTTGCTTTTAAAGTTACACTGATTCATTGAATTTAATTATAAGGGAACTTGAAACTCATGCTTTTAATCTGTCTTATCTCCTCTTGGACTACAGATCCATAATGTATAAAACCTTCATGTGTGGTCTCTTCTAGTCCAGAATCAACATATATTAATTCCACTTATTCTTTTGAATATTTCATGGCATGGACATCAAAATAGTATATGTATATATTTGTCTCACCAAATTTTCTCTTTTCATCTTAGATATATTAAATAAAAACAACCAAAGAAAGGCAGCAATGAAATCACTAATGCCTACTGTTTATTTTTTATTTTTTAGCAGAAATATTTACAATAAAATAAGAATCAGAACATAGATTTATCACCTAGAAATGTCTCAGCAATATCTATAGCTTTTCAAGCTATGTGTCAAAGTAAACAGTCTTAAGATTTCTTTTTCACACACCTTTTTTTACTGAGGGAAATTGGTATATAACATTATATTAATTTCAAGTGTATAACATAATAATTTGCATATTTTATAATTTGTTTGCATATATTACAAACTGATCACCACAAAATAAGTCTAGTTCCTATACATCAACATACAACTGACCTTTCAACCTTTTCACTCTTTAAATACCTTCCCCTCTGATAACCATCAATCTGTTCTCTATATATATGGGTTTTGTTTTGTTTCTTAGGCTCCACATATAAATGAAATCATATAGTATTTGTCTTTCTCCGTCTGATTTACTTTATTTTGCATAATACTCTAAAGGCCCATCCATATTGTTGCAAATGGTGAGATTTCCTTCATTTTCATGGCTGAGTAGTATTCCATTGTGTATATATATCACATCTTTTTTATTCATTCATCCATCAATGGCCACTTAGGTTGTTTCCATATCTTGGCTATTGTAAATAATGCTTCAATAAACATAGGGGTACATATCTTTTCAAATTAGTGTTTTTTTAAAGATTTATTTATTTTAGTGGGGGTGGGGCAGAGGGAGAGGGAGGGAGAGTCTTTTAAATTTAAATTCAATTAATTAACATATTATGTATTATTATTTTCAGAGGTAGAGTTCAGTGATTCATTAGTCTTAAATAATACCCAGTGCTCATTACATCACATGCCCTCTTTAATGTCCATCACCCAGTTACCCCATCCCCTCATCTCCTTCCCAGCAACCCTCAGTTTGTTTCCTGAGCCTACGAGTCTCTTATGGTTTGTTTCCATCTCTGATTTTATCTTGTTTCTCTTCCCCTATGATCCTCTGTTTTGTTTCTTAAACTTCCAGACATGACTGAGATCATATGATAATTGTCTTTCTCTGACTGACATATTTTGCTTAGCATATTACCCTCCAGTTCCAACCATGTTGTAACATGGCAAAATTTCATTTTTTCATGGCTGTATAACATTCCATTGAATGTGTATATATATATATATATATATATATATATATATGCATATGTATGTATATATATATATGTACTTACATATACCCCACATCTTCTTTATCTATTCATCTGTTGATGGACAACATCTGGGCTTTTCCATAGTTTGGCTCTTGTGGACATTCCTGCTATAAACATTGGTGTGCCGGACCCCTTTGGATCACTACATTTGTATATTTGGAGTAAATCCCTAGTAGTACAATTGCTGGGTCATAGGGTAGCTCTGTTTTTAACTTTTTGAGGAACCTCCATACCGTTTTCCAGAGTGGCTGCACCAGCTTGCATTCCCACCAACAGTGTAGGAGGGCTCCCCTTTCTCTGTATCCTCACCAACATCTGTCATTTCCTGACTTGTTAATTTTAGCCATTCTGACTGGTGTGAGGTGAGACCACATTGTGGTTTTGATTTGTATTTCCCTGATGCTGAGTGATGCTGAGCATTTTTTCAAGTGTCTGTTGGCTATTTGTATGTTTTCTTTGGAGAAATGTCTGTCCATGTCTTCTGCCCATTTCTTGATTGGATTATTTGTTCTTTGGGTGTTGAATTTGATAAGTTCTTTATAGATTTTGGATATTAGCCCTTTATCTGATAAGACATTTGCAAATATCTTCTCCCATTCTGTCAGTTGTCTTTTGATTTTGTCCACTGTTTCCTTTGCTGTGCAAAAGCTTTTTTATCTTGATGAGGTCCCAATAGCTCATTTTTGCCTTTATTTCTCTTGCCTTTGAGATGTGTCTAGCAAGAAGTTCCTGCAGCCAAGGTCATAGAGGTTTCTGCCTATGTTCTCCTCTAGGATTTTGTTGGATTCCTGTCTCACACTGAGGTCTTTCAACCATTTGGAGTCTATTTTTGTGTCTCGTGTAAGGAAATAGTCCAGTTTCATTCTCCTGCATGTGGCTGTCCAATTTTCCCAACACCATTTGTTGAAGAGGCATCTTTTTTCCATTGGATATTCTTTCCTGCTTTGTGGAAGATTAGTTGACCATAGAGTTGAGGGTCCATTTCTGGTTTCTCTGTTCTTTTCCATTGATCTATGTGTCTGTTTTTGTGCCAGTACCATATTGTCTTGAAGATTATAACTTGAAGTCAGGAATTGTGATGCCACCAGTTTTGGTTTTCTTTTTCAACATTCCTTTGGCTATTCTGGTCTTTTCTGGTTCCATACAAATTTTAGGATTATTTGTTCTAGCTCTGTGAAGAAAGTTGATGGTATTTTGATAGGGACTGCTTTGAATGTGTAGATTGCTCTAGGTAGCATTGACGTCTTCATAATATTTGTTCTTCCAATCCATGAGCATGGAACATTTTTCCATTTCTTTGTGTCTTCCTCAATTTTTTCATTAGTGTTCTATAGTTTTCCAAGTACAGATCCTTTGCCTCTTTGGTTACATTTATTCCTATGTATCTTACGGTTTTTGGTGCAATCCTAGCTGGATAAATGGGATTGACTCCTTAATTTCTTTCTTCTGTCTCGTTGTTAGTGTATGGAAACGCAACTGATTTCTGTACATTGATTTTATATCCTGCCACTTTGTTGATTTTCCTGTATGAGTTCTAGCAATTTGGGGGTATAGTCTTTTTGATTTTCCACATAGAGTATCATGTCATCTGTGAAGCATGAGTTTGACTTCTTTGCCAATTTGGATGCATTTTATTCCATTTTGTTGTCTGATTGCTGAGGCTAGGACTTACAGCACTATGTAGAATAGTAGTGGTGATAGTAGACATCCCTGCTGTGTTCCTGACCTAAGGGGAAAAGCTCTCAGTTTTTTGCCCATTGAGAATGATATTCACTATGGGCTTTTCGTAGATGGCTTTTTATGATATTGAGGTATGTACCCTCTAGCCCTACACTCTGAAGAGTTGTAATCAAGAAAGGATGCTGTATATTGTCAAATGCTTTTTTGCATCTATTGAGAAGATCATATAGTTCTTGTCTTTTCTTATATTTATGTTGTGTTTCACATTGATTGATTTGTGTATGTTGAACCACCCTTGCATCCCAGGAATAAATCCCACTTGGTTGTGGTGAATAATCCTTTTAATGTATTGTTGGGTCCTATTGGCTAGTATTTTGGTGAGAATTTTTGCATTCATGTTCATTGGGGATATTGGTGTGTAATTCTCCTTTTTGATGGGGTCTTTGTCTGGTTTGTGGATCAAGGTAATGCCGGCCTCATAGAATAAATTTGTAAATTTTCCTTCCATTTCTATTTTTTGAAACAGCTTCAGAATAGGTATTAATTCTTCATTAAATGTTTGGTAGAATTCCCCAGGGAAGCCATCTGGTCCTGGACTCTTGTTTATTGGAAGATTTTTGATTACTGCTTCAATTTCCTTACTGGTTATGGGTCTGTGTGGGTTTTCTGTTTCTCCCTGGTTCAGTTTTGGTAGTTTATATGTCTCTAGGAATGCATCCATTTCTTCCAGATTGCCTAATTTGTTGGCATATAGTTGCTCATAATATGTTCTTACAATTGTTTGTATTTCTTTGGTGTTGGTTGTGATCTCTCCTCTTTTATTCATGATTTTATTTATTTGGGTCCTTTCTCTTTTCTTTTTGATAAATCTGGTCAAGGGTTTATCAATCTTATTAATTCTTTCAAAGAACGAACTCCTAGTTTCATTGATCTGTTCTACTGTTCTTTTAGTTTTTATTTCATTGATTTCTGCTCTAATCTTTACTAATTTTTATTAATTCTCTTCTCCTGCCAGGTTTAGGTTTTATTTGCTGTTCCTTCTCCAGCTCCTTTCAGTGTAAGTTTAGGTTGTGTATTTGAGACCTTTCTTGTTTCTTGAGAAAAGCTTGTATTGCTATATACTTCCCTCTTAGGACCTCCTTTGCTGCATCCCAAAGGTTTTGAACAGTTGTGTTTTCATTTTCACTTGTTTCCATGAATTTTTTAATTTCCTTGTTGACCCATTCATTCTTTAGCAGGATGCCCTTTAACCTCCAAATGTTTGAGTTCCCTCCAAATTTCCTCTTGTGATTAAGTTCAAATTTCAGAACATTGTGGCCTGAAAATATGCAGGGAATGATTCCAGCCTTTTGATACTGGTTGAGATCTGATTTGTGACCCAGTATGTGATCTATTCTGGAGAAAGTTCCATGTGCCCTTGAGAAGAATGTGTATTCTGTTGCTTTAGGATGGAATGCTCTGAATATATTTGTGAAGTCCATCTGGTCCAGTGTGTCATTCAAAGCCCTTGTTTCCTTGTTGATCCTCTGCTTAGCTGATCTGTCCATTGCAGTGAATGGGGTGTTAAAGTCCCCCACTATTATTGTATTACTATCAATGTGTTTCTTTGATTTGTTATTAATCGGTTTATATAATTGGCTGCTACCAAGTTGGGGGCATAAATATTTACAACTGTTAGATCTTGTTGGAAATACCCTCTAATTATAATATAATGTCCTCCCTCATCTCTTATTACAGTCTTTGTTCTAAAATCTAATTTGTCTAATATAGGGATTGCCACCCCAGTTTTCTTTTGATGTCCATTAGCATGATAAATGGTTTTCCACCCCCTCACATTCAATCTAGAGGTGTCTTTGGGTCTAAAATGAGTCTCTTGCAGGCAGCATATCAATGGGTCTTTTTTTTTTTAAATCTAATCTGATACCCTGTGTCTTTTGATTGAGGAATTTAGCCTATTTACATTCAGAGTAATTATTGAAAGATATAAATTTGGTGCAATAGTATTACCTGTAAAGTCACTGTTTCCATGTATTGTCTCTTTTCCTTTCTTGTCTGTGTTACTTTTGGGCTCTCTCTTCACTTAAAGGATCCCTTTTAATAATTCTTGCCGGGCCGGTTTAGTGATCACAAATTCTTTTAGTTTCTGTTTGTCGTGGAAGCTTTTTATCTCCTTCTATTTTGAATGACATCCTAGCTGGATAAAGTATTCTTGGCTGCATATTTTTCTTATTTAGCACTCTGACTATATCATGCCAGTATCATGCCAGTCCTCTCTGGCCTGCCAGGTCTCTGTGGATAGGTCTGCTGCCAGTCTAATGTTACCACCCTTGTAGGTTACAGACCTCTTGTCCTGAGCTGCTTTTTGAATTTTCTCTTTGTCCCTGACATTTGCAATTTTCACTAGCATATGTCGGGATACTGTTCTATTTTTATTGATTTTGAGGGTGATTCTCTGTGCCTCCTGGACTTGAATGCCTGTTTCCTTCCCCAGATTAGGAAAGTTCTTAGCTATAATTTGCTCCAATATACCTTCTGCACCCCCTGCCTTTTCTCTTCTTCTGGGATCCCAATTATTCTGATGTTTTGCTTTATGGTGTCACTTATGCCTTGAATTCTCCTCATCATGATCCAGTAGTTGTTTATCTCTTTTTCCCCCAGCTTCTTTATTCTCCATCATTTTGTCTTCTGTATCACTAATTCTCTCTTCTGCCTCATTTATCCTAGCAGTTAGAGTCTCCATTTTTTATTGCATCTCATTAGTAGCCTTTTTGATTTTGACTTGGTTAGATTTTAGTTCTTTTATTTCTCCAAAAAGGAATTCTCTAGTGTCTTCTGTGCTTTTCTCAAGCCCAGCTAGAATCTTTGTAATCATTATTCTGAGCTCTAGTTCTGACATCTTACTTATGTCCATACTGATTAGGTCCCTGGCAGTCAGTCCTGCCTCTTGTTCTCTTTTTTGAGGTGAGTTTTTCCATCTTTTCATTCTTGGAGAAAGTGATCGCTTTTCTATTTGTAAAGTTGCAGCTATTTTCTTAGATCTCCGGTTGAGTTCACAGGTGTTCAGAATGATTTGATAGATATCTAGCTGAATTCCTGGGACCAGACATAACTAAGGTCTCCTTCTTCTGTGCCATCTTGGACTTCCAGTAGCTTTTCAGTTTCTTATTAGAGAAAATAATTAAGCAAGAATATTGCTGGAATAAGAGTCTTCCCCAAATGAAAAACACTTTAGAATATTTATTTCTCCTTACAGTCTCTGAATTAAATGTCATAGCCTTGCCCCTTGGGGAGAGTCACATACTACAACCCATACTGGAGACAAGACTGTGTGTTTAAATTCAGCTTTGGCTGATAAAATCTAGTGTTTTTATTTTCTTTGGGTAAGTACTCAGAAGTGGTATTGATCATATGGTAGTTATATTTTTAAGTTTTTTGAGCAAATTTCATACTTTTTGCATAGTGGTGGCACCAATTTACATTCCCACCAGGAGTGAAGAAGGGATCTCTTTTCTCCACATCCTTGCCAAAACTTGTTACTTCTTGTGTTTTTGATAATAGCCATTCTAACAGGTTTGTGGTGTTATCTCATTGTGATTTTGATTGGCATTTCCCTGGTTATTAGTGATATTGAACATCTATTCGTGTGCCTATTTGCCATCTGTGTATGTCTTTGGAAAAACATCTATTCAAGTTATTTGCCTATTTTTAAGTCAGACTGTTTGGTTTTTTGTTATTGAGCTCTTTATATATTTTGTGTATTAGACCCTTACCTGATATATAATTTGCAAATATCTTCTCCCATTCAGAATTTTGCCTTTCTATTTTATTGATGGTTTCCTTCGCTGTACAGAAGCCTCTTAGTTTGATGTAGTCCCTTTTGTTTTTTGTTTTGTTCACTTTTGTTATCTTTGCCTGAGAAGCCAAATTAAAAAAAAAATATTGTTAAGACTAATGTCAAAGAGTTTACTGCATATTTTTTCTTCTTTTATGGTTTCAGGTTTTACATTTAAGTCTTTAATAAATTTGAGTTTATTTTGTGTATAGTATAAGATAGCAGTCCACTTTCATTTTTTTTTTTTTGCATGTGGCTGTCCAGTTTTCCCAGCACCATTTATTGAAAAGACTGTCCCTTCCTGACTGTATATTTTTGCCTCCTTTGTCATAGATTCATTGACTACATATGTGTGGGTTTGTTTCTGAATTTTCTTTTCCATTCCATTGATCTATGCATTGGTTTTTATGCCAATACCATATTGTTTTGATTATTACAGCTTTGTAGTATAGTTTTAAATCTGGGAGCATGATACCTCCAGTTTTATACTTCTTTCTCAAGATTGCTTTGGCTATTTGGGGTCTTTTTTGTTTTCATACAAATTTTAGAATTATTTGTTTTAGTACTATGAAAAAATGCTATTGGAATTTTGATAGAGATTGCATTAAATTTGTAGATTGCTTTGGTAATAGAGACATTTTAACAATATTAATTCTTCCAATTTATGAGCATGAAATATATTTGCATTTATTTGTATCTTCAATTTCTTTTATTATTGTCTTATATTTTCAGTATACAGGCATTTCACCTCCTTGGTAAAACTTATTCCTAGGTATTGTATTCTTTTTGATGCCATTCAAAATGGAATGGTTTTTAAAGTTTTTCTTCCTGATAAATAAATAAATTTCTGTTATTAGTATATAGAAACACAACCAATTTTAATATACTAATTTTGTGCCCTGAAACTTTACTGAATTCATTTATTTGTTCTAAGAGTTATTTGGTGGAATCCTTAGGGTTTTTATATATAGAATTATGTCATCTGCAAATAGTGACAGTTTTACTTCTTTCTTTCCTATTTGGATGCTTTTTATTTCTTTTTCTTATCTGATTGCCAGGACAATAGCTTCCAATACAATGTTGAATAAAAGTGGTGAAAGTGGGCATCCTTGTCTTGTTTCTGATTTTAGACCAAAGCTTTCAGCTTCCCACTGTTAAGTATAATATTTGCTGTGGGTTTATCATATATCACCTTTATTATGTTGAGGTAGATTCCCTCTAGCCTCACTTCATTGTGTGTTTTTATCATAAATGGGTGTTGAATTTTGTCAGATGCTTTTTCTGCCTCTATTGAGATGATGATATAATTTTTACCCTTCATTTTGTTATGATGTAAAGTGATTGATTTGCAGATGTTGAAGCATCCTCGCATTGTGGAATAAATCCCCCTTGATCATGACGTGTGATCCCTTTAATGCATTGTTGAATTCAGTTTGCTAATATTTTGTTGAGGATTTTTGTTTGCATCTATGTTCATCAGGGATATTGACCTGTAGTTTTCTTTTTTAGTAGTGTCCTTGTGTGGTTTTGGTATCAGAGTAATGCTGGCCTTGTAAATTGAGTTTGGAAGCATTCCCTCCTTTTCAATTTTTTGGAAGAGTTTGAGAAAGATAGGTATTAAATCTTTGGAATTTTCATGGAATTCACCAGTGAAACTGTCTGGTCCTCGACTTTTGTTTTTTGGGAGGTTTTTTATTATTGATTCAATTGTCTTACAAATAATCAGTCTATTCAGACTTTCTATTTCTTCATTATTCATAAAGAATAGTAAAGATTATATATTTCTAGGAATTTATTTATTTTTTGGAAAATCATATATTTCTAGGAATTTATTAATTTTTTCTATGTTGTACAGTTGCTGGCATATAATTATTCATAGTAAATCTCTTGATCTTTTGTATTTCTGTGTTATCTTTGTAACTTCTCTTTCATTTCTAATTTTATTTATTTGAGCCTTCTCTCTTTTTCTCTTGGTGAATCTCGCTAAAGGTTTATCAATTTTGTTAATACTTTCAAAGAAGCAGCTCTTAGTTTTATTGATCTTTTCTATTTTTTATTCTATTTTATTTATTTCCACTCTAATCTTTTTTATGTCCTTTCTTCTACTACCCTTGGCCTTTGCTTGTTCTTCCTTGTCTAATTGCTTTAGGTGTAGAATTAGATTGTTTATTTGAGCATTTTCTTGTCTCTTGAGGTAGGCCTGTATTGCTCTGAACTTCCCTCTTAGAACTATTTTTCATGTATCCATAGATTTTGGGTTGTTGTATTTCTATTTTCTTTTGTCTCAAGGTATTTTTAAAATTTCCCCTTTGATTTCTTCATTGACCCATTGTTGTTCAGTACCACATTGTTTAACCTTCATATACTGGTGATTTTTTCAGTTTTCTTATTGTAATTGATTTCTAGTTTTATACCATGTGATCAAAAAAAGATGCTTGAGAAAGAGTTCAGTCTTCTTAAATTTATTGAGATTTGTTTTGTGGTCTAACATGTGATTTATCCTGGAGAACGTTCCATGTACACTTGCAAAGAATATGTATTTTGCTGCTTTTGGAGGGAATGATCTGCATATATTTATTAAGTATATCTGATCTAATGTTTTTAAGGCTGATATTTCCTTATTAATTATTGTCCTGATGATTTATCCCTCAACATAAGTGGGGTATTAAAGTCCCATACTATTATTATATTGCTGCCAATTTTCCCCTTTAGATCTGTTAATATTTGCTTTATGTATTTAGGTGCTCCTAGGTTTGGTATGTAAATATTTACAAATGTTGTATTCTTTTATTGGATTTACCCCTTTGTCATTAGGTAATGCCTTCCTTTGTCTTTTACTACAGTCTTTTAAAGTATTTTGTCTGATATAAGTATAGCTTTCTTTTTATTTCCGTTTGCATGGAAACTCTTCTTCCATCTCTTCACTTTCATTCTATGTGTGTTTTTAGATCTGATGTGAGTCTGTTGTGGGCACGTAATGAGTCTTGTTTTTGTTTTTGCTATCCATTCAATTACTCTATATCCTTGATTAGAGAATTTAGTCCATTTACATTTTAAGTAATTATTGATAGGTATGTACTTTTGCCATTTTGTTCATTGTTTTCTAGAGGTTTTGAGTTCCTCTCTGTTCCTTTCTTCTTCTCTTTCTGCTTCCCTTGTGGTTTTATGAATTTTGGTGTTATTTTAGATTCTGTATCTACTATAGGTTTTTGCTTTGTGGTTATTGTGAGGTTCATATATAACAGTCCACATATAGAACAATCTATTTTAAGTTGGTAGCAACTTAAATATAAATGCATTCTTTAAAAAATCTACTTTTTTACTGCCTACTCCTGAATATTTTATGTGTTCAATGTCATAATTTACATTTTTTTGTGTGTATCCCTTAACTGATTATGTAGTTACAATTCATTTTACTACTTTCGTTTTTTAACCTTAATACAAGCCTTATAAGGGATCTTTACTTTCATATATTTTCTTGTTATTAGTTAGTGCCTTTTCTTTTCAGCTTAAAGAAGACCCTTTAACATTTCTCATAAGAATGGTTTAGTGTTGATGAGCTCCCTTACCTCTTGCCTGCCTGGAAAACTTTTAATCTTTCCTTCAGTTCTGAATGATAGCCTTGCCAGGTAGAACACTTTAAATATATGATGCCACTCTCTTCTGGCCTGCAGAGTTTCTGCCCGAAAAATCAGTGGGTAGTCTTTTTTATTTTTAATCTTTTTAATTTTTTAAAAAGATTTTATTCATTTGAGAAAGAGAGATAGAGAGAGCACACATCCAGAGGGGAGAGGGAGAAGCAGTCTCCCCGCTGAGCCAGTCGGGAGTCTGATGTGGGGCTCCATCACCCTCACAAATAATCCAGTCCTCTCTCAAACTACTGCCTTTGCCCTGCTTTTTGGAATCAGTGAGTTTACACAGGAGCCCCTCAAAAAGAGTATCTCAGATTCCCACAGTTCTTTGTGTCCCCTGGATGTAAGCCCCATTGATTTTGAAAGCCAGACATTTTTTGTGCCTCCTCGCTGGTGTAGGTCCTAAGAGTTAGGATGCCCAATGTGGGGTATAAACCTTTCAGTTTTCAAGGAGAGGTTCTGTTCTGTAAGATCCCTCCCTAGTTTGTGCTGCCATGTGTAGATTTTGGTAAGACTTCTTTCTCTCCTATCCCTCTTCCTCCCTAACTCTCTCCAGCCCTTTTATCCCTTGTGGAGAAAACTGGTCAGCTAGTTTTCATGTTTTTTTTTTTAAGTAGGAATTAATCCATATGTCATTGTGGATTTGGAAGAAGTAAGTTCAGGGTCTTTTTATGCTACCATCTTGGACCACCCTCTCTATTTCCAACATATCTTAAGAAATCTGAAGAATTTCTTCACCTTAACCAATTTGAGTAAATGTGATTTTGTGGGTTTTTTGGTTGGGTTTTTTTCATTGGCCTCAAGGACAATCTGACCTTCTCATTTATTGTCTTATAATAAAATGTACAGGCATTTCAAGAGATGAGAGACAGGCTGCCCACTCAGAAGCATCATCCCACCCAGTAGGAAGAGAACCCAAATTAAGGATTCCAGAATCCAAACAAGCAACAATGTGAAAAAGAAGCCTAGTGCAGCAGAGGTGATCTGGATCCAGGAAGAAATGGAAGATGACTATAATAAAAAAGTAAGTCTTTAATTATAAAATGTGCTCTTGCTTGTCTTTTTTGCAGAATTTTAAATGCTATTAGAATTCACTCAACTGCTTTCTTCCTCCAAGACTGAATCATTGCTAATGTTTACTAAAGAAAAGTGCATTGTCTCTTGCTTGGTCTTTAGAAAGATTGTTAAGTTTTTCTCATCTCAGTGAAAAAGGTAATTATCATAGTGGACGGATTCAATTGCTTAAATTATATTTTGGGAATTGAATTTTTTCTTGGGGTCTTACTCTTTAACTTACTGGCTATTTGATCTCAGTCACTTTTTAAATCTCCATCTACCACAGTTTCCTAATCTGTAAAACTGAGATAATAATAGTGCCTATAAGCACTTGATAAGTGTTAGCTATTGGCAGAATTATTGTTAAATGAATGTTCTACAGTAGCCTTCCTACCCTTTTACCTGATGACTTTCGAGTATAAAATGTCTGGCAGGTAGAATACAGTGATATCAATAGTGGGCATTACCATTAGGCCTGGGATTGAACCAGGTGTTGAGAAAAATGAAAACATGGTCCTGACCTTAGACATCTTAAAATTTATTTATGTGCATAAAAATATGCAGTAGCAAAGTTGTATTCAATTGTGCAGATTTATTAAGCAATATACTTTGTGTACTTTTATACATATTATTAATCAATAAAAAGTTAGAACAAGAAATAGACAATTGCTATGACAATCCCCTAATGTGGGATGATAAAAAATAAAGACACTTTTAGCCTGGTTGGAATTAGAAATTGGAATTAATTAATTTTTGGAACCACCACACTGATAATAAAGTAGAAATCGTCATGAATCACCACTAATTTGGTTACCTTTTTAGAATTAGAGTTGGTTCCCAAACAAGATGAATATCTTTGCCTGCTTATAGGACAACTAAAATAATTCACTTGTTCTGTGTCTATACTATTTGAACATGGCCTCCTAGAAAGTTTCAAGGAAGTAAGTCTTACAGAAGAGTTTGCTTCATTCATATGTGACTTGCCAAAAAGCAAGAGAGAGTTTTTCTTCTATCTGTAGCAGAGAAGTCCTGAGACATAATGTCTGCCCCTTCTTATCATAAGCCCACCCCTAAACCACTCATTTAGCCTCGGGGGATGAAGCTCTCACTGCCTGGCTTATAATATCATAGAGGGTGAGAATATTGTGACTGACAGTCCCCAAGACAGCATGTTTTGGGAGAGATTGTTCGTTGAAGGAGATGAAGATAGGCAAGCAACTCACATCTGTTTGCATAACATGTAAAGAAGTTTAGACATTCTCAGGCTTGATCAAATTTTCTAAGTGGAGATAAGGGGACCAATCTAAAGATAATTGCTGCAATCTGAGTAGGACCAATGAGGACAATAGCTATGGAGAAGAGATGTGATAAGGAGAGATCTGATGGATGTAGTATCTATAGAAATGATTGACTCATTGGGTACAGAGGGAGGAATCCAGGGTGGATCCCAGATATCCAGTTTGGGTGACTTGGTTGAAGGTGGTGACAAACCTCTTAAAAAAGGAGACAGGAAGAGAAGTAAGTTGAGGCAGAAAGGAAATCCTAAGTTCAGCTTGGGACATGTTGAGTTGTAGAAAATGATAATGAATTGGAAAAACATAAGTAAAACCATACTGTAAAGATTTAAAAAAAAATAGATTCTTTCAACAAATCCAATATTTACATAATTCAAAACATCTACAGAAAGAAAAGAAAGAAAAAGAAGAGTTCAGTGACTGAGTTTGTTCTGGCAAAACCAGCTCATTGTGCACTTTGCTTTATTTGGGTCCCTAAAGCAGCCTTGGCCTTCTATTAAGAATATCTTTGTTCCACTGCATTTTGTTACTACTGAGAATACCTCTTTAAAGAATATCATTTTTCTCATTTCAAAATAATTCATACCTTTTAGAGAACACTTGAAAAGACAAAGTAAAACAATACATCATGTACAATAATAAATATTTTGACACAGTCTATCCTTTGTAAAATGTTTCCAGTTATAAATAACATGTCATTATATGAAATAGTCTAACAATACAGAAAAAGAGTAAAGATCACTTAAATCTCGCTACCTTGAACTAACCTGTTAGTGTTTTGTCTATGTTTTCATGTATCTCCGACACATGCACACCCACAAATTCACATTTACTTAGATGGGGTCATATCACATATGCTCTTTTTATAATGGACATCCATGTATTTTTTTAAACTGTTATTATTTACTTATGTTTCTTTTTCGTTTCCTTCCTTTTCTTTATTCCTTTATTTTCTTTATTCTCTGTCCAAAACATCTTATATTAATGATATATATGTATATATGTATTTTATATTTAGTAAATTACATATTATATAAATATGTATACACAAATTTTATATGTGTATGTTTAATGGATATATACAAAACTATGGAGGAATTGGTAATTGTTTTAAAATTGTTTTTAAAAACTAGGATCATTAATATACACTTATATACACTTTTCTTGCTTTCCTCCCTTTCTCCCCCATTGTGAAAATCCTGCCAAATCTCTTGTTTTAGGTATCACATTAGATTGTCTCATCTTTTTTGAAAGTAACTGTCCTAAGAGCAGGAACAGTGTTGTATTTGTTTTCTGTAACAGACAGAGACATAAGAGTGAATATACTGATATTATCAATAGCTTGAAGCGAGGCTATTGAGAATGAAAATATTTGGGCTGAGTAATTTATCAAAGCTCATTTATGCAAATCATGAAGTGACAACTCAACATCCCATGAAGCTGATAATATTATTATGCCTTCCCATTTCACATGAAGAAAAGGAGGTGTATTGACTTAAAATAACTTTTCCAAGAACCTGAAACCTGTGCATTGCAAAGTACTGCACGCCAGTCTCACCAATGCCAACCAAATATGTTATCCCTCGTGTTTTGTGCAATAAATGGCAGCCATAATAAAAGCAGTATGCCCTACTTAGCTAAGAGAGTAATTGAGTCTTGAGGACTCACACCATGTTCTTTGCCTGGAGCTTTTCGTGCTCCCTCCATCGTCATCTTCCTCTTTAGAGGTCTTTTCAGTGAGTAGTGGGCATGAATTTTCACATTCCATTTATAGAGGAGAAGAATGAGACACAGTAAGTTTATTTTATCAAATGACATGCAAGAAGTCAGTAAAGGAAAAAGACAAAGAAACCAGTTTTATTGATCCCCAGGCTATAATTCTGCTTCCTAACAAAACCTGAATTCTGGAAAACCCCGTTCAGCTTAAGTTTTGTTATAAAAGTAAATCTCAGCACTTGGTTAATTTATGGCTTTAAGGAGAAGAAAAGCAGGAAATATGGTGCTTCATTAGGAGCTGGTACATAGCTGGGAATGCAGAGTCAGTCTGGGTCTCTCCTGAGCTGTGTGTGCTGCACAGATGGTCTGCATCAAAATTTTCCAGAGAGTTTGTTGAAAGGCAAAGCCTGGGTCTACCCACTGAAGTAGAATCTGGAGGATGGAGCCTGGAATTTGGAAGGTGGACTAGAGGATACACTTTTAATAAACATGGCTGATAATTTTTATACATATGTACATTTGAGAACAATTGTTATGGCCTCCAAAGGACTCTCCTGGATCTTGGGTTAGTGGGAAAGGCAGATGCATACTGTAGGCTTTTGGAGAAGTTACTTAAACTCCCTGATTCTTGGTTTTCACACCTATAAAATGGGGATAATAGCACTTATTAACACATGAGGTTAGTGTAATAATTAAAAATAAAATATGTAAAGATTCTGTACCTAATGATTAACTATAAATGCCATCAAGAACAAATTAATCATAATTAGAGAAAAAGCTTGTGAGCTTTAAAAAACGTGAATCTGATTAACTTGGTGTCACTTTCAGTTTAGAAAAAGTCTTGAAGAAAGGAAGTTAGGAATTCAGTGATACACAGTGACTAAATTCAAATGAAGGTCAAGATTTAAAACTTCTGTGTGAAGCACCATCATTCCCTCACGGCATTCTTTAGGAGCAGATAGATAGGTAACATAATGGGAAAGCAGACCCAGGCAAAGGCATGCAATAGAGGAGGGCAGTTGCGAGTCCCATTCAGATGGGGTGCTGCTGTGTAGATAATGGTGGTAAAACTATGTTGACTCTGGTGCCAAATGGTGAAGCAAGGATACCAAGACAACCTGGAAAATAGCAATATAGATACAGACCTTAAGGAAAAGATTAAGATGTGCCAGGTTAGGGAAAAAATGAAAAACAAAACAAAACAAAAAACCCAGAATCTTTGTGAATTATAACTTTGTAAATGCATATGATGGAAAAAGTTCATACCTTTTCTCAAAAAGGGAAGCAATTAAAAAATGAAATTTGGAACCAATTCTAATGAGCACTGTAAGAAATTTTATCAAGGGAGCTTAGATGTGACTAGAAAAAAAATCACAATCTCCCATAGCCTTAGAGATCTCGACAGTGGAAAGAATAACTAATTGTCTCTTACAGCCTGTTTCAGTGGGAGAAACCTCCCCGTCCCCATTTTAGAATAACACAATAAAATACTGACTTTGGTCTTATTTAGTCTAGGTCCTTTCTGAATTAAGAACATTAACAAAATATCATTTCTGTTAATAGGTTTCCTATGTTGTGCCTCTTGTTTTATGTTCTATTATGTATTGTTCTTTTATACAAAACCAAATTAATCAAAGAGAGGGAAGAAAATGTTAGTTACTATTTATTGGGTTTTTAGCTAAGGCTAAGATTATTTTTTTTTCTGTTGAGTTGTATGAGTTTTTTATGTATCTTCAATATTAACTCCTTATTGTATATATGATTTGCAAATATTTTCTCATTCAATAGGTGGCTTTTTCATTTTGTTGATGGCTTTTTTTGCTGTGCAGAAGCCTTTTAATTTGATGTAGTCTCACTTTTTTTATGCTTTTGTTGCCTTTGCTAAATACTATTATGATGCTCATTTTACTTAGGAGGAAATTGAGTAGCAGGCTCAAAATCATTGAACTTGTCAGGGTCAGAGGAGGGATTGGACCCATACTACATTCTATGCACTAATTACTATATATAGAGAGAAGAGGGGCCACTTATGTTGTTAGATGAAAAGAATTTAGAAGTTCTTTATTCCATCAGTAACTGGAGAAACCCTGATTGTGTTAGATTCTGTTATTAAGTCCATTCCTGTATTTGCCCTGCTTTCTATTCCTGGAATCATCCCCTCAGAGACCCAAAGGGTGACATTACAGCAATGAAATGAGCCATCTGTCACTGAATATTTTGGCTGCAAAGCTTTATTTTGGATCCAGTAGGCAGGAAAAAGACCTGATAGGGATTCTGCAGGGTGAAGTCCAGGGCAAAGGTCTGGTAATGACATTGCTGCTGAATGAAAACTCTTCCTCCTATCCCCAAGGGCTTGCACATGCCTCCTACCCAATTTGATTGTGATGATCTGGCAAATATTATCAGGAACTGATTCCCCCAATTGTCATTCTGCTTCATTTTTGTTATCTGGAATCAGGGACAACTTACCTAATGACATAGAGGGAAAAGAAATAAAATATTTTAAATGATGTTAAAAACAATTTTTAACCTGTGACCAAGAATACTTAGAATATCTTTATTTTTAGAAATTAATAAAATTATGATTACATTTAGATTCCCAAAATTTATTTTCTTTCTTTTTTTTTTTTTTATTTATTTGACAGAGAGATAGAGAGCACAAGTAGGCAGAGTGGCAGGCAGAGGGAGAGGGAGAAGCAGGCTCTCTGCTGAGCAGGGAGCCGGACATGGGGCTCGATCCCAGGACCCTGGGATCATGACCTGAGCCGAAGGCAGCCACTTAACTGAGCCACCCAGGCGCCCCCCAAAATTTATTTTCAAAGCAAAGTTTTCTGCTTTGATAAAATTTACTCATTAAAAAAAATAGGAATTTCACAAGGCTTGCATTTTAGCTTAGGAAACCATGATAGGTCAACACTTTGTTTTAAATTGAATGCAGTGACTAAGGAAAAACACTTTATTTTACTTGCATGAATATATCAATTATTAATCAAAATCAAGATAAAAAATACATGTTTAATAGCCAGCAAAGAAATTTCTGACATTGGCCTCTGAGTTTGCAGGGACCAGGGAATGTACTTACCAGGAAACTAGTTAGGAGCAAATTTTGTTCCAGTTAAATAGGAAAAGGCATTTTAAAATTCTGAACTTTTATTAACCTCTCAACTTCCAACAATGTGGCTGGCAATTTACCATTTATCAACCTAGGCTCATCTTTACCTTTTAGGTTTTGGCATTTGAGTGATATATAGGCATAAAATTGGGGATGTCTACCCAGAACATCTCAACATCAAGAACATAATTATCCCTGAGCAAATACATCACAAAGCATTTTAACACTTGCTCATACCTTGCCCATCTGCAAGCATGCCTAATCCAAGAGCGAATATTTACCTAAATGTAAAGGAGACACAAGTCATTCTAAATAAGCAATTGAGTAAAATAAATAATAGGTGATATATTTTTATCATGTGTAAATGGAAGAACAAAGTGCATAAAAACAGGATGACAAACAAAAGGATCTCAAGAGTTACAAGTTTAGCCAGGGAAGCACAGTTATTCTTTGAGGATAGGGCAGGTTTCCTTGACAGGTGATGTGATGCTGACAGAAGTCAATCACAGGGGCCCTTTGGCTTGGCAGAGAGAGATGGCTCCTGACAAGTTGCTTATAGAATGGCCAGAAGCAATGCAGATCTGGTTAGGCAAGAGCTACAACAGTTAGCTCCAGTGGAGCCTGATGGATGATAGAAGGCAGTACACAGAAACTAAGGGCTGTGCTAAGGGCTCAGGAACTGAGGGGAGCAGGTCAGGGGATGGAGTACAATATGATTCAAGGCTAATTTAAAGACATCAACTGTGAATGAAGGAGAGGATATCAAGGGATTGCTGAATTAAAGGTATAGGGTCAGCAGGACAGCTGTGGTTTATTTTTTGTAAGGCAAGTTCAGATAGTTTAGTGTCTTCTAAAACTATGTATTAAGGAAGATTGGTTGCTAAAGTAATGTTGCAACTTTCTTCAAAGGACATTGGCTCTTTACCATTTCAGTCTAACTTTTAAACTTTAAATTTCTACGTTCAGAAATTTATTTATTTTTATATTTTTAAAAATTTTATTACGTTGTGTTAATCACCATACATTACATCATTAGTTTTTGATGCAGTGTTCCATGATTCATTGTTTGCATATAACACCCAGTGCTCCATTCAGTATGTGCCCTCTTTAATACTCATCACTGATGGGTATCCATGTTCAGAAATTTAAACATGATTCTCAGTGTTATTTCTAACAGCTTCAGCTATACTTACAATGTCTTGATCTTTTGAGGATAGGACAAGTCTGACAATATTTTTATTAGTTCTGCTTCCTAGGTATGGTAGGCAGAATTCTAAAATGGCCCCCCAAGGATCCACAGAACCTTTGAAAGTGGCGTATTATTTGGCAGAGTTAACCTTTTCAAAGAGAGATTATCCAGGTACATCTAATCTAATCGCATGAACCCTTAAAAGCAGCAAGCTTTCTCCTGCTAGTGGCAGAAGAGGAAGACAAAGAGATTCAAGACACAAGAAGGATTTCATGTGCTATGACTGTCTCAAAGAACCTGAAAAACTGACAGCAGTCTTGGGCTGACAGCCATCAAGGAGATGGAGTCCCTGTCCTATGGTAACAAGGAGCTGTGTTCTGCCAACAGTTTGAAAGCACTTGGGAATAGATTCCTCTCCAGAGCATCTAGAGGAGAACTCAACCCAGCTGACACTCCGACTTTGGCCTTGTAGGATCCACCCAAGACCACCAGACTTTTCGACCTCCAGAACTGTGAAATAATAAATGGGCACTGTTTTAAGTTGCTAGTTTGTGGCAGTTTGTCACACAGCAATAGATAAATGTTAGCTGTTATGTCTAGGCAAATGGGACTCCTGCCTGAGTGATGGAATAAACCTCGTCAATGCATTCATTCTAAATTTCCATGATCCTGTGGCTTCATCTTATATCACATTTGTTAATTAGCATACATTCTACTTTGTCAGACACAGGAGTATGATGAGGCCTCTGTGTGTTCCTCTCTGACAGCCTGGAGTGAATGATGTTACACTTTATTGTGTATCAGCTGGTGCAGGATTTAGCTCCATGAATGCAGAAGTCAGGTTCACCAGCTGCCCTATGCAGGGAAATCACCCCTGACAAGTTGAGATTTGCCTGTCACTCACTCCCTGAAATTCTTCTCATTTATGAAAGAAAATGTAAAAACAAAAATACATCACAGGCTGTTAAAATTGGGTGTTGCAGAAGGAAAAAAACCCTTCACTCTGACATCAGACAGATTTTCAAAATGTTCCTGGGGATTGCAGCATTAGCTGTTAATGCACTTGGACACTTGTGTTCGGGAGAATATGTGCTACTTACATATTCATGAGGGATCTTTCATTTGCATACATCCTAGTGTTAAGGAGAGTCAAAGCAATCTAATCTAGAAGGTTATCCCATCTTCCCTTTAGAACTGAGACTATGAAGGACCCCCTGATCAAACCTTTTAAAAACTTGATGTAGAGCAGAAAAACCTTCTAGGGGCCTGCCTTATGTTTTATTTTCTTTCTTTCCTAGTCATGTGAGAAGAGGCAAAAACCCAAGGAAAATCTTTATCTTGGGGCCTGATACACTAATAGGTTGATGTTACCCCTACCTCTGCTTCTAAGGGCCCAATAGCACCCATCTACAGCCAAGTTGAAGCAATCATGAGTCCCAGTTCCTGTACTTTTCTCATTAGAAAATAAGAATTTTCACATCTCTAAAATGGGGAAAATAATACTTACCTCATAGGGTTTTCATGAGAATTAAGTGGGAAGGGTATAGAAAGCCTTCAGCATTGTACCCGGCATTGTAAAGACTCTGGGGAGCAGCTTATTGATGTTATTTTAACTTCCCATTTCTCTGGAGAAGACACAGGGTGTGTGCTTGGGACTCGCTGGTTAACTCCTAATATGGCTTTTGCAGTGTAAGATTCAGATCTTATAGTTTGCAGTTAGCAATGGCTGAACAATGCAAGAGTTGTAGGACCTGGTGAAGCAGGAGGGTTGTTAACTTAGTTAAAATGTGCCACACACTTTCACGCACTACTTTAAGGGCAGTGTTTAGAAATGATCCTGATAAACTTGTGACGATCTGCTTACATAATTATATATTTGGAAATACACATCCAGATGACAGTTATTCTTCATTATAATACAGGGTGATGTGGAGAAATACAGAGCCCTATAGAGGGATTTTGTAGGTAACTAATGTCTGCATCACATTTCATAGTTTACAAAGTCTTCCACAGCAATTATTATAACAGACCTTTTGGGTTATAATACATTATCATCATCATCATCATCATTATCATTGTTATCCTCATTAAATGAATGCTGACATTAAGATTCAGGAAGACAAAGTGACTTGCTTGAACTTGTGCTTTAAATTCCTAGAGGTTAGGAAAGAAAGAGAGAGAGAGCGAAAGAAAGACAGATAGGAAGAAAGGAAGAAAGAGAGAGAAAGGAAGGAAGAAAGGAAGAGAGAAAGAAAATCCTAGGGAATAAGATTTTTTGTTTTCTCTCTAAATATTCCTATGAAGAGCAATTTACTTCTAAGGAGTTACTGACACATTCAACTGGGGAAGGATAGATTATTATTGTATTCTACCAGGAAACCAAATTAGAGATTATCACTGTATAATACAATGAGTCATAACTATCTAAATTTGTTATCAAGACAGGTAAATTAAGAAATCAGTTATAAATCTTCTGTGTGTTTTGGACATAAGGATATAATTGAATAAAGGGGTAATGTATTTGTGATATTTAGAAAGAAGGTGGAACCATGCAATGGGTTTCCTAGATAGTTCCATTTCTCCCTTACTCATTCATGACATAAATCTCTAGAGAAAAGAGACATGTTTTGAAGTTCACTTTCACTTCCAGTTGTTTATCTGTGGCCATGGAAAAATAAATTTCATGCCTGTAAATTCAAAGAGCTGGAAAATAATTCTGGAGTCACATCCACTTAGAAGCTCATTTATAACAGCTCCATAATTTCAGAGTTTTGAAGTTGCTTCCATACAAATATATCCCTCAGCCGTTTTTCTTCCTCCATCCACATTTGGAAGCTGGTGGAATCTTGGTAATAAAACCTCTAAGGGCAATGCTATTATAACCATTGTAGGGAAAAGAAGTCTTACGGACTTCTTGGAGAATGTGCCTTAGGGAAGGGGCGATCTTATCCTTTTTCTTTGGTGATACTGTTAGAAATTAAAGGTTAGTTATGTGTTCATGACATTTGTGGTTTTTTTCCTTTCACCAACTACTCAGCTATTGCTTTTCCTCCAATAGATACCATCTCAGTTGCTACACAGGCATCTGTTTTCTGTGGTTCCCAAAGCACAGGGCCTTGGGCAGTTGCCTTGCAATTTGCCGTAGGTTGACCTTGCATTAACACATACATTTTGATTTCTGTAAAAATGATAGTTCTACGCATTTAACTCTGGTACAACTTAGAGTGATGCTGCTAAAACTTTGCCAGTGAACTTTTGCCTTGAGGTGGTGGGATTTGGATAGTATGGCACAGTCAATGAAATCAAAAGGAATGTATCACCTGGGGAAAAGCATACATCTTTTAGATAAGCATGGAAATAACCATAACCCAAGGGAATGCCGTATGTTCTTTTCCTCAGGGTTGGGGAAGGATGGGGAGTAATTCAAGAATATTCTGATTGGTAGTATAAAAATGGGTACACAGAGAAGGCTGTTGCTAGGAGAGGTGAGCTAGGATACATGCACAGGTCCTTGGGAAAATGATAGGAAGAGCTTAGCTGTCAGTGGACATTCTGATCCTAGGTCTTAATCCTCACTTAGGTTGTTGTATATTTTTATGTTATTAGGGTACTTGAGTTAGTGAGAAGTTTTGGTCTGTATCTTGTAATTAGAAGAAGAAATGTCCTATATACCAGGTATGATTCTGGGGCTGATGAGGACCGGTGAGATATTTGCCTGACTAGTGCCAAATATCAGTCAGAAAGATTGAGCATCCAACAAGGCAGGAGCAGGAGTCCAGGACTTTCTCTCAAGTGGACCCAAGGTCAGGAAGTTGTCTCAGTGACTTATCTAGATCAGTCCATGCATAGTGGGATGTGAAATGCGGTTGTTCCTTTTGTATTACTGAGGGATTAAAGGCACCAAGTACCTCACATTCTACATTTAGAGTGATGCCAGGGTATAGTGAGAGGTGCTGGTACTGAGAACCAGCCCTATAACCAACCACCTTCCCTGCCTTCTCTTCCCAGATGAGGTCCCCAAGTAAACTTCATGTATGTGTGTCGGGGGGTGGTGGTGGTGGTGGGTGGGTGGGAGTGGTTGGAGAGAAAATGCTGCCTCTAAAAAGGTGCTATCTTTGTGGGGAGAAGTTATTCTTTCCATATATATACACATTATCACCTCCCAAGACCAAGGAAGGGAGACCTCAAGATAATTGCCCAAGACAGTTTGTGGGGCTGGGGTGGGTGTGGTGGGTCGAGGGTGGGAGTGAGTAGATGAGGGATGGTAGGGGACAGGTGCCTGAACTCTTCTGCCCTCCCCACCTTCACAGAGTCAGAAACTAGGGATCTCTTCATTGAAATTTGAGACCCATTGGAATTGCTGAGTGCTGATTGCTCCTGGGACAAGTAGAGAAAGGTTGGCAAAGAAATAGGCTGGGAGAGCAGGTTGCACAGACACAGTGGTACTTCATTCATTTAGGCTAACAAGGACATGAAAGTTGAGTGGGATGGGGGGTGGGGCTGGGCTATTTTCTGGAAGAGGAGTTCTCTGAAGCAAGAGGCTGTGGGGCTGATGGCCAGGGGTAGGAACTAAGAGTGGATGAGTAGTCTGGCCAGAGCCCCCCTCTCAAATCTGGAAACCTTGCAGGAGGAAGGTTGGTCCCACAAAGAACCCCATGTTTTTCAGACCAGTGTTTGACCCTGAGACACACAAACAGAAATAAAGCCAGTTATAGGTTGGAGAAACAGAATTGACAGCAGTCAGAACTGCAACCTTGCTCTGTCAAGTAAGGAGGCCTTGGCCCCATTCCTTCGTTTCTCACCACTCTAACGCTAGAGGAGCCAGTGCCTAGAAGGGGAAGGGATGAGGCCTGCTAGGGCAGATCAGAAACACCTGTCCCTAAGAGCCAGCCCTTGTCCCCACCACACACATTGAACACACTCTCCTTAGCCTGAGCTGAAGAGAGAAAAGGAAAAATACTTCAATCAAGCAACTTCAAGTTTTGAAACAAATAGTACTGTGTCTTAAACACTGGAATTAGACTATTCTAATAAGTAAAAGTGGCTGAAAATATTTTTAAGGGCATTAATCAGCAAGAGGAAAAGGGGAGCATTGACAGAAATATTTGGAGGCAGTTATTTATTGGAAGAAATAAGATGTTTTTGTTTACACACAGAACAAATCGAGTCTCCTGAATAAACTGAGTAAATATAACTGGGCAGACTCAAGATGGTAAAAAAAACACTGCACCAGCTAAGCTGGGTGCTACCAAGAAAGGAGAGAGACAAGAAAAATAGAAGAAAAGGAAATAGGTGGGAGGAGGGAAGAAGGGAGTAGAGCCCTTTATCTGTTTCTACCAAATTGAGGGCTGTGGAAGCTTCCAAAATGGGCCTGAGGAACCACCTTTGATGGACCCTGAGTCCAGAGGGTAATTCTTAAGTCTGTTGTACTTCATCTGATTATTCAACAATAAGTAAAACCAATGGCCACTCCCTTTCATAATTGTCATTTAAGCATATGTGTCTTCCTCTAGCTTGAACATGCATAGTTCTTTTCATCATTGAAATCTTTCATTATTTTTATTCCCTTTCTCTTGCTCTCTAAAATGTGGTACCTTTGGCTTAAAAAAGATATATATATATATTTATATTATATTAATACTTTAATATATTATAAGATGTTATAATATATTTATATTAATAATATATATAAAAACAGCAATTATTTTCTGAGTCTTTCATTTCCCTTCATGAACATAAGTAATCATTTGATTTTATGCCTTGAATGTGAGAAACAGAAGCTAAATCAATACTGCTGAACACATTTGCAAAAGAAAAGAGTTTTTAAGTAAGTTTCCCAATACACACAAATAGATAAACTGCCAGGATAGATTATTTGTCCCATTTCTAGAAAACAAAATAGGTATAGATTCTTTCCATTAAAATAGAGTTTATTTCTTGCCATTCTTCACACTGTTTATGCCAAAAAAAGTAAGGCAGTGTCTGCAGTTAGTTGAACAAAGAGCGAGTGGCCACTGAGATTGCTTTTTTTTTTTAAGATTTGACTGATTGATTTAGAGAGAGTGCATATGCGTATGCATGCGTACAAGAGCCAGGGGAGTAGCAGAGGGAGATGGAGAGAATCTCAAGTTGACTCTCAGCTGAAGGAGGGCCCATGGGGACTTGATTCACAACCCTGAGATACTGACCTGAGCAGAAACCAAGAGCTGAAGGCTCACCTGGCTGAGCCACCCAAGGAACCCAAGATTGTTTTTTGATTAAATACGCATACACAGATTTTCTCTTTTCTTGATCAAGAACATTTTTATCTGCCTCCACATTTCCAGCCTCGCTAAATGTAATTGTCAAGTTGCCAAAACAAGTTACCCTTAAATTGAGAATTTTATTGGAACAGTCATCATAGATGGCTGCCACACAGTTTGAAGGGCCACAAATACATCATCTGTAATGCTGGGAGGAACTTTCTGGAAGAATATAAATTTTACTCCCCCATGATTTCAATTTTATGGGAGACCATAACTTCTGGAATTCCTAATAAAGAGGGAAAAGAGGGTAGTTTTTAGTAGATGGTTTTAGAAGAAATGATTCAATGTGTTCTGCCAATATGAACTCTTAAAAGTGCAGGTGCCTCATAAATACCCAGGCTTAGCCTATATCAGGAACGCATTTACTGCTTTGATACTATGAATAATATAGACATTTACTATCTGGTATGACTCCCTAGTAGAACTTACATCAGGCACACTTAGATCACAGGATCTAAAGAAAGCTAACTTTTTGGTACACTTGAAAAAATAAAGCAATGAGATATACTCTTGGCTGTGGATTAGTGACTATTCATACAAATCAGAGGTTTTCCTTTTTTCTTCTCTCCACTCTACTTAAATGAAATGACAGAAGTCAATATTCACATGTGTATATTTGAGTGTATGTGCTGCTGAAGAGAGCACGACACCTGTATATATTTGAGTAAACCCACACATTTAATTTTTTTCAAAGATCACAATGCTTTAAAAGTATTTTCTTCTAGATCCTTTTCAGAAACTTTTTTAACCCACACATCAATGATGGTACTTTCTCTGTTAAATAACACCTATAATGAACACTTGCAGTGAGTAAATTCTTCAAACGAATTTTTTTCTCTTCTTTCTTTTTTTAAAATTTTATTTATTTATTTATTTTATAAGATTTTATTTATTTGACAGAGAGAGAGATAGCGAGAGCAGGAACACAAGCAGGGGGAGTGGGAGAGGGAGAAGCAGGCTTCCCGCCGAGCAGGGAGCCCGATGCGGGGCTCGATCCCAGGACCCTGGGACTATGACCTGAGCCGAAGGCAGACGCTTAACGACTGAGCCACCCAGGTGCCACCTATCTTCTTTCTTTTGGGTATTCTGGAAGGGTATTTATTTGCCCCCATCCAGTCCACCTCTGGAGAGACTGGACTTCCCAGGCTAATAGTAAGGGCTGTGAAAGTAACCTCAGCCCGAAATGCCAAACCTCTTTGCTCCTGTGCCCAGTAAAGGAATTTTCCTAAAAGCTGTGCACCCTTTCAGTCATTTTTAACTTGACATCTAAATTTGCTTTAATTGTAAGTTTAAGCAAATTCATGTTTTTGTCACTAGGAAGTAGAAAATATTGAATATCTTGTAAAATCAAATGACTGTAATTGGATAAATGTTTCACGATATGATTTGATTAAGTGCATTTTAATTGCCTTACTGGATAAAGCACCCTGAATAGCAAAGAAGGCATGTGAAATTTATAGCTATGGGGTTTTCAAAGTATCTTAAGTTTTTAGGTAGTCCTGTAAAGCACTCCAGTTACAACAAAAAGAATCAGTATTACTGATCTATATTTCCTCAGTTGTTCTGAATTCAGAAAAATTTTAAAAATAAGTTAAAAATTTTTCCTTTTTAATGCAAACTTCATCTTAACAGATATATTTATATATGTTTATGTTCATTTGTAATATTTATATATTATATATTATAAAATATATAAAATAATATGAAACATTAAAATATATGTTATATATTGCATATATTATATATATATATATATATATATATATATAAAACAGGGGAAGACAGCTGATTCTCTGTATTTAAGATGCCTTGATTAATCATGGAAGGAGTCTTCTTCTTCCAAACCAGTCTTTCTCTGTATGCCTTTGTTTGGGGCCTTGGACACTTTTACACCCCAGAGAAATGCCCAGTAGTGAGATTTGGGGTGTGTGTGTGTGTGTGTGTGTGAAGGTATGCCCTTTTTCTATAAAATGGGAGAAGAACCATGGAGAAGTAGTCTCATTCTCAGGCAAATAAATTTTTGGAAAGAGCGTATATAAAATTTGAAGATTTGAAAATGTAGTCCCTTAAAACTATTTGTATATGTAAACCCCCAAGCAAAGTTCAATGTAAAGACCAACCTAACTAGGCAATATCTTTCTTGATCTCCTACAGTCGAGTAGAATTTTACAAGGCATACCTTGAAGTGAACCTTGATCTACTGCCAGTCCTTGGTTTACTTGTTGCAGTAAGATTGACTAATTAATAGAACAGGTGAATAATGACAACATCAGGATTCAGGGGTATGATGGTAAATGTTTAACAACTGGCTCTTGGGGAAGGAAGGAAGCCTGATTTATAGTGTTTGCCCATTTCTGTGGTATAAATACTCCCCACTACAGCCTATTTCAAACTACAGTATAAAGTAATCTGGCTTGCAAAATTCCTGAAATTAACAATCAGTTCTCAGGCTCTCATGAGCTGGTCTGAGCCAGCTTTAGTACATCAGTGTGTCATGATTTATTAATTACACTGTTCTGATCAGAGTCAGCTGGGGAAGCAGTGGATTTGCAGTCTCCCAGCATTTTTCTATATGTATGCTTACATTTACATACTTATAAAAAACTGATACCTCTCTTCAGGTTTCCACCTGACACCTCCCTTGCCATCTCTACCATTCTTTGGCCTTGCACCTAGAATGATGATGGACCTGCCCTTACTTGGAAGCAGACCGATGCTGAGATAAAGATTTGAGTGCAATTTAGAGGTTCAGGGAACACCAGTAGGGGAGCAGGGAAAGAATACAGGGAAGAGAAGGCAGCCCATAAAAGGTGCATTATTAAGCCAGCCACAATGAGTGACGAGAGCTTACTCTCAGAGGTAAACACAGGCCTCAGAATCACCCTGCCAAAGGGACAGGGAGCTGAGACATTTATACATGAGTCCCTGAGAGCTGTTGGTTGAGGGCTGCTTCTGAGCTTGCTCATCCTGGCTCTTGCTGTTTTGTTAGTTATGTAGGCCCTTTCGCCCTCAGTTTTGGGATTTACATCTCAGGCCAGAGATATAAATATTGGCAGCTGGAAGAGGCCCAAGGAGTAAGGGTGGGCACTGATCAATGTCTGCTATGTGTTAAAACTTTCACCAAATATGGGAGTGCTTCATTAATATTCCTATTTTGTCTAAAAAGTCCAGTTTCTTATATAGCGTGTGCATGGTACCTAAAGAAACCAAACTCAAACCAATCACATTTTGTCTTGACCAGGATTTCTTACATTAGGTATGCATTAGAATCTCATAGAAAAATGCCTCCAAACACAAAAACCAGAGACCCCACTTATTTTTTTAAAGATTTTATTTGTTTATTTGCGAGAGAGGGAGAGCAAGCATGAGCAGGGGGAGGGGCAGAGGGACAAGCAGACTCCCTGCTGATTGGGAGACAGACATGGGGCTCAATCCCAGGATCCTAAGATCATGACCTGAGCAGAAGTCAGTTGCTTAACCAACTGAGCCACCTATGTGCCCCAACCCCACTCATTCTTAAATATATCAAAACTTGAGAGTCATTTCTTTAGAAGGTGTTTCCCAAATACACTGGTCCACACAAGGGATAGAGGGAAGTTCATTATGAAACGATTATCTTGGGTTATTGTATTAAAAATAGATCCAGGGATGCTCTCCAGGCCCCCTTTCTCTGAAGGTGTGGCCTCAGGTATACTTGTCTGTTTAAAGCATCCAAGTGATAATAATACACAGTCTGGTTTGAGAAAAACAGGAAGTAGAGTTACTTGTGGCAGTGGTCATAGGGCTGCAACTACAGGGGCTGAAACCAGGGATGATTTCTAAGCAAGAAACTGTAACTATGTTTTTAATATTTATATTAGTATATTAATATTTATATAAATATTATATATTTATATAATATATATTATGTATGTATATTATATATTTATTACATATATAATATATATTTACATATTTAATATTTATGTCAGAATTCCTAAGGGCCTGGTGGGGTGGGGTATGCCTTTACCCCATCTGGCAAAATTGGTATTAAAAGTGAATTGCCTGGTGGTAAAGAAAACCCACTAGTTCAGCATTTATGTAACTTTGCCCTGTCTGAATGAGTGTGGATGGAGGGGCAGGCACTTACTAGACCAGTACTGCTGCCTGCAATCTAGACCAGCCTAGTGGCCAAATTTAATGTCCCTTCAGAAGTTTGGGTATAAATGGAGAGAAGGAAAAATAGTAGCTGTGGGTAAAGGAATGAATAAATGGGTTATGTAATGAGGGAAATCCAATAGTACATTAACACCTCAGAAAAGGCTCAGAGCAGGAAGTGATATGTCTCTTACTATGGTGAAGCCATATATTGCTGGTACTGCTATTGCTTTTGGAACTTGACAAGATGGAATGGAAGCCTGAACACCTGAGTGGCCTTAGCTTAGGAGACATTGTCATACAATGTGATGACAATGGCCTGGATAGTTATTAATGACTGAATGAGATTCTAGTAATGTGCCAATATCTTTTGACTTTTATGATTATTTTGCTATTAGGGATTTGTGTTTGGGGTTGGGACTGTGATAGTATGATTTATAATAAGAAATGTGTATTTGCTCTAAGTCCCATTTCTGGCAGGGAGCTGCTATAACCCTTAAAATTTCCTAAGTAATAAGAGTGATAAAGGTGTCTTGATATCTATAAAAAACATGTTTCAACCACACCTGAGTTTATGTTATGCATTAACTTTTGGATAGCCCATGAGGATGAGGACTGGTTGCCAGGGAACCCTCCTTCCAGGAGAGAAGAGAGGCTAGAGATTGAGTTTAGTCACCAATGGGCAATGATTTAATCAATCATGCCAATGTAATGAAGCCTGTATAAAAACCCTCAAAAATGGGGTTTGTAGAGCTTCCAGGTAGGTGAACATGTGGAAATTAGAGCAGAGTGGCACACTCAGAACATGGAAGCTGTATGACCCTTCCTATACCTTGTCCTATATATCTCTCCCATCTAGCTATTCCTGAGTTATGTATCTCTTTAAGTGAACTGGTAAATATAAGTAAATGTTTGAGTTCTGTGAGCTGCTCTAGCAAATTAACCAAACCCAAGGAGGGAATCTTGGGAACCTCCAGTTTATACCTGGTTGGTCGGAAACACAGATGACAACCTAGATTTGAGGTGAGTGTGTGTGTGTTGGTGGGGTGAGGGGGCAGTCTTGTGGGACTGAGCCTTTAACCTGTGGAATCTGTTGCTATTTCCAGATAAATGGTGTCAGAATTGAGTTGAATTGTAGGACATTTAGCCAATGTCAGAGAATCGCTTGGTGTGGGACACACACACACACACACACACACACACACACACACACATACACACACACACACACACAGATTGGAATTGTGTCAGAATTTTAGAAGCATATCGGTGAATGTTCACCAACTCTGCTTAAGCATTTTAGAGGAAATTTTTTCCCTTTGTCAGTGACACAGTTGATTTATATTTTGCCTCCTTCTCACTCTCATCTCCTAATACATTCCCTCCCAGAGTCTCTGCCATAAATACTATTTTTTAACTTTCTATTATACAGACTATTTTCTTAAAAATTAAATTAGAAATTTTGCTAGTTACAGCAACTCTTCTAGGAAGCCTTCTCTGATTTCATATTCCTTTGGCCTCCCATACTCCAGTAGAAGCTTTCCTCATGGCACTTGCCCTGGCATGGAAATGATGTGTTTGTTATGTGTTGGTGGTTCCTGCAAGACTGCAGGCTTCACAGGTATGAACCTGGTTTTACTCATCTTTGTATCCCCATCCTTGAACACAGTGTCTGGTAGATACTGGGTATTAATAAATACCTACTAAACAAAACCACATTGCTCTTTAGGAGCATAGGAAAGAAACCCAAGAAGATAAACATTCTTTGTGAAACAAAAACATTTATGAGTCCTTTTGAAAAGGAACGTTCAATCTTATAAGCTATAAAAACTGATAGACTTTCATAAACTTGCATTTGTACTTCATTCCTAAAAGGATTGATTTGGTTAGTATTCTTGCAGCAAAAATATTCCAGCTATCCATGACCAGTCATTAATGTGTATCTGTCTGTTCCTTCTCTCTCTCTTTCTTCCTTTCGTCCTGTTACATTAGAGAATAAATATGGGCCTTTTAAAAGGATATCATAGACAACAATATTATCTATAATGATTAAAGATCATCATAAAGGTAATTTAACAATAAATCCCTTTAAGTCAAAATAAAGAATTTTTAGTAAGGATCACATCACTTATTTAAAATACGCTAAAGGAAAGAGAAAGTAAGAGGCTGAATAAAAGACAACTCATTAAAAATTTCATCCTAACAACTTGTATTAATGTCCAAAAAGTAAAATGTTAGTCTGATGTGACCTGAGAAATTCCCTTTGTGGAATATGACTTTGAAATGAAAGATTTTCAAGAATGATTCATGGATGTATGTTTTGTTGCTGTATTGTCACACTCTGTGTAGCCAAAGCCGCAGAAGAAGTTATTGGGAGATGTTAGAAAATTTTTTTCCTTGAGGACTCCTAACACGGGGTTTGAAACCACTCTTGCTGAGGGGTTCTAAAAGTGGTCTGAGACCAAAGGACCCTTTACCTCTTCCTTTAGTCTTCAGAATAGTCCCCTGTGATGGTGGCTGGATATTTCAAGTTGGATTGGAATAAATTTAAGAATAAATTTATCTTTATAAAGAGAGAAAAATGCTGCAATTTGGTGATAATGATACATTTATTTTGGGCTCCTGGGCTTCAAATCGATATGGAACTGAATCATATAGAAATTATAGTATGCAAATGAAGTAGTTGAGATGCTAGAGCTTCCTCTCATGATATTAAAATTAATGCTATCAGATGATGCTGCATATTAAGTCAGGAGAAAATATTCTCAAATGAATGTTGGATTTCATATTAGAACATCAAAAATCATCGTTCGGTATCATGTGATTTTGACTGGGGACTTCTTGTGATAAAACAAAGTTTTCTCCCTCCCCTCAACCCCTTTCTTTTTCTTTTCCTTTCTTCAGAGGTTACCTTGATAGTTCTTAATTTGGTAATATTTTTATTCTGCTCCTGATAGGAGATCATAAAAAATAGTGGAATTTCTGAGTCAGTCATAATGTGGAAATTACAGTTATTTCACTTTGTGTTTATGAAGGAGAAGAAGCAAAAAAAAAAAAGAAGAAGAAAGATAGTATGAAAACATGGTCTTTTTAAAAATGGAGAATGATTAAAGTGCTTTCAGAAATGGCCAGATTTGTAACCTGAAAGACTGAAGGCCCCATTTATTCACAGAAGAGGCACAGAGGAGTTATCTCTGCTGTAGTGACTCATCCGGCTGAGCTGGAAGGTCTACCCACAGATGAGAGGGTAATTTAGTTTCTAGGACAGTTCAGTCTTCTTGTTCGTTTACTCACAAAGGTGCTAATTAGGGAAAATTGTTATGGTGTTATTTTTTCACTTTAACATCTGTTCCCCATGAGCTGGACACAGAGAATTAAGTCATTTTGTAGAAGCAGCCAGGCAAGTTGGATGGCAGTGATTCTGAGTCATTGTCCTAAGAAGTTAGAGTGTAAAGCAAAGGCCTGGGTATGATAGGATCAGAACCCCATAAATCCATGGACTTCCAACATCCCGCTAAATAAACTCTCCATGTTAAGATTAGAAACCACAGCAGCCACTGCTATAAAAAACAATAGCTTTTGCACATAAGAGTTAGAGATGAGTAAAAATATATACAGTTTTACTTTTTTCTTAAAAATATGTTAATATTTGTACTTGGCATTGTTCTAACTATTGACATGTATTAACTCATTTAATCCTAATACCAACATCAGATATAAGGTAGGTATTATCCTCATTTTACAGAGGTCAGGTAAATACTTACAGGCAAGGAAACTGAGGCATGAAGTGGTTAAATAAATGAGTTGTGAGTCTAAGATTCTAACTCAAGCAATCTTACAACTAAAAATAAAATATCTATGTTGGTATCTATATATAGAAACAATCAGGACATATTGTATAGTAGAAACTTAGTACTCTTTTATTTATTATTTTTAAAGTTTTAGAAAAGCTTTATTTATTGAGAGAAAAAGAGAGAGAGCCACACAAGCAGGGGGAGGGGCAGAGGGAGAGAGAGATAAGCGGACAAGATGCCTAACCAACTGAGCCACCCAGGCACCACCCCAAGTACTCTTTTAACGAAGAGTTTACCTGAAACTAACTCAAGTATATCATTTAAGTTTTGCCTAGCAAGAAAACATTTAGAACTTAGAATTTAAAATGTCCAGAATCCAATACTGTGATATTTGGTACTTGCAAGAGTCTCACCTACTCTAGTTGTGTTCCCAACTCCTCACCCCACATTTTATAGGACTTAAAGTGTGAACACTGATTTGAATGTCCAAACCAGGATCTAGGGAGAAGCTACTATAAAAGGTTAAAACAAACTCTTGCTTCCATGGGTACATTGCCTGTAGGGAGGTACCAAATACCTAAGAGAAGCTGTAAAATAATAACTACTCAGATGATCTCTTTTCCTCTACTTTATATAAAGCCCATAAAGAGTTATTATTGTTTTCTTTACCCATATTATAAAATACAGGTCATATAAAGGGACAGTGAAACTTAATAACTGTTCACTAGCTTTGGAAAAAAGATATATAGAAAATCATCTGTGGTACAGAAGAAATGCAATCTAAAAAAAATATGGGCCCCAAGTAATTATTCAACAAACTTGGAAATCTATAGAAATTGAAGATTTTAAGTGCTTGATAAAACTCTCCTATAATTTATCTTCAGTTATATCTATAGGAAACTTTACTTTGCTGTTTTGCTATTTGTTCATTTGCTGAAGAAAGTAAAATTTTATCATACTATGTTTTTTATTTGTGTCCATGTGTTGGTATAAGGAAATCATTCTTTATTGGTACCATGTTATCAATGAACTAGAATCAAAAATCGCCTCATTAAACCTCCAGATTACTCTTAGAAATCCTAAGCAGGCAAGTTTTCAACTTATGAAAAATATTTTCCTTTTTACTAACTGGAAGATATTTTAGATACTATTAATTTCTTGTAGTACTACCATCACATTACATGATGTTTCATTCCTACCATTGCTATAGGAGGTTACATTAGAGAAGGCTAACCTTCTAGTTTAAATTGTATATGATAAATACAGAATACTTTTGGCAGTTACATCAAAATTATCTTTCCAAACCTTCTTTGCAATGTAACATTATAATTTTTGTATTTATTTGTTTCTCTTATTTACTTATCCCACTGTAAGCACTCAAGACTTGTCATCAGTGTTTCTGTTCTGGGAGGCTTGGAGAGGCTATTTGTTTAAGGTCATTGTGTTAATATGTGGTGGTAGGAGATGGTTTCTATTCTTATTAAAAAAACATTAAACCTTTGTCCAAGTAGACTTGATGTTGTATATGTATCTACTTTCCTCTAACCAGTCATAGCCCCAGCCTGAGCCAAAAGGGATGAGCCATAATGTATTTAGGTATGGACATGTGATGCAATTCTGGCCAAGGAGACAAACATTATAATTCCCATTTCACAGAACAATTCATGAAGTTCAACTGGAACGCAGATTCCTTACCACAAAGCCAACCATTGTCTTTGTTCTACACGTGGGAACACTCATGGAGAGCATGCTTATTTTATACAGCGTTTGGATATTTATTTGCTGTCTGCATTGTCTTCTATTACTTCATAACAAGTAATCCCAAGACTTTGTTACTTGCAACAACAAATATCTATTGTCTCACCCAATTTCTGAGGGTCAGGAACCCAGGAGTGTCTTAGCTGGTGGCCCTGGCTCCGGGTTTCTGAGGTTGCAGTCAAAGATGGCTCAGTAAGATATTTTGAGGCAGCATCCAGAAGCAGATAGAGAAAATAAAAACATATATAAGAATTTGGGTTAAAAATTCTCTTAAATTTTTTTCTCAGTCTTTATATTATATCAGAAATTTCCCAATCATGATCTGTGATACCTTAAGGGAAAAGAGAACAGTTTTTATAGATATCTGTATTTGGTATTTATCACACTATATTGCAATTATTTAAATAATAAATAATATATAAATACATAAAATATAATATAATAAATATAAAATATAATATAAATAAAATAATATAGTACATAGTAAACTATATCATTATATGATAATAATGATTCTCCCTTTAGACAAGGAGTCTTCAACACTGGCCACACATTGGAATAACTTGGGAGCTTTAAAAAACGTACTAATACATGGACCTCACTCCCATGTAATTGAATCTGAACCTGTAGGTATGACTTTCAAGAATTAGTACTTTTTAAAAGCTTCCTGGGGGATTCTAATATATACCTAGGATTGAGAATGACTCTCTCTTAATTAATTTTTATCCTTGTTTTTGTTTTATACACACTTTTGGGAATCTAGCAAAACTATGGATCCTTCTCCCTAGATAAATGTGATCCATACATTCATGAAAATATTTTGTCTAATTTCAAGGGATTGTACATTCGTGATTTAGGCTGTGAGCTCTTAAATGATAGAAACTCTATTTTTACATTTTTGTAGATATATGTATTTTTTGGTATGAACCTCTCTCTGCCTTACCCACCTCCACTTCAAGAAGTGTGAGTTTGAGTCCTGGCATAAAGACAGACATATAGACCAATAGAATAAAACTGACAGTTTAGAAATTAACCCAAACATCTATGGCCAATTGATTTTTTCTTCCTATTTTTAAATCTTTTTGAAAAAAAAAATCAGTCTGTATAAGCATTACAAAATAGGAACATGTCCCATTGCACTGTGCTATTGTATCTTTAATGTAGCTTCTTAGATATATCTTGTAAGAAGTGTTCTTAATCCATTCCGTATAAGCATTACAAAATGTGTATGTGTAACACACACTGAAATCTCACCGTGCTGAATTTGTATTTAATGTAGCTTCTTACTGTTTTATTTTTATTTTGTTTTTTATTGAGTATAATTAACATTCTGTGTTATTTTAATTGTATGTATACAATATAATGACTCAACAATTCCTATACTTCTCAGTGCTTCTCAAGATAAGTATACTCTTAATCTTTTTTATCTATTTCACCCATCCCCCCACCCACCTTCCCTCTGGCAACCACCAGATTATTCTCTGTATTTGAGTCTGTCTTTTTGTTTGTATCTTCTTTTCCTTTGTTCATTTGTTTTGTTTTTTAAATTCCGTATGAGTGAAATCATATGGTGTTTGTCTTTCTTGACTGACTCATGTTACTTAGCATTGTACTCTCTAAGTCCTTCCATGTTGCAAATGGCAAGATCTCATTCTTTTTTTATGGCTGAGTAATATTTCATTATATATATAATGACATATATATATCATATAATCGTATAATATAATATATATATCACCTCTTCTTTTATCCATTCATCTATTGGATTACTTCCACACCTTGGTTATTGTAAGTAATGCTGCAATAAACATAGGGGCACATGTATCTTTTTAAATTAGTGCTTTCATTTTCCTTGGGTAAATACCCAGTAGTGCGATTATTGGATCATACAGTGATTCTATTTTTAATTTTTTAAGGAACCTCCATACTGTTTCCCACAGTGGCTGTACCAGTTTGCATTCTCACCAGTTTGCATTCCCATGAGGGTTTCTTTTTCTCCACATTCTTGCCAACGCTTGTTATTTCCTGCGTTTTTGATTTTAGCCATCTGACAGGTGTAAGGAGATATCTCACTGTGGTTTTGATTTGCATTTCCCTGATTATTAGTGATGCTGAGCATCTTTTTATGTGTCTGTTGTCCATCTGTGTATCTTCTTTGGAAAAATGTCTATTCAGGTCCTCTGCCCATTTTTGATAGGATTATTTATTTTTTTGGTGTTGAGTGTGTGTGTTTTTTTTTAATATATTTTGGATATTAACCCCTTATCACATACATCATTTGCAAATATCTTCTCCTATTTAGTAGGTTGCCTTTTGTTTTGTTGGTGGTTTCCTTCACTATACAAAAGCTTTTTATTTCAGTGTGGTCTCAATAGTTTATTTTTGCTTTTGTTTCCCTTGCCTGAGGAGACCTATCTAGAAAAATGTTTCTACAGCCAATGCCACAGAAATTACTGCCAAACATAGGCCAATTGACAGTTAAGTCAAGGGTGCCAAGACAATTAAGTGGGAAAAGAATAGTCTCTTAACAAATGGTACTAGGGCAACTGGGTATCCACATGCAAAATAATGAAATTGTACCCCTACATTTTACCATATACAAAAATTAATGTAAAATGAAATGACCTAATATATGAGTTAGAACTATAAAACTCTTAGAAGCAAATGTAGGCCCAAATCTTTGTGACCTTGGATTTGGCAATGTATTCTTAAACATGACACCAAAAGCAGCAGAAGGAAAAATAGATAAATTGTGCTTCATCAAATTTAAAACTTTTGTTATGAAGAAAGTGATGAGACAACCTACACAATGGGAGAAAATATTTGCAAATCATACATCTGATAAGGATGTTCAGAATACATACAGATATTCAGAATATATACAAATTCTTAGAACACAACAACAAAAATACAAACAACCCAACTAATACATATACAAAGTACTTGATAGACATTTCTCCAAAGAAGATAGACAGACTGTCAATAAACATCTGAAAAGATGCTCACCATCATTAGGCATTAGAGAAATGAAACTCAAAACCACAAAAAAGATGCTACTTCACACCCAATAGGATGGTTATAATTAAACACACACACACAAAATGGAGAATAACAAGTGTTGACAAGCATGTGGAGAAAGTGGAACACTTGTGCAGCCCTTGTGGAAAACTGTTGGGTGATTTCTCAAAAAGTTAAACAGAATTGCCATATGATTCTGCAATTCCATTCCTGGGTATTTACCCAAAAGAATTGAGAACAGGTACTCAAATACTTGTATATGGATGTTCACAGAAGCACTGTTCACCATAGTTAAAAGGTAGAAACAACTCAAATGTCTGACCACTGACAATTAATAAACAAATGTGGTATATACTTACAATGGAATACTATTTAGACACAGAAAAGGGATGAAGTATTGATGTATGCTACAATGTTGATGAACCTCAAAAACATTATGCTAAGTCAAAGAAGCCAGACACAAAAGGTCATATATTGTATGATTCTATTTATGTGGAATGTCAGAAATAGGTAAATCTATAAAGACAAAAGGCAGATCGGTGGTTGCCGGAAGCTGGGGGGAGGCAGGAAGAGTGGGTGATTCCTTAATGGGTTAGGGAGTTTCTTTTGAGGTGATGAAAATGTTTTGGAACTAGATAGAGGTTGTGATTGCACAACATTGTTAATGTATTAAATGCCACCAAAATATACAATCTAAAATGGTTAATTTTAAGTTATGTGAATTTCACCTCAATTAAAAAAAAATAACTGAGGCAGTCCCAAGCACTCTGGGACAGGTTGGTCATCCTATTCCTTGTAATTTGAGAAAATTTGTATGAAAAGTAACTGACTCGGAGTTATTCCTTGAAACTATCTAAGACATTTGTTGGAACACATTAAGAGCTCAATAAATATTAGCTACTATTAAAAAAATAGAAGTGGGGATTTAAGGCAGTTTATAAAAACATTGACTTGGTATCCTTAGCCGCTTGCAGTTTTTGACACATGGTACACATTTTCTTAATATTTATTAAATTGATCCAACTAGGAGTTCTCTAGAAACATTCAAGAATGAGTTATATATCTCAACACTTCGGATCTCTGAAGATTGGCTGATGGATGCCTCAGAGGAGAATGAAATTTGGGCAATAGCTGTTACTGCATACACTATTTCATACAAAACATTAAAGAATCAATGTAATGAAACAACTGATATGGCATGAAGGCCCATATTTAGCTTTCTATCAGTAATTTTATACAGTTAATAATTAGTCCTCTAGTCAAGAATTTGAAGCAGGTAAATCCATGTGTAACTTCTGGAAGTCTCCTCAACTCAAATAGCACAGAAGTCCAAGGAAAACAGGGAGAATCTCATCTCTAAATATAATGGACTTTACTTCAAATATAGCATTAGTACCTTTCCAGATTGTGAGCTTTGTCATATTAACTTGTTTTAATACTCACAGACTTAAACTAGGACAGGGTACATGAACAGGAGCAATGTCATTTGTTAAACTGTTAGAGAAAGCATTTATGGGGGAGGAGACTGGGCTAGTATTTTTAAACCTCTCCTCTTATTTTTAGTACTACTGTATCCAACAATGCATTTCTGGATACTAAATTAATGACCCTTCCACATATTACCAGTACTTTCCTCTGAGAAGCTCAAAATGGCCATGTACTGAGTCTCATAGTTCTCACATGGTTACTTGTTATACCAGGTTGAGACGAATAATTACAGTATTTAGTTTTGTAATCTCATTTTATAAAGCAGATATTTCATGGCTCAAACAGGATCAACGATGAGGTTATTTGTAAGTGAATTTCTGCTTATGGCCACTTCGGACAGAATAAATCTACAGAATCAATCCATAAAAAGAGCATTAAATGGAATTCTTGATTTTAGTCACCCAATCCTTCCCCCCAAATCTGTTTCCCATTGTCTGATCTTATTCATATCAATGCATGCCACCCCTGGCCACGGTTCAAGGTTGCAAAGTGGAAGTCACTGTTGAGTCTTCCCTTTTCTTGCATTGCCACACCCACTCCATCAGCAAGCCACATCTCTTCACTCTTTCCGTTTCCTTGGCCCTGTATGGTCCTGTTGGCCACTTCTGCAACAAACCCTCCACTTTTGCTCTTGACTCCTTCAGTCCATTCTCTGTAAGACAACCGGAACTATCTTTGCAAAGGGGAATTGGTCACTGTGGGTGTTTGTTCATAATTTCTTATTGCCCCTCACACTCTTTCTACCTCAGGAGCAATAGTGTTGGTGTTTTTCCCCAGGAAATGCTTCCCCATCTTCCTATGGCCAACTCCTCATTTGGTTTTGGTCTCCATCACCAATACACACAACAGCCATTGCTACCTTCCAGCCCTCATTTGTTTCTTTCATAACATTTACAATTTTATACTTATTTTATTATTGCTTATTTATTTGTTCACATTCCTATCTTTATAATGACAGTTCCATGATAGTGGAGCTGCATCTTATTGACAGTGGTGTCTCCAGCTTGGTCAGTGAGCCTGGTCACTGCTGATAGAGTAAATGTGTCACTTATGGGTCCTTCCCACTTCCTCTGCCTCTTCTCCCACAACCCCACCCCTCAAACCTCTGAATATTTGGTAGGTGCAGGTAAAATAATTGATAGAGGTTAAACACTTTTATTTACTGCAGAGAGGATTTCCTTATGTTTCTTTAACTTTCCTTTTCTCCTGATTATACGTATGTGTGGGAAATGGGAAGGTAGGAAAGAGTTGTATGGAAGAGTTCACATAATTTCTCTCCCAATCTGTGAGATGTGGAAATGAAAAGGGGGTAAATATTTGTAGAAAATATGAAAATAAATGATTTTAGAGACAGAGTCAGCTTTTGGAAGCAAAATACCTTTTCTAGGACTCAATTTGATTGATTGTCATGGACCCATTTCATGGAAAGTGGGCCTAAAAAGAAAACATATCAAGGTTAAAAAGGCCATAAATAACCCTTTCTCATGAAGTTTTACCTTGAGCACACACCTATGAGAAAACTCCTTTGTCTTCTGATTAAACATACAACTTAGCTACGGTATCTTAGAATTGTTTTTATTTTTTTAAAAAACATCAAAAATGGTCAGATGTATAGAATCTTCCTGCTGGTATAATTTTTATAACATTTTACCTACAATTTGGAAAACAAGATTGACCTTCACTTCCTAGGTAGAGGCTGATTTTACTTGGATGATGTGGGCTATTTGTGAATTCATTCACTAATTACTAACACACACACACACACACACACACAAACACACACACACACACAGACAGGCACTGTTTGTTGGTTGAGCAAGATTAACCATTACGGACTAGTTTATCCACTGTCTTCTGCCGTTTTAAGCCTCTCAACAACATCAGAAGAGTGGCTTCCATTTTGTTTTAAGTGTGCCAGGTTAGACATGAGATTTAAACTTACATAAGTTATGCTGAGTGAAATAAGTTTATTATTTATTTTCTGTCTCTTGACATATTGTCCTACTTTTTATTATTTTACTTTCACCCAATGTAGTCCATCCCCTTCACTCTGTAATTTGCCTGCTGTGATTCAGCCAGTTTTTTGAATACTCCCATGAAAAGCCATATCTTTTAAATTACTTTTCAAAAGAGACCATGTCTCTGGAAAATTTTTGGACATAGCAAATTGGTTTAATTCTGGGGATGGATTACCAGAAATGGCAGGATCATTTCTATATGGGTTATTTGGGGGACAGCCCTGTGGAGATGCTTTTCAGACAATTAACATGGCAAATCTCTTTGCTGGTCAGTTCTCCAGCTTGCAATGATACTTACGATGTTTATGAAGGTCAAAGGACCTTCAAACATTAATATGTGCTTTATGATCTTAACTTTCTGGTTCCTAAGTCATTTCTCTGAAAACACCTTGTGGCCTGCTTAGCCCCCCTCACCACCTTTGTGTACATATTACTTCTGTACTCTTTGATTTATTGTCATTCATTATGGGTCAAAACTTCACCATAAAAAAAAATATAGTAGAAAGAGCAGTTACAACAGAGTAAACAATACATGTTTTAGAACCTAGTTAACTTAGGAAAATCAAGTAGAGTACTCTTTGGCAGAGGGTGGTGGTGCACTAATTCCCTTTAGCCAGAAATACGTGTAAAATACCGTGTGTTGCCTAGATCTCACTGACTGAGAATGTACCGCCTACAGTATGGGTGGGGTGGGGTAGAGGAAATGTATGTATGCATACACACATACATATATTTGTAATATACACATATTTATACTTTTTAAAGGAAAGCATATCAGAGATTTATAGAAATTTAATGAAGCATCACTGTGTGCAAGTTTATCAAATTGGGTCTGTATATATTACCCTAGATATGAATTTCCAGAAGATGCTTAAGTGAGTGCACCCAACAAATTATAATAGGTTTAGATAGTACATTTAGTGTTTCATTTCTTTCTGCAATTGAGAACGTAGAAGTTGGGATCTGTCATCCAATAGATTCCACTGGACTGTGTTGCCTCTCAAAATGTGAAACTTAGTTATTTGTACAATGAAACAATTGTTTACAATTTTAATTTACTTTGCCATGTTGTTTCTCACAAATCATCTATATGCCACCTTCTTAGTGCCATGTGGTTACTTTTAATTAAAATCCTAAAGAAGCAGAACCAGCAAAGTGTATTATCATTATTCTTCATGGTGCATTTTTGGCTAAGGCCTTTATAATAAATGTGTAACATAAAATTATACATTGTGAATATCGATGGAACTATCCTATAAAGAAACTGAGATTTTAAAAAATCTGAACAAATAATACTTCATGAGAAAAAAATCTAGTTTATAAAAGGGAAATGTATCAGATAATGTATTGTAATTATTAAGTGAATGAACTTGTTAAAACATGAATTGGCTATAAAATGTAGCAGATTAAACTACTTTTTTTGGAAGTCGTGCCAGATTTTTTTAATAGGTTTATACATTGCTTTTAACCAAGAACTCCTGTAGGCAGAAAAGAAATTAGGATTTGAAAATTCCCATCATGCTTCATTCTCTGGTGGAATTTTCAGACCTTGATTGGATTTGTTTCATAATCAGCTTTGGTGTTCAATGGCTTCTTTTATTATGAAACAGAGAATTCTTGCCTAACACAGCCCTGATTCCGCCTCCCCCCTTTTTTTTTCTGCTGTTTCTGGAGTTACAAATGCATTTAAACAATGACTAAGTCATGCTTCAACAGGCACAGGGAACAAATGAACAACTGCAACAAGAAATTGCTAAGCTTGGGTCTGAAATCCTAGCTTTTGGAGGACAAAAATGAGATCAATAATGCTTGAAAGTGTGAATTGATGGAAAATTTGAAATAACTCCACTGGGTTTCATACCTGCTGTTTTATCCTTGCTCTTCACAGAACACATGAATGGTTGGTATTATAGAAAGCATTATAAAACAATTACTTGCTACTTTTAACTATATAATATTTGGAAAGTGTCCAGGTGCAACTGTCAATTTTTTTTTTACTGGGCTAATAATAATTAATAGTAATAATAATTAGAAAGACAGCTGAAAGTTAATGAATGCAATAAAACAACTATATGACTTAACATTTGTTTTACAGTCAACCCTACAAGTAGCAGATAAACTTTAGGTGTCATTGAACCTTCAGATCCCGTTGTAAATATGCTGCTACATTTTATTTACTTCAGGAGATGAAACTTCTTAATCTTCCTCTAAATATTATATTAATTTCCCCCAGACTAGCCCAATGTACTTTTCTCAGCAACGAAAACCAAGTTTCTCACTTCGGTAACTTACCAAAATGAGAGATGTTTTTCTTACAATCATGAACTGGCTAAAATTCACTCAAGATATGAAAGAGATATAATTATCACCAAGCATTACTATAAACTTGTTTAATCAAATATTATTAGACAAAAAGAATAATTATTTTTATCTAAGGATGATGATTGCCACTGAACTGTACACTTAAAAATTGTTAAAATGGTCAATTTTGTGTTATATATATTTTACTAGAGTTTAAAAAAAGGCCACAAAAAAAGAATTAGAAAAAGTATAATTATGCAGTGTTCATTTGGACACCCACCACTAAAGTTAAGAAGAAAACACCACATTTAATTTTGCTGTCTTGTGAGTCTTTCCAAGGTCTCATCCTCTACTTTTCTCATAGTGTATCCCTGTCCTGGTGTGAATTTTGCATTATCATTCCTTTGCTGTATCACTTAATCTTGCATGTCAAAGAGCTTTGTAAGTGGAATTTTACTTCATGTATTTTTCTGCAACAGCTTTTTGTTTAATCTTTAATTCCTGAGATCCATTCATATTATTACATGTAGTTGTGCATGTATTTATTTTCACTGTCATGTACTATTCTATCACATGGCTACACCATCATCTATGTATCCACTTATTGTTGATCTGTTGATTGATATTTGAGTTGCTTCTCTTTTTACCCTTTTTCTTTTTTTGGTTATTACACTAGTGTTGCTATGAGCCTTTTTTCTCCCTGTATACAGGGACAAAATTGTCCTTATGGCATATATCAAGGAGTAAAACAACTTTCTAGATAATGTCAACTTGCCTTACAAAGTAGTCCTCCCACCAGACTTGGGTAAATGCTTGAGTTACTTCATATTCTCACCTGACTTGTAATATTTTCCCAATCTGGTATATGTAATATGGTAGTTCACTGAAGTTTTTATTTTTACCTCCCTGATTCCTAATAAGACAGAATATCTTTTTCTTTGTATTGGCCATTTGTATTTACTCTTCTGTGAAGAGCCTATTTAAGCCTTTTGTTCATCTTTTTATTGGATTCTTTGTCTTTTTCTGATTAGTTTACAGAAGTTCTTTTTGTGAGTTATGTGCATTACAAGTCTCTCCCAATTTGTGACTTCTTTTTTCACCCTCTTTTTGGTGTCTGCATCAACCATCCTTTTACTTTCTATTATGGATAAAGTTATGAGCGAAGGAAAAAATATAATTAGTTTTCTCAATCAAGTCTATCTCTTGTTGTCTCATAAATTATTCAGGGTCTATCATCCAACAAGGTTGAGTTCCTTTTTTCTATCAGTTGAAGGTAGCAACTATATCTCAGCATTCTACTGCATCTCAGTCATCATTAAGTGTTTTTATGGTAGTGTTTTAGCTGTACCTGAAGCAAATGATTGCTCCATCTATTTCCCTATCCCACTGTACAGCATTATTCAGTAGCCATACAACCTGACAAACATAGAGATGCTTTATTTTCTAAGATGTTCAAGACTCTTACATTAGGAGCACAGCTTTGTAGTCAGACAGACCCAGTTTCAAATACTTCCTCCTTCACTTTTCAGATGTATGAGGTTAGATAAGATCTCTAGGCTTCAACTTCCTTATCTCTGTTTTGGGACTAACAATAGCTACCTCATAGGGTTTTTGAGTATATTTAATTACATAATCTATTAAGATACTCACCAATAAATGGTAAATATTGGTGGTATTATAATTACAAAATAAATGGCTGTAGCAAGAATCACTGCATAGAGATACTTCAATTTTATTAAAGTAAAGGAATAGAAATTTAAACTCCAGGAAAGGTAAAACTTATTTTAATCAGTTCTCAGGAGCAGTAGGACAAATGAGTTGGTACTGTCGCATCAGGACCACAACCATAAGGTGAGACAAGGCTATGAAATTTCCTAGCCTTCTCTCTCTGCCTCCAAATCCCCATTATACTTTTGGTTTAATCCAGCTGTGGCACAAAGGAATAGAGTAATTAGGAAGTTGGTGACACAGAGGACATTTTATTCCCTTAATGCAAATGGAGGACTTCTTAGAGGCTAGCCTGGAATTCTTTCTCATCTCTCTATCCACGTTGAGCTCATGGGTAGCATGGAGATCTTGTGATGTAGCCCTAAATCATGGATGAAGAATACATTATTGCTGCCCTTAAAGAGTTTATAATCTAGTTGGAAAGATAGCAATCCCTAAAAATCAACTGGAGACTAATGAAGAAAAGGTAATTGTCAAATTTGGCTTTTATTTTAATAGCTGCATCCTAGAAAAAGTTAATTGATATAGTTAAATCATTATTAATCAAAATTGGTTGTTTTGAAATTTGCCACTTTTTAAAAAAAGGCAGATGTGCTTTTAATTCAATATTTTGTTTCCTGTGTAAATGTCATCAGTGCTGGTCCAAACTGATATCGTGTCAGCTTCAAGTTAATTTGCTGCATTTTCTTTCACTGTGTTCATTATCGTTTTAAAAGTGGTTCACTCTTGAGGGGCGCCTGGGTGGCTCAGTTGATTGGGCGACTGCCTTCGGCTTGGGTCATGATCCCAGAGTCCTGGGATCAAGTCCCACATCAGGTTCCCCCTGCTCTGCAGGGAACCTGCTTCTCCCTCTGCCTCTACCTGCCACTCCCCCTGCTCGTGCTCTCACTCTCTCTCTCTGTGTCAAATAAATAAATAAAAATCTTTAAAAAAAAAAAGTGGTTCACTTGATTGACAGGAAACGTGGATCAATTTGTGGCAGCTTAAGTGAACTAATCTGATCAAGGTTACTGACAAACAGGTAGTCATTTCCATAGACAGAGCTGAAGTATTTAAACTTGTAATTTTATACTTTTCCTTACCACTGTTTTTCCAGCTCAAGTAAAGATCTATTTTTGTCTGGGTAGTTTAAATAAAGTGTCATGTTAGTGACAGGAATGGCTCTCACAGTGAACATGAACCTTAGCTTCTCAGTGACAGCCTGTGTCTGTTGTTCTCCAGGATGCTTTCCTGCTTATCAGGGGAACAAACACAAGTGAACATAGGTTCCACTGTGCTGCTGTGCCTTCGAAAATACCTGTGAAATAGAAATCAGGGTTTCCATTTCTGAAGCAACTGCAACAACTCTTTAGCCTAGAGGATGGGTACATGATAAATTTGCAAAACTCTTTCGAGAGTAATTTTACATTAAGATACCCAGTAAACAAAACTGCAATGACTGACACAAAACAAAACAAAAGCATCTGCTACTCCTTTGTAAAATTTAGGATCTATCTCTACTTATACAACATGTTCTAAAATAAAGCTATTATTCTCCCCAGGTGGCAAATATAGATATAAACACCCAACTAGCAAAATCTTGCTCTCTGAGTTTATAGACTGCCTTGTTCTAAGAATATGGTTTAGTGATGGTGTCAGCTGTCATACTTATGCCATCACTCACACAACAATTGAAATGGTATGCTGTATACTCGGCTAAGCTTAGGACAGGATGCTATTGTCTAGCCAGGAAATGAGGCTTCTGACATTCTCTTTGGCTGTTAAAGATAAAACACTTAAATATGTTTGATAGCTCCCTGCTGAGTAAACATCTTCATGAACAGTACACTTTTGACAGTCTTTCCTGAGTTCACTAGAGAATGTGTACTGCTTCTGATCACAGTTGAAAGTGAATGGGTACAACTAGCCTGCTTTCATTGCCTAAAGAAGGTGTTTGCTTTTAGAAACAAAAATATTCTAATGAAAATAGACACTCTTAAAAAGAGATAAACCAGAGTATTGATTCCCAATATGATTCTTGTGTTGTGTTTGGTGACGCAAATAATTCTAAAAGTAATTAGGGCATACTACGTCTTTAAGGTTTTCATATATTCAGGTATTTTTCCCATGTGCTCCCTTGTAAAATAAAATTACTTAGTAAAGAATTAAAATCTATAGAAATTGAATGTGAATCTGAATTTGTTTTATACTGGAGAAAGAGAGGAACCACTCATACTGATAGGCCCATCATAAAAAAATTTTTAATAGAAGGATTTGTTATAATTTTCCCAAAGGATCTACCTTTAGAATCACCATTGGAGTATGTGAAGAATGGCGGAATTATTTTTTTTCTTACCAAAATATGATTGACATAAAACATGAGAGTTTTAGGTATATGGAATGTCACAATTCTGATAAAGGCAGTTGATTAGGTTCCTGGTTTTGTTTTTGCTCTTTCAACTCAGGAGATGATGTCACCTTTACTGTTACCTCTCTGGCTATTTGACCAATGTCCATCAGGTTTCTAGATAAAGAAACATTTCCAGAGATTATGACTTCTGCCTATAGATGGGTATAAGTCAGTTATCAGCATCAGAATATTAGAGAGTTGTCATGTTAGAAGACAAGAGATTTGAGATGGCAAGTAGCTGCTGGTTGAGTTTTTAGATGTTTTCTATGATGCTGAGCTAGAGACACATGCCATGTCCCTCCCCACTCAATTACTGGATTCTAGCTTCTTCCTCACTACTCAGAGTGTGGTGGGTGAACAATAGCATCCTTGGCACCTGGAAGTTTGTTGGAAGAGCAAAATCTCAGATCCCATTCTAGGTCTACTGAATCAGAATCTGCACTTTAACAAGATCTCTAGCTGACTTACATCCACATGAAAGTTTGAGAAGCACTTCTTTATTATATCAAATAATCATTCTATTTGGTCTTTCCTAGCCCCCACCCCTTGCCCTATTACTTCAATCAATTCCAAATATCCTTCACTATTGAATGTAATTATGTAATAGATGGGACTTAATGTTAGAATCTGCCTTTTCTGGGTGGAATATGAACTCAGGATTAAGGAAAAGCAGTATAAAAACTGGGTTATTCATATATTATGTCTTTTACATTCTGAGTTTGTTACATTAAAAATGTATTAATGGATTGGTCTAGTCAAAACTACTGGATAAATACAATACTTACTAAATTACAATAATTATAGTAATAATGTCCATAAATGAAACAATTGAATGAGACATTCTTTTTACCTCTGAATTTCTGTATTTTGTGTTTTTATTGGTGTTATAATTGCCATCACATTGGGAAAGAATCAGTTTGATTTAAATCTCAAGGAAATAGGCAAACAGATGTCAAAGTCTTAGGTAAAGTCCCTGAGGATAATGTCTTAAGCATTGAAAAGTTTTAATGAAAATTTTCCTTCTTTTGTTGAAGCTGGATACTATGGATAAGTTATGTGTCACACATGTCTGTAGCACAAAAGCCTTGGGTTTCTTTGGGGGAATGTCACAGTTCTATTGGCTCAGACCACATTCAGAATCCTGGGACAATATTCAACCACCCTAGGGTAACACCACCAATGGTGATATCATCTCAAATCTCTGCAAGCACATTATATTAGAAGTACTCAATGTTTTATGGAAAGAAAACAAAAAAATTATTCAATAATAAGCAAATAGTAAAATTACAGTACTCTAACACACCACAGTGAAAATTGTTTCCTATGTGCTAATCCCTCTTAATTACTTGACATACATTGTCTCCAATAATAGGTGAGAGTTATTACTTGTTCTTAAAGAAACTAAGGCTCAGAGAAATTTTAAAACTTTCCCAAGATTATATATAAATAATATGTTATAGAGCTCACATTCAAACTAATGTCTGCATTTCCTGAAGATAGGCTCTTAAACCACTTGACATATAATGAGTAATTGCCATTTCAAGCTTTAGGAAAAGACAGCCACATAAAGGCCACTCCTACAATATTCCTCAGCCCTGAACACTGAACTCTTTGGTCGCGCTGGCTAAAGATAACAGGCTACTGAAGTCCTAGGTCATGGTGATCCCAGGTCTCCAAAGGCCCTGCTTGTACTATCCAAAAAGAGTTTGTGTTCATTTGGCAATTTGTTTTTATAGCTATAGTAACTTTTATTAGTGCTGCTATTATATTCTATTCCCTTAGGGTATTTTCTCTGTTACTGATCTCTCTCATTTTTATATTCCTCCTCTCAGTCAGTCCCCTCCTCCCCTTGTTATGGGCATACTCAAACCTCCCATCAAACAACCAACCCTCACCAACAAAAATTTTCTCTGATTCTGATTCTCTTTCTTAGTATTGCTCCATTGTTGCATATCCCTTTGCCCTCGTCTACTTTTAAAAAGAATGGCTAAGTCACTTACTGTCTGTAAATCATTATTTTTTATTCACTTCTGAACTCATTATCATCCAGGTTTGTCTTCCATCACTCCCTGAATCTAATTTAACCATGCTTAACAAGTTTCATTATGCTGAGTTCCAGTAACCTTCTTAATGGAGGAAAATGGAAATGGAGAGAGAATACAAGTTATATTTATGGAATACCTACTGTGAGGCATCTTTACACAGTGGATTTTATGTGCATTTTCTCATCTAGCCCTCATAGTAACTCCGTAATATTTTAAATTATCAATACTATTATTTAAAATTTAGAAAACACTTCCAGAGCATTTAACTAAATAAAGTCAAGATCTGATTCAAACCCAAGTCTATCTGACTCAAAATCTCATGCTCTTTCATTATGCAAGGAAAGAAAGAAATGGAAGGAGAAAGAAGAGAGACAGGAAAAGTGGAAAGAAAAAGCTGAGGAAAGGACTAGAGGGAAGTAGAGGAGAAAAGCTGAATCCAGAAAAGTTTCTCTACAACAAGCAAGAGATTGAAATTGACTGTTACAGTAATTTCGTTGCTAGTTATCTTTTAATTTTATTGTACAGGAACACCCTAAAATAGGACTAGAAATAGATCATAGAAATTGGAGGAAAAAAGTAACGTTAGTAACAAAAATGTAGTATACTTATGGAAAGACGTCTGATCCTTTGTTAAATTGTGTGTTCTTCTGAAATGAAGGCTACCTCTAGAGTATCAACTTGCTAATACTGCCACCTTGCTCAGCTTTCTGAGGTTTTTATTAAAGCCCAAGAAACTAGGATATAGAGCTGATAGCGAATGAATTTACTGATCTGTGTGTGCTATTTAAATTCTCTCAGAATTATTCAAATTTCTCTGGCCTAGAAATCAGGACAGAACCTCAGGACAGATGGCTTGGTAATGAGTTTTTCACCTCTTTCCGCTGCCAGGCAATTTGGAAATTGCACTAGGCCAGGCCTCTGTCAGTTCAGTTCAGCACTTCAACTTGAAGACTAGTCTGACACCAGGAAGTTGTCATCAGCAACAGCTAATGCTTAGCAAGTGTGGCATGCCAAGTGTCATGAAAATGGAAAGAAAAAGTGTTTGTTCTGATTGCAAACTTCCTAACAAGTTTGGGGTTCAACTGAATGTCTGTGTTGAACTAGAAGTTCAACTTCTATGAACTTCTATCTCTAGTCCAGACACTCTTCTTTGTTTTGGACTCATGTATTTGATTATCTACTGGACATTTTTACTTAGATATCATGTAGGCACCTCAAAGTACACATGCTCAAAACTGAATTCTTCATATTCCCTAAGAAAACTTCTGTTCCTTTGCTTCCTATCTTCATGAATATTATCATCCATCCATCCAGGGATTCAGATCTAGAATCCTTCTTGACTGATCCCCTCCCTCCCTACACCACAACCAGTCACTGTTGATTGTACTTCTTAAATGTCTCCTGAATCTTTTCACTTCTCTCCAACCCCATTGCCATCAAGAACTTTAGGCCACCATCAATTTTAACTCACACTGGCCATAGCTCTCTCACTGAAGTTCATCACCTTTTTTTTTCCTGCCTGATCCATTTTCTCCAAGGAGCTAAGTTTGGTACCCTGCTGAAAACCATTCCATGCTTTCCACTGATTGGAAAAATGACATTTGATCATCTCAGCATAACTTAGAAGGCTATCGTTTACCTTCTCAGCATCATTTCTTACCATTAATCATTTAGTCAGGAAATACTTATTGCCTATTGTGTGCCAGACTTGTTTAGGCTCTAGAGACATAGAATGAGCAAAACAGTCACTGTCCTTAAGAAGCTCACGTACTGTTGGGAACAGAAAGACAATAAACATGGAAACAAACAAATGAATAATTTTAGGTACTGAAAAATACCCAGAAGGGAGATGTTTGTGGAATGTACCTTCTATATGCTTTTCCTGACCCCAGCTAAACTTAGATGCTTCTTGACATGTACTCCTCCAAAGTACTTCTGTCATTATAATATAGCACCCTTTATTTTATTTCTTGTTTGTGTTCTATGATGGATCATTATAGATTTAGTAAGGCCAAAGATTCTTTCTAGATATTACTACCATATTCCAGTGTCTAATTATTGCTTGGCATATATCAGATGTTTAATAAATATTTGTGAAATAAACGAATGCTACTTCTTTCATATGAATTAATTTGGTAAGTTCTTATCTCGGTAAGTGAAAATAAATAGTATATAGTGAAATAAAAAAAATTAGGAAAAAATTTAAAAATATAGGCCTTCTAAAGTTTATAACTGTCCAGATATTTGCAGACTAACATGAACTATATTGAATTTTCCAACACATAAATTGATTAAATTTGTTTAAATCACTAAATTTCTACAGATAATGAAATTCTATAATTACCAATTTCTTAGTTTTTCTTCTAATTTTTTGAGAAAACCAAACTGAGAAAGAACTGTGGAAAATTGTAACATGGAAAAATATGTTCTAATTAAAACACTGCAAGAAGAAAACATAGATGGCTTCTATGTCATTTTAGGTGAAGAAAGAGGAAAATAGATGATAGACATAATCATTTTGGGCACTGCTGTGCTAATAACCTTCTGTTTGTTCAATACATTTACCTTTCCAAGGTTTATACCTGCTCATCTTATATATCAAATTTTAAGTCCTTGCAAGAATTAATAGAATGGTGTTATGCCCTTCTAAAGGGAAATGGGATAACCATACTATCTTCCATCTTTAGGTTCTGTGGAGAACATTTTGTCTACTTGTGCTTACCATAAAGCCAAACAAACCACAACAAATAATATCATCTTGAATAAAAGTTTGGATTGGCTTTTATAACCTTTTTAAAAAAATAGCTTGTTCCACCCTTAAAACAAAGTATTTGGTTACACAGTTTTCACTCTTTTATTCCATTGTAGATGAAAGAAACTTCTGGGAGATTTTGAGTTCCAAGTTTTTTCATATTTTCTTCTTTCTTACAACATCCTGTGCTTTCAGTGTGGTGGTTTAGGGTGTGTATCAGAGTTTCTGTTAGAAATATTTGCTCTCAAAAATATTTGGCACAAAGAATCTATAAGAATAGCTGTCTTATCAATTTCTCTTAAGGGTGAATAGTGCTTTTTTACTCACTATTCTTCCTCACCAAGCTCATTGCTTGCAAATATTTCAACATATACTTACAGTTTGAAGTCAGTTGCTGGGTTCCCAAATGGAAATAGTTGCAGACAGAGTGCAGCACAGTGTTGTAGAAAAACCGTGGACTCTGGAATTAAAAACCATTAAGCCAGGATATTCGCTCAGTGAAATGATACAGCCCCTTCTGTTGATCCATATTTTCATCTCCTCTTAATTCCTTTTCTAGAATTTACCCCTTGAGTCCCTTAGTTCCAAACCAGCCAAGGACTTGGTATTGGTTTCTTTGCTATTGCTGGTTTAGCCAGCTTATTGTTTTTGTAGAAACTCTTACTTGTATAGAAACTCAAGTATATAAACCCTTACTACAAATAGAAAACCCTCCACATACTTCTCAACAATTACAATGTACCCTACCCTTTTCTGGGTTTTAATATTATGTAGCCCAGGTCCCATCTTAGAGCTTAAAACATGAGTGAAAGATGGACTAATAAGAAGAACCTAGCTTGGAAAAATATCTGACTAATGAATTCTGTGAATCTATGTGGTAGTCAAGATTCACAAAGGCTCTGAAGTCTCAATTGTTTTTAAAAAAAAAAAAAAAAGAAAAAGTACACAGATCACAATTACCAGTAGCAACACGGAAAAACCCATAGAGCATGTCACTAGCAAAACTCCTCAGAGAGACAGTTTCCCAAATGTGGAAAATATAAAACAAAACCTTCTTTATTTATGATAAGTATTTGAATTTCTAATTCTCCGGGCCTTACTGTTTTTTTTTTTTTTTTTTTTTTTTTTATGAAAACCAAATTCAGTTCCCCTAAGGGTGAGAAAGAACCACTTCCTATTGCATAAAGTTATAGAATAGCGAATTTTTAAAGCCTTATAATTTGTTCCTGGGGTAGCATTATATTGTCCTCTTCAGGGTTATGTAAGTCTGCCTTGGCCTTTCAAACACAGAAACATTTTACCCTTGACACAATTTGGAATTTGGAACTGCCTGTGAAAACATGAATGACTTCATCTTTCCATTTGAAAAGTCCCTAAACACAAATTGATAAATTCTCAAAGAACTTCTGTGCAGAGTTTTCAGGTTAGCATTTCAACTGCCAAGACCTATATTCAAAGTGTTTGAATTGCCAGAAAAAACACAGCTGTTAGTCTATATCTCAAGTAATCTGTACACCATCTTTAAGGCAGGAGAGATTGCAAAATGGGCCGAAGGTTAGATGCAAGTCTTAGAAGAACAACATACAGTACTAAAAGGGAATTTACCCAAAGTAAAAAACCCACATAAGTCCCAAATAGTAACACTAACTCAGAATATCAGAAGTTCTAAATTATTGCTTATTTTAAAAGGATCCTTCCTTCCCCCTACCAATCAAAAAGTTACGGGCATCTACCAGCCAAAAGTTTTCTTCTAACCTTCAGTTGTACTCTTGATAAATGCTCTTGTATCTTGTTTTAGCTATTATTTAAATAATTGTAATGGCCTAGAAACTGACCACCTGGGGTGATTTCATGGTGTCATGGACAGAGAGTCTCATGAGGTCAGAGCAGCTGTAACAGACAATCTCTGACATTTTCATAAACTAAATTGAATTCTTGGCTCATTCTGAGCTTGGATAGCATGAGTTTCCAGCCCTGCTCCCCCTTAGCTGTATCAATTCTGCTTTAATTCCTGCCCTGATGATATGATAGAATAAAATGGGCCTTTTATTTTAGTCAAAATTTAGGAATGATCTGAGATACAACCAACCACAAATAATAAATTTGTTACCAAAAATGTGAAAAGCATCTTTGGATTTTCTGTGTCTTTTATTATTAAGGTATAAATTGTATATCTAAATCCACCCAAGGGTAGGTCCAGACTTTGACAGTCTGGCTGCTACAGAGATAAGATTTGGGCTATGTATACTTTCCTATGTACATACTCTAATTTCCATCTTTTCCCACCACTGTTGTAATTCCCTAATTTGTTAAGATATTTTCATGAGAAACCCTGTCCTAGATGTTCCAGAGTCTTCTAAACAAAGCCAATTGGTTACTCACCCTCTCAATTCAATGAATATTTACTCAGTGTACCTACCTTATGTCAGCCTTTTGCATATAATGTTTTGATTAATTGTCACAAAAACTCCTATTTTGCAGATGAAAAAAAGAGTCCAGAGAGTTTCAATAACATGTCCAAGGACACATGACTAATAAGTGGCATGCCAAAATGTCTTATTTGTTTTCTCTGAAACTATTTTTAGGTACCATTAATCACTCGGAGGTACCTCAAACTGATATAGTGGATGCATATCACAATGGAAACCATGTATCTTCTGAACGGGACTGGGTAATATCATCAGCCCTGCTTTGCACTTTCTGACATGGAAATCTATGGATGCTGATGATGTAAAAATTCTATCAATCATATATCAAAGTGATCCTTCCATTTCAGAAAACTTATACAACTTTCAGTCAATATTAGCAACATCAAATATCAAAGGCCTGTTATTCCATAGGTCTCAAGAGAATTATAACTGGCACCTAAACATAGACATTCCATAATTTAGAAGTTAATGATCTTCTAAGCTTCTTGTTACCAGCTACTTTATTAAATGTAATGAATGACTTCTCTTAGGATGATTTTTTTTTCAGGACACAGGTAATATTAAAAGTCTCTCCCTCTCTGGGAGTTGTGATTTTAATTGGATTCATGCCATTCTGATCCCAATCTCAGGGTTTCCTAATGAAAATCATAGAACTGTTTGAGTAAGAAAAACCAAAGAGATCAGCTAGTCCTAAACTGACAATCCCTAGGCTGCAGCTGGCCCTAACTATATGTTATTTGTTCTCCACAGTGATGACACATGTTGAGTTCTTATAATTCTTTGAATTGGTTGCCAAAATTTTCAAGTAAATGATTTTCAAATAAAAATCTATATGTTGGCTTTCTCTTGATAATTTGGAATATTAGGCAGTACAGGGCCTGCATTCCTACATAGTGAGCAGCAGGTGCTTCTTATAAATGGGTCTGGGCTTTCCATTGTGACACCATCCTGGCATTCTTTGATGGATTGGTAATATTGTGGCCAATGGTCTGTTTACATTGATCATTGTGTTTGTAGTTTTATTTTCTTGTAGTAAATTTAGTAAGAAAGAAAAATATTTGTTTCTGTCAGAAATGGGAAAACAAGGGACGCGCCTGGGTGGCGCAGTCGATTAAGCGACCAACTCTTGATTTCAGCTCAGGTCATGATCTTAGGGTCGTGAGATTGAACCCATGTCAGGATCCATGATGGAGCCTGCTTGAGATTCTCTCTCCCCCTCCCTCTGCCCCTCCTCCCCATCTCTCTCTCTCTTAAAAACAAAAACAAAAGCAAAAACAAAATGAGAAAACAAAATATGAGAGGGTTCTGTTTAAAAACAAATAGAAGAGAGCAAGTTTCTTTGTGGAAGTGGAGAATGTACCTTTTTGGTTAATGTGTAAATGAAATGTCTCAGCTTCAAATTCAATTATGGTATTTCCTTGGCTCTGTAAGCATTTGAGAGGCATGACATGGTCTTATTTTGGTGTTCTGAGTGCACGGATAGAGACCTTAAATAGCTTCCTCAGGGTTTATATTTTTCAGGCCATAACTAGAGTGAGGGTTTCCTCATCTATTAGTACAGTGCTTGGCATGTGTAAGATAACAAATACTTGAGTAAGTCTGTGGGCTAAAACCTAAAAAAAATTATTTTAAGGTTATGAAATATTTTCAGAAAAAGAGGACATGGAATTAAAGAAATTCACATAAATTTTAAATGGGTACAAATACTGGAGGTGCAAAGAGAAAAGAGGAAGATGGCCACAGTGTAGGAGGACCCGAGGCTCATCTCGTCCCACAAACAAAGCTAGATAACTATCAGATCATCTTAAATACTTCAGAGATCAACCTGAAGACTGACAGAACAAACTCCACAACTAAAAGGAGAGAGGACGCCACATTAAAGAAGGTAGGAAGTGTAGAGACGTAGTTTAGGGGAGAAAAGGATCACAGGTGCTGCAGACAGGAGGGAGCTATGGTTCTAGAGAAGGGAGAGAGAGAGAGAGAGAGAGAGGAATGCACAAGGAGAACATTCCAAGCCATTGTCTTGGAAAATGAGAGAGCCTGAATTTCATGAGTTCTTACAACCAGCAGGGCTCAAAGGCTAGAGTTTTAAAGGTCAGTGGGTTTAGCTGGGATAGAGCCCTGAGGGCACTACCCTGCTCCTGGGGAGAAGGCAGGCAAATAACCTGGGGGCAGAAAGTATGTTAATAGCAATCTGAAGAGCACCTGGGGCACACAGTGGGGAGATTATTCACTCTTTTTTTTTTAATTTAATTTAATTTTATTATGTTATATTAGTCACCATACAATACATCATTAGTTTTTTGATGTAGTGATCCATGATTCATTGTTTTCATATAACACCCAGTGCTCCATGCAGTACGTGCCCTCCTTAATACCCATCACTGGGCTAACCCATCCCCCCACCCTCCACCCCCCTCCCCTCTCTTTTCAGAAGGTGTCTCTGAGAGGCAGTGTTCACATATGCACCTCTCTGGGAACAAAGGAGTTAGCTGGTGCTATTTCCCTTCCCCACCCCTCAGCATAAACACAGAGCCACCTGAGGGAAGAAGCTCAGCACTAACACTGGCTGCCTAACTTGCTTACACAAAGCCCCACCCTCCCTGTGCCTTGGTGGGACTGTCTTTCTCAGTCAAGCTTGTCTCAGTTCCCTACCCTCAGAACCCCTCCCCAGAAGACCACAGCACACACCCCTGCCCACACCACATCTGACCAGAGAGTTCTGTAGGGTCTCAGTTCTGGTGGAGTTGGGGTCAGGTCTCATTTCATAAGCAGACCAGAGCACACCTAGTTAAAATGTGCCACATTCAGGCCAGGAACCAAACATTGCCAACAGCAAAAAAGACCCTCTGCAGATCACTAGCCTAATGGATAGAGCAGTCAGAACACAACAGCAGAGTGCATGTAGCATACATCAGAAATATTCCCTGAAGGGGCGCCTGAGTGGCTCAGTTGGTTAAGCGACTGCCTTCGGCTCAGGTCATGATCCTGGAGTCCCGGGATTGAGTCCCGCATCGGGCTCCCTGCTCGGCGGGGAGTCTGCTTCTCCCTTGGACCCTCCCCCCTCTCATGCTCTCTCTCTCTATTTCATTCTCTCTCTCAAATAAATAAATAAGATCTTAAAAAAAAAAAAAAAGAAATATTCCCTGAAGTGCCAAGCCCTGGGCACTACATGAACTCTTTTTCATTCAGGAGCAGGAGACATAACCAGCTTTTCTAACACATAGAAGAAGGCAGAGACTTAGACAAAATGCTAAGACAGAGGAATTTATTCCAAATGGAAGAAAAAGATAATGCCATGGCCAGAGATCTGAGTGAAACAGATATAAGTAACATGGCTGACAGAGAATTTAAAACAACAATCATAAGGATAATCACTGGGCTTGAGAAAAGAATGGAAGACATCAGTGAGGCCCTTAACACAGATATAAAAGAGTTAAAAAAGAATCAATCAGAGATGAAGAATACAATACCTGCAATTGGAAACAGGCTTGATGCAATGACCAGCAGGCTGGAAGAAGTAGAGGAACAAATTGATGACCTAGAAGACAAAATAATGGAAAATAATGAAGCTGAACAAAAGAGAGAAAGAAAAATTATGCAATACAAGAATAGACTTAGGGAATTCAGTGACTCCTTCAAATGTAATAACATTCGTATTGTAGGAGTTCCAGAAGAAGAAGAAGAGGGAGAAAAGGGGGCAGAAAATTTATTTCAAGAAATAATAGCAGAAAACTTCCCTAATCTGGGGAAGGAAACAGACATCCAAATCCTGGAGGCACAGAGAACTCCCATGAAAATCAACAGAAGCAGGCCAACACCAAGACATATCGTAATTAAATTTGCAAAATATATTGTTAAAAAAAAATCTTAAAAGCAGAAAGACAAAAGAAGTCTTTAACTTACAAGGGAAAACCCAAAAGGCTAGCTGGGGATTTCTCAACAGAAACTTAGCAAGCCAGAAGGGAGTGGCATGATAGATTCAAAGTGCTGAATGGGAAAAATCTGCAGCCAAGAATGCTGTATCCAGGAAGGCTATCATTTAGAATAGAAAGAGAGATAAAGAGTTTCCCAGGCAAACAAAAACTAAAGGAGTTCATGACCACTAAACCACCCTTGCAAGAAATATTAAAGGGGACTCATTGAGTGTAAAGGAGAAACCAAAAATGACAAAGACAAGACAGGATCGGAGAAAATCTCCAGAAACAATGACAAAACAAGTAATAAAATAGCAATAAATACATCTATCAATAATTACTTTGAATGTAAATGGACTAACTACTCCTTCAATCAAAAGACACTGATGTCAAAATGGATCAAAAATACAGGGTCCATCAATGTGCTACTTACAAGAGACTCATTTTAGATCTAAAGACACCTACAGATTGAAAATGAGGGTGAGAAAAATTTATCATGCAAATGGATGTCAAAAGAGAGCTGGAGTGGCAATATTTATATTGGACAAATTAGACTTTAAAACAAAGACTGTAAAAAGAGACAAGGAAGGGCATTATACAATCATAAAGGGGACAATCCAATAAGAAGATTTAATTGTAAATATTTATGCACCCAACTTGGGAGCACCCCATTTATATCAGTGGACAGATCATCTAAACAGAAAATAAACAAGGAAACAATGGCTTTGAATGACACACTGGACCAGATGGACATAACAGATATACTCAGAACATTCCATCCTAAAAGAGCAGAATACATTTCTTTTCAAGTGCACATGGAACATCCTCCAGAATAGGTCACAAAGTAGGCCACAAAACAAGCCTCAACAAATTCAAGAGGCTCAAAGTCATACTAGGCATCTTTTCTGAACAAAATGCACAAGAAAAAAACCTGGAAAGACCACAAGTACATGGAGGCTAAATAACATGCTACTAAACAATGAATGCATCAATCAGGAAATCAAAGAAGAAATTAAAAAAATACATGGAAACAAATGAAAATGAAAACACAATGGTCCAAAACCTTTGGGATGCAGCAAAAGCAGATCTAAGAGGAAAGTACATAGCAATATAGGCCTACCTTGAGAAGCAAGAAAAATCTCAAATAAACAACCTAGCTTTACACTTAAGGAGTTAGAAAAGGAAAAACAAATGAAGCCTAAAGTCAGCAGAAGAAAGGACATAATAAAGATTAGAGCAGAAATAAATGATTCAGGAACTAAAAACAAACAAGCAAACAATAGAACAGATCAATGAAATCAGGAGTTGGTTCTTTGAAAAAATTAGTTAAATTGATAACCCCCTAGCCAGAATTACCAAATAGAAAAGAGAAAGGACCCAAATAAATAAAATCACACATGAGAGAGGATAAATCACAGCCAACACTACAGAAATAACAATTGTAAGAGAATATTATGAAAACCTGTATGCCAACATATTGGACAACCTGGAAGAAATTGGTAAATTCCTAAAAAGGTATAAACTACCTAAACTGAAACAGGAAGAAATAGAAAAATTGAACAGACTAATAACCCACAAAGAAATTGAATCTGTAATCAAAAAACCCCCAACAAATAAAAGTCCAGGACCAGATGGCTTCACAGGTGAATTCTACCAAACATTGAAAGACGAGTTAATACCTATTCTTCTCAAACTATTCCAAAAAGTAGAAAAGGAAGAGAACTTCCAAATGCATTCTATGGGCCAGCATTACCTTGATACCAAAACCAGATAAATAATCCACTAAAAAAGAGAACTAACAGGCCAATATCACTGATGAACATGGATACAAAAATCCTCAATAAAATACTAGCAAACCAAATCCAACAGTACATTAAAAAAATCATTCACTATGATCAAGTGGGACTTATTTCTGGGTGGCAAAGGAGGTTCAATATTTGCAAATCTATCAATGTGGTATACCACATTCATAAAAGAAAGAGTAAGAATCATATGATCATTTCAGTAGATGCAGAAAAAAACATTTGACAAAGTACAACATTCATTCATGATAAAGGTGAATCATCCATTCTGGCTTACATCTCTTTCCCACTATTTGTTTAAATTTGATCAAATTACTTTACTTCTCTAAGCCTCCCTTTCCTCATATGTATCATGAGAATAACCATAATAGTAATACTGCCTTAGGTCAGTTTCCAGGGAAATAGACTGAGAGGGGTTTGCAGGCAGGAAGTTAATTGCAGACACCCTGGTATTCGCAGCTGTGGGAGAATAAAAGGAGCAGGGTTGGACAGAGGCAAGAGTTGAACTATGGTACAGTTGCAACAAGGGCCTCCGCTGATCCCTCAAGGAGCTCAACAGCTCAAGTGGCCTTTCAGAGTGACCCATTCTGAGGCAAGGGGCTGGGCCTTTAAACTCTTGCATCAGCCAATCAAGGAAAGAAGCATGACCTTGGGTGACATGACTCTTTTCAGTGAGAGCAATTCCTGGAGAGTAATGCAACCCCCAGCACTGCTGGGAGCCAGAAGGGGTGTCTCAGTCTTGTAGAGGGGGTTTTGACAGAATGCGCCATGTACTCACTACATTTCCCTTTTGTGTGGTTCCATGAGGATTAAGTGAGTCGATCCATAAATAGCATTTTATACAGTGTCTGGCACACAGTTTACTATAAATATTGTTCATTAAGCACTTATAGGGTATTCACTGTTTGAAGATCCTAGAAGAGACACTGAAGACACTTAGAAAAGGACAAAAATAAATAATGAATAGACCCTGCCCTGAAGAGATCACAGCTGAATGGAGAAGAGAACTGGAGGCTACAGACAGTCTAATCCTCCTGGTCCTTCCATAGGCCCTTTACATTAACCTTCAATTACCAAATGGATACTGAATATTCTTTCTAGCATATTCCTGCCTTTAAGCATCTTGTAGCCTCATTGGAAAGTCAAGGTTTATATGCATGCAAGAACTAGATAACAGTGTGACCTATGATTAAGTGTCAAAATACGTGGCAGGAAGTCACTGGTGAGGCAGGTCAAGCTTGGGAGAGATGGGCAGGGGTGGGGGAGTGGTTGCTGGAATAGGAGGGCTTTGTGGAAGAATGGATTTGACCTGAATATTGTCACATGCTTAGATGTCGGATAGATGGAGGGAATGACAAACTCCAGACTGAAGAGGAGAAAGAGTGAAGGATCTGGCCATGCTTGTGGGTAGTGAGGGAGTCAGCTGCACAGCAATGACATTTTACACTGACACATGCTACTAAATGGACCCCTGCTAATCAGTGGAATAAGATTACTTTTGTGACAGATTAGATCATCTGTGCCTGATCCTACCAATGTCTAGGATTTTTGAGTAACTTGGAAGAAACTCTGTACCAGGAAGATTGATCCGGTGATATTGAAGAAAATGAGCTATAAAGGGAAACCAACATTTATGGGGAGCCTCCCAGATAATCTCAGTGCCTTCTACTATTTTTATTGAGTAACCTCATGACAGATATTGAAACTGAGACTGGAAGCTGGAGTTGGGCACACAGATTATCAGATGCTTAATGAAGCAATTTTAGCAGAAGGATAATTTGCATAGAGGAAAAAGCATAGGCTTTGGATCCAGACTTAAAAGGTAGGAGTTCAAACCATGGTTCCACAACTTAGATGACATATAACTTTGGACAAACTTTGTAATCTTCCTGCACCTTTATGTTTATGTCTGCAAAATGAAGTCAATAATTCTCACCTTACAGTGTTGTAAGGACAAAGTAACAGATATAAAATCCACTGAAATTGCCTGCTAAATTTATAAGAGATGTTCAATAAATGCTATTATTATTGTTGCCAATATTATTATGACCATGTAGTAGCCTCTCCCCACCCTCTCCTCATTGAACTTATATTTTGAATTTGTCTCTGATTGGCTGGAAATTCACAATGCTTAAAATACAGTACTTAAATTCCACTCAAGTTCTAATTGTAGAGCTTTACCATCCTTTCTCTTGAAAGTGTTGGAAGGAATAAGACTGAAGGTAATTGGTACCTGCTGTTGGTAGATGGACGTGCCTTGATGAGAAGTTACTGGTAAGAGGCACACCTTTTAAATTTCAGGTGCATATTAATTATTCCACCTTGAGAGCATTTATTTCTTCAGGTCTTAAAGTATTTTCTAGAGCAGACTACTAAACTGTCACCATCTCTGACAGGAAGTCACACAAGATATCTTTGTCCAGATTGCTTTCTCTTTTTCACTTCACTATCACATTGCTTTGGAAAGGAATAGAACTTAGTGATGAGGAGCAGACCTGCAGATCAGGAGCTAGAGCTATCAAAATTAGGTAAGGTTAAGTAAAATTAAAAATTCAGTTTCTCTGTTGCAAATAGCCACATTTCAAATGCTCAATAGCTCCATGTGGTTAGTGGCTGCTGTATTGGACAGTACAGATACAGAACGTTTTGATCAGCGACAGAAAGTTCTTTTGGACAGTGCTGCTCTAGAGCCAAACTGACTGGATTTAAATGACATCTTTGACACTTACTGTTTGCATGGCTCTAAGCAAATAATTTAATGTTTTCTCTGTCTTAATTTTATCATCTATAAAATGAGACTATAAGTGTCTACTTACCAGTATCATTCATCATTTATGAGAATCAGATGAATTAGTATAATATATTTAGAGCAATCCCAGGTATATACTATTTTCTCAACAGTTGTAAACAATTACTATTTTTTTTAAAGATTTTATTTATTTGACAGAGAGAGGCACAGTAAGAGAGGGAACACAAGCAGGGGGAGTGGGAGAGGGAGAAGCAGGCTTCCAGCTGAGCAGAGAGCCCGATGTGGGGCTCAATCCCAGGACCCTGGGATCATGACCTGAGCCGAAGGCAGATGCTTAACAACTGAGCCACCCAGGTGCCCATAAACAATTACTATTAATTAAAAAATCTGATGAAATGACACCCATTTCAGAAAGAAAACATAGAATTTATAGATGAAAGGAGGGTGGCTCAGAGTAGTTGCTCATTACCTGTGCTCCCAATGTCAATGTACATAATTGCCATGGAACCATCATAACATACTGTTTTTTTCTATGTCTGCGCCTGTTTTCTTTGCTAGACTCCATGGACCAAGGACTGGTATTTTATTCCTCTCTATATGCCTAGTACCTACGACGGTGCCCTGAGCACAGATGACAATAAGTACTTTTATTTTCAACAGGGTTGAACTAACTCAAGTGCTTAAGAACTGACAGGCTTATTATTTATTAATATTTTAGTAGTAATAGTAGGATTAGGATTTTGCTAATTTCACTATATTTTTAACCCTATAGAGACAATGAATTTTAGTGAGGTTTAATGACAAATGGGAAAGTATTTAAAATTAAGAATGGATGAAATATCTAAAATAGATGATCATTTCACATGTTGGAGAAAAAGAGAGAGAAGAGAGAAAAGAGAAACGAAGAAGAAAAGAGAGGAAATAGAGTTGATAAATCCTGTGGGAGAAAGCTCAAAAATAGATTTTTCCTACTTCAACATTTTACCACAGGCAGATCCTGAAGCCCTAGATGTAATCTTCTTGGCTGGAATGCCAGGGCTAGAGTAAACAGAAATCTGAGCGTGTCAACAAATTATTTAATTAAGCAGAGTAGGTGGCAGTGTGAAAGCAAAATCATAATGTGCAATAGGATAATGTGATTAAAGTTTCAGCTGTGATGGAATGCAGAGACTAAGACATGAAAGAAAAAATTACAGTGCTGGAGACCAGACTATGGACTCGGTTAACCAATGTGAAAAAAAACAAAGAAACAAAAACAAGAACAGGAAATAAGATTAAAAAATGGAATTGTATTATTCAAGAAAATACTTCCTGAGTATAAACATAAATTTAAAAGCAACTGAGATTAAGCCATCATTTTAGATGAGCCAAGGGTCAGGAGGACTGCAAATGGCATTAAAAAGGGTCTCGGGATTTGTGCCATCAGCATAAAAGTGGCAGTTACAATTAAAAGCAGAAGTGAAATGACTAAGAAATATAAAAGCTAGAAATGAACAGATGGCCAGGCATTCAGCTTGCTAGAGTGCTAAAACTGGATATATTTTATATTTCATTCCAATTTAACAAATATTAGGACATTAAAATGCATGAAACATGGTGTGTATCCCATCTTGCCATGTTTTTATTACTAAGTTAGAAAGAATTAGACTGCATGGAACGTATGCAAATACATCAGTCTAAGCAAATGCTGAGTCAGGGAAGATCAGGAAGGTCAGCTGGATTTCTAGTTTCCAAAGAGAAGCCTGGTCAATTGCATACTAAGCATCCTTTGTGGAGCTATTCCTAAAGTGGCCACCCACTTCCAGAAAGACTGTAAAGACTATTTTGCTGGATGACACTTTCTTTAAAGGTGGCAGTAGCCAAGCTTCCCAGCCTGTTTTGCTTTTAGTACTAGCATTAAATTTAGAAAGTGTGTAGAATGTTTACTCTTTGTATGGAAGATGTTTCTGTTGGATTTTAATATGTCATGTAGGAGCAATCATTAATAAGAGGTAGCTGCACTAGGATCAGGAGACTATTTATAATACCAGACTGTCATTATGAGACATGTTTTTCACAGGTTTGCTGTTGACTCTGGAGCTTTCTGCATAGGTTAACTGAGGCCAGATGGAGAGAACAAGGATTTCCTCAGTTCACAAGCTTATTCATTAAGGAATATGAGTATGTTTAGACTAAGTGACCTCTCTTCAACTTCTTTGTTTAATCTTAGTCCACACCTAGGGTTCTGTAACCAGATCATGACTCTGATTCTTTAATGGAAAACTTGTGAAGTTTCTTTTTGCATGATTGGAAAATAGCAAATGTGTTCTAGGCCACCAGATTTTCTTCTCTATCTTCACAATACATAGTGACGAATCCCTGAAAAAGAAGAAAAATTTTCCCCCACTTTTCATTTTTGCTTGAACCATGATTGCAGTATGTTCATTCATTCAGTCAGTCACTTAATCTATATCTTTTGAGTGCCTACTGTGTGCTCAGTACTGAGAAAGGAACTTGTGATAAAATAGTCTTCGCAACTTATGCTTAAAAACAGACCAACTTTCTCACACCCTGTGTTTATAAACTCACATTCCTTTTGACATAACCTAAATGCAGTGTAGAAAACATCCAAACCTAAGATTTATGGGGACTGCAGCTGCACATATAAAGAAATCCTTAAGACACTGTGTGCGATTCCCCTATTTCCAACTCCCATCTGCTCAAAGTTACATCCTAAATCTACTGTACATAGAAAGGGAGTGACTGTGAATGGTGTCAAGTTTGCTCTTAGGTTGTGAAGTTATTGGGATAATATTTAGCTTCCTCTATGCATCATATTAACATCTGGAAGGAAAACCACTTTTTGACCAAAAAGAAGGAAATAAAAATGTGTGCAGTCATATACATAATTACATACTTATATGGATACATCTGAAGATATAGATGTATATATAAATTAATTTTTACTTGTATTATATATGTATAATTTACCTATGTACAAATACAATAGAAAATAACATACACGTTTTTAAACATGATTAAGGCAACTCTCACTGTAGACATGGACTTGAAGTGTGTGTGTGTGTGTGTGTGTGTGTGTGCGTGTGCGCACACATGTGTGTGCATGGGCCCATGCACATATGTTGGAATAGGGATGGAGCCTAGTGGAGGTTGAAGAGAATTATGAGAAGAAATGCAGCACAGAAACACAGAATTCTTTGGCATCCCCTATCATGATCAGTAGTGATGGTAATAGAAAGGAGAAGATGGAAATGATTATTAGAGGAAGGGTTAGAGAAAAATGGCACCTTAGCTGCATTAGTAACATATCCTATTGCTAATTTAATATGTAATAATATGTATTTATAGGTAATATATTGATGTATATGAAAGTACACATATACACAGATAATATATGCATAAATTATGCACCAAATAATTAATAGAAATGTCTTCCACATTTCCAAAGTTTCTAAGTTGACAGTAAGTTTCTTTAGATGGTAGCAAAGGTAAGCCACCTTCATTTATAAATAGAAACTATATATCAAAAATAATTTAAAAACCCAATTATATGAAATTTGCTATAAAGAATGAGTGCGTTTTAAAACTGATAAAATATGTATATCATTTACAGCCATACTCAGCTGTGATTACATGATTTTTTAAAAGCCAATAATTATTTCAATATTCATCTAAAATATTCTGTTTGAATGAGGAGATAAACAAATCTGCTATTAGAAGATGAAAGGAATATGTATATGTAAAATCATCGAAGAGCGTGCTTGAGAGAATTACACAAATGCTTGAGGAAAATTTATGTAAATATCATTTTTTAGAAACTTAAATGCAAAAAGTTCCAAAAGTGGAATGCTATTATGTCATAAATATGTATCATTCTAAAAGTAATGCTGAAGGCATAAAGCATTTCTCTTTGGGATAAGCACTATTTAATGAAAATAGAAAAACACTTCTAAAGTATCTTGATTGCTGAGTGTTCACATCAGTTACAACTGTTTCAGTAAAAAATAAACATAGATATTTTAGTAGAGGTAGTAACTGAAGGATGCTTTTTCTTGAAAATATATGGCTTAAGGATTGGGTGTTTCAAAGATAGAATAGTTTTAAGGGCTTCAAAATAACACCTACAAAGCTGAAAAATAAAGTATATTTTCTAGGAGATTTTATAAATATAAGTTCTTTTCACTAGCTCTGTAGTTACTCCCATTGTCATGACTGTGGCCTCTGGCATTAGTTAGAACACAGGGAAAAGAGTCCATGGACAGGAGCATGGATGAAAAAGACCCTGGACTTAGGGTATTGTACGTAGGTATACCTGTGAGTGCTAGGAACCTGAGATAAATTTTATAAAAATAAATAGCTAATATTGAGGGCTTACTATGTGCTAAATATTGTGAAGGATGGTTTCATTTATTTTTAAAATTTATTCCTTCCAAAAACCTGTGAGAAGTTAACTATTATCACTATGTTGCAGGTGAAGAAGCAAAGATGTAGTAATTTAAGTTAACTTGCCCAAGGTTGAGCAACTAGAAAATGGCAGACAGGACTGGACCGGAACTTAGGAGGCTATGCCTTTAACCACTGCTCTGCATGGCCAACCGTATTAAACCCAACTATTATTCTTTACGATTAATTTTTTCTCCAGAAGTCGGAGAACTGTAAAATAACTTGCCCAAGGTTATTTCGCAGATTAAGTGTCAGAGCAGGATTTAAACTCAATTTGACTCCAAAGCCACCTTCCACTGTGTTTTGCTGCCCTTCATTTGAGATGTTGCCAAATACTTGCACCACATATGGTACCTGCAGTTTATTGAACTGGTGGCATCAGATCAAGGACCCTCACAGGGTCCTAATGCATTAGTAGGAAGCTAGCGGAGGATCACTGCCTAAAAATCTGTCCTAACTGTCCAGCTGCAAGTCAGAATCTGTTAACTTTGTGTCATGCTGACTCCTCATGGGTCCTACACCCTATACATCACAGAACTGAACACAGTATCTCAAAATGAGTTAAAATGTGTGAATAGCCATAAATCATGGGTGGTAGATGAGGGTCAAAAAGTCAAACTAGACATACTACTACTAATAATAAGAAAACTATCATATACATATTGGAGTATCTAGCAATTAAATGAACATTAAGAAATATATCTGAGTACATATAATCTATTATGCAACTAAAATACTGACTATTGCTTAGAACCAGATTTTTTAATTAATGTAACCTTATATGTGCTAGTAATCATTATACTCTTCATTATTTTGGATAGTAATCAAAACAAACGTTACTTCTCGGAAGAATATAATGTGAATAATGTTATATAATATATTACTGAAAAGGAATTTTTTGGCCTCAATGTCAATTATATAGATCTGTGGAAGAATTTCTTCAAAATAGCTCTTAAGGATCTAGATACTTAAAAATGTATGTACATGTTTCGTGATTGCTTGAATGTGGGTATACTGACAATGGAAATACAAACTTTGGAATTATTAGAAAAACACTCTCCCAAACAGATCATTTTTAGTGAGTATAGAGGCCTTTTGAACTTTGCCAAAACAGGTGTTTCATGCAGGGAAGACTGCTGAGACCAAATGCTAGAATTATTAAGTAGCCATTAGAGAAATTCTAAATAGAAAGAGTGCTATGAAAGGACAGAATCTGATGAGACAAATGACTTCTCAGTGTTCCTAAGGTATTCTTGTGGTGGATTTTCCCCCTTTACTCAATAGCCAGCAAATAAAGCAATAAATTTGAACATGCCCAACCACTAGGAAATAATTTCTCCTGCTAAAAGGAGTCATAATAGGAAGCAGAACTCAGATGGTTGAGTTGATAGTGTTCTGCTCCCATGGGGCCCATTCTTCAGTGGTGAGCTTTCCCAAGAGCTCTGTGGCTGATAAACTGCTCTCCCCTGGAGTCCTGCCCCAGCCAGCTGACATTAAGTGACTGAACACTGAGCAGACCTGTCCCCCTGTATCAACCAGGCTCACTGTCCTTTCCCAGACAGCAAGGGACTCCAGAGGAGTAAATGTAGACCCAGTGTGATACAGGGATTTCTGGCATGCACTTCTCTTTTCCCTCCATCTGTTGATTCCTTTAAGCCTGGAGAACTGGAAAATATTCATGAAGAAATAGATCTGACCTCTTTCATGACAGGGGACATTGTAACTCAAGAAAAAGTGTTCTCTCTTCACTGAGAAGTGGATGTTATTTAGATTGTTTTAGGGCTCTCTTTATTCTGATAAAAACAATTGGAATAAAATACTTGCTACATTATGTGGCAAAGTAAATAAAACAAATAAATATATAAATAAAGTGTACTTTAAACCCAGCATTTCTATTACTCACCAACTTAACATTCTCTGTTAGTTACTGCACTATTAAAGTGACCACCAAGTGAACCCTCATTAAGGATACAGTTATAGCTGGAGTCTGTGTCCTGGACCAAGTATTTGTTTTGTTTTCCTTCTCGAATAAATTCCTTGTTCTATATTGCATGAAAATCTGATTTGGTTAACTCTGCCGAGTTGGATTTTTCTTTCCCCAGAATTGCCTGTTTGAGAAATACCATGATCCTGAAACCTTAAGGGATATGTCCTATCAGTGATTTTAGCTAATCCTGTGACATTTCTCTGAATAACAGAAAAGACTGCTGAACTTCAGGTTCAAGTGAAATTCTTGAAGGATTAATTCACTGTTAAAGCTACTACCCTACTCATTATCCAGAGAATGGTTAAGTGCATAATGGGAATATTGGGTTTTAAAGTACCCTTAGACAGGCTTTACTCTATTTATATATTTTTTGTTTTATTTATTTTTGCCTCATAATGTTGTAACTATTTTATTGCAAATGTTTTTTCAGAATAAAGAGAGTCCTAAAACAATCTAAACCATATCCACTCCTCACTGAAGAGAGAACAATTTTTCTTGAGTTTACAAGGTCCCCTGGCATGAAAGAGATCAGCTTATCAGACAAATCTTACTTTCAGTGTCTTGCTCAAGGTGCAATCATGTGACTGCTTAGCTCTTGAAGTGTGCTGTTGACACAAATAAGATCTCTATTTACTAGTGAAAAAAAAAATCTTAAAGCCAAAGCCCTAAAAAGAAATGGTGTGAAGCAGTGTGTTTTCAAGGAAAACAAAAACAACAACAAAACACCAAACAACCCTGTTTCTAATGAGGCTGATTCTTTGATCCCCTGGGAGAGGCTGGAGTTGATTTAGTCCAGAAAAGCTGGAAGATCAACTCTGGAGAAAGGCAACTTGAACCAGGACCTAAGAAACTTGGCATCTAGTCCTGAATTTGCCAGTAACGTGTTGTGTTGGTCGCCTTAGGCTGTGGTAGTGTAGCCCTCCCTCCAGGTTTCAGTTTTCTTGTTTGTTAGGTGGGGAGAGAGAGAGCTTAATTAGATCTCTGTGGTAGTTGCTAGCCTGAAATGCCATGGTCTCTAATTGCACTTGAAATATCATGAATATCAAAGTCAGAAATACTGTTTAATAGTAACTGAAAATATGTTTCACATTCTCATGTAATTATATTTGGGATTGTACAGTGTATTCATGATACGCCTTTTTCTCTGATTATTTCTAAATCATCATGAATTAAAGAGAGTATCAATACATTTTTAGTTCTTAGAAGGAGAATATAGTTGTAGGATAGTGTGGGTAGGTTCTTTATTTAAGGCACAAAGTCACTTTTACTAAATCCCTGCTAAAAATTCTAAATGGAATATTATATTTTCAAGGAACTATAGAAGAGGTCTCATTTGAAATTGTGAGTCTATTTCTTAAACAATGATTTTTCTTACATTTTCTTTCTAACCAAGTAATTGGAATTAACTAAGTAATTAATTCACTTCACTGTTTCTTAGTGCCTACTAAGTGCAGATCACGCTGCTAGGAACAGTGGGGATTAGTGAAATAAGTAGGACACATTTCTGCCCTCTGGGAATTTATGATCCACAAGTATAGGATTATATTTATATGCTTACGGATTTAGACATTTGAAGAAATAATTATATCAGTTATTTCCATATTACACTTTTTTTTCTTTCTTCACCTACCTTATCTCAAAGAGGAGAGAAGAAACATACATCATTTTTTAAGACTATACTTACAGAGAAATGCTTTATCATTAGGGAGACAGTTTTTGTGGTGCAAAGAGGAGTCCTTAGTCATCTTTTGTCTGGTGCAAACCGTGTCTATTTTGAAGCACAACCTGCCCTAATCCTTAGGTATCAAGGTGTGCCTGATGTTCATGTCAGCACTGCTCTTAAAGGCCGCTGTTTGGCATCACAAAGCAGCTTAAGGGAGCACTTGCATAGGTGTGGGGAGTATTGCTATCTACCTTTCCACTAACTGTAACGTGAGTCTTCTTTCCATACCTACAAAGACTGGAGGCATGAAAAATGTCAAAGGGAAGAGGGTTTGGGATGCTGCAATACTGGACAGGAGTTATTTTACTGTACCCTTGGACTGTGGATAAAGAATCCTTGATCTAGGATTTCTCTGTTCCCATATTTCAGAAATTGGGCAGCTACAGCCTGTAACCTTGCCAGTGAAGCTTGCTACAACTACACAGTGAACAAGTGAAATATTTGGGGACCAAACCTGTTATAGTGAAAGGCTTGCTTCACTGTTCATTGGTGGCAAGAATTGACTTCATAGAGTAACTTAGAGAGGAAAAGAGATATGTTAGAAAGTGAGGAATTTCCTAACAGTTGAGTTATGTGAAGGTGGAACTGGTCACCTATCCATTGTTGACCAGCACAGACAAACCAGAAATATGTTGAAGATGAGGGAAATCCAGTAGCCACTGGGGATTTGAATTGCCCTGTTTCTATGAGTCTATGAATTAACTCTTTCATTTTTTTAAAAGGTCTCTACTGAAGGAGACTTTGTAGCAGGTAAGTGTAGTACAGATTCTCCTAAATTCTGTCCCATGCAATGTGAGTTCTTGGAGATTCTGCTTATGCCAGTAATAAAGGAGTTCTGTGACAAAACAGGTTTGGAAAATGCTAGACACTAGACACTAGAATCCTTCATTGGAGATTTATAATGCACATTACCAGTGTATTTGAAAAAGTTGGTAGTAAAAAAAAAAAACTTGTTTAAACTTTAAGTCAGTATTTCTTAAACATATTTATTCTAGACATTATAACTCTTATTGTCCCATAAAATTAGTATTCCAAAATCCATAGGTTGAGAAATGATCTGTGGGAAGAAAGAACATGACTTTTTAGTTGATATGACTAAAAATGTCAACCTGGGTGGCAAGGCTGGCTAAGCCACCAATAAACTGCTTGAGCTGAAAGAAGCTTCTTGCTGTGTCAAGCTTCAATGTCCTCATCTGAAAAATTGTGGAAATACCCATTCAGGGTCTTATGAGTATCAAAATAATTCTTGTAAGGTTCTTAATAGTGCCTGGCCAAGAGCAATTGCTCAATAAATTGTGACTATGTCTACTAGATCTAATATCAGGATTTTTTTTCCACTTGGGCACCTCACTATTTCTCTTTCAGTTTAAAATGCATTTCCTTTCATTGGTCTTTGATGAGGATAGGAATAGTGTCATTAATCATTAAAAACATCCTGATTGCATGATTTGATGAAACAGCTGTGGCTTCATCACCCAGTCTTTGCCCATGGGACAAAAGACCTCAGCTGTAGCTATCCCCTACCCCTAATTTCAGGGAGCAGCTCAGCTTTAATCGCTCTTCCCAGATAGACCTGGAGCTGAGGGACACAATATTACAATGGCCTCCTGAGCAGGGTGCTTGAAGGTTGAAGAACACCCACTCAAACAGTATTTCCCTTCCTTCTTTGAACTTCCACAAAATTTTGTTTGAACCTCAGTTATGAGACTAATATTTTAGGACTGTGGTGGGTAGCATACCTAATGCATCCTCTGCCCTACTCCCATGAAATCCATTCTCTGTATCTTGTATTCTAAATATTAGTTGTCCTGAATGCAAAAATGGTCCGGCCAATCAACCCATGATCTGTGTCCCCAGGTTCAGCCTCAGAACTTAGGCTATCATCTCCATGTTAGTCTTTATAAGAGCAAAATTCTAATTAAGAGAGCATCATTTCAATAATGCTTTTCTTTGCAGAACATGACTTCTTTCTGAAATGAGAGACTTAAAAGCAAAAATCCATTACTGTTGTAATGAGGTCAAGAGAATGCCTCAGAGTGGATATCTGATGTACTGAGGGACTTTCAGTGGTCAGTGGTTGAGATGTAAATTGAAATATATCTTTTGTTGATGATTAGTCAGTGCTCTTGTGACAACACTCCTGTCTGTCTTCCTCTCGCTGTCTTTCTCTCTCTTTGCCAAAGGCACTTTCTTTTGGGAAACCATGGTGATTAAGGGCATAGGCAGACCTTGTTCAAGTGGCCTTGGGTGAGTTGCCTTATCTGATCTTCAGATTCTTCATCTGTAATAGGGGTAATTATTCCAGGGGGTATTGTTAAAGGTAAGTGTGAAAATAAATGCACATATATACATACTGCTTGACACAAGGAAGTGCTCAATAAAAGTTAGCTATTATCGTTATCTTTTTAAGTTTATTTCTTAACAAATAACCAAATAATTAGCATTATATGACTTTTTGTATGTGTCATTATATTGGATACTGTGAGATGATTAATTAGTACAAAGACTTCATTCCCACTGGAGTTTATAGTCTGCTCTAAATATAATGCAGACACGAGTCATTTCATCTAAATACAGGGAGGAGAAAAGTATTCTTAATGGGCTCATTGACTCTTCATAGTATGAAGACATTCAGAAATCATATATTCCACAACATTTTTCATCAGAGGGAAATATAGTCTATAATTAGAGATATCTAGAAAGGGCTATTTAATAAACTTCATTTAAATTTTATGCTAAGCCTTTAAATTATTTTACTCATCAGATTATATTAGTGATTCCAAAATATTATTATCCTTGGACCCCTTCTGGAAGTACTTCTATATGGAGATCAACAAATATTTTTGAATAAGGGGATTTAGGACTAAGTGAACTTTGGTGATTTCTAGATGTCAAAATATATGGGCATGTCTTTGCATTGTTTTTCTAGAAGAAAAATTTAAAGCAATAGTTAGGAGAAGGAAAAGTTGAAACATTCCAAATATATGGTGATAAGAGATCAGCTAATAGTAAAGAAAAATGGGAATGCCAGTTTATTGGAAGGAACTTAGAAGGATGAGTTTTTCTACCACCATAGCTGCTAAACAGTGCTTTGGATTTTCACAGCTCTGTCTTCTACTTTGTTTGAGGGAGAATCATTTCTTATATCAACTAAAGCTTCTCATCATTTCTAAGTTTAAAAAATGAAGACAAATAATCCATAATTGTTCTAATTTTTCTCTAAACGATAATATGACTTGAACTGTGAATACACCTTTGGTTTTTACTGATTACACTTGTAAATTACATTGTTTAGAACTCTGATAGAGAAATTGGGAAGAACTGTGGCCTCTGTTACAAATAATCAGTGTTTGAGAGTTCTTCACCCTATATACTGATAAAAGTCTTAATTTTCAGTCTATCAAAATGAATTCTTCCTGGGACTCATACACTCAGTATAGGGAAATTATTTCACTCCTCACCCTTCCAAAATATCCACTTTCCTCATGTTAGTAAATTCCCATATCTTCCAAACTAGTATTAGGACTCTTCAGCTAAAAATCATAGGTTGATTCTGACTTGCCCATTAAAGTAGTGATGTCACTTAAGTGATTTCTTTTTTTTTTAAAGATTTTATTTACTTATTTGACAAGAGTTAGAGAGAGAGCACAAGTAGGCAGAGAGGCAGGCAGAGAGAGAGAGGGAGAAGCAGGCTCCCTGCTGAGCAGGGAACCCGATGTGGGGCTCAATCCCAGGACCCTGGCATCATGACCTGAGCTGAAGGCAGCCGCTTAACCAGCTGAGCCACCCAGGCGCCCTTAAGTGATTTCTTGTACAAACAACATACATAAAGAGAAAACCCATATGTTTTGTATCTTTCTCAAAGCTCTCAAAATTTTCTCAAAACTTTTAGGACAAATTTAGCATATCTAGCTTTACTGCAAGGATTACTCAGATTATTTCATTTTTTAAAAAGTGTAAAAATTCACTGTTTCAGAATCATTTGCTTTTCTAACTATAAGTGTACAAGAAAAATAAAAATGTCATTAAGTGTTTTACTAAAATCAGGTGCTGGGATGAGAATAGGCAACAATTGAAACTCCCATATACTGCTGATGGGAGTGTAAATTGGTATAACTACTTCAGAAAACCATATTTCAGTATCCAGTAAAGATGAATGGATGCAGACCCTGAACATAGGAAAGATTAAAAAATACATAGATATGTTCATCAAAAAACATGTATACTTTTTTTAAATATATGGAAAAAGGTTTATAGCAGCCTATCATCCATAATAGCCAGAAACTGGAAGCTATCCAAATGCTTATCAACATTAGAATGGGTAAGAAGATTGAAATATATTTATGTAATTGGATACCACACAATTAGACCACACAAACTACAGCTACACACAACAATGTGGATGAAGCTTAGACGCATAATGTTGGGCAAAGGCAGTACTTACTGTATGATGCCGTTTACATAAAATTCAGAAACGAAGCCAGGATAGTGATTGCTTTGGGTGCTAGTGACAAGCAGGGGGCACAAAGGGCACTTCTGGGATGTTGGAGATGCTCTGTTTCTTACACTCATTAGGCTGTACACTTGTGATTTGTGTACTTCTCTAAACATGGGTTATACTTTCCTAAAAAGTTTTTTCTTAATGCTCTTCATATGAATATTGGTTGTAACTTTTTCCAGAGAAATCTTAAAAGGTTCAGCACATTTATGACTCAAGTTTCATGAGTTTCTTTCCCTCTTACACTGAACGTCATCCTGGACATTTGGAAGGCCTGCCTATTTCTTTTAATGCACCATACGTTAGTGTTTTGTATGTGTCTGAGATGAATCTCCGTGAGATTAAGGACTGTTAATATTATAACTCCTGTTTACCAGAAATACCCAAAGTTCATGGAAAGCATTTGCTTAGTCTTTGCAGAGGTAGGAGATAACAATGATGCTATATACATGACTCCTAACTCAGCTTTACTATAATTAGATTAAACAATATGCTGTATGTAAAAAGTGCATTGTAAACTTGTCTTAAATTCAGACGTTTCATGTGATGTATTTCACTATTTGAAAACATCTCTCATTAAAATATGCAACATTAAGAAATCGATGAAAAAGCAGAACTGAAATCTCCTTAAAATGAAAGCATCAACTATAAAATAGATCTCTAGACAGCGTTTGCCCATTCACATACATGTTTTGAAAGTGTTTCAACATTTTAAATGACCATAAAAAGAAGGAAACAAATTTTCTTGATAAGGAAGAACCACTTACCTTTTCTGTACTTTTTGTACTATTGACCTATAAACTATTTTAGATCAAGTTTTCTCTATTTCACAGAATATCATTTTACATGCAATTAACAATTTCAGCATGGTATTAAAAAGAGAATACCACACTCTAATGAAGTTCCTTGAGTACCAGACATGGTTCTATTAGCAGCTGGAAGTCCTTGGAAAGGGATTTAAAATGATAGAAAATCAGATGTGAAAAATATCTTAGTCCCAATCTACCATTTTGCAAGTGAGGATGCTAAGACTGAGATCATAAAGTGCTTATTAGTAGTGGATCCAGGACTGGCACCCAATTTTCTAAAAACTACTATGCCAATGTTATAATACTTTGCCCAAAGAGAACAGTTTTCTTAGTTTCATAACTTAAAAATAGTATAAATCGAGTCAATCTTAAGACTTGCATCTGGCTTTATTTTTAAAAATTACTCAAACTTTTTACTTTTATAGTTCATTTTCATTTGATCTTGAACAGTTGATATACAAATATCTAGTCTTTTTATGCTCTACATTAAAGCATAGTCTTCTCTGAATTAGAATTTGAGTACTACACAGTCAGTCACACACTCTATATACAAACATAAGTATAATTTTAGTTGGAGAAAAAGCTCCTTTCATTTCTTTTGTAGTTAGGATAGCCCTTAATTTTGGACTGTGATTCATTGTAGCATTGAAGATTAGTACAGAGTTGTGAATCATGGGGGGGGGGGGGACAAATAGTACAAGAAAAATACATGTTTTCTTCCAGATCTCATAACATTTACTTATATAAGTCTCATTTTAATCAAAAGTGGAAAAGCAAGTCACTATTTTATTGCATAGGATGGCCAATGAAACTTTACTACTTTGAAGTTGTAAGAAGTTTCGTTGTTTACCAAATTGAGAAAATAAAAGTATAACTTTTCTTTTTGGCAGCAGAGAGAAAGTAATATGAGAAAAAGTTCAAAATTAAGATTTTCATCTAGGCTCTTGATATAGAGTTCTTATATACTAGATGCATAATTTTGTGATGACTAAATGACTTTAAGGCTCAGACATAAGTGAAAATAAGAACGGGGATTTGGGTTTGAGATGGTACCCTGCCACTTTGATTTTAGGTGAATCACTTGGTCTCTCCTTCACAGGTCTCATGTGACAATTAGGCTAGATTATATTTGTGAAAGTGCCTTGGAAGATGGATCTAAGTATACAATTGTAAAATGGCATTATTGTTATTAACTCATTATACGTTCCTGCTAAAAGGTTGGCACCATCTTACAGGGCTGGAAGGTCCTTTTCTATTTCACACTTTCCTCCCTTCCAAATTTTCTTTAAGATTTTTTGCAAGAATGTGATCCTGGATGGCCCAACTTTAATACTTAGCAGGAGGAAAGAGTGGGTTCTTAGTACATTACAGAGAAAAATAATTAGTTGAAATGAGAAAATTATTGCAGTTTTAAGAGATCTCATCAAAAATGCCTTGGGTGAGAAGAAAATTCTATCTCTGAGACACAGATCCACCCACAGGTACCACATTGTAAGGCTGTTATCAAAATACTGTCCTTTCCATCACTGATAGTTTCATGAATTGGAGCATATAGAGAAATGTACCTTGTACAGTGTATTTTTTTTATTGTTTGCTATGTTTAAGAATGGATATAGGGGCGCCTGGGTGGCTCAGTTGGTTAAGTGTCTGCCTTTGGCTCAGGTCATGATCCCAGGGTCCTGGGATCGAGCTCCACATCAGGCTCCCTGCTCAACAGGGAACCTGCTTCTCTCTCTCCCTCTGCTGCTCCCCCTGCTTGTGTGCTTGCTCTCTCCCTCTCCTCTGTCAAATTAATAAAATCTTTTAAAAAAATAAGAATGGGTGTATGGTAGTTTAGAAAGAATATTTCTATTTTTTGATGCAACATATAATAGCATATTTTGTATTTACAGAACTAAATGTATAAGGAATTGTTAATAATCTAAACATACCTAGAGACAAGAATAATTCAAAGAAGCTCTGTTAATGTCAATGGATTCTGCTACTGATAAATAATTAAGATGTCATATTTGCAAGTCATTCATTCATTCATTCATTTATTTAACTAATATTAATTAAGTGCCTTGAAAAGTTATTGTACAAGGTGCTAAGGCTTTGTGTAGATGATGAAGTGCATATTATTCATTCCATATTCTTTCCTATCCTTCCTACCATATTTTCTCCATCTTATACCTGAGGTGTTTATTTCTCTAATTTCGGTTATAAGCTCTGGGCAGAACTCATGTTCTATAGTGAAAAAAAAAGTGCAAAAAAAAGCAAATGAGGGAAGAGAGGACATATTGGGAAAAGTCTTAGTAGAAAGGAAAGAAAGAAAGAGAAAGGAAGGAAGGAAGGGAGGGAGAGAGAAAGGGAGAGAGAAAGAAAGAAAGGGAGAGAGAAAGAAAAGAAAGGGAGAGAGAGGAAGGGAAGGAAGAAAGGGAGGGAGGGTGAGAAAGGGAGGGAGGGAAGGAGAGAAAGAAACTAAGAACATAGAAGCTATAAGAAGGAAGTTATGGTGCTTAGTTTTATTAATTTATTAAAGAATCTTTTGTATAAATTCTCTTTCTGCTACTTCATATTTAGTGAAAGAAATGCGACAGATTTCTGTGTATAAATTTGTATTCTTTGACTTTACTGAATACATTTATCAATTCTGGTAGTTTTTTTGGTGGTTTTTCCGGTTTTCTGTATATACTATTATGTCATCTGCAAATAGTGAAAGTTTTACTTCTTCATTACTGATTTGACCCCTTTTATTTCTTTTTGTTGTCTTATTGCTATGGCTAGGATTTACAGTACTTGTTGAATAAAATCAGTGAGATTGGATACCCTTGTCTTGTTCCTAATCTTAGAGGAAAAGCTCTCAGTTATTCACCATTGATTAGGATGTTAGCTGTGGGTTTTCCACATATGGCCTTTATTATGTTGAAGTTTGTTTCCTCTAAACCTACTTTATTGAGAGTTTTTATCATGAGTGGATGTTGTACTTTGTCGAATGCTTTTCCTGCATCTATTGAGATGATCACATGGTTTTTATCCTTTCTCTTATCAATGAAATGTTTCACCTTGATTGATTTGAGATTATTGAACTACCCATACATCCCTGAAATAAAACCTACTTGATGGTAGTGACTGATTTTTTAAATATGTTGTTGGATTCAGTTTACGAATATTTTGTCAAACATTTTTCCATCTATGTTCATCAGAGATAGTGGCCTGTAGTTTTTTTCTTTTTCTTTCTTTCTTTCTTTCTTTCTTTCTTTCTTTCTTTCTTTCTTTCTTTCTTTCTTTCTTTCTTTCTTTCTTTCTTTCTTTCTTTCTTTCTTTCTTTCTTTCTTTCTTTCTTCTTTCTTTCTTTCTTTCTTTCTTTCTTTCTTTCTTTCTTTCTTTCTTTCTTTCTTTCTTCTTTCTTTCTTTCTTTCTTTCTTTCTTTCTTTCTTTCTTCTTTCTTTCTTTCTTTCTTTCTTTCTTTCTTTCTTTCTTTCTTTCTTTCTTTCTTTCTTTCTTTCTTTCTTTCTTTCTTTCTTTCTTTCTTTCTTTCTTTCTTCTTTTTTTCTTTCTTTTTTTGTGTGTCTTTATCTGGTTTGGCACGAGGGTAATCCTGGTCTTGTAGGATGAATTTGGAAACTTTCCTTCCTATTCTGTTTTTTTGGAATAGTTTGAGAATAGGTATTAACTCTTCTTTAAATGTTTGGTAAAGTTACCTGTGAAGACATCTGGTCCTGGACTTTTGTTTGTTGGGAGGTTTTTGATTACTGAATTACTGATTCAATTTTACTGCTAGTAAAAACTCTGTTCAAAGTTTCTATTTCTTCCTGTTCAGTTTTTGAAAGTTACATGTTTCTAAAAATTTATCCATTTCTTCTATGTTGTCCAATTTCTTAACATACAGTTTTTCATAATATTCTCTCATAATCCTTTGTATTTCTGTGGTGTCAGTTATTTCTCCTCCTTCATTTCTGATTTTATTTTTTTAAGTCCTCCCCCCTCCTTTTTTGGAGGAGTCTGGCTAAATGTTTATCAGTTTGTTCAGTTTTTCAAAGAACCAGCTCCTGGTTTCATTAATCTGTTCCATTGTTTTTTTAGTTTCTGTTTCAATTATTTCTACTCTAATTTTTGTTATTTCCTTTCTTCTGTTGGCTTTGAGTTTTGTTTGTTCTTCTTTTTGTAGCACCTTTAAGTATAACATTAAGTTTTTATTTGAACATTTTCCTGCATCTTGAGATAAGGCTGTGTTGCTATAAACTTCCCTCATAGAACAGCTTTTGCTGCATCTCAAAGATTTTGGACCATTGTGTTCTTTTTTTTTTTTTTAAAGATTTTATCTTAAATTCCTTTGACTCCATGTATTTTTTTATTCTTTGATTTCTTGGTTGAACTGTTCATTGTTTAGTAGCATGTTGTTTAGCCTCCATGTGTTTGTGTTTTTTCCAAATTTTTTCTTGCAGTTGATTTCTAGTTTCACACTCTTGTGGCTGGAAAAGATGCATATGACTTCAGTGTTTTTGAATTTGTTGAGACTTGTTTTGTGACTGAACATGTATGTAATCTATTCTGGAGAATGCACATGGGTGCACTTTAAAAGAATGTGTATTCTACTGTTTTAAGATGGAATTTTTTTGAATATATGTGTTAGGTCCATCTGGTCCAATGTGTCATTCAAAGGCCCTGTTTTCTTCTTGATTTCCTGTTTAGATGATCTATCTATTGATATAAGTGGATGTTAAGGTCCCTACTATTAATGTATTACTATCAGTTTCTTTTTTATTATGTTATATTATCACCATACAGTACATCATTAATTTTTGATGTAGTGTTCTCTGATTCATTGTTTGCATATAACAACCAGTGCTCCATACAGGACGTGCCTTCCTTAAAACTCATCACTGGGCTAACCCTTCTCCCCAAGCCCCTCCCCTCTAAAACCCTCAGTTTGTTTCTCGGACTCCATAGTCTCTCATGGTTCGTCTCCCCTTCTGACTCCCCCCCTTCATTTTTCCCTTCCTTCTCCTAGTGTCCTCCATGCTATTCCTTTTGTCCTACAAATAAGTGAAACCATATGATAATTGACTTTCTCTGCTTGACTTATTTCACTTAGCATAATCTCTTCCAGTTCCATCCATGTTGATGCAAAAGTTGGGTATTCATCCTTTCTGATGGCTGAGTAATATTCCATTGTATATATGGATCACATCTTCTTTATCCATTCATCTGTTGAAGGGCATCTCGGCTCTTTCCACAGTTTGGCTATTGCGGACATTGCTGCTATGAACATTGGGGTGCATATGGCCCTTCTTTTCACTACGTCTGTGTCTTTGGGGTAAATACCCAGGAGTGCAATTGCTGTGTCATAGGGTACCTCTATTTTCATTTTTTTGAGGTACCTCCACACTGTTTTCCAAAGCGGCTGTACCAAGTTGCATTCCCACCAACAGTGTAAGAGTGTTCCCCTTTCTCCACAACCTATCCAACATTTGTTGTTTCTTGCCTTGTCAATTTTTGCCATTCTAACTGTTGTAAGGTGGTATCTCAATGTGGTATGATTTGAATTTCCCTGATGGATAATGATGATGAACATTTTTTCATGTGTCTCTTAGCCATTTGTATGTCTTCTTTGGAGAAGTGTCTGTTCATGTCTTCTGCCCATTTTTTGACTTGATTATTTGTTTTTTGGGTGTTGAGTTTGAAAAGTTCTCTTTAGATCTTGGATATCAGTCCTTTGTAGTGTCATTTGCAAAAAAAAAATCTCCCATTCTGTGGGTTGCCTCTTTGTTTTGTTGACTCCTTTGCTGTGCAGAAGCTTTTATTTTGATGAAGTCCCAAAAGTTCATTTTTGCTTTTGTTTCCCTTGCCTTTGGGGACGTATCTTGAAAGACGTTTCTGTGGCCGATGTCAAGGAGGTTACTGCCTATGTTCTCCTCTAGGATTTTGATGGATTCCTGTCTCACATTGAGTTATTTCATCCATTTTGAATTTATCTTTGTGTATGGTGTAAGAAAATGGTCGAGTTTCATTCGTCTGTATATAGCTGTCCAGTTTTCCCAGCACCATTTATTGAAGAGACTGTCTTTTTTCCATTGCATATTTTTTCCTGCTTTGTCGAAGATTATTTGACCATAGAGTTGAGGGTCCATAGCTGAGCTCTCTATTCTGTTCCATTGGTCTATGTGTCTGTTTTTATGCCGGTACCATGCTGTCTTGGTGATCAGGGCTTTGTCATATAACTTGAAATCAGGCAACGTGTTGCCCCCAGCTTTTTCTTTTTCAACATTTCCTTGGCTATTCAGGGTCTTTTCTGATTCCATACAAATTTTAGGATTCTTTGTTACAGCACTTTGAAAAATGCCATTGGAATTTTGATCGGGATGGCGTTGAAGATATAGATTGCTCTGGGCAGCATAGACATTTTAACAATGTTTATTCTTTTGATCAATGAGCATGGAATGTTTTTCCATCTTTTTATGTGTTCAGTTTCTTTCATGAGTGTTCTGTAGTTCCTAGAGTATACATCCTTTACCTCTTTGGTTAGGTTTATTCCAAGGTATCTTGTGGTTTCTGGTGCTATTGTAAATGGAATCTCTGATTTCTCTTTCTACAGTTACATTGTTAGTGTATAAGAAAGCAACTGATTTCTGTGCATTGATTTTGTATCCTGCCACATTACTGAATTGCTGTATGAGTTCTAGTAATTTGGGGGTGGAGTCTTTTGGGTTTTCCACATAAAGTATCATGTCATCTGTGAAGAGAGAGAGTTTGACTTCTTCTTTGCCAATTTGAATACCTTTTATTTCTTTTTGATTGTCTGATTGCTGAGGCTAGGACTTCTAGTACTATGTTGAATAGCAGTGGTGATAGTGGGCATCCCTGCCGTGTTCCTGACCTTGGGGAGAAAGGCTCTCAGTTTTTCCCAATTGAATATGATATTTGCTGTGGGTTTTTCATAGATGGCTTTTATGATATTGATATGTACCCTCTATCCCTACACTCTGAAGAGTTAATCAAGAAAGGATGCTGTACTTCGTCAAATACTTTTTCTGCATCAATTGAGGGGAACATACGGTTCTTCTCTCTCCTCTTATTAATGTGTTCTATCACATTGATTGATACGTGAATGTTGAACCACCCTTACATCCTAGGGATAAATCCCACTTGGTCATGGTGGATGATCCTTTTAATGTACTGTTGGATCCTATTAGCTAAGATTTTGTTGAGAATTTTGGCGTCAATATTCATCAGGAATATTGGTCTGAAATTCTCCTTTTTGTTGGAGTCTAAGCCTGGTTTGGGGATCAAGGTAAGGCTGGCCTCATAGAATGAGTCTGGAAGCTTTCCTTCTGTTTCTACTTTTTGAAACAGCTTCAGTAGAATAGGTATTATTTCTTCTTTGTTTGGTAAAATTCCCCAGGGAATCCATCAGGCCCTGGACTCTTGTTTTTTGGGAGGTTTTTGATCACTGCTTCAATTTTGTTACTGGTTGTTGGTCTGTCTGTTCAGGTTGTCATTTCTTCCTGTTTCAGTCTTGGTAGTTTATAGGTTTCTGGAAGGCATCCATTTCTTCCAGGTTGCTTAATTTATTGGTATATAGTTGTTGATAATAATTTCTAATATTTGTTTCTATTTCCTTGGTGTTAGTCATGATCTCTCCCCTTTCATTTATAATTTTATTATTTTGGGTCCTTTCTCTTTTCTTTTGGATAAGTCTGGCCAGTGGTTTATCGATCTTATTAATTCTTTCAAAGAACCAGCTTCTAGTTTCGTTGATCTACTCTACTGTATTTCTGGTTTCTAATTCATTGATCTCTGCTCTGATCTTAATTATTTATCTTCTAATGCGTGGCTTAAGCATCATTTGTTGCTTCTTCTCCAGTTCTTTAAGGTGTAAAGTTAGTTGATGAATTCGGGATTTTTCTATTTTTTTGAGTGAGGCTTGGATGGTTATATATTTCCCCCTTTGGACTGCCTTTGCAGTATGTCATAGGTTTTGGACAAGTGTGTTTTCATTCTCATTGGTTTCCATGAATTGTTTAAGTTCTTCTTTGATTTCCTGTTTGACCCAAACATTCTTAAGCAAAGTGGTGTTTAGCTTCCAAGTGTTTGAATTTCTTCCAGATTTTTTCTTGATTGAGCTCCAGTTTTAAAGCATTATGGTCTGAGAAAATGCAGGGAATAATCTCAGTCTTTTGGTATTGGTTGAGACCTGATTTGTGACCCAGTATGTGGTCTATTCTGGAGAAAGTTCTGTGTGCGCTCGAGAAGAATGAGTATTCTGTTGTTTTAGGGTGGAATGTTCTGTATATATCTATGGTACATCTGGCCCCGTGTGTCATTCAAAGCTCTTGTTTCTTTGTTGATTTTCTGCTTAGATGATCTGTCCATTGCTGAGAGTGGTCCTACAATTAATGTACTATTATCAGTATGACTCTTTATTTTGGATAACAGTTGGCTTATGTAGTTGGCTGCTCCTATGTTGGGAGCATAGATATTTACAACTGTTAGATTTTCTTGTTGGATGGACCCTTTAAGAATGATATAGTGTCCTTCTGTCTCTCTAACTACAGTCTTTAGATTAAAATCTAATTTGTCTGATAAGAGAATTGGTACCCCAGCTTTCTTTTGAGGTCCATTGGCATGGATGGTGGATCTCCATCCCTTCACTTTCCATCTGGATGTATCTTTAGGTTCAAAATGAGTCTCTTGTAGACAGCATATGGATGGGTCCTGTCTTTTTATCCAATCTGCAACCCTGTGCCATTTTTATGGGAGCATTTAGGCTATTCATGTTGAGAGTGATTATTGAAAGATATGAATTTATTGTCATCATGTTGCCTGTGAAGACCTTGTTTCTATAGATTGTCTCTGTAAATTTCTGTTCTATATCACTCTTGGGGTCTTTCTCCTTTTATAAAACCCCCCCTTAATATTTCTTGCAGGCTGGCTTAGTGGTCATATATTCTTTCAGTTTCTGCTGGTCCTGGAAGCTCTGCATCTCTCCATCCATTCTAAGTGACAGCCTTGCCGGATTAAGTATTCTTGGCTGCATGTGCTTCTCATTTAGTACCTGAATATGTCTTAGCAGCCCTTTCTGGCTTGCCAGGTCTCTGTGGATAGGTCTGATGTTATTCTGATGTTCCTCCCTCTGTACTTAAGGAATCTCTTCCCCCTAACTGCCCTTAAGATGGTTTCTGAAATCTGCGAGTTTTACTATTACTTGCCGGGGCATTGGTCTGTTCTCCTTTATCTTGGGAGGGGGTCCTCTCTGCCTCCAGGACACAAATGTTTGTTTCATTCCCCAAATTAGGGAAGTTCTCAGCTATGATTTGCTCAAATATATCTTTTGGTCCTCTCTCTCTCTCCACCCCCTCAGGGAACCCAATAATTCTGACATTGGAACATTTCATGGTATCACTTATTTCTCTTATTCTGTTTTCATGGATTTTAAGCTGTTTATCCCAGGCCTCCTCATTTTCCGTCTTTTCTATCAGTTTGTCTTTTAGATCACTAATTTGTTCTTGTGCCTTGTTTACCCTAGCTGTTAGAGTATCTAGATTAGATTGGATCTCATTGATAGTATTTTTAAGTTCTGCCAGTTCAGCTCACATTTCTGCCCTTAGAGACTCTATGTGGCCATGAATTGATTTCAGCACTCTAGCTATTGTCTTCACAATTGCTGCCCTGAAGTCTATTTCTGACATCTTGCTTATATCGATATCCATTAGGTCTGCAGGAGAGGCCATTGTCTCTGGGTCTTTTCTTTGTTGGGAGTGCCTCCTCCTAGTCCTTCTGTTGAGTTGTGGTTGAGGGGGATATACAGTCAAAAATAACCACAGTCCAGGCAAGGTGCACCCTGGGAAAGTTTGGAGCAATTGAAAGCCACCACCAAAAGAAAACCCAGCCAAAATGAAACCCAAGAATAAGATTTATAAAGTACAAAAATAAAAACAAACAAATAAAACCACACACATGCAAAATAACTGACAAAAAACCAAAAACAACAAAAAAAAGGTGGTGCAGGGAAGGTGGCTATAACTCCTCTATGTGGGAAAGGTAGAGTGTTTCAGCTCTTCCTGGGTGTATTTTGTTCTCTTTGTTAGAGAACAGTACTTCCCAGAGATATAGGGAAATTAAAACTGGTATATATATAAAGGTAGTCTTGAGTAGGGAAAAAAGACTACATAGAAGCTTATATCTATATATATAAAAAAAGAAAAAGAAAAAAAGTATATGTGTGAAAAAGTTCAAGCTAAAAAGTTACTATGGAGTATGTTGTATTAAACATTTCTCGACCGATGATCCTCTTTCTGTAGAGATCCAGACGTAGAATCTTATATCTCAGGCTGATTTCATGGGTGTTCAGAGTGGCTTGGTATATCTCTAGCTAAATTCAGGGGACTGATTGAAATGGAGTACACCATTACTCCACCATCTTACCCCGCTCTCCGGAATTTGTCTCTTAAGGGTTAATTGTCACTCAACAACACTCCGATGTTTTAAGGAACTGTTCACGTAATTCAGACAACACATTTGCATTGCATTTATAAACTCCATGGCATGAGTAAGCTCTGTGAAGAGACAGTAGCAGCAGCCAGAGTGTACAGCAAGGTTAAATGTTTCATTCTTTAAAATTACAAACCCTTCAGACAGTTAACATAAGGTCTTGCATAGAGAAAGTGCGAAATAAATATTTCCTAGTTTTGAAACAAATAAAGATTGATCCTAACCATGAATGCATTGTTTTTGGAAAAGTTTTGTAGAACTTGACTGCTTGAGTCTCCAGGTTGGCTGCTTCTGTGATGACTCCAACTATTACTATTGCTAAGACTCCCATGTCCTAGGGCATTGTAGTTCTGACCCTTAGAGTGAAGTGTCAGAAATCAGCATATAACTAAATGCCTCGTCAATGGCAGCAAATAAGCATTGTCCAATACCTGAATTATCCACATGAGTAAATATATGACTTAAAACTTCTCTAGTACACCATTAGGACATATTTAAACACTTCAAATTGAAGTAGAAACTTCAAATTTCTTTTCAATTATATGTAATGTCATAAAAACTCCCTTACATATAAGAAATGGGAAATAATCTCTTATTACTATTTATCTTTTCTTTTTCCCTTTAACTTTTATTTATTGTTATCTTAATCACCTTACATTACATCATTAGTTTTTGAGGTAGTGTTCCATGATTCGGTGTTTGTGCATAACACCCAGTGCTCCATGCAGAAGGTGCCCTCTTTAATTCCCATCACCAGGCTAACCAATCCCCCCACCCCCCTCCCCTCTAGAACCCTCAGTTTGTTTTTCAGGGTCCATCGTCTCTCATGGCTCATCTCCCCCTCCGGTTTCCATCCCTTCATTGTTCCCCTCCTGCTATCTTCTTTTTCTTTTTTTCTTAACATATATTGCATTATTTGTTTCAGAGGTACAGATCTGTGATTCAACAGTCTTGCACAATTGACAGCACTCACCATAGCATATACCCTCCCCAATGTCTATGACCCAGCCACCCATTCCTCCCACCCCACTCCCACTCCAGCAACCCTCAGTTTGTTTCCTGAGATTAAGAATTCCTCATATCAGTGAGGTCATCTGATACATGTTTTTCTCTGATTGACTTATTTCACTCAGTATAACACCCTCCAGTTCCATCCACGTCGTTGCAAATGGCAAGATCTCATTCCTTTTCATGGCTGCATAATATTCCATTGTGTGTATGTATATATATATATATATACCACTTCTTCTTTATCCATTCATCTGCCGATGGGACATCTTGGCTCTTTCCACAGTTTGGCTATTGTGGGCATTGCTGCTATAAACATCGGGGTGCACGTACCCCTTCGGATCCCTACATTTGTATCTTTGGGGTAAATACCCAGTAGTACAATTGCTGGATCGTACAGTAGCTCTATTGTCAACTTTTTGAGGAACCTCCATACTGTTTTCCAGAGTGGTTGCACCAGCTTGAACTCCCACCAACAGTGTAGGAGGGTCCCCCTTTCTCCGCATACCCGCCAACATCTGTCGTTTCCTGACTTGTTAATTTTAGCCATTCTGACTGGCGTGAGGTGGTATCTCATTGAGGTTTGGATTTGGATCTCCCTGATGCCGAGTGATGTTGAGCACTTTTTCATGTGTCTGTTGGCCATTTGGATGTCTTCTTTGGAAAAATGTCTGTTCATGTCTTCTGCCCATTTCTTGATTGGATTATTTGTTCTTTGGGTGTTGAGTTTGATAAGTTCTTTATAGATTTTGGATACTAGCCCTTTATCTGATATGTCATTTGCAGATATTTTCTCCCATTCTGTCGCTTGTCTTTTGGTTTTGTTGACTGTTTCTTTTGCCGTGCAAAAGCTTTTTATCTTGAGAAATCCCAATAGTTCATTTTTGCCCTTTCTTCCCTTGCCTTTGGCGATGTTTCTAGGAAGAAGTTGCTGCAGCTGAGGTCAAAAAGGTTGCTGTCAGTGTTCTCCTTTAGGATTTTGATGGACTGCTGTCTCACACTGAGGTCTTTCAACCATTTGGAGTCTATTTTTGTGTGTGGTGTAAGGAAATGGTCCAGTTTCATTCTTTTTCATGTGGCTGTCCAATTTTCCCAACACCATTTGTTGAAGAGACTGTCTTTTTTCCATTGGACATTCTTTCCTGCTTTGTCGAAGATTAGTTGACCATAGAGTTGAGGGTCCATTTCTGGGCTCTCTATTCTGTTCCATTGATCTACATGTCTGTTTTTGTGCCAGTACCATACTCTCTTAATGATGACAGCTTTGTAATAGAGCTGGAAGTCCGGAATTGTGATGCCGCCAGCTTTGCTTTTCTTTTTCAACATTCCTCTGGCTATTCAGGGTCTTTTCTAGTTCCATACAAATTTTAGGATTCTTTGTTCCTTTTCTTTGAAAAAAGTAGATGGTATTTTGATGGGGATTGCATTGAGTGTGTAGATTGCTCTAGGTAGCATTGACATCTTCACAATATTTGTTTTTCCAATCCATGAGCACAGAACGTTTTTCCATTTCTTTGTGTCTTCTTCAATTTCTTTCATGAGTATTTTATAATTTTCTGAGTACAGATCCTTTGTCTCTTTGGTTAGATTTATTCCTAGGTATCTTATGATTTTGGGTGCAATTGTAAATGGGATCAACTCCTTAATTTCTCTCTCTTCTGTCTTGTTGTTGGTGTATAGGAATGCCACTGATTTCTGTGCATTGATTTTATATCCTGCCACTTTACTGAATTCCTGTATGAGTTCTAGCAGTTTTGGGGTGGAGTCTTTTGGATTTTCCACAGAAAGTATCATCTCATCTGCAAAGAGTGAGAGTTTGACTTCTTCTTTGCCAATTCGGATGCCTTTGATTTCTTTTTGTTGTCTGATTGCTGTGGCTAGGATTACTAATACTATGTTGAATAGCAGTGGTGAGAGTGGACATCCCTGCCACGTTCCTGACTTCAGGGGGAACGCTCTCAGTTTTTCCCCATTGAGAATGATATTCACTGTAGGTTTTTCATACGTGGCTTTTATTGAGGTATGTGCCCTCTACCCCTATATCCTGAAGAGTTTTGATCAAGAAGGGTGCTGTACTTTGTCAAATGCCTTTTCTGCATCTATTGAGAGGATCATATGATTCTTGTTCTTTCTTTCTTTTGTTAATATATTGTATCACATTGATGGATTTGCGGATGTTGAACCAACCTTGCAGCCCAGGGATAAATCCCACTTGGTCGTGGTGAATAATCCTTTTAATGTACTGTTAGATTCTATTGGCTAGTATTTTGGTGAGAATTTTTGCATCCGTGTTCATCAAGGATATTGGTCTGTAATTCTCCTTTTTGATGGGGTTTTTGTCTGGTTTGGGGATCAAGGTAATGGTGGCCTCATAAAACAAGTTTGGAAGTTTTCCTTCCATTTCTATTTTTTGGAACAGTTTCAGAAGAATAGGTATTAATTCTTCTTTAAATGTTTGGTAGAATTCCCCTGGGAAGCCATCTGGCCCTGGGCTTTTGTTGGTTGGGAGATTTTTGATGACTCCTTCAATTTCCTTAGTGGTTATAGGTCTGTTCAGGTTTTCTGTTTCTTCCTGGTTCAGTTTTGGTGGGTGATACATCTCTAGGAATGCATCCATTTCTTCCAGTTTATCTAATTTGCTGGCATATAGGTGCTCATAATATGTTCCTATAATTGTTTGTATTTCTTTGGTGTTGGTTGTGATCTCTCCTCTTTCATTCACGATTTTGTTGATTTAGGTCATTTCTCTTTTCTTTTTGATAAGTCTGGCCATGGGTTTATCAATCTTGTTAATTCTTTCCAAGAACCAGCTCCTAGTTTCGTTGATCTGTTCTACTGTTCTTTTGGTTTCTATTTCATTGATTTCTCCTTTGATCTTTACTATTTCTCTTCTCCTGCTGGGTTTAGGCTTTCTTTGCTGTTTTTTCTCTCGCTCCTTTAGGTGTAGGGTTAGGTTGTGTATTTGAGACCTTTCTTGTTTCTTGAGAAAGGCTTGTATTGCTATATACTTTCCTCTTAGGACTGCCTTTGCTGCATCCCAAAGATTTTGAACAGTTGTGTTTTCATTTTCTTTGGTTTCCATGAATTTTTTAAATTCTTCTTTAATTTTCTGGTTGACCCATTCATTCTGTAGTAAGATGCTCTTTAGCCTCCATGTATTTGAGTTCTTTCCGACTTTCCTCTTGTGATTGAGTTCTGGTTTCAAAGCATTGTGGTCTGAAGACATGCAGAGAATGATCCCAGTCTTTCGGTACTGGTTGAGACCTAATTTGTGGCCTAAGATGTGATCTATTCTGCAGAATGATCCACGGGCACTAGAGAAGAATGTGTATTCCGTTGCTTTGGGATGGAATGTTCTGAATATGTCTGTGAAGTCCATTTGGTCCAGTGTGTCATTTAAAGTCTTTATTTCCTTGTTGATCTTTTGCTTAGATGATCTGTCCATTTCAGTCAGGGGGGTATTTAAGTCCCCCACTATTATTGTATTATTGTCAATGTGTTTCTTTGCTTTTGTTATTAATTGCCTTATATAATTGGCTGCTTCCATATTAGGAACATAGATACTTACAATTTTTAGATCTTCTTATTGGATAGACCCTTTAAGTAGGATATAGTGTCTTTCTTCATCTCTTATTACAGTCTTTGTTTTAAAATCTAATTTGTCTGATATAAGGATTGCCACCCCAGCTTTCTTTTGGTGTCCATTAGCATGGTAAATGGTTTTCCACCCCCTCACTTTCAATCTGGGGGTGTCTTTGGGTCTAAGATGAGTCTCTTGCAGACAGCATATCGATGGGTCTTGTTTTTTAATCCAATATGACAGACTGTGTCTTTTGATTCGGGCATTTAGCCCATTTACATTCAGAATAACTATTGAAAGATATGAATTTAGTGCCATTGTATTGCCTATAAGGTGACTGTTACTGTATATTGTCTGTGTTCCTTTCTGGTCTGTGTTTCTTTTAGGCTCCCTCTTTGCTTAGAGGACCCCTTTCAATATTTCTTGTAGGGCTGGTTTCATGTTTGCAAATTCCTTTAGTTTTTGTTTGTCCTGGAAGCTTTTGATCTCTCCTGCTATTTTCAATGACAGCCTAGCTGGATATAGTATTCTTGGCTGCATATTTTTCTCATTTAGTGCTCTGAGTATATCATGCCAGTCCTTTTTGGCCTGCCAGGTCTCTGTGGATAAGTCTGTTGCCAATCTAATATTTCTACCATTGTAGGTTTCATATCTCTTCTCCCGAGCTGCTTTCAGGATTTTCTCTTTGTCTCTGAGACTCGTAAGTTTTACTATTAGATGTCAGGTTGTTGACCTATTTTTATTGATTTTGAGATTGGTTCTCTGTGCTTCCTGGGTTTTGATGCCTGTTTCCTTCCCCAAATTAGGAAAGTTGTGTGCTATAATTTGCTCCAGTATACTTCCTGCCCCCCTCTCTCTCTTTCTTCTTCTTCTGGGATCCCAATTATTCTAATGTTGTTTCGTCTTATGGTTTCGCTTATGTCTTGAATTCTGCCCTCGTGATCCAGTAGTTGTTTATCTCTCTTTTTCTCAGCTTCTCTATTTTCCATCATTTGGTCTTCTGTATCACTGATTCTCTCTTCTGCCTCATTTATTCTAGCAGTTAGTGCCCCCATTTTTGATTGCACCTCATTAATAGCTTTTTTGATTTTGGCTTGTTTAGATTTTAGTTCTTTTATTTCCCCAGAAAGGGTTTCTCTGATAACTTCCATGCTTTTTTCAAGCCCAGCTCGTATCTTTAAAATCATGTGTCTGAACTCTAGGTCCGACGTCGTACTAATGTCCCTATTGAGTAGGTCCCTGGCAGTCGGTACTATCTCTTCTTCTTCTTGTTGAGGTGATTTTTTCCATCTTGTCATTTTGTCCAGAGGAGAACAGATGAATGAGACAACAAAATGCTAACAGGGTAACAATGTCCCCAGAAAATATACTCTAAACAAATCAGAAAAGACTTGAAACCAGGGGGAAGAAAGAAAAAAGAAAAAGGGAAAAAGTAAAAGAAAAAAAATAAAAATAAAAACAGAACAAAACAAAAAAAACAGAATATGATCAAATATGATCAGGCTGGTGCATAGATCAGTGCCACACACTAGATTTTGGGTGTATTTTGGTCTTTTAGAAGAAAGTTCCTCCCAAAATTTTAAAGAAAGAAAATCTTATATATGTACAAAAATAAGGGTTTATACGAGGAAGGGATGGACTATGACTGTAAAGATGAAAATTATAAAAAATTTTATAAAAGGAAATGATAAGAAGTTGTTTGAAAAAAGAAGAGGATTAAAAATAAAGGAAACAAAAGGTAGAGAATGTGATCAGGCTGGAGACTAGAACAAAGCCATACACTAGAGATTTAGGGTATATTTTGATCTGTTAGAAGAAACTGTATCTCAGAATTTTAAAGAGAGAATGACTTATATATATATATGCCAAAAATAAGGGTAACTCCTATGAAGGGATAGAATATGACTCTAAAAATGAAAAATAAAAATGTTTTTTAAAAAAGGGATTAAGGTGTTGGTTGAAAAAGAGAAAAAGAAAAATTAAAAAAAAAGACAATTAAAAACAATTAACTTTGAAATCCTAAGGAATCATGGTAAAAAAGCCATGATTTCTGTGTGCAGTATTCCCCTAGTGCTGGCATTCTGCCGTTTTCATTGCTCAGTAAACTTGGTCTTGGCTGGCGGTTCTTGCTGATCTTCTAGGGGAGGGGCCTGTTGCTGTGGTTCCCAAATGTCTTTGCGGGAGGCGGAATTGCCCCGCCCTTTCAGGTCCCCGCTAAGTAATCTCTCAGGTTTGCTCTTGGGAGCTTTTGTTTCCTGCAAGCTTTCCGTACAGCTTTGGAGGATGAGAGTGAAAATGGCAGCCTCCCAGTCTCCGCCCTGGAGGAGCCGAGAACTCAGGTCCCCGCTCCTTAGTGCGCCCCCAGAGAAAAGCAGTCAATCACTCCTGTCTCCTCGTCTCTGGCTGCACTCCATGCTCACCCGGCCTGTGACCCAGCGTTCTATCTCTGGCTCACGACCCCGTGTGGAGTCTCCAAATCCAGCAGATCCCTGCGGTGCACTCCCGTGCTGCTCCTCCCAGGGGAGGAAGGGGAGTCTCCCCGGATCTGCCGCTTGTTGGGTCCCTGCTGGAGGACCAGTGGCCTGACTGTGCCGCGGATCAGGGTTTATGGCAACCCCGAGCTGAGAGCCAGAGCCTTTGCTCTGTCTCTGCAGCCAGCTTCCCTATTCTGATACCTGGGAGCTCTGCCGCACTCAGGCACCCTGGTCTTTCTGTGACCCCGAGGGTCCTGAGACCACATGGTCCCGCGAGGGTTCCACCCCCCGCTTAGCCACTGGAGCGACATCCCTCAGTGGAGCCGACTTCTAAAAGTTCCAATTTTGTGCTCCGTTGCTCTATCACTTGCCAGGAGAAGCTGACAGAGGCCCCCTCCCCCGCCGTCTATCCTCCTGAATATCGCCTCGGATTCACTTCTCTGCACGTCCTACCTTCCAGAAAGTGGTCATTTTTCTATTCAGAGTTGTTGCTATTCTTTTCTTCGATCTCCTGTTGAGTTCGTAGGTGTTCAGAATGGTCTGATCCCTATCCAGCTGAATTCCTGAGACCAGACGAAATCCAGGTCTCCTACTCCTCCACCATCTTGCTCGGTCTGTGGCTCCCAAGGCACTTGATGTCCATGAGGGCAGTGACCCCTGTGCCCCAACTTCCAGACCATTAGCCAGTCTTGGGCCAGGTGAATGCATCCATGAGAGCCCTGGTATAAAAAGCTCTTACTACTATTTATCTTTTAGGAAAATGACCAATAAACAGAAAAGGAAATGTACTCACTATTTGATATCAAAACCAATACTATGTGGTTACATGTATGGAGCAGGCTTTTAAACTGGATACCAAGTCTAATTCGAGAACATGTGACAATGAACCTGGTCATTCCTAGATATTCCCAGAAGGGAGACTCTGGACATCCTACACTCAAGCAAATAGGATTTGGAAACATTGGGATTATGAAGTTAAAATCATTAATTGATTAGATTGTTTTTCCATATCTGCACGTTCAGTCCTTCAATTCCTTCAGAACTCTTTGTTTAAATGCCCCTTAGTAGAGACATCTTTATTGATCACACTTTTATCTCTATCTGCCTCCCCAGTCTGTTATTTTTATTCTCTTTCTTCTTACTCTGTTTTAATTTTCTTATTAGCACTTATGCCTCCTAACATAATGTATATTTACATTGATCTGTTAACTTTATGAGCAGGGAATTTGGTTCATCCACTTCTATATCTCTAGCACTTAGAACAGAAGCACATAGTAGGTGTTCTATCAATCATTCAATCAATCCATATTAATAAATATAATTGAATATATGGATGAATTATTATCTATATACTACATGCTCTGAACTAGGCATTAGGTATAGTAAAGAACTGGCTGTCTTCATGGAGTTTACCATTTCATGGGATGATCAGTGAAGCTAAGATGCTCTGTTTTCTCAATAACCTGTGTCTTTATACTCTTTATTCCTCCCTGCAAAACCTAGCATTCCTGCCAAGGAAGTAGTGCCCTTCACAGGTTCACAGACCCTCAGGCTGTCTTTATGACTTTCCTTTTGAACTTCAAAGCTGTCTTTGATGTTCATAATAGTGTCTGAAGAAAGCTAGCACATGGTGAGCTTTGCCCTCACATCTGTTTGGCTGACCTTATTGTTCTGTGCTCTCTCAGGCCAAAGGACACATAAAGGACAATGACTGTATCTAAGAGATGAAATATTTGCTTGACACTTTCCTCTCACAGAACCCGCCATCCTGGCTCACGTAAATGTCTTGGGTGTGGGGTTAAGCTATTCCCATGACGTGGTCTGGAAAATTTCTGAGCAGTTTCTCAGAAGGCAGAGGTACTTCTCTTCCCCAACACCACTGTTCTTTCCCTAGAAAATAGTGGAACTTATTCCACCTGGAAACAGGAAAACATTAGACTTACCAGAATAGAATCACAATGTTGGTTGTTAAAGTAGAAGTTCGGTGCTACTGGGGCAGCATGGTGCAGCTGAGAAGAAAAGCAACTGAGAGGCCATAGGACAAATATTTGAATCTAGGTTCTACCACTTGCCAGCTCTGTGACCTTGGACATTTAACCTCTCCAAGCTTTAGTTAGCTCTGCTGAATAAATGCTGAGGATAATAGCAATACTTATCTCCTATGAAAGTTTTGAGTGTTAAATAAGAGAATGTATGTAAAATGCACTAAGCACTTGTTATGTATCTCATTCAAAACTTTTGCTATCATTAACATTAGAATAACAGCTCAGACTTCTTAATATGAGACATTTAGGATAAAGCCTAATGTAGATAGTAGATTCCAGACTAACCAAACAACATTTTTATTTAGATTTAAATTACAAGGTTAAAAATAAGAGATCTGTTTTGCGTCTTCCACCACTACTATCTGTCAGTACATGTCTGTAGGTACTCCTTCTTTATGAATACAAATTTTATGTTTGTACATGAACATATATATCAATGAACTGATCAGTTGATCAATTGACAGAGGTTTATATTCTGACTTTCCCAATCAAGTAAAAAAATTCTCATGAGCTTTCTGCATCTGCCATCTCCATACTTCTCCACACCCCAGACCCCCCAGTATGCCCCTCCTGCTTCCTAGAGCTATAGACACAGGGACCACAAATTCCTACACATTTATACATATTAAATAAAATTAAGAAAAGAACCACTGATTGAAATCTCCTAAATTTTAAAGTTTACCATTTTTTGACTTGAAGTAATGAGTGTTCCAGAAAGAAGGGTTTGTACTTGGCCCTTAGGTATATGTTTAATTAGAAGCCTGCCCCTGGGACTACAGCTCTAACCATAAGCTAGTAGGCCTCTTTCATAGAAGGATTGATTGAGGTTCTGGGTTTATTGCCTTTTGATGTGCCCAGGGTTGGGGGAGGGTGGTGGTGGTAGCTGGTAAAGGATTATTTCTCTGTGGGTTATAGTCCTCTGGGACCCCCAAGCATAAGCACCACTGGCCATCAGAGCCAAGTGAGGTAGAGCAGCAGCCATAAAAATCAGGGCACTGGAGGGGTGGTGCAGTTGGTTAAAGTGTCTGACTCTTGGTTTCAACTGAGGTCATGATCTCAGGGTTGAGACTGAGAGATAGAGCCCCACGTGGGCTGGGCTCCATGCTCAGTGCAGAGTCTACTAGAGATTCTGTCCCTCTCCCTTTGCCCCTCCCTGCTCAGGCTTCTCTCTCTCTCTCTCTCTCTCTCTCTCTCTCTCTCTCTCTCTCTCTCTCAAATTAAATAAATAAATAAAATCTTTAAAAAAAGAAAAATCAAGCCATCAGAGAAGGGTATAAGCTCCTTTCTGGAAGACACAGGCAAACTGGAGCAAGGCAGAAAGAGAGCACAAGGATGTATCCATGCTTGGCTGGTAGGCCCTTATAAATGTGCCAAAACCCTGTGCCTCAGGCCAAAGTGCTTGGACATACAGACAGGCCTCTTTCTTAGAAAGACTGGGGCTGTGTTTCAGTCAGCTATCTGTGCAGGATGCTGGGAGTGATATTCTGAAAAGAAGTGAATATCTGATTGTTATAGTCCCATGGGACCCAGGAATGCAAGCTTCCCTTGGCCTCCAGGATCAGCCAATTGCACGGTGTTCCATGGATTGCAGCCACAAAAACTGGGTCCCCAGACACGCGTAGAAGGTCCCCTTGGACAGATACTGACACTCTGGTGTGCAGCAGAAGGAGAACGCAAAAATGGTGACCACTGGCTGGAAAGAGGCAGAGAAGGAGTGCAAGGATGGCTCCCACAGAAAAAAGAAAAGAAAGAAAAAGAAGAAAAGAGAAACAAAGAAAAAGAAATAAAGGAACTAGAACGTGAGAATTAGGAATCTGGGAACTAGAAAAATTAGTCAGAACTTCTGAAGCTACCAGAATATAAAATAGTTCTTGATAAATATTACTTTGGTTATTTATATTAGAGGAAAGAAAATAAAAAGATTTTTATCGGATAACCACTCTGGTGGTTCTGTAATGTATTGCAAATTAATTTAATTCCTTCCCCTACCCCAGTTATTCTAGGATTTACCATCCGGAACATGACAATGTTTTGGTTACTAAATCACTGAATTTAGGAATGAGAAGACTTGGGTTTAAGTTCTTGTATGCCAAGACTATAGGAAAGGCATTTAGTTCTTCTGAGTTTTCTCATCTTAAAAATGAAGGTAACAATACCTCCCCTAGAGAGCTATTGAGAGTTTTAAATGAATTAATTTGTGGGGGAACATTTTGTAGCATTTGGTGGAGCAGAAAGAGCCCCGACTTTGGAAGCAGAGAGACATTGTTTCAAATTCCCACCCACCTCTACTCATCCAGAAGACCCTGGAACCATAATTTACACATTGTGGATCTGTTTCTTCACCTGTGGAAGGGAGTAAACTACCTTAAAAATAGGGTAAAAAAAATATCTAAAACTTCCCATTATATATTTGGCCCCAGAAAATTCACTCTTTGAAATAATAAAATAATCACCTGTAGAAATTATAATGGTGTGAAGAAACTCAACCTTTTTTTTAACTTTTAAATATTTAGTAACAAGAAAAGCATATTGCACATGTGTGTAAAATATTAAGAATAACAATAAAATCGACATATATGTACTGGCCATAGATTTAGGAGATATAAATTATTTTACAAATATCTTTGAGGTCTCCTGTGGGCCTCTCCTCAATCCCATCTGATCCCCTCTCCCCTAAAGTAGCAATAATCCTAAATTTGGAGTTCCTCTTTTTACTATACATGCAAGTATTCTCAGACCTATTTTAGTTAAAAAATTTTTATATTAAAAAATTTTATATTAATAAATTTTTATCATATGATTATTTCTCTTTTTTATTCAGCATTATGTTTGTAAGATTCATCCATGTTGTTTAGCTACAGATGAGTCATTTTCACTATGTTATCTCATCATGTAAATATACCACAATTTATTCATTCATTCTTCCTTTAATGGACATTTGGTTTGTTCCCATTGTTTAATATAAACAGTGTTGCTATGTATATTTTTGTATATTCTTGTGATTTTTCTTTTGGATATGCATATAGGAATGGAATTGCTGGTTTATAGTTTATATATCTTTACCTTTACTAAAAATGTCAAATTGCTTTTAAAAGAGGTTATACCAATTTAGACTCTCACAAATAGTATATTAGGAGCCTAATACAAAGCCTGATATCCAGGGCACCTGGATGGCTCAGTCGGTTGAGCATCTGACTATTGGTTTTGGCTCAGGTCATGATCTCAGGGTTGTGAGATCGAGTCTGGTGTTGGTCTCCATGCTCAGTGAAGAGTCTGCTTGAGATTCTCTGTTCCTCCCCTTGCTCATGTGCTCATGTGCTCATGTGCTCTCTCTCTTTCGAAAATAAATAAAATCTTAAAAAAAAAAAAGGCAAAAAGCCTAATACTCAGTGGGACCTCCAAAAATATTTATTGTGTTGAATTAGGGAGTAATATGTTTAAGTGTTAATAATCTAAGTTACTTACCATAATGTGGATTACTTTATCAGATTTTGTACTGAGATAGATTTGATAGGGACGGGGAAAAAAGAGCAAGGGTATGGTGCCTTGCAGAATGGGAGATCAGGGTTACTGAGTTGGTGTAGAAGCACAAAAAGCCAAAGAATAGAGACAAGTCTCTTGTTTGATGATTTTTCATAAGCCAGCTTTATTTTCTACCTTTCTTCTTGACACATCTAACTTAACTCAGCTTTTGGCCCAAATATTCAAACAATTAAAAAAATTTTATATACAATTGTTTTCTACAAATAGTTTTGTCCATCTATTCTAATTAGAGAGACAGAAAGAGAATAGCTGATTATCTTCCTCTTATTAACTTCATGTGCTTGGGAACCATGTGTGAAGAAATTCTCTTTTCTAAGCTAAGCAAGAGCAGTTGCTTTCCCCATCTGATGTATTTTTCAATAATTGAACATGTTTATCATTTTCCTTTGGGATTGCTTCCAAACCTCCCTCTTTGCAGCGTGAAGCTCCAGACTGTCTCCATTATTCTAATGTGAGCCTCACTCAACTCCAAATATAGGACTTAGAAGGATAACCCAATTTTGTTTTTATTTTCATTTCATTACAATGTGAGCAGAATGTAAAGTTTGTGATTTATCTTTAGATAATTTTATTAAACATCTGTAGGTGTGGTTTTGCCATCCTGGGGCAATAAATAACAAATTAAATGGCTAAAAGCCCTCCTTTCTAAGAAACAAAAATAAATCAGACAATGTGATTTAAAAGACCCATAAAAAATGAGAAATTTTAAATGATATATGAAATAGAAGGTTACAGAGGAGCAAACCTCAAAATTAAGAAATTAAGTATAATATATAATTGGATTTACCTTTAACAAACAACTTCCTCCACTTAATATAGGTATAGTTAATATAATAGGAATGAATAAGATCTGGAATACAGTGTCAAGACATTGGAAAATAAGGAAATTAGAGGACTATTTATTAAATGCATTTATCATAATCTTTTCTGTTTCTTTCCTAACTTATTTCACAAAGAAATCATTTCAAAAATGTGTAAGGCTTAAACTGAAATAATTATAATTGCAAATTATAGTAACAATTTCTTAAATAATAAAAACACTAACATTTTTTCTAGCTTTATTGAGATATAATTGACATATAACATTGTGTAAATAATGTTAACATACTTTAGGTTGGTATTTCTCATTTTTGGAGGTATTAACAGCATAGGAAGTAAAACAAAAAAATGTTTTATCTATTGTTTAAATAAATATTTTTATATTGTCACAAAGAGGACAGAAGTCTTTTGTCCAAGATTTCAACATTTGGATCTCACTTAAATAAGATTTAAAATCCAAGAAAGAGAAGTTGTGTTATACATAATGGCTGTGTTGGATGAGTTCATTCTAGTTTTTGAAGATGAAGGTGCAGAGAGATTCCTTGTCCACAGCAAGGATATTATACACACGGAAGGAAAATGAGGTTTATGCCCTTCACTAAATTGAACCGTAAAGATCCTAGACAGTCAATTTTGGATAAATGAAACCTATTTGTGGAAATAATGACCAACATAATGACCATAATAAGGGCTAAGAAAATAATCCATCTTTCTTTTTCCTTCTTTTGAAAACCGGCAGCCTAAGTGGCCTGTAGACCTCCATTACTGGAGGAGACACATTTAATCCTGATGTTCACTTGTAAAGCATTTAACTTAAAAGGCAAAGAAAAATTATTCCTAGATAATTGTTTCTTAGAGCAGATTTATTGTGAATAGAACATTTGTGTTTATGTGTGTCTGTTTGGGAGTGTTGTTTTCCTGGGCACATACAGAAGACAGATTGTTGACAGTAAATGTTTAGTCAAGGGTGAGAATACTTTTGTTTTAGTTACAGATCCTTTCTACAAGCCAGATGATATTTTCTCCTTTTAATCAGTGCCACAGAAGCTTTTGTGCATTATAGGAGTGCTGCTAAATATGATGGAACAGCCGCATCTTTTAATTTAGTCCCAGTAGGAGAAAAAGCTATTCTTCTTTTACTAGGCGACAGACGGGGACTTTTTATGTTACCTAAAGCTCAGCTGTGCGAAGCCTTTGAGAGATGGTGCTATCATGTTGGACTTTCTTGAATCATTTACCAGAGGCAAATGGCTGTCTCTATTTTCTACAAAGCATTGCTTTTGAATTGGAAAGCTCTTTGGAAGTGAGCCTATACAGGCGACATGTACACTTTGAGGACATTGTTCCACTAGTCTTAGACTTAATAGGTGTGATAGGACAAAAGTAATTAGCATATGAGGAAGGTTCTGGTTTGGCCTGCTCAGTTCCCAATCTTTACCTGAACATAGAGGAAATTTTCACCAATTCCAGGCAATTCTTTAGGCTTTTATATGCAAAATTGATGGAATGAGGATGGGATAGAAAGGCCAAAAGCAAAGCAGGTGGATTTTTTACAGAAAAGAGCACAGAAGAGAACTAATGTCTAGAGGTCTGTATCAAGGCATGTCCTTTGCTAGGGGGCTCTGTGAAGAAATTATAAACTTTGTAAAGAAAGAAATCTGCATGATAGGATGATATGGAAGCATAAGCAATTCTTCTGGGGAAGGAAAGTGAGCGGTTTTCAGGGCCTTGGGGCATAATCAAATAGGAAAAGAGAGGATTTTAATAAGTTTTGTTGTTTATGTAATGTATCCTCTTTAAAGATGTTGAAATATGTATGTGAACGTTGGACGTCCTGTCTGGATTACATAGCCCTGAACTTAACAGCCCTCTGGGACTGAACCAAGTGACCATGGCTTCCTTAGGATTGTATCTGTATGATAGTTATGAGATTTTATAATGGACTTTTTCTTTGGGTGCTTACTATCTCAGCCACACTTTGGGGCATTGGAAAATTTCCAGTGATGAGATGTTTCTGTGGGGATATGAATATCCTTGACCTGATAGACCTATTTATCTACAAGACCACTTTAGACACCCATGAAGTATTCTCTGTGTCACCTAAGCAGTGTATCTGCTGACAGTGCTATATCATAAAATAAGATTTGTGATACATTAGAGATATAAGATGGTGAGTAATGATGATGGAACACAACATCTTAAGAGCCTGAAGGTGAACTGGAAAAAATTAACATCATTTCAAAGATATATTTACCAATAAGAGTCTAAAGAAAACTTGGCAGGATGGGTAGAAGCAAGTAAATATACAAGTGAGCTATCAAGTTGCTTAAGTCTTCATTTTGTTCAAAATATTCCAGTTGGGTAGAACTGTAATTGATCCCTTGCTGAATGTTCTTTTGAATCTCTGAAGTATTTCTGGGACTTTGACTTTACAGCAATTATAAAAGATTTTCAAAGGAAAATCTAAGCATCCCTCAAGAATGACTTCCATTTCTAAGCATATATCTCTGATTCTATATGATATCAATTTTCTTTAAAATCTTTTCTTCTGCCCACTTGCTATAGGAGTCACTACTGGTAAGTCTACCTCTACCCCAAAGAAAGACAATGGGTTGTAATAAGTCCATTGGTTTAAGTTTTTACCCAGCCTGTGCAGGCATGTTGGGGAGACTGAGCTACACAGATCCTACAGCACACTAAGGTCATGGGAACTCTGGGAAGGATGAGAGAAACATTCAGAGCACAGTCTTTTGAATTCCCCTAGGTCACATTTGCTCACCTCCTTGCTATTTTGCTTATTTTATATCATCTACTCATACCTATTTTTGTGTATAAATAGAGTGTGTTGTCAATCACAATAAGATGCCTTACATGGAGAATCATAATTTCAATTTCAGATGAGGTCTACATTATCCTCTTGCTTTAAACAAAGAATTTGGAAAAAGAGACTCTTTTTCTCCTATGTTTTAAGAGCACATTTACACCAGTACTTTATAGATACATTAGTGCTTGAAGTAATCCTTTGAGGTAGATATATAAACTGGTTTGGATAAGTAATTCAAGTTGCTCTAATAAACCCCCAACTCTCACTGGTTGCACACAATAAAAGCTTAAGCTGGTAAGAGTAAGTGAATAGTCCTACCTAGCAGGAGGTCTTTCACAAGGTCATTCAGAAACTCAGACATCTTCTAGTCTGGCTCTGCTGTCCCCTGGGGGGATCAGAGTCCTCTGCTAAATCCTTTGTATTCATCCAGCAGTCAGGAAAGGAAGAACCTAGAGTATAACTTAGAAGATTTATATGGGCCAGATCTGAAGGTGGCATCCATCACTCCTCCCTTTTCCGAACAGCCAGCATCATCTGGCCACACCAGACCATGAGAGAGTTTGGAAACTAGTCTAGCTCTTTAGCCTGAAGGAAACGGATTTGTTGAAACAGTAGGCAGTCTCTGACATAGTGTTATTATTCTCACTTTACTGATGGGGAAACAGACAGAAAGGGGTTAAGTAATATACCAAACTCACCTAATTAACAAGTGGTGAGCTAGCATCTGAACCCAGGAATCTGACTCCAGAACAGCCTTTTAAACTGTGGTATGTGCAGGGCTGCCTCCTAGATAATTAATGCAAAGTACTTCCCATTACTTCAAATGACTAAAATGAGGCAGAGGAAGATAACATGCCTCCTCCTAGTTCATAAATTAAAACAGGCACAGGATTAATGTTTGCTTACTCCATGGAATCACAGTCCCATTTAGGATGAGTGCATGACCCTCTGATTTCAGTGGCTTTCTTTCTGAACATCTTCGGGGAAGGGGAGCCTGTGTTCCAATCTCAGTGAATATTTTGGAGATGAGCCAACTCATACTCTAGCTCTTGAGACCCTTGTTTCAAACAACATGCCACAAAGGAGGCCAATGATTAAATTAGGAATCATGGGGTCAAACAAACAGGCAATATGGCATGGGGTTAAAAGGCAGAATCTAGAATCAGAGCTCCCAGATCAATAAAATCCAACCCTGGCTCTGTGATATACTGGCTGTGTGACTTAAGTTCCTTAATCTCTCTGTGCTATCACTCACTCATTTGTAAAACGTTGAGAATGATCATATCTACCTCATAGGTTTTTATGAGGATTAAATCAATACATGTAAAGTGCTTAGGATCTGACAGAAGCAATCAAAAGAGGTTAGTTATTATTATTGTTATTGCTATTTACTTGCACCTGATCAAGCTAAAGATATGACACACATTTTTGCTGACACATAAAGAAAACTGTCATCTCAGTAAATGTCAACTTCATCTGTTCACTAACTTATGCTGTTGGACTCCAGCCTCCTTCATCCCCAAACTTCAATCCATTGGTAAGTTCTATGAGCTCTACCTCAAAAGTATTTATTATACTTATTCTGTCAGTCTTACCTGCCCCACCTTTGTTCAAACCTCTATCATCTCTTGCCTAGACCATTGCAAAACCCTTCTAAAATGTTCCCTATTTCTCTTTGTGCCCCTACAATCCAGTCTCCACACAGAAGTCAGAAAGAGCTTTTGAAAATAGAAATCAGACAATGTAATTCCCCTGATTAAACCCACTAATGACTTTTCCTACCTCATTTAAATAAAATCTCAAGTCCTTCCCCCAAGACAATCTTAGTTGATACTGTTGTTCTAAGATTATTATTTATAACACCTCTGGGGCACCTGGGTGGCTCAGTCAGTTGAGTATTCGACACTTGATTTTGTCTCAGGTCATGATCTCAGGGTTTTGAGATTGCTAGCGGCCCCTCCCCAGTTGGACTCCTTGCTCAGTGAGGAGTCTGCTTGAGATTCTCTCTCTCTCCCTCTCCTTCTGCTTCTCCCCCCTCCATCTCTCTTTCTAAAATAAATCTCTAAAAAAACAAACAAAAAAATCCCCCCAAAAAACACCTCCTTTTGTTCTCAGAAGTGTCCTGACCTATTTGATAAATTATATGATTATCCTGCTCATGGAATCTGGAGCATCCTTACTCTAAGTAAATATTATAAATACTACATGGTAGTAAAACTTTTTAGGGTATAGGGAGCTCACCTCCTAAATTAATTAATGTCCATGAGCCTTAAACACAAAGCCTGAGGCATTTTGATCATAATACTGAAGTTTGAAAATAGTTTGACTGGTTTTAGCTGTGTTTAAAAGAAGCAGTGAGTTGCTTGTATGTATGTACTCAGCTCTGCCCCTGCGTCCTGCCTTCTTCATAGAGGGATTCAGTCATCTCTCCAGCACAGCCTGAGTCAACAGGCTACTATCTAGGCCACACTTTTGCTATTACATGTGGACCCATTGGTAAACTGTGGATCCTTCCTCTATCAGACAAGGAAAGTCCAGTCTCTTGGAGAATCTGCAGCCCTCAAAGCAATTCATTTTCCATTTCTCTGCTTGTACCCTACCTGGAGTGGTGAGAAGCTTTACCCTCTGGCTCCCCTTTTCTTGCCTATGAAATATCCCTTTTCTCCTCCACCGAGGATTGGGAAAACCAAGTCCATTTAACCTCGCTTGTCTAGTACCTACCCATGCCTTGTGAGGCCATGTGCTCTGTCTAAGATCCATTCACTGAGAGAAAAAAGAACCTATTTCTAGTTCTTATCAGACTTTTGCAATCTGGCCTCTGCCTACCTCTTTGACTTCATTGCCTTTTACTCTTCCCCTTGGTTAACTACACTGCCTGCCTTTTCTTTTGTAGTATTTCAAGCATGATCCTGCCTTATGGCCTGTGTACTGCAGTTCCTTCTGCCTGGAATGCTGTTCCCCTGATCTGCTTGGCTCAGCTTAAATGGCACATCTCTGAGAGGCCTCCCTAATAACCCAATGTAAAGTAACTTTCCCAATCACTTTCTCTCATAATCCTGTTTTATTTCCTTTACAATACTTATCAGTATCTAAAATTTGGTTTAATTGCTAATTTTTTCTTTCAAACTTAATAATAACAATAATAATAACTGATTAAATCACTTGCCACTGGTGATTGAACTCAATCTCCAGCCCCTCCCCCCTCTCCCAGAAGTCAGGAAGGTGGGTCCGAAAGTTCCAATCCTTTAATCACATGATTGGCTTCTCTGGCATCCATCCTTAGGTGCTCGCTGAAGTCACTCATTGACGTAACAAAAGACATCTTACTGCTCTCATCACTCAAGAAACTCCAGTGTAATCAGGACTAAAGAATGAAGCCTCCATAAAAACCCAAGAAGCTAGGGTTCAGAGAGCTTCTGGGTTGATGAATGTGTGGCCATAGAAGGAGAGTGGCACACTCAGAGAGGGCATGCAAACTCTGTACCCCTTCCAACATTATTGCCCTATACCTCTCTTCCATCTGACTATTCCCAAATTATATCCTTTTATAATAAACCAGTAACCTAGTAAGTAAAATGTTTCCCTGAATTCTGTGAGCCACTCTAGCAAACTAATTGAACTTGAGGAGGGGGTCTTTGGAACCCATAATCTATAGCTGATTAGTTAGAAGCCCAGATGATAATCTGGGTTTGCAATTGACATCTGAAGTGCAGGGCAGGGTGGAGGGCAGTCTTGTAGGAGTGAGCCACTAAACCTATGGAATCTGATGCAATCTCCAGTTGATAGTGTCTGCTGAATTGTAGACACCCAGCTGGTGTCCAATAATTGCTTGTTGGTGTGGAGAAACCTCCCACTAACACACACCAGAATTGGTGATCCGAACAACTTTAAACTCCCACAGGATTTGGCTGTTAATGTTTGTTGAACTTTGAGTGAATAAGTTGTTATAAAATCATGACCCTGTTTTATTTTTTATAAACAGAGAAGAAAACCTCTCACTTACCTACCTGAAAGAAATGCTGACTCTAGTCTCTTGTTTCAAGAGGAACTGGAGGCAGTGCCCTAGAAATCTCAAGGGGGGGAAAATGTCATGCTGCCCCATGGCAGAACCTGCATGGAATCTTGAGAAAAAATTTTTTTTAAGATTTTTATTTATTCATTTGTCAGAGAGAGAGAGAGAGTGAGAGAGCACAAGCAGAGGGAGAAGCAGGCTCCCTGCTGAGCAAGGAGCCCGATGCGGGACTTGATCCCAGGACCCTGGGATCATGACCCGAGCCGAAGGCAGATGCTTACCCAACTGAGCCACCCAGGCGTTCCATCTTGAGAAATTTTTAAGGGTGGCTTTCCATGGGGTTCTGAGTTAGTCATAAAATAGGCAACCTCATACTAGGTTACTAACTGTAAAGGGAGCAAAATGCAGACATAGGAGGAAAGTGTAGAGAGAACTAATAAATGCATAGAATGAATCTTCCCAGGGGTGGGCAGAGAAAATTAAGCTGTTTTAGATTGAATTTATACTACCTGCAGCCGAGTACTAGAGAACCTCCTTCCAATGTAGTCTACATCTTTGCTACACCTCCTTTGGGCTTCCACAGCATTCTGTATCAACCTGGATCTTTCCACTCATCACGTTATATAGAATTTCACTATTCATCTGTACCCCTTCCCCTATAAATGGCAAAGCCCTTTAATAGTACCATGTCTCATTCATCCTTTATATGCCATAGCATGGGTCATAATTTACACTTGTTAATATTATCTGAGTCAGTCTACCCTGCCTTAGTTTAATTCTCTGTGAGTAACGGAGAGTCACACAAATGATCTGCAAGTTGTCTTCCAGCCCCGTATGCTGTGTTGGTCAGGTGAGGACTGTTACATTGCTCTTGTTTTGGATTCAGGCCCTGCTACAAAAATATGAGTCTGTCTGTGTGCACTAGAGTCTGGTTGTGTTCCAGTAAGTTTTTAACTGATGAATATGCCCTTTCAATGTCCAGTTCCTATCTGTCCCCCTATGTCTTCCCTGCACCGCTGGTTATTTATGTATTTAATATGCAAATAAAGATGCAACAGCTCATATATCAGAGGCCTTCCTTCAGTATCCAAGGGGCCTATTAGAAGCAGATCTGTGCATCTTGACTAGAGTGAGTCCCTTTGAGGACATTCATCTAGACTGGCTGTGTTTATAAGCTGGGGCTTCTCTTTTTGTCTCTCTTTACTTTCTTTGTATTACTAATGTTTGTACAACTATTTTTCAGTTCTCTTTTTCTGGGCATCATTTTCTTCAACATCTGTTATGCAGCCAATCATAAACACACATGCACAATCACACACACACACACACACACACACATATGCCTAGACGTAACAACAACAACACTTACCTTACTCCCCAGGGAATTTAGACCTATTTATATAGTTGCTGAATGTAAAGACTATGATTTATGTAATTTGTATTCTAAAATTAACTATGAATGTGTTGGAATCAAGTTCTGTGATTTTCTTAATCATCAGCTTCTTTACCACTGAAAATACTTAAGAGAAACTGAACCACTCTGTTTTTTGCAGCATTAATCCTAATATTCATTGACCCTGTTTTAGTAAAAGGTATTTAGCTCCACAAGGATTTTGTATTGGTCAGATCTTTGTTCCTTTTCCTCTATAATTCATTTGTTCAACAAATATATATTGAATATATTATGTGATAGGAAGGAAAATTCAAAAGCCTCAATTTTTTAATATTGAGTCCATTTGTTAAATATGTCTTTTGACATATGCAGTTGTCTAAGTGTATTTGAATGCGTTCTGTGCCTTCTGGGACTGTCTTTAGTTTTCTACTTCTTTCTTTTAATGTGAGACCTAAACAGTATCCTTTGTCCAGCACAGAATGTATAGAGAAGCAGCTTAATGATGTTTCTTTCTGAAAAAATTAGACAATATTTTGTTTCCTGGCACAAGGAAGATAAACAATAAGTTTTTGAATAAAAATGAATGGATAAAGTTAAATTTAAATAAAATAAAAATTTTCAAGTGACACGACTGCCCACTTTACTTTTGTTACCATCCCTTCTATGTCTGTGCCATCAATAGGCTCATCAGTCTTTACCTTCTGTGTGCGGGGAACCTTCTGTCTCATTTCTCTCTGTTTGCCCTTATACCATTGACCTTTGTGGCTCTCCAGGAACAATGTTCTGAAGGTTCTAGAAATAAAGTCCATGATCATGGTGCTAAATTTGTACTGATTCTCATAATACCTACGATGAAAAGGAAGTGGTGGGAAATCTAAGAAGAAAGGAAAGCATACATTTAATTCAACAAATATTTAATGAATATTTTACATATCCCTGTTTTCAGTACTGAAGAGAAAAAAGTATATAAGATGAAAAATATTCTTCGTCTAATGGTAGAGAGAATAAACAGATTACTAGAGAAATAGAAAAATGTCACAGTATTTTGGGAGAATTAAAATAGAATGATGGATAGAATGTGACTGCTAATCACTTCAGTTTGGTTGATCGGGGAAAGCCTCTTTGAGGAGGTGATTATAATATTCATGCTTTTTATTTTCTGTGTTTTATGATGTTTTGACATCTTGGGACCTTGCAAATCCTGGAGAGATTGCCCCTCCTAGGGTGAACTAATTCCTGGAGACAGCAGATGCTCTTGATATGCAAACCAAACAATCCTGAGCCCATATCCTCAATATTTCCTTTTATCAGGCTTCTGCAGTCTAGGACACTATCCCCTTGCCCTAAATCACCCAAGACCAGGTGATTTCTTCCTGGCCCATTCTTCCTGTGAAAATGACAATAAAGGTTTGGACCCATATTTCCCCTCACCCCTCTGCCTCCTGACTGACCTTGGTGCTTCCCCTGTGTGCCATGCCTTCTGTTTCTAAGGACCTATGAATATAAAAATCCTCTTTCTTTATGATAGTTATTTCCATGTCTGTGTGTTTTGCCATTCCTGATTTTTAAAAATGTTCTTTAGTGAAGAGCAGCTATCATAATTTGCATGGATCACTAAGAAGGTAAAATTCCCCAGGAAGGAGTTCACAGTGGTCTAAGCTTTAGGGAAAATCATGTAGAGAAATTTGGGGAGAGTGGCTTTAGACAGAGATCTAAACTATGTGTGAGCAAGAAGGAAGAAGGCAGATTGGTATTTGCAACATAATGAGTTCTTTCATGTTCATCTTTAAAGAGCTTAGAGAACTTCAGGTGACTGAAGTCATCACAGAAATACAAACCACAATATTTGGAAAACAAGAAGGAGAGAACTTGAGGGCAGATTGTATATTCATCTTAAAAAAGAAAAAAGATGACCTGGAAAATTATACCTCATTTTGCTACAAGAACTCTTTATACTAATAAATATTTATAAAATATTATTTCAGCTCATGAATTTTATTTTAAACATTAATTTTATTTTAAAGTAAGACCCAGCTGTACAGAGCAAATGCCAACCATCCTTTCTATTCCCAGATCTAGAGTAATACATTTCAAAGGAGGGTACTGGACCTCAGTTTATACTTTCCAATGATGATATCTGCCATAAAGTTTTAAACTAATAAATGGTTTGGTTTCCCAAAAGCTGTCCTAACAAACCCTCATTAATTATATGAAATCCAAGTTTATCACTGAAGAAATTCTGTAGAAACAAATTCAAATACCAATTAAAAATTGAAATAGATTAAAATCTGATTTTCCATGGCTGTATAGACTTAATTCTGATAGATGATTATAAAATCTGACCTCAAGTTTCTCTCCTTTTTGCTTTCTAAATGTTATGGTTTGTGTTTCTGCAAAGATGCCTGCCAATGACTTCAGTAATCTGAAGCTCTCCCCGCACTTTAAAAATGAACACTAAAGAACTCATTAACCTTATAAATATTTGTAAAATATTCTTTGAGCCCATAAATTTTATTTAAGCGGGACCTGATGTCTAGAAGTGGTCTTAACGTAGGTTTGTGATTAAAAGCAGGATCTCTTCATCAAATCCCAATTCCACCATTTCTTCAAATCAATACTCACTCAACAAATACTAATTCAGCATTTGCTAGTGACAGGCACTGTTGTAGATGATCAGGCAGTGAACACAAAATCCTTGCCCTCCTGAAGCTTATTACATGCTACTAAAGGAGACTGACAATAAAAGCTATGCACTAAACTTTAATTTATTACCAAATTGTATAACATGTTAAAAACATGCTATATATCTTTTAGGATGGGGGATTGGGAATGCTGGGAGAGTCAGGAGTGGTAGATGGTCAGGGTAGATCTCACTGAGAAGGTTATATTTAAATAATTGCTTGAAGGAGATGAGGGGGTTAGCTTTGCGGATATCTAGGGAAAGAGCACTCTGGGCAGAGAGAACAACACAAGTGCAAAGCCTGGTAGCAGAAGTTTGCTGATGTGTATGAGAATACCAGGAGGCCAGAATAGCTGGAATAAAGAAAATAAGGGGGAGAAAAGTACAAAATGCGGTCAGAGAGGTTGGGAGAGGAGAGCAGGTCACAGGGTCCTATGGGCTATTATAAGGACTTCAGTTTTTCTTCTATGGGAGAGGGAGAGATTGGAGGCTTCTGAGCAGAGGAGTGGTATGATCTGACTTATGTTTTAAAGGCTTAAGTTGAAAGAAAGTTACACTTCTGGCATTACAGTGTGAGGAGTTACACATATCCACTCCCCGTGGAAACTACTGAAAAATCATTTTTTAAAATCAACCATTTAAGGTCTCTGGAAAGGGCCCAAAGAACATATGGCAAACAAAGACACATTTATTTAAACTCTACCAAAACTTGGTAAGAACTGCGAGTGTCTTTGATATTTGAACCAAGACCCACAACCTCACAAATCCCTCCCACCTCAGTGAGATGGAAACTTCAGAATGATACTGTCATGAACACAGGGCTTACTTTCTGGTCAGCTCCTAGTTGGAGGGCTTTCTTTTCAGGAGGAACAGTACATAAGTATTTCTCATCTGCTTCCAGTTACCTGTTGCTGAGGCTAAGTTCCAGTTGAATATGGCTGAGAATGGCAGCTCCTTCTCCTGCCCAGTCCTCACTCATGGGATGGAGGCTCTACTTAGACCATGGCATCATTGAGAATACAGGGACTCTGATCACTCTTTCATTGTCTTGTGGGGTAGAAGTTTCATGCTGAGAAGTCAAGCTGAGCAGATGTGGGACTGTTGTCCCCTCATCCACTGAGTGCTCAGCTCCTAAAGTGGGGAGTCACTCAGGCATGCATGATTGCCTCCCCACCCCCCAACATCAGTGCTGTGGCTCAGAGATTTTACCTAGGAGGAAAAGCAGGCCATAGAACAGAGAATTCGAAATCACTCCCCAAAGGATTGACTTCATTTGCAACAGTGTAGAGAAGTTCAAACCTAAGGTCATTCAAAAACAGTGGCAGTTGTGAAATTCCTCCAAGTAGGAGGAGACTGATAGATTCTTTGGTGATAAAGGCTAAGCTGTATGTAGGTCAGCTAGTTTTCCAGAGAGATGGAAAAGAGACAGCTGGGAAAGCCCTCCTGGGCTCAGAACAAATTTCACATACTGACTTTGGGAGCTGTCTCTTCAAAGGTGCCAAACTTTGATTGGATTAGTCTATGAAGTGATTTATGCCACAAAACACTGTTGGAAATAACACAGCAATCACTGGGGCTTGACAACTGGGTGTGGTCAGGGAAAGAGACAAGGAGAACCTTGCCAAAACCACTGTCATCCCAGAATAACAGTGGGCCTCAGAGAAATGTGGGACACCATTAAGTGCACCAGCATTGATATAATGGGAATACCAGAAGGAGAGGAGAGAGAAAAAGGAGAAGGGAACTATTTGAAGAAATAATGGCTGAAAACTAATGAAATTTATTGTAAAATGTAATTTATACATCAGGAATCTCAGTGAACTCCAAGTAGGATAAATACAAAGAAATATAAAAATAGACATGTCATAGTAAAAATACTGAAAGACAAAGACAAAGACAAAATCTTGAAAGCAGTGGGAGAAAAATGACTTCTCATTTACAAGGGAACTGCAATAAGATTAACAGCTGACCTAGAACAAAGAAGGCCAGAAGGCAATGGGATGATATGCTTGAAGTGCTCAGTGAAAAAAATGGTCAATTGGGAATCCTGTATCCAACAAAGCTATTTTTTTTGTAAATATTCATTTATTTATTTATTTATTTGAGAGAGAGAGAGAGAGCATGAGCTGGGGGAAGGGCAGAGGGAGAAGGAGAAGCAGGCTCCCCGCTGAGCAGGGAGCCTGATGTGGGCTCGACTCTGAGATGGTGACCTGAGCCGAAGGTAGACCCTCAACCAACTGAGCCACCCAGGTGTCCAAGCTATTTTTTTTAAGTGGGGGTGAAATAGACATTCCCAGATAACAAAATCTAAGCAAATTTTCTACTAGCAGACTTTCCTTGAACTACTAAAGGAAGTTCTTTAGGTTGAAAACAAGTGACCTCCCAGATGGTAATTAAAATACACATGAAAATACGGTTTCATTCATATGTGGAATATAAGAAACAGGGCTGAAGACCATAGGGGAAGGGAGGGAAAACAGAATGAGAAGTTAACAGAGAGGGAGAAAAACCATGAGAGACTCTTAACTATAGGAAATAAACTGAGGGTTGCTGGAGGGGAGGTGGATGGGGTGATGGGGTAATTGGGTGATAGGCATTAAGGAGGGCATGTGATATGATGAGCACTGGGTGTTACACGAAACTGATAAATTATTGAACACTACATCTGAAACTAATGATGTACTGTAAATTGGCTAATGAATTTAAATAAAAAAATACTCATGAGAAAAAGCACTAATAAAAATAGTTGTATAATTATAAATGACTGTATAGACACTATAAATGTGTATTTCTTCTTTCTTTTCTTAAATGATTTAAAAAGTAATTGTATAAAAGTATACGTATATAATTTATTTGGGGGCCTATAACATATAAAAATGTAATATAATTGCCAATAATATTATAAAGGAGATGGATAGGTGTATCAGGCTTAGAAAATGACTCCATATAGTAAATCAAGTTTACAGGAAAAAATGAAAAGAAGTGAAAATGATAAATAAGGTTAAGATAATGAAAGCTGTGAGTATATACTTGCTATTCTTTTTTCCTCTCAGCTTCTTTAAAAGACATAAAATTACATAAAGTAATAATTATAATAATGTAGTTATGGGTTTCTAACATTTATAGATACAATACTTACAGCAACAGTACCACAAAAATTGGGGAAAGGGAATAAGACTAAATAGAAGTAATATTTCTATAACTCACTGGAATTAAATTAGTATAAAATTGGAACTGTTCTTAATAAGATAAGGTAAGCCGTAGAACAACCACTAAGGAAATAACTCAAAAAATAATATAGTGAAAAAAATCATTGGAGAAATTAAAATGCTACACTAGAAAATATTCACTAAACACAAAGAAAGCAGTGCAGGGGAAATAAAGTAACAGCAACAACAAAAGACATGAGATAAATAGAAGACAAAAAGTTAAACAGATGTAAATCCAACTATATTAGCAATTACGTTAAAAGAAAATGGACCAAATAGTATATCAAAAATCCTATCAGAGATTGTCGTGTTGTATAAAAAAACAAATAAAATTTAACTATATTTTGCCTATAGGAGATGCATTTTAGATTCAAAAGTTCAGTAGATTGAAGGTAAAAGAATGGAAAAAAGATACATTGTGCAAATAGCAATCACAAGAAATCTGGAGTGTCAGACAAAAATAAACCTCAAAACAAAACATATTATTAGAGATAAAAGAGAAACATTGCATAATAAGAGTCAATATATCAGGAATATATAATAATTATAAACATATATGCCCTTAACAAAAGAGCACTAAAATACATGAGGCAAAAACTGAAATAGACAATTCAATAATAATAGTTGGAAACTTCAGTAGCCCACTTTCAATAATGGGTTGAACAACTAGGCAGAAGATCAACAAGGAAATGAAAGACTTGAACAAAACTATAAACCAATAATACCTAGCAAACATCTGTAGAACACTTCACACAACAGCAGAAAATACATTCTTCTCAAGTGTACATGGAACATTTTCCAGGATAGGCCACATACTAGGCCTTAATAAATAAACCTTAATAAATTGTAAAGGGTAAAAATCATAAAAGAACATAAAATATTTTCTCTGAGCACAATGGAATAAAGTTAGAAATCAATAACAGGAAAAAAATTACAAAACCCTCAAATATGTTTAAATTAAACAACATATTCCTAAGTAACTAATGATTAAAAGAAGAAATTCCAAAGGAAATTATAAAATACTTTGGGATGAACGTAAGTGAAGACATGACATACCAACACTTGTTGGATGCAGCTAAAATGATGTTTAGAAGAAAATTTATAGCTATAAGTGCCTATATCAAAAAAGATGAAATTTCAAATCAATAACCTAACCTTTCACATAATACACTGGAAAAAGAAGATCAAACTGAACCTAAAGCAAGCAGAAGAAAGGAAATAATGAAGATTAGAGAGGAAATTAATGAAATAAAGAATGGAAAAATAATAGAGAAAATCCTATAAAAACAAAAGCTAATTTTTTTAAAAGATTAGTAAAATTAAGAAACCTTTAGCTAAGTGACCAAGAAAAAAAATAGAGAAGACTAAAATTACTAGAATCAGAAATGACAAAGGGGACATTACTACCAAACTTAAAGAAATAAAATGGGTTATACAGGAAGACTATGAACAATTATATGCCAATGAATTAGAAAACTTAGATGAAATGCATAAATTTCTAGAAAGACATGAGCTTACTCTATTTACTATGCTTACAATTTCATGTACAGGGTCAAGGATGGAAGTAGAGAGACGTGTTAGCTGTGAATGGCAAGAGATGATGATGGTTCAATGAGGATGGTACTGGTGGATGTGGTGAGACATGGTCAGGGTCTGGATATATTTAGATGCCAGGGCCAAAGAGATTTCCTGATAGTTTAGATATGAGAGTCAAAGGTGACACCTTGTTTTTGCCTAGAACAAGCAGGATAGCTTTTCCATCAGTTGATAGGGAGAAGACTCTAGGTGGAATTGTTTTGGGAGTGGGCAGGATATTTTTTATTTGCCCCTCTAGACCCACTGACTATCCATCTTCATTCTGTTCTGTGCCCCAGGAGGCCAACCTCTACAGAATACACCAGATAGAGAGCAAGAGACTTGCTCTCTATCTTTCCAGCTTTGTTTAGGCAATGAGGAACACTGATGAGAGATTTGAAGGAAGGAGGAGTTGTTTTTAACTGGTTACACTCTTCCACCAAGGGTCACAGCTTCTGTCAGTTGACCTTCTTCACACCTCTTTCTGTTTCCTCTCTCCCATAGTAACAACTACTTTATCCCTTTACTCCTTTGCCCTTCAGAGTTGGTGGAACAATAGCCACCTTTATTGGCACTGGGGTATTGCACTATATTTTGTTGTTTTCCTACACCCTGTAAATAGTTCCTTTATGAAACTCTCCTCAAATTGCCTAAATTAAGTGTGCCATCTGTTTCTTGCCAGAACTATGACTGATATGGGAAGAAGGTAAGAAATTTAGCTTTGGACATACTACTTCTGAGATATCAAAGGGGAAGTGAGAGTAGGCAGTTGAATATTTGAGTCTGGAATTCAGGAGAGTGGTGTAGCCTAGAGATAAGAATTTGGGAGTCATTAGCAGAAAGAAGATATTTATTTTTATTTTTTAAAAGATTTTATTTATTTATTTGACAGAGAAAGAGACAGCAAGAGACGAACACAAGCTGGGGAGTGGGAGAGGGAGAAGCAGGCCTCCTGCTGAGCAGGGAGCCCAATGCGGGGCTCGATCCCAGGATCCTGGGATCAGGACCTGAGCTGAAGGCAGACGCTTAACGACTGAGCCACCCAGGCGCCCTGAAAAAAGATATTTAGAACCAAGAGACTTGAGATCATTGAGGGAGTGAGGAAAGATTGAGAATAGAAGAGGACTGAAACCTGGGCCTTGGATATGATAATGTTAGGAGGCTGGATACTTGAGAGGGAACCCGCAAAGGAGACTGTGGGGAAGCAGCAAGAGAGGTAGGAAGAAAACCCACGGTGTGTTTTAGAAGCCAACTGAGGAATACATGTCAAGGAGAGGAAGTGATCCACTGTGTTAAATGCTGCTGGAGGCCAGCTACAAACAGGATTAAGAATTGGCCACTGAATTTAGCAAAGTGGAGGTCATCATTGATCTAGGCAAGAACATTTTCAGTGAGGAAGGATTGAGCATGTTTTAAAGAGAATGAGAAGAAATGGAGAAAGCAAGTATGGACAAATCTTGAATTTTGCTCTAAACACAATAATACATGGTCAGTGGCTAGGGATGAAAGAGAAATTTTGCCTTTGTGTTTATTTATTTTGTTTTATTCAGATGGGAGAATAATAGTATATTTGCATATGCTGATAAGAATGATTCAGTAGAAAGGAAAAAAAATAATAATGCAGGCAAAATGGGAGAATTGCTGGAGGATGCCCTTGAATAGGAGAGGGTGGGGTCTAAGGAACAAGGAGAGGGATTATTTAAGATAGGAATACAGAGCACAGGGATAGCCTGAAACTGAAACACAGAGCACACAGTTCATCTGTAGTAACAGGTGGGATGGCAAAGTGTGCAGATTCAGAATTTCTCTTCTGACTGTATGTTTTTAGTAAAGTAGGGAGCAAAGTAGCCAGCTAAGAGTGAGGATAGGAGGGAGAGATTGGAAGTTTAAGAAGTTGTAGCCTGTTGCCTTCAAATGGAAATGTTAGTGACGTAGGGAAATGTAGTGTGAATGCTAGCAGAATCAAGTGATCCCTTAAGGTCCACTGCCATGATTTTAAAGTGGGATCATGTTCAGCTGAAGGGATACAGGTATAGAGTGATAAGAGATTTGGATTTAATATATAAGGAATTAAATTAAGCAAATGGGGTTTCATTAAGCAAACTGTGTGGCCTCATGTAAAAGGGGGATACTATTTACCATGAGAATTGCTTTATGCATTAAATAAAATAATGCAAATAAATTCTTAACACAATGTCTGGTATATAGTAAGTGCACAATAAACTACTGCTAGAATTATGGCTATTATAATATTTATTAGGGCTAGGAAAATTTCCAAAGTGGAAATGTTTTAATCACATCTGTGGTTACAAACACTTCTGTTGGCTAATTGTGGTTCACTTCAACTGTCTTAGCACATGTCTTCTTAGCAGATGGGGATGTAGAGACAGCATCTATGTTGACATTGTAACATTTCACTTCTACTTGGCATAAGACTTCAAAAAATAACTTGGGGAATCATTTGTATATCTCTACAATGTAGAGCAACAGCTGGAAAGCCTAGCTTCTTCAGTTTGTTAGAGACTTCTGACATTTGATCTTTTTTCTAAATTCTTAGCAATGTTCTTAAGGCAAATAGGAATTGAGTTGCTTAATTAGTATAACTTTAAAGTCATTCTTTTGTTTCTAATGCTACTATTCTAAAAGTAGGAATTCCAAACAAGCACAACTTGTATGCCCTGCTTGACCTTCTGAACATCATCTCTTTTATACTTGACATTCATTGTGCTTAATTAAGCACTCTACATTACATTACTTTGGCTATATGTACTGTTACTACATTTACTTCAAAGACTTTGGTTTGAAGAAATCCTAAATTATCCACTGAATAATACTATTCAGTGTAATAATTCACAGAATACATTCCTGAAGAGAATTGACATGATCTCTTTGTCAGGATTTTCAATTTTTTCATTTGTTTCATGAGAATTTGTACTTAATTAATTCAAACATTTTTATTATGGCTGCTTTAAAGCCTTATCACATTATTCCAACACATGATTCATGTTGAGGTTGGTGTCAATCCATTGATTTTCTCATTCAAGTTGTAATTTTCTTGGTTCTTTCTGTGACAGGTGATTTTTTTATTGTGCCCTGGACATGATGTCTATTATGTTACGAGACTCTTGATCCTATTTAAAACTTCTGTTTTAGCAGGTTTAGGTTTAGAATTTAAATGGATCTTTATTTAGTTGTGTGTTGTGATTTTGAAGGCAGTTTAATTTTTAGAACCTTCTTTTGATCTGCTTGGTTTATCTGGTGCTGATGAAGTTCTCAGGAATTTTCCTTTTCAGTGCCCCCAAACTGACCTGGTGTCTCTGGACAGGGAAGGATTGTCATGAGCCCCTGGGGACAAAGAATCTTTCAAGTCAGACTGCTTGCTATATAGCTGAATCCCTCTTACCAATCTCATCCCTCCCACTCCTATCTCAATATCTTCATGGAGTAAATGCAGTTTTAGAACGTAAATCATTTTCCCTTTCCTACACAACAGAATTTGTCATTAATGTGAAGAAGCCTGACAGTATGACTAAATACATAAATATATAGAAAGCACATAATATTTTTACTTTTTTAAAGATTTTATTTATTTATTTATTTGAGAGAGAGAGCACAAGCATGGGGAGTGGCAGAGGGAGAAAGAGAAACAGGCTCCCTAGTGAGCAGGAACCCCGACGAGAGACTCAATTCCAGGACCCTGAGATCATGACCTGAGCCAAAGGCAGACGCCCAACCAACTGAGCTACCCAGCATCCCTATAATATTTTTATTTAAAAGTTTTTCCAACTAATAAAAAAGTTGAATGAAGAACAATGAATACTCATACCCCTGTCTGTATTCAACTACCGTAGAGTTTTCAGACAAAATACAGGATTCCCAGTTAAACTTGAGTTTCAGATAAATGACGAATAATTTTTAAGTCTGAGTATACATGCAATATTTGGGACATGCTTACACTAAAAAATTATTTGTTGTCTATCTGAAATGCAAATTTAACTGGGCATCCTGTGTTTTTATTTGGTAAATCTGACATCCCTAACTTTATGTTAACATCTGGCCTCACTTGTTCCAATCCTTTCTCTAGATATGCTTTTCCTTTGCCAAACCATCTGGGAAACATTTGAAAAATAAAATTGCAAATAGGTTTTGCATGTGTATAAGCAGACTCATCTACTTTTTTAAAATAGTGTTTGTTATTATATAGCACCGATTCTCCACTCTGCCTGGCTCTAGGTTCTAGGCTAGTTCTAAGTCCACATCCACATTAATTACAAAAACACTTCAACTCTCATGTTAAAAAACCAGTTACTGTTCCCAATGAAACAATAACCAAGTGGCCTCTAACACCATCCTTCTAGAATTAATACTAAAACTATTTCAAGCTAAAGGTAAACACTGTATGGAAACTCTTGTATGATGAAGCAACTACTACTTGTTGGTTCTTATAGATTGTCTAGATTTTCTCAATTTCTCTAATTTGAGAAATTTTACCCAAATTCTCCTTTCTTCAGATATATCCATATTGATAGGTACTTTAATGTAATGATTAAAAGCACAAGTCCAGGAGTCAGACAGTCATGGGTCAAAATCCTGTCTGTGTAGTCATGGTTAGTTCAAAGAAATTGCTTTTTCTCCTCTATAAAATGAAGTAAAGTATCTACCTACTGCACTTGTTGCAAGATTTAGGTGAGCCCTGTGCTTGGCACATAGTAAATGTTCAATTATCTTGGAGCTCTTTACCATAACTTTCTCAGAGGCCAGTTTTATATTATGTATTCCTTATCTTTCCCTAGAAATAATTTCCACACTTGTTTGAATACTTCTAAACCATAGCTACTGCTCACACCTTCTTACTACAATATACCCAGGTGGTACATACAAAACCAGAATAGAGGTTAAAAGGGATGAAGTCTCAATTGTATTCTTAAACCCATCAACACAAATATGGGTCAGGAACCACCATCTAAAGAGAAGTATATAGAAAATAAATTTGGCTCTATTACTGACCATATGGTGTGTATGTGTGTGTGCACATGTGTGTGCTAAAGATGAAAAATCCATATATGTGTGTGTGTGTGTGTGTGTGTGTGTGTGTGTGTGTGTATCCCTGTGTATTTTATAAATATTTAAGTCTATGTCATATATGGGAAATGACCTTTCTTTCATACTTCATATTAGTCAGATGTTTATCAGATCAGTGTGTCCAGTTTGAGGCATCAGATCTTTAAAAGAATGTGGAGAAACTGGAACAGATACTGAGAAGAGAATCACAAATATGCAAATGATATATGAAAAAAGTCAAAAGAATTGAAGCTGTTTAGCTTTAGGAAGATCAAGGATGACCTGGTTTGTTTTCAAGAATAAGAAGAGCTTTTCATGAAGACCCTGATCAGCTATTCTTTGTGTCCACAGAAGACCAAACAAGAGGAAATGAGTACATTAAAACAGTACATATTTTTAAATTGTTATAAGAGGGGTGACTGGGTGGCTCAGTTGGCTAAACGTCTGCCTTCGGCTTGGGTCATGATCCCACGGTCCTGGGATCAAGTCCCATGTCAGGCTCTCAGCTCAAGCAGGGAGCCTGCTTCTCCCTCTCCCTCTGCCTGCCACGCTCCTCCTGCTTGTGCATGCACTTGCTCTTGCTCTTTCTCTGTCAAATAAATAAATAAAATCTTAAAAAAAAAATTGTACGAAGAAGAACTTCTAGCAAGCTTAGCGGTAAAATAACAGACTGGACTACTGAGTTAGTTATGAGGTCTGTAATAGAGGAGTTTTTCCTAACTTTATAGATAATCACCAGACCCAGCCTTTTCAATTTGGCTTCTACCTGAACGAGGGGGCTGCACCAGATGAATGCTGAGGGTTCTTTATTGGTTGTAATATAACGAGAAAATAGCAAGGGGCTGCATATACATACAAGATATGTTGTATGATTAAAAATCTATTAAAAAATCAACTATTGAAGAGATGGATCAGCCACAACGTGGAGGCAAGTGTTTTAGCATGCTCTGGCTGTTAAACAAAGCGCAACATGAGACCCATCAATCAGCTTCTAACAGACAATTCCAGGTCAGCCAGACTGACGGGATTTTTAGTGCTGATTGCATTAGATTTGCATTTGCTATTGCAAAAGAGAAAACCACCAATTTCTTAGAACATAAATCAGTGTGCATGCCTTGACCCATAACCGGTGAAACAAACAAAATAAAGAAGGTTGCCATTAAATTAATAATTCTCAGTATGGATGGGAATGTTTCCCTTATTAAATTCAGAGTGGATTCATTCTAGGAACAATTTTGGTGTAGTGGCTCTCACTTATTATAGATTACTGACTTTCAGTGCTCAGCTGCCAAAATACTTTGGCTCTTTCTCAAGCCCCAAGAATTGCATAAATTTTTCCTCTCCTCATGCTCCAGAGCCATTAACCATGTCTCCAGATGTCCTTTCTTCTCATTTTATCTACTTCTTTTGTCTGAAGTCTCCTAAGAATTTCTGTATACTATTTACACTGTAATATATTAATGATGCTTCAGAGCCATATATTGATTCTCATAATCCTCCCCAATTTATATGCCTTTATTTCTTTACTTGGTTGATATATTTTCTTAATCTGTCACAATCTCAGATAAGCATCTTTTGCAAGTCTGTTTTTCTCCGCTCACCTACATATGGATTGGCACAGACATTGACAAATGAAATGTAGTTCTCAGCCAGTTTTGTTGTCTCTGACCATATCTAAAGGGCTTGGTTGACTGCATGTAATAAACAAAACAACAAAAATAATGAAACAAATCAAAACAAAAACCCTGTGATTAAAATCAGCCAGAATTTTATGTATCACCCCCATGAAAAGATCTGGAAGTGAGAAGTCCTGGGCTTGTAAAGCAGCTCTAGAATTACACAGGTTTTGGACTCCTGTCCAGCTACTCTGCCATCCTCAGGATATGGCTCTGTGGTCCAGGTGGCACCTAGCTCCAGCTATCACATCCACATTCCAGGAGGCAGGATGGAAGAAGGAAGGGCCGATACACCCCCTTCAAGAAAATTTCCTGAAAGTCCCACACACTTCTAGTTGATTCTCATTGTCTGGAACATAGGTGGGTAGCCACTCCCAGCAGCAAAGGAGATTGGGACATGATTTACTCCAGGTGACATTGTGCCCCACTAAAAGCCAGGATTCTGCTATCATGGAGAAAGGAATCAATGGATGATGGACCGGACAATGACAAATATTGTGTTGACAAGAAGAGTTTCAACCCAAATATAGTGACTTAAAATGTCAGCGTGATGGGGCCTTTCCCTTTGATAACCATGCACCAAGTGCAATGCATCATTACCAGTGCCATGCTGTGCATAGTTCATTCATTAAGTGCTTCATCAAAAAAAATCTTCCTGAAAATGTGGGAAGAAGGTGATATTATGTCTCAAGCCTAAATAATTTCATTTCATAGGTGACAAGACTGAAGCACAAGGATAGAGACGTAATATACCCCTAGCGACACAGTTAGTTCATAGTAAAGTTGGTAATTGAACCCAAACAGTCAGATCCTTGGATCTATGACTATTCAACATATTGTTGTATTGCTTATAAAGTAGCATAGGGGCATTGCCTTTTTAAGCATAGAATTCAGCATAAAATTCAGCAAGAATTTTTCAGCATAAACCATGGCAGAACTCTCAGAGATTCCGTGATACTGCCTGTACTATGACAACATACACACGTGTGCATGCACATAATCTCCATACATGAAAAAAAATCTCTGCCTTCATTCAGACATGATATGCAATTTTTAGGAGTTGCTCTGAATCTGTTGGTGGTAACATCCCACTTCTATTTCATCTTTCATTTGTTCAGTGTTGTCTTTATTTTTCTGCTTACTAGAAATGTGGAACTGTGTAAAGTTTGTTTTAGTTATCCTTAGTTGCTGCAGTGCATTCATTCTTTTGAATCATTTTACTCTGATATTTACCTAGGAGAGTTAAGATATCTTCATGATTCAAGATAATGATGTCTATTTTGTTGGGAAAGGCCAAAAGCCACTGTCAGCTCAAGCATAGGACAGATGACAAGACTTATTGTAGAAAATAAGATTGGAAGGATTTGGGGTATTGATTTCAGTCTAAAGAAAGATATTCTATTGTTTAGATTGTATAGGAAAAAAAATCAAAATTTTAGTCACTATACAGTGACAAATGTTTGGCAAATTGTAAAATATACCTTAGTCCTCCTGAGAGTCAAATTAATAGAATGTTACCTTAGAGGAAACCAATCTGTGTTCTTTTTAAAAAATCCATATTTTTTTCTAACTCAATTATTGTATTTCCTTCATGCAAAATCAAAACCTTCTTGTCAAGGGTCCATTATATAAATATTTCATGTCAGTTGATGTGTGAAATAGTTTTCTTTTAAAATAACTGATGGAGGGTAGAGAAGATTTAATGCTTATGGAATTCATTAAGATTTCATATTGTTCTGAAAAGGGATTTTCATTGTCCTTTATTTCCATGAGTCATGTTATAGTTTTCCAGAAATAACTGAAAGAAAACGGAATAAAGATATTGAGATGACTTTTTCAAATATTTGTTATAGAAATTGTCAAACATATAAAAAGTAGGGATAATACTAGTATGAATTGACATGCACCCATCCCCCAGCTCCAACAGCTATCAACATAACGCCAATCTGTTTCATTTCGCCTTCTATCCCCATTCCCTTCCCTTCTACATGCTAGATTATTTTGGAGTAAATCTCAAACATCATCTCACTTATTTGTAAGTACTACACTATGAACTCATGCATGATGAGGATTCTTCGGGTTTTTTAAAAACATATTCTCAAACATAATATCACTTCTGAAAAAAGTAATAATAGTATTGAGAATATGATATGTTAATTCTATTCTATCTCTTTTTCTCTCTGCTTTTTAACAGTTGGTATGCTTTAATGAGGATCTCAGCAGGTTTATATATTGCATTTTGTTGTTATATCTCCAGTGTTCTTTTAATACATAGGTTCATCTTTTTGTTTGTTTTTCTTTCATTTATTGAGAAAATTTGTAGAGTATCTCCTATTGTGAATTTTGCTAATTTGTGTTCCTGTGGTGTCATTTATTGTGTTCCTTATTCCCTTGTATTTCTATAAATTGGTCAGAATCACATTTTTTTTCTTTTTGCAGGAATACCTCATAGATAGGGTTGTCTACTTCCTATTGCATTATATCAAGAAGGACATGTACTTAATTGTCTCTTTTTGTGATTGATTTTTTTTAAGTAATGTCAGCCACATCTTTTCATCTCATCAGCTTTTCACCTAGCAATTTTAGCAAATATTTATGATCCCCACCTCAATCAATTATTTCATTAGGGGTTACAAAATTGAGATAATCCAATTTTATAATTATTTCTTCATTTATTAGCTGGAATTTTTTCCATATAGGACAGCTTTTCTTCATCAGCTATTTATTTGCTTACCTTGAAGTATAGGAAAGATATATAAATGCTTGATTCTTTCCTTTATCAGTCAGGATAATGAGCTAATTCCTTAGCCCCTGGCAAAGATCACCAATGTACTTTTTAAAAGTATTATTGTAAAAGTATTGTAAATGTATTATTTTATGGTTTTAAAACATATTTACTATATTTCAAGTCTACTGCTATTATTTTTTTCTTTCTATGCTCAAATCGTCCTGTCTTGATGGACTCTGAGAAACAAACTGAGGGTTCTAGAGGGGAGGAGGGTAGGGGGATGGGTTAGCCTGGTGATGGGTATTAAAGAGGGCACATTCTGCGTGGAGCACTGGGTGTTATGCACAAAGAATGAATCCTGGAACACTACCTGAAGAACTAATGATGTAATGTATGGTGATTAACATAACAATAAAAAAATTAAAAAAAAATCGTCCTGTCTTTGGGTGGTGAGAGCATCTTCAACTTAGTTCCTGAGTTCTTTTCAGGACGTACTAGAGCAAAGAGATGCTCCATGTTCATCTTGTATATTTCCTGTCCTAGATCTGGAATCTGCCATTTCTCCAAGGTTCCTTTTAATGAAAAATGGTATTTAGAATCTCCAGTCTAGTTGCAGAGAGGACCACTATTTCTAGATCTTTTCAGTAGTCAAAGCTATGAAAATAGTTGAGAAGTCTATACTAATATTTCCAAATCAAATTTTGGTTACAGGATTTTTACTTATTTGACTTATATTTGCCTTATTCCACTTTCACTGAAAACCTTGGTTCCTAAATGGAATAATATAATTATTTATTTTATCTTATGATAATTTCAGAAGGACAGTATGTTAATATTAATGATTATTGAGTAGAATTCTAATTATTTACAAGGCTTTTTTTTTTTTTTTGCATTTACTTTGTCCTTAGACTATATCCTACCAAGGTTATACAGAAAAATTACCATTTTAAAGTCACTTTGAAATAACTATTTTCTGGGTGGTTAAGCCAGAAAACTAAAAATTGGTTATTATTTTCCTTTAGTTTTCTAATCTTAGGGTGCAGTATATAAGTTTTATTATTTTAGGATTATGCAAAGTATTTGTTTCCAAAATAAAATCTACAAAATATTTTGAAAGATCTAACTTTTATCTTTAACCCTTTACCCAATTCCCATTCTCACCTAAAGATAACCATTGTTATTAGCTTTTGGTTTATCTTGACATTTTTTTAAAAAGGTAAATACGTGTGCATGTGTGTGTTTGTATATTGTCCCTGTATTTCTTAGCTATAAAATGGCATAGAAAACACATACTGTATACATTATTTTTCTCATTTAATGATATATCTTTGCAATCACAGCTGCATGGTACTCATTTCATTGGTATTACTTTAGGCTTATTCAAATAGTCCACAATTAATGGGCATTTGGGTTCTTCCTAGTCTTTTGCTATTGCAGAAATGCTGCAATAAATAGTCTTCACCAATTACAATTTATTTGACGAGTATTTTGATAAGGATTTAGATTATTTCAGATCTTTCCTTTTATAAACCAAAGTATGATAACCATTCTTCCACACACTACTTTGGTTATCTTACTTGATTGTAAGCTCCCCCCTTTTAAAATTATTTTATTTTTTATTTTTATTTTTTTATTATGTTCAGATAGCCACCATATAGTACATCATTAGTTTTTGATGTGGTGTTCAGTGATTCATTAGTTGTGTATAACACGCAGTGCTCATCACAAATGCCCTCCTTAATACCCATCACCCCGTTACCCCATCCCCCCACCCCCCTCCCCTCTGAAACCCTGTTTGTTTCCTGAAGTCCATAGTCTCTCATGGAAAGCTCCCTGAGAGTTTTTCATTTCATTTCATTTATTTTATTTTATTCCTGAAATATACATAACAGAAAGCTCCTCAATTTGAGGGCATTCTGGACTTATTGATTAAGCTATGCAGGTTTTGAAAAATACATCTGGAAAACATATATCTTTTTGGAAAATATATATGCATCAGTGTGTTAGTTATCTTTAAGATTAAAAAAATAAAGATACTTTTCTGCCAAATAGATTTTTATTTGTATTTTGTTTATAGTAAAGTTTCTCTAAACAGAAATTATTACCAAATAAATGCAGAATAAACTTGAAGGGAATAAGAGAAAGAGTAGTTCTATTTATTGAGCAACGGCCATACTCAAATTAGTCAAACAGCAAAAATTAATTGTGGATCACTAATCTAGGTGCTGGGAATAGTGCTAAATTAAACACATAGCATCCTGGTCTCAAGGAGCTGATTTTCTAGTGGGAAGACATAAATTGGAAGACACAGATAATAAAGACATAGAGAAATACATAATATATTTTAAGAAACTGATAATGGTTAGAGGGAAATCCTTGGGAAGGAGAGGGGGTTAGGATTCAGAGCACAAGTGATGGTGCAGCCCCAGATAGGAATGTGGGTTGGTGGATTTGTGGTTGGGAAAATATACATATAATATATATTATATATACACTGATGTGTATATGTTTTCCAAAAAGGTATTGATTGCGGGGCGCCTGGGTGGCTCAGTTGGTTAAGCGACTGCCTTCGGCTCAGGTCATGATCCTGGAGTCTTGGGATCGAGTCCCACATCGGGCTCCCTGCTCAGCAGGGAGTCTGCTTCTCCCTCTGACCCTCTTCCCTCTCGTGCTCTCTATCTCTCATTCTCTCTCTCAAATAAATAAATAAAATCTTAAAAAAAAAAAAAAGGTATTGATTGCATATTATCCCAGGGAAGAATGCCGTGAGAGTGGGCGATGAGAGGGTACTAGAAGGTGTAAAGTAATTGATTTGAAAAGTAGGAAAGTGAAGTTACTAGGTCAATACTGTGTTTGGTAACAAAAGCTGTTCTTCCAGCTCACTTTGCTAAAGGCAATTTGACTGCCTATGATCTGGCCAAGAGGGTTAAGAACATTATTTCCCCGCCCTCGTTAAAGTGATTAGAATAAGAACTGCACTGGACTGGTAGGCAATCCATAGATTGTAATGTCTAGCCTGTGGCATATCACCTTTGACATGGCACGCAATGGTTTTAAGCAGTTTCCTTTCTTAGGAATTTGTAATTAGGAAACTAATGAGAATGAGGCAATTAGCAGCCAGTGCAGAAGCTGAAAGAGCACAGTGAGAGATGCTATTACCGAGTTGAAGCCCTGACAAGCTAAAGTTAGAAGAAAGCAAACAATATGTTTAAGCTGAACAAATATTTTAGAAAGATTAGAAAGGATATGCAGAGAGAGGAAAAGAAGGAAGGGAGGTGGAACAGAACCAGTATAGTTGCTTATCTCATGAAAACATTCCAGGCCCAATTCCAATCACATGTTTCCTTAGAGGGAATCCACTTTGACTTGTACTAGGTTTAGTTGGTATAGAGGACAGCTATCATCAAGGTGTACCCAGCACCTATTTTCTCTTTTTGCTAAGAGCACACTGATTTTTCTCTAGGAAAACTATTTTTTCTCACTAAGGTCCATGAAGTTTGGATGCAGTTAGCCCATCTACTCATTCCTTATGTGGGCATATGACCCATGTTTGGTCAATTATCATTCCTTTAATCACAATAATTGGCTCATAGAAGGCCCTAGGACATAATAAAAGTCAATGAAATTCAATTTGGGAGGCATTTGTTGCAACTCTGAAAAGAGACCTTTGGCTGTGGTTGTTAAGAAGATAGGATAGTAGCTAATTTGCCACCATGTGAAGAGATCTAAAAACTGAAAGAAGAAAAAAAGCAGAGATGAGAGAAGGAAAAACAAGACTAAATTAAGAAGATGTCATATTAACCCCTGGATATATCCATGTCTGAAGCTGAAAAATGCAACTACACCAAGCATGGAAAGGATAGGTCTAATATCCTAATCCTAAGCCACATATGCTTTTGGTTAGAAAAATACGAGTGACAAAGATAGAGATCCAGATTCAGAATACGAAGGGGAAAATTGGTATGAAACCGGTTGGGACCTTAACTTTGAACGTCTTCTTCTCATGGATTTTCTAGCATTTCAGATTTTTCATATCTTATTATCACCTCCAAAATACTTCTGATTATTCTTTGCTCATTTTCCTCTTTGCTGGGGAGGAGATATAGAAGACCAAAGTTGTTCCTTGGTTTCTGAAGCTTACCTATTCCTATTAAGAAGTATTGTTTTAAAAATATTTTTTCTTTGTTTGTGGTGGGTTTTTTTTGTTTTTTGTTTTGTTTTGTTTTGTTTTGTTTTGTTTTTACTCTGCCTTCTTACCTGAAAGGAGATCTGAGTTCCAGATCTAATTATGCCTCTGATCAGCCCTGTGACCTTCAGTATCTCATCACTAGTACAACTTTATTATTTTCAAAAGAGAAGGCACCAGAGCTGACCTCTAAGGCAGGAAGATAAAAAAATCTGGTACTTGTGCTCCTATCTCCTCTACCCACTGCCTTAGCCTAGCCCATGAATCACTGAGCCCAGGTTTAGATAATTCTCATGAGAAAGAAATCCTGTTTGCTTTATCTGCTTTGAGGTTTCTGGAAGCCCTGAATTCCGTGATACTTCCAAAGAAGAATTTGATGAAATTTAATATTTTATTTTTAACTTTATCTCCTACAAATTAACTTCTTTTCATCGATAACTGTCAGCAATCAGGAGAGAAATTTAATCTTAGAATTTTAAAGTTTTGTTTAAAAGCTTAATATCAGCAGGGCGCCTGGGTGGCTCAGTCATTAAGCGGCTGCCTTTGGCTCAGGTCATGATCCCAGGGTCCTGGGATCGAGCCCCTCATCAGGCTCCCTGCTCAGCAGGAAGCCTGCTTCTCCCTCTCCCACTCCCCCCTGCTGTGTTCCCTCTCTCGCTGTGCTCTCTCTGTCAAATAAATAAATAAAATCTTAAAAAAACTAAAAAATACAAAAATAAAAGCTTAATATCAGAGTATAGGTTGTATAAATGAACTCTGACAGAGTCTACCATTAAGTATACTAAAATAAAGAAATTGTGCCATTACAGTCAATAGTTTGTCAAAAATACTTTTTTTTTTTTTAAAGATTTTATTTATCTGACAGAGAGAGAGTGTGTGAGAGCAGGAACACAAGCAGGGGGAGTGGGAGAAGGAGAAGCAGGCTTCCCGCCGAGCAGGGAGTCTGATGCGGGGCTCAATCCCAGGACCCTGGGATCATGACCTGAGTTGAAGGCAGATGCTTAACAACTGAGCCACCCAGGCACCCAAAAATACTTTTCTTAAGAGGCTGAAGATTTGGAACATGGGCTAGAGTGACTGCATCAGCCTTTCATAGTCATCCAGGCTTAAGATGTGCACTCATCTATGGCTGCTCTTAACATCGAATCAGTGACATTTGGCTACATTTGTTCCTGCATGAACATTCGCATTGATACCAGGCTGGTCCAGTTCTTTATTATTTTGTGCGTAGAGCATTGCAATAGGTTATAATTTGTCTTTTGTACACATTATTTTTTCACTTGCTTCATCATAGACACATGCTCATATTAGCCTTGCTAAGAAAATAGATTGTCATAGCATCTCCCTGCTTAAAGCCTGCATTCCATGTCTCAGCTCCACAAACCATGGTTTGGTCCATATTATGTTTTCTCACTCCTCTATGTGAGCTTGCTGCTTAGCTTAATAAATTATGCCGTCAACTAGTATTTTTAGGGAGTAGCAAGATCTATGCTATGGCTGAATATACAACTATGAATAAGGCATTGCCCCTGTCATCCCAGAGCTAATATTCTATTGGGGTAGCCAGACAAGTAAATAGGAGATAAAATACATTAGCGTGAACTCTACTATAGGGGAAAACATAGAGAATTATGGGTCCCCAAAGCAGTGGCAAGTCATCCAGTCCTAGAGCCCCAACAAGCCTTGCTTGAAAAGATGGCATCTCAACTGAGTCCTATAAGACAAGTAGACTACTCTGGTCATTGGCCCTACATATGAGGGCCAGCTCAAGACCTCAGACTATAAAATGGTTCCTTACCACCTGGTCAGTACCATTGGTCTCCTCTCCCCACTCTGAGCTTCGATAGCATTCACTCATTTATTCATTCAAACAGCAAGTACTTATTGTGTTGTATTATGTACCAAAACTGTCTAGGCCCTGAGATACAGCAGTGAACAATTAAGTACTTGCCCTTGGGAACCAACATTGAATTGAAGTGAAGCAGTCAAGAAAAGAAATAAATATATAATATATCAGATGTGATAGCTCCTGTGAAGAAAAATAAAACAGGGTAAGAAAGAGATAATGGGGGATCTTATTTTATATAGGGTGAGGTCCCCCCTGCTAAAGTGACATTTGAGCAGAGAGATGCATAAAGTGTGGAGCACTGAGGGAAGAAGTTTGCAGACTGAAGGAACATCAAGTGCAAAGGTCATGCAATCAGGAGTGGGTTTGGAGTTGTAGGAACAGCACTGGGTTGGTATTGAACATTTGACTTCTCATTGGATATTGCCTCCATTCATTATTGCCCTTTCACATGAGTCTGAGCTGTTTCTCTCAAACATGTTTTCAGTGTACAGAGGTTAAGCACTCTAACTTCACCTTCTTTATAATGTTGTTGCTCTTCTTCCTACTCCCAAATCCCCTGCATCCATCCGGTGTCTTCATGAGGCTATCAGAAAGTGTTCACTGACTAAATGTGAGCTGGGATTTATTCATGTTCTTGATGTATTATATATGTTATAAGGCACTCATACTTTTCTTACCTGGCTGATATTAAAAGAGAACACTCCATAGCCACTGAAAGGAAAGGGTAGGTAGTGAGGAGGAGGGTGCAGAAACAGAGAAAATATCCTCAGAGTACAAATTTCAGGAGCCTGTGAGTCTGCTTCAAGGACAAGAACTAGAATACTTGTGGCAAGCAACACTTGTTTTTCTGCAGATTTTAATGTAGAAGGGGTGGAGTGGGAACCAGAATTAGACGGACAACTCCAAAAAATCAATTTAGTGAATTGTAGTGTGTGAGTTGATTAAGTATTGATCAGTGACCCAGCTCAGGTCTGAAACAGCCTTAGAACCACCTTCTGAATAAGCCATAAAGCAAAAGAATTGTTCACTGATTTAACTGGTAATCTTATTGGGTAAGCTGTGAAGTCCTTGGGAATAGGAAGTTAAGAAAGTTTGAAAATTCACTTAAATGTTTGTCTTTTTAAAAATCGATGCTCCAAACATCACTAAGGCAAACAAGATTAATTAAGGAACAGATCTTGAAAACTCTGGATTCTTTCTTATTTGAGACTCAGCAAGTACCTGATCCAGCTTTCATTAGGTATTTTAGGATATATTTAGAATGTAAATTCTTTAGGTGCTGAGTTTGAATAGATCTCATGTTGTAGAGTAGCAGTGCAGTCTCTGGACCCCTGGGGATCCTGTGACATCAAAACTATTTTCATAATGATGGCAAGATGTTATTTTCTATTTATTATGTCCTGGTTGTAGGGAAATCTGCTGGTGTCTTTGCAGGAGTCAAGTAGACAGCATCAGACATTGTGTTCTTTGTTGCCATGTGTTCACTGTTAAAAAAAAAAAAAAGATGTCTTACTTAAGAATGTCCTTGACAAAGCAGTGAAAATTTATGAAATTTCAGCTCTTGACTACATGTCTTTTAAATATTCTGTACACATTAAGTATTTCTTCTGCATACCAAAGTACAATAGTTGTTTCTAGGGAAAGCCATTGCTTGAGTTGCAGGCTGAGTAACACTTTTCCTTAAAAGAATGTCTACAAACTATCATTTTATCAAAAATGAATGACATGGGGGGGCCTGGGTGGCTCAGTCAGTTAAGCATCTGCCTTTCGCTCAGGACATGATCTCAGGGTCCTGGAATGGAGTTCCGCTTCAGGCTCCCTGCTCAGTGGGGAGTCTGCTTCGCCCTCTGCCTCTGCCCCCCCATCCTACCCTGTACCCCTCCCCCCGTCTGGCTCTCTCTCTCTCTCAAATAAATAAATAAAATCTTTTAAAAAAATGAAATGGGTATGTCACTTTAAGGAAAATAATTGTAATTAAGTGCTAATGATAACATCTAAGCTTTCAAATGAAAATTCAAATTTTGTAAAAATTTGTATCTACCATTGTGAGCTTGAAGCTTCCCCAAATTTAAAAGGGACTTTTAGGATGAGATTTGCATTTATTACGTAGATATTAACAAATGTGATATTTTGATATTGCTTAATGAAATGTGTCAACATTTGGAAGATCTGCATAACTCAGTGAACCTGTAATTTTTAAATGATCAATGCATGTTGTTACAAAGCATGCATGTGTAAAAGATCCATTCAAAATATAACATACACCAGTGAATTTTAATGTAACACAGTACAAAAAGTTCATTGATATGGTTTCTGATTCCACATTGCAATAACCATTAATAACTTGTCAAGTTTTGGTGTCGTATCAAAAAATAAGATCCACAATTATCTGAAAGGCCATTAAAATATTCTTTCTTTTTCTAACATCTGTGTGAGGCCAGATTTTCTTTATATACTTCAACCAAAGCAAATCAAGGCAAAAATAGAATGCAGAATCAGATATGTGGATCCAACTATCTTTAGTTAATCCAAATATCAAAGATATTTGCAAAATGTGTAAAAATTACTCCCTTCTTGCTAGATTTTTCTGTCTTGGAAAATATAATTATTTTTCATTAAAATATGTTATTTATATTAACATGTAATGAGATTGTCCCTGTTATTTTTAAATTAATATGTATTTAAATATTCCCAGACTTCACTTCTAATATGATAAGTATCCATAGACATAAATTGATATAGACATATCTCTTTAGGCTGTGAACTCTTCAGAGTCCTTAATTTATATAGTATAAAATATGCTGAGCCGAAAATGTGGGAAGAACTGCTACTATCAAAGGTTAATAATTTTTATATAATAAAATAATCTAATGAGCATCAGCAACACAGAAAACAGTCTCACTGTCTCTTGTTGGCATGAATGTATACATAGATAAGAGGACTTTATACATGCATGGATAAATAGATAAATGCTTTCTCCTCACCTCAGACCTTGGGGGCAGGGAACTGAGTTAATCACAAATCTCAGTCTGTGATTAATGGTCCCTGTAAAGTTCTGCTCCTGTTTTATTTAAACTCTTCTAATGTGTTTGCTATGTATCCATTTTTGGGTTTGTGTATGTACTTGTAAAACACATATTATGGTTTTATATTGCATATATTTTTAGATTTACATAAATGATACTGTGATATATAGAGAGATTTATATCTATATAATTTCTTTCTTTTTTTCATCTTAGTTTTATATTTTAAAGATTCAGCCTTGCTATTGCATGCTAATAAGAAAAGCCAGACAGACAAATCATCTGACTTATGTATATTTTTCTCATCACACACAGCTAGAGATTTTATGGTGGCATTTGAAAATTTTACCCTTTACATGACAAACATGAAAAATCACCTCTAAGCTATAAAATTCATACAACCAAGTACAAAATGACTTTGCCATTTGCTCTCAAAGTCCATGCCATTTAACAGCTTTTGTTGATGGTCTATGTGGGCCTTGTGCTTGTTCATACCATCAGGGTTCCTTATAAACATGAGATGGACTGCAGAACTTCATTTTGTCTCCCCAACTGTATGATCTTAGACAAATTACTTAACCTCTCTTTCAGTGTCACCTGTAAAGTGGGGTTAATAATAGTACCTGCTTTATGGTGTTGATGTATGAGTTAAATGAATTAATACTTGTGAAGTGTTGAGAATGATACCTGGAACATAGGAAGCATTATATAGGTATTTGTGAAGTGAAATGAAATGAATGAAAAGAATATGCCATCTGAGAGCATCTAACTTGTTCCTATGAATCATAATCTGCTTTTCCCATTAGGGCATTTCTCCCCTTTATCTTTCTGAGGAAAGTGTTTTGGTAATAAAAACATCTCTGAATGGTTATAGATAGAGTTAGGAGAATCTTACTCTGCTATTTTATAGGCATTCAGTTTTCATACCTTGTAAAAACCCCAAGAATGACATCATATCCTTTAAAACTTTATATAAAAGTTCTAAGTAATGATTAGATTCTCAGAATAAGAATAAGGAGCAGAGATTCATTGATCAAAAAGATTCATGTGTTTTTAGAATAAGAAAATAAAAGGACTGTACATTTCACCTCAAATATAGTAAGTTGCCAAGCTCTTTAGGGACCACAGAGTTATCCTCTTTCTCCCCATCAAGACTTCTCTGGCTTCATCGTTCTCTCCTGGCCATAGAAAACAGAATTCCCAGCACCAGGAGCTGTGAAGTCAGAGCGACTACAACGGCCTTCAGGTGCTTCCTATGACCAAGTCATTCCTGGCATGAGACATTACATTTTTCATTGCTTTTATCCTTATCACTGATGATGATGTCATTTTGGAAACACTAACAGAATATCAGAAAAAAATGAGCATTTTTAATGGGATCTGAAGAAATCTTTCAAATGAAAGACCAGCAATGGGATGAATTTCTTAATTTGAAAAGCAGACTAAATTTAATTGTTAAAGACTGTTTTCCATTATAGGCCATTGCTAACTTTTTTTTCCAAGAGTGCTTGCAATCCCTCACTTTTCAGATCGGGTGCCCTGGAATAAAGCCAGATTAACTCTGAGCTGTGAATTTTACAAACGCTCTTGTTTAACCTATAATCGATTTAAATAGAGCCATTCTACAAAATGCAAACATGGTAATTGGTGCAATTTTTTTTTTTTTTTTTTGCGTGAAACAGCATACAAGAATATGCTGGCTTTGACTTTCTGGATCTTTGCACAGCCAGAAGTCTGGCAGAATAATCAACTGAAGTTCAAATTAGAGCCCCAGATGGAAACACAAACAGGGGCCACCACTGTGCCTTTTTCATGCTTCGAAGCTCAGTTCTGGACAGAAATGTGTTTCTAGTTAAAATGTAATCATTTCCAATTCCTTCTGATCACTGGATCATACTGGAAAGAAAAAGCCTGAGGACTACAATTGCTTTTAATTACCACTGAATGTTGACTGAAATTTTCATTTCCTTTCCATACAGTAGTATTTTTATAGAACAAACAAGAATAGAATAAAGATATGGCCTCTTTATACTTGAAGTGTATTTTGAGAAAGATCTTTATTAACATTACCCTCTTTGAATTAGAATTTCTTTGTCAGGATTGGATTTTCCCAAGTTTCCTTTACCATAGATTGCCGAAAAAGCCAAGTCAGTTTAATATTCTTGAATGGTCAGGTTTAAAATTTAAATGGTTTTTTGTTTTTGTTTTTTTAATTCAACAAGACTCAAGAGAGTTCATACGCTTCTCTGATTAAAGAATTTAAAACTGTAAGATACTTTGGACAAGGTTTTCTTCCAACCCCACTATGCTTCTACCTCCTCACACCATTTTAAGAATGGTGTATACCAAGATTACTGAAAGAGACAAAGTAAAAAACAAATGAATCAAAAAGCCAAAAATAACCTCTCTCACAATAAAGCTTTATGGAATATTCAATATTTGAAATTTTACATTAGTTTTGATCTTCATATATTATTGAAATGCTATAAATAACTATTCTTCTTTTTAGCTGGGACCTAAGACATGTATTCTAAAACCCACCTAATAATTTTGGATGAATAGTGGTACCCAAATTCTGTTTAAAATAGGAATGAATGGCAAATAGAAAGATGTTACATGGCCTCATGTGATTTGTTCTGCAGTGTTTCAATTCTGAACAACCTACATGGTGAAGTAAATGTACTTTTGATGCCTTTATTATTGTTTCAAGGTTTCTATCACAGATTAAAGAAAAATGTCTTAGGAAATTGATTCTACTGTAGAAATATATGATCTCTAAAATGAATCCCATATTTGGGTTTCCCAAGGAGACACTGGAAATAAAGAGAGGAAATTTATATGTATATCTAGTAAGATTTCATAAAGCAGTATGTTTAATCAATCCACAAAATGTTACTAATAGCATAAGCTGTGGAGTCAGAGATAGCTGTGGAGTCAGAAATACCAGCATAAGCTGTGGAGTCAGAGTCTTACCAGAGTAAGACGGTTCAAATCCATCTTACTAATTCTGTGACGTTGGGCAAATAATTCAACCTCTCTGTTCTTAAATTTTCTTGCCTGATAAGTGGCTAATTCTAACCCCTCCCTCAAGAGTTCTGGAGAGAACTAAATCAGATAAAATGAAGTGTTTGGCATAATAACAGAAACATAGTTCTGAATAACAATTACAGTTGTTATGCTTAAGTATATGGCAATACACAAAAAAAGAATAAACTACTGGCCCTGCCTTCGGAAATACTATTTTCTCACTGAGGTTTTGATACACATATGTGAAAAGTTGTATCTATTGCAAATCAGAATATGATTCAATGAATCTAATAAAAGCTTTAGTACTCTCGAGAGGAAGAAATTGCTCTGGAATACAGTTGTCTGATAAGGCTTAATGGGAGAGAGAGGATTTGAGCTGGACTGTAAATGAAATGTAAGATTCAGATATTGAGAAAGGGGGTGTGGTTTATTTCAAATATGAGCAATGGAGGGAAAATGGTCATTTACATGAGAGTTTGTGGAATATCTCTAGACCAGTGAATATGTGCATTTGGCTAGAGTGGAAGGTCATTCTTGTCAGAGAGAGTGTGAGAAAATGTGGAAAGTAGATTATGGATGTCTTTAAAGGCCCTGGGGTTTTTTGAGTAGGGGAATGGGATAACAGTTGAGGAAGATGTATTTGGTTGCTTCTTGTTAGGTAAGCTGAAGGAAGGATCAGGTGGAGGAAGGACGATGAATCAAGAGATGATTTATGGGCAGAACAGGATGGAGGTTCATGAAATTGGAAAGAGAAGATAATGATAATACGAAATTAGAGAATGTAGTTTACAACCATCACCTAGTTTAATCCTCTTAACAACCCTGAAGAATACAGCCAGACAGTGAAAATGATACAAGTTGAAGTCTGGTTTTCTGAGTCTAGAACTTAAGCACTTAACCATTGTGCCATAGTGCCTGCTCCATATGAGAACATTGGTGCCTAGAAGTTCATGCATTATTTCCCTCACAAATACAGTTTCTTTTTAGATCAAATCCTAGCTTAATCAATACTGTAGAAATAAAGAAGATCAACCAAATGAAAAAAAACAAAGTTGGGAAAGCTTCAGAGTGGACAAAAGGAAAGCTTTCAGGTGTGTCCTCATTGGAGGTTGTTGGCATGGAGAAATTGAAGGCAGGCTAACTAGAAGTAGGGCATCTTGTGTGATTGGTTAGGGGTCTGTACTTGACTTCCTCTGCTTGGTCCTAAGTTGGAAGTGAGGACAAAAAGCAGGGAAGCTGTCAGTTACTAATCAAGTCCTGGCCATTTTGGGCTGATTGTTACAGAAGTTATTGTTTAGCTTCCTGGATTGTTACTAGAGATAGCAATCTGGCTTCCTGTAAGTCTGATTTAAAGTTGGCTGGCTTCGTAGGTTGTTTACTGTACATAGAGGGGTTGGTTTCTGGGCAGGTTGCTATAAGTTGTGAGTCAAAGTTCTATTTTTATATATGGTCTATCCATTTTCCATTTGTATATTCAGTCTCTCAGTATCTTTGTAGGGCTTAGTTGCCTTTGAACTCCCTAAGTCCTTTCTGATTCTGGTGAAAGAAACATTATTCAAGATATAAATGCTAGAAATCTAATTGAAAACTTATTTGGGAGTACAAAATTAAAATTGAGTATCTGAGGCTTATAGGCATACAGTATTTTATCACAGAGCCAACAATGTGCCTAATCTACATGTGCCTGGTTGTATATTTCAACTCAGCTTCATGCCTACCCTCTTTCTAAATTCTCCCTTCCATTTAGAGGAGGATCCTGGGAACTACATTTGCCAGAATCCCTAGCCAGCAGGTTTTAGGTAGGATTCTCCAATGAGAAGTTTTTCCTTGAAATACAAAATGGAAAAAAAATTCTATCATTCCTCAGTGGCAGCCATGGGCAGGCAGATAAGGATTGGGAGATGGTCACTGTGAAGTTCTGCCAGTAGCTTCCACACATCCTCCTTTCTGAGAAACACTCACTTTGGTGAAGCAGCTAAGGTCAATGGAGGTGGCTTTTCTAATATCCTTGTACTTCTAGATTTCCTGAAAATTTGCAGGGGCTTCCCTGACTTTTGCTCTCCTAGCCCTTCAGATGGTTTGGTAAGTCTTTAATTCCCAGGGTTAAACCCCATTTTGTTCAAAATACCTACAGTGATTTTTGTTCTTCTGACTGACCCTGAGAAATGATCAGGTGTTCTGCCAAAAATAGGGGAGTACACATTCTCTGAAAATGTTCTGGATGAAACTGGAAACTACTGTTAAAATAGTAAAGACAAGATAGAGGCACAGCATAATATAGAAGCAGAGAGAAAGTCTAAGATGCTACACTGCTGACTTTGAAGATATAGGAAAGGGACAAGAACTGAAGAAACCTGGAGAAGGCAAGATATACAAAGAGAGATCAATGAAGTCCCTCATGTGAGTAAGAAATTAATTCAGCTGTTCTGGAATAAGAGCTGTTCTTCTTAGAAGAAATTAATTCAGCTGTTCTGTAATAAGAGCTGTTCTTCTTGGCCACTGTATAGCGGAAAAACACTGACTTTAGGAATGATACTGTCCATTTGAGAACTGAAACACAGCTACTTTGAACTGGAGAGCCATGGTCTGAGGGATGAGATCCAGTACCACTATGTACATAATGGGAAGCCCAGAACTGAAGCACTTCCATACTGGATGGTAAGTGGACAATGGCACAAGGTCACATTGGTCAGCAAAACCAAAACATGTCTTATTCCAAAGAATCATCCAAGATGGGAATATCGTCTTTATGCCAAATGCTACATAACATAGTGTCTGAACCTGAATCACACTTGTCCAACTTGCAGTGATTTCCTAAGCTTGGTGCAAGGAGTAATGGACTTTCAGGAACTTTTGGCCAAGATGCTTACAAAACTAAATTATGCAGTCACAAGACTTAGTCAACTGGAAAATTGTCATTGCAAGATCTGCCAGGTGAGTAGGTTTTTCTGTAGAGACCAAGTCTCCTGGGTTGATGATGATCACTGCAGGAACTGAACATGCCAAATGGTGCTGTGGAGTGTCAAAGGACGTCCTATCTCCCACTCAGTTGCTCACCAGACACCCTCCCCATGCACATTGCCAGCCAGTGCTGTAAAGTCTGCTGACCAAAACGTGTCTATACAGGAAAAGTCCTTGCAGAAGGCCAGTGGATTTTAACTGAGAGCTGTGGGGAATGCTGAGATGGAGTTTTAGTATAAATTACAGAATCATGCCCTCCTTTAACTGCTCAGAAAAGGATCACATGCAGTAGAGGTTATAACTTTTGTGCAGACAGCGCTAAATGTGGTGAAAACTTACAGTTCAAAAACTAGAATACAAAAGCTACTTTTGAGTGCAAGAACGGTTACATCTGTGTCCAGAGAGACTCTGCCTGCCATGAAAATATTGATGAGTGTGCAGCTAAAATGCATTACTGTCACACCAATACTCTGTGTGTCATCTTGCCTGGGTTACATCACTGTGACTATGTCCCAGGACACATTCATATGGATGACTTCTCCTGTACAAAATAGGATGAATGTGGCCGCAGGCAGCACACCTATGATGAGCACACCACCTGTACCAACACTGTCCAGAGACACAGCTGCACCTACAAACTGGGCTAAGTGGGGAATGGGACTATCTATGGAATATTCTGCCAAGAGGGCAGCAGATATGGAATACTGTGGCTCCTAACAAATGCATTTGTCCTCTGGATTCAAAGGAAGCCACTGTGAAAAAGATACTGATGAATGTACAGGGGGAGGCGTTGAGTGCCACAACCATTCCTGCTGGGTTAACCTGCCAGGGTGGTACCACTGTGAGTGCAGAAGCAGTTTTTAGGATGATGGAGTCTCTATTGACAGTGATGAATGTGCCTTAAGAACTCATACCTTTGGAGTGATTCTGCCTCCATTAACCTGGCAAGGGGATTCCACTGCCTCTGTCTTTCTGGGCCCTCCTGCTCTGGTGACTGCCCCCATGGAGAACTGCAGTGCAATAGGCAGGTGTGGACCTTGAAAGAAAACATGTGTTCTGTCTGTTCCTGCAAGGACCAAAAGATTTTCTGCCAATAGACAGCTTGTGATTGCTGGAATCCAAATGTTGACCTTTTCTGTTGCCCAAAGTGTGAACCAGGGCCACCAGTCAATATTTAGATCAAAATGGACACAAGCTCTATCAAAGTGGAGACAACTGGACTCACAGCTGCCAGCAGTGCCAGTGTCTGGAAGGAGAGGTAGATTACTGGTCACTCGTTCCAATTTGAGCTGTGAGTACACAGCCATCTTGGAAAGGCATTATTGTTCCCACTGTGTCAGTGACCCCTGCCTAGCTGATAACATTGCCTATGACATCAGAAAATCTTGCCTGGACAGCTGTGGCATTTCAAGGCTTAGCAGCTCAGTATGAACATGACTGGATCTCCTTGTACAACCTGCAAATGCAAGGATGGGAACGTCCGCTGTTCTGTGGATTTAGAGTGTTTTCATAATAATTGAAGTATTTAAAATGGATTCATTATCACGGGAGAAAAATGGACAAAATGACCATCCAGTATAATAAAGAACAGGAGTTGGTGTTTTTTTACCACAGACAGTTATCAAAGTCTGCATCTGAGAAGGTGTTTGGGGAATGCATTTTGGACCTACGGCTTTGTTCATTCATGCTACGTAGTCTAGATGACCTACAGTGCAGTGCATTCAAGTCTTTGGTTGTTAGAAGTTTCCCATGTTGTAAATCATATTTCCCTTATCAGATCATTTGCAAATACATTTAAATGATCTCAGGGTAATGTTGATGTTATTTTTGGCTTATTTTGTGTACTAACCTTTTATTTATTTTTTCTGGACTTTTGGATCAAATTCTACAAGTAAAGCTGCCTATTGTGATTTTTGTCACCCCAAACAAACAGACAAAAAAAAAAAAAACCAAAAACAGTAAAAACAATTGCTAGAAAAAGAGTAAATGTTTTAGTTCTCATATATTAGACTTAACTTCCTTTTTTTTTAAGATTTATTTATCTGAGAGAGAGAGAGATAGCAGTGGGGAGGGGCAGAGGGAGAGGGAGAGAGAATCTGAGAATCTCAAGCAGACTCCCCAAGCAGGAGCCTGACGTGGGGCTTGATCCCACAACCCTGAGATCATGACCTGCACCAAAGTCAAGAGTCAGACACTTAAGTGACTGAGCCACCTAGGCACCCCTAGACTTAACTTCTTAATATGAGTATCATTTCTTATTTTTCTTTATCTTCCCAGTGTTTGGCACAAAGCTTTGCACAAATCAATCATTCAATAATATCTGTTAAATCAAGCTGAATTAACTATACAGATGAAAAAGAAACAGGAATTTGAAACAGACCAAGTCAGAAAAGCAGTTGATCAAAAAATGAAAGTAAATATAAAGAAAATAATAAAATCGTAGGTGACAGTGAAAATACATATCCTACTAAGGCCTCCTCTACAAAGAGGAAATTTAAGATCAAAACCTTAATTTGGATCAGTCTTCAAATTATCCTATGGTTTATTTCTGGTTCTATTTTACTTTTTAATGCCTTTCCCCACATTCCTTCATTTCTGTTGCTGTTAACTCCTTCCAAACTAATCTTGGATCTCTTCACTTTCTGCCATCTCTGTTGTTACTAGCCTAACCCAAGCAATGCTTACATCACTGGGACTTCTGTAGTAATCTCGCAACTGAGATTTCTGCTCCCATTTCAGTGCCCCCAGTTCATTCTCTAAACCTGCCCTGTCCAGGACAGTAGCCACCAGCCATGTGTGGCTACTGAGCACTGGAAATGCTGCAGGTTTGAATTGAGATGTGCTGTAAGTTTAAAATACAAGGGAAAAAATATACACACTGAATTTCAAAGACTTAGTATGGAAAAAAATGTAAGATGTCAATAAACTTTTACATTGATATGATAATGATCTAATGGTTTGGATATGTTCGGTTAAATAAAATCTATCAGTAAAAATAATATGATAGATTTTTTTTTACTCTTAAAAATGTGATTAACAGGAAATTTAAATGTTCTGTGTGGCTTGCAATATATTTCTGTTGGACAGCCCTACTCTAGACTGTGATCAGTGATCTTTTCAAAACAAAAATGTGTTCATGTCATTACCTCACTTTAAGCCTTGCACATAGGATAAAAACCAAGATTTTAATGTTGCCTTCAAGCACCTGACTAATCTGGCCCCTGCCTACCTCTCCAGCCCCACATCATCCTCCTCAACCCTGATAGCTTCATCCTTCTTGCAGTTACACTCTTCTCTTCTTAGCTGCATTCTTCTCACATGTCATTTCCTACCTGAAATGCTTTTCTCACTCTTCATGTGTCCAGTTCCCACTCATCCATTAGGTCTCAGCTGAAATGTTACTATGTTACTACCTGAGGGAGGCATTACCTGACAGCTTGTAATCTTACCATGAGCTGTCATAACAAAATGAGATAGGTGGCTGGGTGGTTTAAACAACAGAAATTTGTTTTCCCACAGTTCTGTAGGCTGGAAGTCTGAGATCAGAGTGCTAACTTGGTTAGGTTCTAGTGAAGGCTCTCTTCCAGGCCAGAGGTGGCCACCTTCTTCATGTGTCCTCACATGACAAGGAAAAAGAGACAGAAACTCTCTGTTATCTCTTCTTATAAGGGCACTATTCCTATCATGAAGGCCTCGTCTAAACTTAATTATCTTGCAAAGACCCCATCTCCAAATACTATCACATTAGGGGCTAGGGATTCAATATATGAATTTCGTGGGGCAGATGCAATTCGGTCCAATAGCATTCCCCAACCTATATTAGATCCCCTTTTATTTTATCTTATAGCAATATGTTTTGTCCTGTGTAATACTTATCACAATTTGTAATTATATATTTATATAATACTTTGACAGGGATAGCGTTGCAGAGTTCTTATTCAGTAAATGGTTATGTCAACATTTTTCTTGGGCTTATGTACTTTCAGAGATAGAAGGAACCTGAGATGTCATCTAGACGAACGTCTTTGTTTTAGATATGAGGAGACTGATATGGTTTTACCTTTATTTAAAAAGAGGGGGTTCTCTTTCTGTGATTTATATCTTATAGAGTTAGTAATCTTTAGACTGAGAAGCTGTATGATAGTACAATTTATCAGACTATGACAAAGTGTGACAGGTGAGATAAGGAGGTCCTGCACACTTGTGTCAGGAATGCACATGCTTGCCTCATATCTTGGGATTATTTAACATGGACTCACTCTGTAATGCTGTGTGTGAGAGAGAGTGGGACAGGATAAGCCTTTAAATTTCAAAGAAGCCTGATCTATCTTTGCTAGTTCCAAGTAATGCAAGTTGTTTTTTTTTTTCAAATAATTCAAATTTATGAAAAGAGTGAAGTCAGTTGTAGTTGTTCTCAGCTTTGTCTGTCTGATGAAGTCTTCATTTAGCGTTGATTTTTGAAAGATATTTTCCCTGGGTATAGAATTCTAGGTTGATAGTACTTGAAAGATATTTCCAATTGTTTTTTGTCTTTCTTGTCTTTGCTCCTCAGTATGTAATATGTCTGCTTTTCTCTAGCTACTTTTAAGATTGTCTCTTTATTGCAATACTTGATTACAATGTGACTTTCATGGTTTTCTTTATATTTATTCTGCTTTGGGTTTGTTGAGATTCTTGGATCTTTGGGTTTATAATTTTTATCAAATTGAAAAATGCTTAGCCATTCTTTATTCAATATTTTTCTGTCCTTCTATCTTCTCTCCTCTATCTAATTACATACACATTAAACTACTTTATACTGTCCCACAGGTAATTTTTTTCAATCTTTTTTTGGTCTCAATGCTTAAGTTTGCATAGTTTCCTTTGCTATATCTTGAAGTCAATTAATTTTTTTTCTTTAATAGTGTCTAAGCTATTGCTAAGCCTCTCCAGTGTAGTTTTACATCTCAGATCATGTGCTTTTTTTTTTAATCTCTAGGAGTTCTTTATACGCTTTTCTTATATCTTTGGCTTTTCTCTTTATGATGATTATGTTTTACTCTACCATTTTAAACATATGGGTCATAGTTACACTAGCCATTTTAATATCCTTGTCTGTTGGTTTCATTATCTCATCCATTTCTGTGTCTGTTTCACTTAGTTATGGGTCATATTTTCTGCTTCTTTTCATATCTAGTATTTTTTAATTGAGGTATAATTGACATATTATATTATTTTCAGTTGTACAATATAATAATTTGATATCTGTGTACTTTGCAAAATGATCACCACAATAGGTCTAGTTAACATCTGTCACCTTACATAGTTACAAAACTTTTTTTTCTTACGATGATAATTTTTGAAATCTAACTCTCTGAGCAACTTCCAAATATGCAATACAGTATTATTAACTATAGATACTATGCTGTACATTACATCTCCATGACTTACTTATTTTGTATTTGGAAGTTCTTACCTTTTGAACCCCCTTAACTCATTTCTCCCGTCCACCCCCATCTTCAGTAGCCACCACTCTGTTCTCCATGTCTATGAACTTGTTTTTTTTTTCCAAATTTCACATGCATGTGAGATCGTATGGTATTTGTCTTTCTCTCTGACTTATGTCATTTAGCATAATACCCTTAAGATCCATCCATGCTGTCATAAATGACAAGATTTCCTTCTTTTTATGGCTGAATAGTATTCCATTTATACTACATTTTCTTTTTTCATTCATCCACCAATGGACACTTAGGTTGTTTCCATATCTTGGTTATTGTAAATAATGCTGCAGTGAACATGGGGATGCATATATCTTTTTGAGGTTGCATTTTATTTCATTTTTATTTTATTGCATATTTCTTCAAATAAATATCAAAAAGTGGAATGCTGGATCATATGGTATTTCTATTTTTAATATTTTGAGGAACCTCCCTACTGTTTTCCATAATGATTGCACCAGTTTACATTCCCACCAGCAGTGTACAAGGGCTCCCTTTTTTGCATATCCTTACCAACATTAGTTATTTCTTATCTCTTTGATGATAGCTATCCTAATAGGTGTGAGGTGATATCTCACTGTGGTTTTGATTTGCATTTCCCTGATGACTAGTGATGTTGAGCATCTTTTCATGCACCTGTTCAGCATCTGTATATCTTCTTTGGAAAAAATGTCTGTTTAGATCTTCTGCCCATTTCTTAAGTGGATTTTTTGTTTTTTGGGGTGCTAAGTTGTATGATTCTTTATCATACCTGGTCTTTGGAATTGGATGCCAAACATTGCTAATTTTGCATTATTGGTACTGGGTTTTGTTGTCGTCCTTTAAATAGCATTTGATTTTCTTCTGCATGCCATAAACATACTTAGAATAAGTAGTTAGAGAATTTCTCTTTTAAGCTTAGCTAGAGTGGATGCAGAGCAGCTTTTGTATAGGGTTATTTTAGTCATTCTACTAAGGCCTTCTGGGGATTCTTCCTAAGGCCCTGTGTATTGCAAGATCTTTTTACTTTGGCTAGTGGGAACACAAACTATTCCCAGCAGAACCATTCCTACACATTATTTTGCCTGTTCTTTTCCTGGTAGCTCTTTCCCTCCCCAGTCTTGGGTAGTTTCTTCAGATACATGCACTGATTAGTAAAGAGCTGAAAGACTCAAAGAGAGCCTTCTGCAAATTTCTGGAAATCTCTCTCAATATATGTGGTTCTCTTCTCTCTGGTGCTCCGCTCCATAAAATCTAGTCATCTTGGTCACCTTAAACTCCAATCTCTGTGCTTTCAACACAGTGAGACTACCATACTGCATTTGGTCTCTTTTTGTTCTATGTCTGGAAACTCTCTCTGGGCAGTAATACAGTGCAGTCCTAGACTGTGAACCTAGTGAACCTCAAGCCAGTGCACTTTCCCAGTTGCCGTTTTCCCCGCAAAGTGCATTTCTGTTGAATCCTCCCCCCACCCACCATGTTCTCTTCTTCACCCTCTGCACTCTTAAGAAGAGACATACAGCCCCAAACCTGAAACAGATGAGATGAATGAGGTGGAGGGGGCTCCCATTCCCGCTGAGAAGCCCGTCTGGGTCCAGCCGAGAGTGGTCAGACCTTTTTTTTTTTTTTTTTTTGAAAATATAACTAAAGAACATTTATTCATTTTTCACTAAAACTTTATCTTGAGCATGTAACTGAACTGTCACTACCCCCCCACCCCAACCTGAAGGGTTAGTACAGCGAATGTTATAAAGCAGATATGAACAGTTTGAAGGACTGGAACCAAGATTAACTGACAAACAACTTCCATCTAAATTATCATAAAAATGTTTAAGTAAAAAAAAAAAAAAAGGGAGGGGAAGGGGGCAATGGGGGTTTCAGATTGAATAAGATCCTCACATTTCATCTAATACCATCTAATACATCCTGGCTAGAGTACACCAAGATGGAAACAGGATTACTACAATACAGAGCCGCCACTGCAGCATGCTGTACACACCTGTGTTCCAAGCCCACCCCCAGCCCCCACTGCTTCTAACTCAGCTATTTCCCGGCCTATTGGGCCTGCTGACGAAGGAGCACATAGATCTTCTCTTTAATCCAGTCTTTGCTCATCTTGTTTGTGTCCCTTTGCTTGGGGAATTACATTCCTGTGGTGTCTGTTGTCCAATGTCTGAAAACTGTTTTTTCCCCATATATTTTATATTTGTTTAAAGTGAAGGATAAATCAGTTCCTTGTTTCTCCATATTGGCCAGGACTCAAAGTCCCCATTTATTTGTCTTCTATAAGAAAGTATTATGTCTTTTGCACCTCATAGACACAAAGAATTTTAGAGCTCAATGGACTCCTAGAGGACATCTAATCTAAGTCATTATAGGTATCTGGTAAATGATACTCAGACATGAAGAAAAACCCACAAATATATGACCTTATGCTGTATAGGAAGGCATTTTGTTCCAGCTGTTGAAATAACAGCAGTCATACCACAATTGCCAAAATAAAATTATCAAGAAGAGTAGAGTAATAATGTTCTAGGCATTGTCAACAGTTAAATCATCTTTGGGAGGTGCCTATATAATCACCCTTAATGAGTCCAAAGATGAAAAAAATCACAATTTAATTCTGTTGGCTACTAGTTTCCATTTCTGTCGAATGTTTGGACTGTAGGACTCCTTTTCCTTTCCAGGAACCATTTCAGTAATTGGTTGACTCCAGCCTCTAATTACCTTCTTGCTACTTTTTCCCTCGGTGGAGACACTGGTGATATTTTACTAATGCTTATCTACCTGCTATCTACTTAAAAATAACTTCAGTTTGGTTTAAAATGTACCTGAACCTAAAATCTCTTTACAGCCCATCCTCCTTGTTCATTATTCTGTCTCTTTCCATATGGTACTCTCTTTAACACCAACTTTGTAAAGATTTCCACCCAGTCCACTAAAGTGGAAATGTGAAACTTGAGGCTCCTGTCAAGTGCTACTATTGAAAGGGGGCTTACATTTAGGAAACACTTGCTCTTTCTTTTCTACCATAGAACATACCACAGTGCAAAATGGATTTCTCTTGAAATCTCATTTCTAACTGAGTTATAGATCAGAGCCATGGTTAAATATTTTAGTAATAGTGTGATATTGTGATATAATAAGCAATATAAGTATATCTGGTCTTTGTCCCCAATTTTTGGCCAGAGCCCCATTTTAATTTCTTAAGTGATAAGAGCTGCAAAGGCTAAAGAAGTGTCTCTTGATATTCATAACAAGTCCCAATCCTGGCAGGGAGCCACTAAAATCCTTGGAATCTCCTAAGTGATAAGAGTCATAAAGGTGTCTTGATATTCATAACAAACACATTTCAGCCACATCTGAGGTTATGCTACAGAGGTGATTTTTGGAAAACCCCTAGATAATCACAGGCTGGGGGCTGGCTGCTAAGGGAACTAACCATGTGATTAGAGGTTTAGAACTTTTGGCCCCACCCCTCTGACCTCAGGGGTGGTAGAAGGGCTAAAGGTTGAGTTAATCACCAATAGCTAATTATTTAATTAATCATGCCTATATAATGAAGCCTCTCTAAAAATCTTAATCAAAAGGATTAGGAAAGCTTCTTGGTTGATGAACATATGGAGGTGCTGGGAGGGTGACATGCCCAGAGGGCGTGGAAACTCCATGCCACTTCCTTCAAACCTCAAGCTGTGCATCTCTTCCACCTGACTATTCTTGAGTTGTATCCCCTTTATAATAAACTGCTAATTTCATAAGTAAATTGTTTTCCTGTTTTATGAGCCACTCTAGCAAATGATCAAACTTGGGGAAAAGGGTCATGGTATCTCCCATTTAGAGCCAATTAGTCACAAGCGTAGGAGACCACCTGGACTTCTGATTGGCATCTGAAGTTGAGGGGAGAAGGCATTTTTGTGGTACATTTTGTGGTACTAAGCCCTTAACTTGTGGGGTGTGATGCAAATTCAGCAATAAGTTAAATTATAGGATACCTAGTTGGTATCCAGAAAGCTGGAGAATAGTTGGGTATGGAAAACCCACATATCTGTTGTCAGAAGTGAAGTATTAGGAGTAGTAGAGTAAAAGTAGAGGAGAAATGAAGAATGATTTCCTCTTTCAAGCAATATGTATTTTTCATTACTAAAAATATATATATACACAGAATAGTTTAAGATAATCATACAACATTCTAGTAGGTTTTATAATTAGTTCCACAATTTCTGACCTCTCCTTTCCAATATGCATATGTTTTAGAGGTAGTTATTATCATAGCATCAATTTTTTAAAAAAGAAAGAAGAAAAAAAAAAAAGGAAAGTTAAAACTACCAGAGAAATAATTCCACATCTCTATGGCTTTTCCTATTTTTCACACTCCACCCCTTTTAAAATGATATTTCTTTCAATTACTTAGACAACAGAAATGCTTTGGAGAAAATTAAACAATGCCTTAACTTATTATTATATTTTATAACAGCATCTATTTTTTAACATAAAATTTTCAAACATAATTCATATCTACCGGCAATATCTGATTTGTGTGTTTTATTGAAAATGAGACACCTGGGGCTCCTGGGTGATGAAGTCCGTTAAGATTTTCTTGATTTCAGCTCAGGTTGTGATCTCAGGGTCGTGAGATGGAGCCCTGGTTGGGCTCTGCTTGGTGGGGAGTCTGCTGGAGATTCTTTCTCCCTTTCCCTTTGGCCCTCCCCCGCCTTGTTCTCTCTCTCTAAAAATAAAATCTTTAAAACTAAATAAAGAAAAGAAAATGAGACTCCCTTGAGCACTATGTACTACTAATCTTGCTCAGGGCAACAGTGACTCAACTCTTATCAGTTAAACAACTCCTAAACAAAATGATAGTAAAAGAATCAGTTGTCTCCGATTGTCTATACTACATAAAATCAAATTTAAAGGGATTATGCAATGACATAGGGTACCATCTAAGATGCTTGAAAGATGACCATTGTATATACCATACATGTATGATGAATACTTTAGTCCTAAGAATTGCCATATATTATGAAAATACACTCTGCAGTCCGCTTATGTGTACATATATGTTAAAAATCAGGACTGCAAGTCCTGCAGAAATAACCCTGGAATTTGAAAGAGCTGCATGGAATTAAAGTTATAGCATGAGGGATTGCCCCTTTGTCACAACCTGGCATATGACCAGGGCTTGAGGCATGGAGATTAAAAGTCCTGTCACTCAAAATGGGCTAAAACAAGGAAGTGGCTGCTATTGAAGCATTCAAGAAAACTAAAAGTTATTTGTGTTATATCCTCTTCAAGTTGGGTATTATGTTTAAGCACCCCATCTTTTCAAAAGGAAATTTCAGGCCAACTATTCAAGCATATCATTTCTTTACCAGGGTTTTGTTGTTGTTATTTTTTGGTTTTGGGGTTTTTTTGCCTTCAGTATAGTTGTGGTTTCAGTTTTCCCATGTTCCATCCTAAATAAATTGTCAGCAAGGTCAGTCTCAATTACTTCACACCTAAGAACTATGATAACTCTTCCTCTCTACTGTATCTCATCACAAAACCCCATAATAGCTACTTAAGCCTTTTTCATCATTCATCATTCCATCAGCAGTCTTTTGATGGCCTAACGGTCCAACTACACTACACTGATATAGATCCTAAGCTGTTCCACATGGAAGCTGCAACAAAATACTCCCAAGAAGCAGATACAGCCCCAAGTTTAAATATGCCAGAACAAAGCTTTGTATTACATCTTTGTATTATGCCCTCTCTTTTTAGATAGACAAATATACAACCAAAAAACTTGGTACAACCACTGTATAAAGTAGTTACATATCTGCCTTCAAATAATTTAAAAAAAAACCTTTAAGGTGTTCTGATTATTTTAAGGATCAGAAAGTTATAATACTTCTTAATCTAGGTCTTTCCAGATGTAGATGCCACAATAGGATTAAATACATATACATATAGATTTAATTAAGGAAATGCCTGTGAGAGAAAAAAGAGATGGGAGTCAGAGAAAGCAGATTTTTCTGATCACAGTGCAAGGACAGTAAACAAGAAAAAGGAAGGAAAGTCAGATGGAAGGATCTTAGATTACCATGCAACCTAAGGAAGTTTCAGCAAGGCTCTCAGAGAGCCCTCAAGCCAAAACTGGCTGTCGACGAGGTTCTGAATCTCCCAGGAATGGACCTGTTTTAGTAGCCCTTCCATGCTCAGTCCTATCTGGGAACAGCCCATGGGAAGCATGGCCTTGGTGCGAACAAGGGGATGGATGCAACTGGGCCCTGATCAGGTTCTCTGTGGTTACATTCTCATTCCCCACCACAGTTACTTTCTTAAAATATCAAATATAGTTCAGAATTCGGGAATTTATTTTATATAAAACATCCATATCCACCTAATTACAATTTCCGTCACAATAGGACTTGTATATTATTACGTCAAACAATACTGGACACAATATAAAGTAAAACAACTAGGCCTCAAGACAATATACTTCATAAGTGGGAAGCAAAGGAATCTTGCTGCCAACATTCCAGAGTTGAGCTGATTTCATCTACCCCTTAAATCTATGTTTAGCAACTTAGGCAAAAACAGAAACAAATTAGGCTCTTCTTTTTTTATTATTATTATTCTTGTTTTCTTTTTATAACAAAAGAAAGCCAATAAATTTAATACCATCTTTCTTCCTGGAACTAAACTCAAGACAGGAATTTATTACTTGCTTCTCTGTACAAATGCTTCCTACCATAGTGGATCATATCTCCAATGGTGGATTTACAAAAGGATCAGAAATGCAATTCAAGGAGATGATTTTGTATTGACCTTCCTTGACAGTAGAGGACTTAACATTAAGCTGTAACTTGGTCAAGGAATTTCTGCTTGGCTTAAGTAATAGGACTCAAAAACCATGCCTTCAAGTATTCTAAAATAATACTGGGAAAAAACTCAAAGAATTCAGAAGAGAAAATAAGAAGCCTGATATGGTGAAAGGGATTTTGCAAATGTGACTAAACTAAGGCTATTGAGATGAGATTATCCTGGGTTATCTGGGAGGGTCCAATGATGTAATTACAAGTGTTCTTAAGAGGGAGACAGGAGGGTCAGAGACAGGAATGGGAGATGTGACAAGGCAGCGATGTAAGGAAGGGGCCACAGGCGGAGGAATACAGGTGGCCTCTAGAAGCTGAAAAATACAAGGAACAAATTCTCCCCTGAAGCTCCAAAGGAACCACTCCTGCTAACAACCTGATTTTAAACCCATTTAAAAACTTGTTTTAGACTTCTGACCTCCAGAACTGTGTAAGAGTAAATTCCTCTTGTTTTAAGCCAATGATAATTTATAACAGTAGAAATAGGAAATTAATACAGATGTTTACCAAATGACTAACTTTTGTGAAACGTTGCTTTGGCAAGTGTCTGAATGCAGGTGTTTTATGTTATTGATTAAGGCAATAGTCATAAGCTACAGATGCTGGACTTGTAATTTGTGTATTCATCATTCAACAAATATTTCTGCAAGTTACTTATTACCCTGGCATATAGTTCATCTGGATGTGGACACTTGAAATCAGTTTTATAACTTAATAATAATAATTAGAGTAATTAATAGCATTTATTGAGACATTGTTCTAAGCACTTTATACATGTTATCTAGCCTTATGGGATAGTTTCTGTTATAACCCATATTTTTATAGATTGACTTTGCTGAGGAATGGAGAGGCAAGATAACCTACCCAAAAATCACACAGTTGTGGTCTGTTTTTGTCTAGAGCCTGGACTTTCACCATATTTAAGGAGTCCTAGATGTTCTCTTTCCATTTCTTTGCCTAAATTGGACTTCAGTTCCCCCTTACAATGTTGTTATACTCTTTTCATTAAGTGATCATTCTTCTAGTTGTAGAAGCCAAAGCAAAATAAAAATAGTTCTGCCTTCCCTCTGCCATCTGACAACATTAAACCATCTTTCTATTCAATGTTTATTAATAATTTTCTCAATAGGAAGCTACTTCAAATATAAAATAATATAAAATAAAATACTTCTAACAACATTAAACAAAAATCATGGAGAAGTAATAAAAATTTAACACTCAATTAAAATGTCATTAATTTTCTTTGCAGGAATATAGACTAATCTATGCCTTTGCCCTTAGAAAAAGCAATATGGACTTTCTCCATTACTGTGGAATCTTGGAAAAGACATTTAGGCCCTTTGGGCACCAGGTCCCTCTTCTGCATAATTGGAGTTGGACTGGAAAATCCCCAAGGCTTCAGTTCTTGAATTCAATGACTGCAATATATATATATATATTTGTTTGTGTATTTATTTATTTATTTATTTATTTATTTTGGGGAAAAGTAATTCAAAAGAACCCTGCGTGTTAATATGACACAGGACCCTGATTCACCAGACATTTCTAAGAGCCATGTGCCCTTGATGCTAGACTCATTACCTATCTTGTAGGCTACTTATGAAATGTGTTCCCTTTCAGTGGGTGGGACCATGTCACTGTGTTTGCTTTAATAGTCTACTTGCTCCTGTGCACTTTCTACCTCTTGATGAAAATCAGTACCCATTTAGTTTTAGCTTAATCTTCTACTATAGTTCAAATACTACCCACTTCAGCCACCCCAGTTAATATATAACATCACTTAGCTAGCAGGTTCAAAAATGTCCATAGTTAAGAATGTTGCAGGAGGAATATCTGCATTAGGTATATGGTTGGACCAAATGACCTCTTCGGGTCCTGGTTTTCTAGGGAATGTCATAATTTTAACACTGAAGGTCCTAGATACCAGGAATCCCTCAGTCCTGGGAAAAGTAGCATGGTTAGTTGCCCTTTCTAAGGCCCCTTAAATCCTAAGACTCCACATCAGTGCTGTCCAATAGAATTTTCTGCAATGATAGAAATATTCTAACACTATCCAATTCAATAGCCTCCTGTGGCTATTGACTACCTGAAGTGTGAACAATACAACTGAGGAACTGAATTTTTAATTAACTTAAGTAGCCACTTGTAACAAGTGGCTACTCTGTGGGACAGCACAGCTCTAGGTGATGCCATGAAAATGATCATTAGTTAGGTGCTTCATGCAGCAGCCCCAAGGGAAGCACACTGGAAAGCAGTATGGCTGCACACTTGTATGACATCAACCCACCAGCTCTATGTCCTGTATCCATTGTTATACCGACAAGGCAATATAATAAGGTTATCCAGGAATATTGATAAGACTTACCTTTATCACTCTTAAGGTCAAAAGATAGATTCAATGATGGCTCTTTGAGAAACATATGATTTAAGTTGTGTATTTAGTCTGAGTTTCAGTAGGCAAGTAATCACATCCAAATAAAAGTACTCTAGTAATTAGTACTTTGTGGTTTTGCTGCTGAGACAGAAGCAGCTGTGGATTTTAGGTATATGGAGAGTGAGCCCTTTCTGATGTAGCCTGGTGGTTTAGTGAAGCTAGGGACATTATACCAAATTAAGTTCCAACTTGGAATGAGAGCTGATTTAAAATTTTCCTAAGAGAAACCCAGGGAACTGAAGTTTGCTTCATTATATTAAAGTGAGCAGTCAGCAGACAGAAAAACACAACAGTACATCCTAAAGGAAAAAGAGAATTTTCTTGAATTGCAGAATGTTGACACCATACATCTGTCTGACATCAAAGCTGTTGGTTATAAATCTTGCAGATAACTGATCATTCCAAATCCACAAAGGCAAAAGTTGAAAGAGAAGTTGGAACATCAGAAGAGGCAAAGAAACTCCACAGCCCCTGAAGGAGTTGAAGCCAGTTACAGTGTGACATATATCTTAGGTTTCTGCAGGACTTGGCTGTCCATTTAAATGCTAATAAGCAACCCTGGCATATCCCAGGAATTAAAGTGCTGAAGCAGGCAGCAGCACTGGAAATCTCAGACCGTTGTTGAATATTCAGTATCCATGTGCTAAAGAGCTCAGGTATACTTTTAAATGTCAGAGAACAAACCACAGCTCTCACTATGCTCTGCTATGAATTTCTTGGCAATGTGCCACTTTTTAAAGAAAGTATGAGTGCAGTTTTGCGTTTTTAAGTGATTTTTATTCAGTTGATCTGGTAAGCAAAACAAGAGGTCATTACTGTAATTTATACATAGGGTATTAATTAAAAGGCAAATTGAAAAGTTCTTCCTAAAAGGGGAGTATGTCAGAGGGGGAGACGAACCATGAGAGATGATGGACTCTGAAAAACAAACTGAGGGTTCTAGAGGGGAGGGGGGTAGGGGGATGGGTTAGCCTGGTGATGGGTATTGAGGAGGGCACGTTCTGCATGGAGCACTGGGTGTTATGAACAAACAATGAATCATGGAACACTGCACCAAAAACTAATGATGTAATATATGGTGATTAACATAACAATAAAAAAATAAAAAAAAAAAAGAAAAGTTCTTCCTAGTTAAATTTTTTTTAACTCTTAAACTTTCAATCATCTTCAGCTATAAGAACTGAAAACAGACATTTCAGGCAAATTTCAGGGTTTTTTTCTCATTTTCTTACTCTGTATTTAGTTCTGTGGCACATCAAAACAATACTAATATAATATCACTGAACCAGCAATAAGCAGGCACTTTGAGAGATAGTAATAACACGTTATTGAATTTGTTGCCTTAAGAAAAGGAAGAAGCTATCCAAAGGCTGAGTGAGCTTCCAGAAGGTCAATTATATAGGGAAATATACCTGCTATATGGATAACTGCTATAACCTCTAGAGAGCATGGGTTCTTGGTATTCTTCAAGTTACATGCAGAATTTCTTTCACATGTCAGGTGTTGGGCTAGATGCTGAGGATGTAATAATAATAGTAACTCACATACTGATATAATAACTCATATACTGACTGTCATGTGAATAGCACTATGTAAATGCTTTACATATGGTAATTCACTTAATCCTGTGAGGATGTAATCCAACCTGTAGGTTGTAAACACCCTTATGAGGTAAATATTTATGGATGGGGAAGCTGCAGCAGGAGATTATGTAACATAGCCAAATTAATACAGGTTGTGATCAGTGAAAATGGGATTCAAACCCATATAGTCTGATCTCGAAATCTACACTCTTAAAACCATTATACCTACTGCCTTAGTCCTTAATGTTATATTCCAGTAACATTTTGACCAATCTTCTATTTGAAATTTCTTAAGGTACTTGGCTTTTTAAAAAATAAAATATTGGCTCTCACTAGATGATAAATGCTTTGAGGTTTCCCTAGTGCGGTGATTTGCCCATATTTGATGTTCTATAAATGTTTGTGGTGCAGTCAGTATATAGAAGGAAGGTTTTGGAACAAAAGAGAACCTAGATACAGTCCCAGCTCAACCACTTCCTCGATACATCAACTCAGTTTCTTCATCTGTAAAATGGGAATAATGGAGTTATTGTGAAGGTCAAATGAGATAATGCTACAAAGTTTTTAGCACAGTACCTGGCATGTAACAGGCTTGCAACAAAAGCTCACTTTCTTGGTTAAAATAAATCATTTGTTTTAAATAATTGTTAGACATTACTTTCTCTTTAAGTTAGAATGAACTTAGAAATATGGAGCCACGAAAGACCTGAGAGAATCTAGGCCAAACCCTAAAGCTGAGGAAAGCGAGGTCTAGCTGATGTAGGAAAGAACGTTAGGGTTCAAAGCCGACGGCCAAGAAAGAATTCTTGAGACACCTTTGGTGCAAAAAGGTGATTCTATTAAAGCATGGGGACAGGACCCGTGAGCAGAAAGAGCTGCACTGGGGTCATGGGGAGCGGCGCATTATATACTTTCAAGTTGGGAGGGGGTTAGGGATAGCATAAGTCTCTAAGGAATCTTGGAAGCAAGGTTTCCAGGACTTTGAGGGGGCTTGTTGGGAAAAGGTCATTTATTACCATCTAATAAAACCTTAGTCATGAGACCCTTCAGATGTATGTCAGTGGGTCATATGCTTGGGGGTTGATTGCCAACATGTATCTTAGGGGGTTTAGAGATAAAGGAAGTTCCCAAAGGAATTTTTATATGTTAAAGTAGACGTACAGGATCCTGGTGGGAATGGGGGCAGGCTAAGATTGCCTTTGGCCCTTAGCAAAGTATTAACATAGAGGCAGCTGAGTCCCTAGACGGATGTCACTCTCCCTGTTTCAAGGACTTGTCAATGGGGTGTAGGTAGTAAGGAAATTTAATTTTTCTTCTGCCTTTGTTTCCCACATCATAGTCAAACTAGAACCCTGACCGTTTAATGTCCACTCAGGTCACTTTATATAGAGATCCTTCCTCCATCCTCTCTGTTCTTCTGTTACTTTATTTACTCACCCAATACACTTTTCATTAAAGTACCTACCTAGGTACCAGGCTCTGTGATAAGGATAAAGCAAGTAGTGAGTTTCTACTCCTGACCCAATTTCTTCTCCAGCAGTAGTTCTTAGAGTGTAGATCCTGGACTAGCAGCAGCAGCATCACTTGGTGTGATGGTTAACTTCATGTGTTAACTTTGCTGGGCCCTGGGGTACCTAGACCTTTGGTCAAACATTATTCTGGCTGTTCTGTGAGGGCATTTCTGGATGAGATTAACATTTGAATTGATAGATTGAGTAAAGTAGATTGCCTTCCCTAATGTGGGTGAGCCTCGATGGAAGACCTGAATAGAGCAAAAGGCTGAATAAGGGGAAAATCCTGCCTGTCTGCATGAGCTTCTTGCCTTTGGACTTGCACTAAAAAATTGCTTCTTTTTGGGTCTTAAGCCTGCTGGCCTTCAGACTAGAACTTACACCATCAGCTTTCCTAGTTCTTAGGCCTTCAGATTCAGACTGAAACTTACACCATTAGCTCTCTTGGGTTTCCAGCTCTATGACTGCAGCTCTTGGAACTTCTTGGCCTCCATAACCACGTGAGCCAATTTCTTTAAATCACTTACTCACTCAATCAATTAGTCCTGTGGTTCTGACTGTTCTGCAGTTCTCCAGTTCTCTGGAGAATGCTAACACATTTGGGAATTCCATTCAGGCTCTACCCGGAGAGTGGGGCCCATCAATTTGTGTTTCGCCAAGTCTTCCAAGTGAATATTACAGGCACTAAAGCTTAAGCACTACTGTATTTAAGACACACACCTTAGATTGACCAGACTAACGAGGAGGGCAGCATTTTAATACCAGCAGAATTAAACTCCTGAGTCATGACTTATTTTTAGATATCACAAATGAATGTCACTTCCCTGAACTGGCCCATTTTGACAGAATAGCTTTAATTCAGTAACAACTAGGAGGCCCTGGTTGTCTAATTTCTTAACAATCTTAGTGCATATAAATATAAGTGTAAATATTCTAGATATTTGTTTTTGGTGTTGCTCAATATAAATATAGTCTAAAGACTAAATGAAACAGGTAAGAAAGCTCCCTCAAGCCCTCAGAGATTCTAATTGTTTTTACTTTTACTCTGGGATGGACCTTATCTAAGGCAAGCAAACTGCAGGGACAACAAAACATTTTTACACTACGCAGTGTTCAGCAGAGCCTGCTGGACTTGCATGGTGCTCCCCCCCCAGGCACTGTGATCTTTATTATTCCTTCCCCATGATTAAACATGCAGCTCTGCTTTCAGACTCTTCAAGGGCAATCAGAGGAGCTACAGGAATTCACATTTTGCTGTTCCATTACCAAAACACTTACACTGTCCTCAGGGCTGTTCTGAGTTCCTGTGAACTAATAGGTTGTGCATGTCTGCGATTTTCATAGTAAGAATCAGTCAGTAATGAAAGTCACAGACTTTTGTTTTCCTCAAGGAACATCATCTAGAAAGAGTTTCATTTCTTTCCTAACAGAAGGGGCACTTGAACAGATGACAGACCGTTTGTGTCAAACACATTGTACCAGTACATGGTCCATGTGTGGTGTTCTGTAGAAGTAAGACAGACCTTCAGCCAGATAGCATGTTCTGGAAATCTTTGCAGGCAGAGCAGCAGTCCATTTTTTAGTAAATATACACAACAAATGGATTATAATGTGATATGGGCTATTAATCAAATAGTCTAATTTTATATTTGTCATCACCCACAAATATTCATTGAGAACTTCTATGCACAAGCCAATGTCCAATGGCATGGGACACAGACATAAACACAGAAAGCCTAAATCATCATCATTACCACCAAGTATATATTGAGTGTCTACTGTGTACAAGCCAGTGTCTTAGGCAATCATGCACAGACACCTATAAACTAAAAGGCCATTTGTTGAGCATCTTTACATACTGAGTGCCTTTATTAAGGCACTTTATATTTTATTATATCCTCTCAACATCAACATGAAGCAGGCATTATTGTCACCATTTTATAGATAAGAACGTGACATGTGGAGATATTAAATAATTTGCTCAAAATCACTTATTTTGTGAAATGGAAAAACCAGAGCTTAAATCTATATCTTTCTGAATCCGAACATTGTAAGTTTTTTTCTGTGCTTCCAGAAGTTTTTATCTAAATGGTAAGTCAGATCCTCCATTTTTTATTGCACCTCATTGATAGCCTTTTTGATTTTGACTTGGTTAGATTTTAGTTCTTTTACTTCTCCAGAAAGGGATTCTCTAGTACCTTCTATACTTTTTTCAAGCCCAGCTAGTATCTTTATAATCGTCATTCTGAACTCTGGTTCTGACATCTTACTAACGTCTGTATTGATTAGTCCCTGGCAGTCGGTACTGCCTCTTGTTCTTTTTCTTTGAGGTGAGTTTTTCCATCTTGTCATTTTGTCCAGAGGAGGATAGATGAATGAGAGAACAAAATGCTAAAAAAATGCTAAAAGGGTAACAATGACCTCAGAAAAATATACACTAAACAAATTAGAAGAGACCCGAAACATCCCAATGTCCAAAAGACACATGAAAAAGTGCTCAACATCACTCAGCATCAGGGAAATACAAATCAAAACCTCAGTGAGATACCACCTCACACCAGTCAGAATGGCTAAAATTAACAAGTCAGGAAATGACAGACACTGACAAGGATGCAGAGAAAGGGGACTCCTCCTTCACTATTGGTGGGAATGCAAGCTAGTGCAGCCACTCTGGAAAACAGTATGGAGGTTCCTCAAAAAGTTGAAAATAGAGCTACTGTATGATCCAGCAATTGCACTACTGGGTATTTACCCCAAAGATACAAATGTAGTGATCCGAAGGGGCACATGCACCCCAATGTTTATAGCAGCAATGTCCACAATAACCAAACTATGGAAAGAGCCAAGATGTCCATCAACAGATGAATGGATAAAGAAGATGTAGTATATATATACAATGGAATATTATATAGCCATCAAAAAACCAGAAAGCTTGCCATTTGCAATGACGTGGATGGAACTAGAGGGTATTATGCTAAGCGAAATAAGTCAATCAGAGAAAGACAAGTATCATATGATCTCACTGATATGAGGAATCTGAGAAACAAGACCGAGGATCATAGGGGAAGGGAGGGAAAAATGAAACAAGGTGAAACCAGAGAGGGAGACAAACCATAAGAGACTCTTAATCTTAGGAAAAAACTGAGGGTTGCTGGAGTGGAGGGGGGTGGGAGGGATGGGGTGGCTGCGTGGTGGACACTGGGGAGAGTATGTGCTATGGTGAGCGCTGTGAATTGTGTAAGACTGATGAATCACAGACCTGTACCCCTGAAACAAATAATATATTATATATTAATTTAAAAAATAAAAATAAATTAAAAAAATGAAACCGGAAAAAAAATAAATGGTAAGTAAGAACACATACAGAAAACAGAAAAACAAACAAAAACCCTCTGCAGCAATGCAAATCTTTAAGTACAAAGTGACAGATGAAGGATATGAAGAATAAACATCAAAAAGCAGATGCGTATGGATACTGTTCTATCAACCAGATATTTTAACAAAGAGATTGACCAAATGGGTATTAGAGAATTGACAAGGGAAAAGGGAGCCCAGAGGTAACTACAGGAAACAGCTCCCACTCCTACCTTGTGGAAACAAAACAAGAGGTTGGAGGTATCAGAACTTAAAAGCTCATAGGAGGGATCCTGCCCAGTTGAGCCAGACTTCTGAAGAGGGAGCACTTACTGGCTGGTAATTCTGAAAGGGGTTGTTAAAGCTGATCCTGGGAAGGTGGGGGAAAACAAATCTTTGAAAACTACAATCAGTTGCCCCTGGAATACCTGCTGCAGATGAAAAACAAAAACAAAAGCAGAACAACAACAACAACACCAAAAACAGTGCTGGGGAGACACCCAAAGGAATAGGAAGCAGCCAAGATGTCTGGAAGAAGCAGTCAGAGCAAGTACTCCTGTCTTCCTTCAGCCTTCCTGTCAGCCCCTTACTCTGTCATTGGCAGAGCCTGGCATGGACCCAGCCAGCAAAGGAAAAATGTTTGCTCCTGAAACCCTCATTGCTTCTGACTAAGCTCACCCAAGGGCGGGGGGAGGGTGCGGCATAGACCACATGATGGCTCACCTGTGCATTGACTAGTTCATGAAATTGAGGAGAGGCCCCATGTATGCACAGTTTAGTTTCATTTATACCCTCCACTCCATTTGGTGTAACTCATGCTCTTGGCTCTTTTCATTCTCCTGGATTAAAGAAGGTAATATTTGCCAGGTTGTCCACCGGGCAAGTGGGCATTTTTAAGGTTTTCCACCACAACTCAGTGACTGGTACATGAGTCTACTGACTTAACTCCTTTTAATTCTGCTCATTGCTCCTGACAAATTGCCCCCTCTAATAGCACAGATTTTATTACCACTTAATATGTCTTTCTGATTTTCTTCTCTTGTTACTAGTGGAAGCCTGCCTCTGTTTATATTTTCTTTTTCTACATTATTATCTTCTGATCAGAACTGGTTATCATTTTTATCCCGAGTTGTAGATGAAATTCCTGGGATCTGGAGTTTCAGAGGAAAGGATAGTTAGAGCAAAAAGAATCCTCAAGTAAAATAAATCATTGGTTCTCTAGACTTCAGACCAGTGCTAGTTTATGATGAAGTTTTCTTTAGTGGAAAATAAAAACAGTATCAAGAACTAAGGTAACAAAGCATGATGGTTATGGGTGAGGGCTGTGGAGCCACTTGAGCTGGTTTGAATTCTGGTTTTGTAATCTTTGGGAAGTTGCTTAACCTTTCTGTATCTCAGTTTTCTCATCTATGTAATGGTTGTAATAAAAGTAGCTATCCAATGGGGAATTATGAGGATTCACTTAGTTATTACATATAAGCACATAAAACAGTAGGCACTCAATAAATGCTAATAATATTATTTTTAGACAGCTTAACTATACTAATGGTTCTTTCTTGGGCAGAACTGCCTAATATAAAGAGATGACATTATTCCTACTTTTTTTGATCTGAAAATGCTCTTTCTTACATTAAATAGAGTTAACAGTAGATGCAATAAAATCTAAAAGTCCTAGAACACTGTTATAAAACACTCCTAAGATATATAAAGAACTGAACAAAAATCAAACAAGAATTTGTTCAGGGATTTTGAGTTTATAAAGTATTAATTTACCCTTTTAATATGGATACACTGGCCACCACCCATAGACCAAACCCTGAGACCATCCTAGAAATACCATGATGAGCAAGATAAACATAGTTCCTATCCTCAGAGTAGTAGCAGTTTAATAGAGTTTTTCCACTTACTTATTTAATTAGCTGGGGAAGGACATCATCATCATCATCAGCATCATCCCTATTTTCAAGAATAAACTGAAGCCTCCTAAGGGGAAGAGCTCCTGTTCTTTGTGTTGCCTAGCAGACAACATTTGGGGTCCTTTCCACTGTAACGTAATGATAGGCTCTGTGTAGGCTTACTCCTTCCCTCCCAGGAGACCTATGTCTGTTCTCATAATAAGCTTGAATGGTCAGCTTTTCTGGAACACATCTGGTCTGTGAAATAAGACTGAGTATAGATTTGAAAGTTTTTCCTGAAAAAGAGCAGTTGGCTCGGGAATTCAACAACTGGGGCTCTAACCCTCTCACCCCTTATTTGTTGAGTATGTAGGATCTGAACTGTATCTTTAATGCCTCTGGCCTCTTCCTTCCAACTTCCTTATGACCTTTTGCCCCACTGTCACCCAAAAGGAGACTTTACTATGCTGATATGCCTTGTGGGTCTCAAAGAAGAACAAAGCATACATTGGTTCTCTTCTCTCTCTACCCATTTACTTTTTCTCAATGTCATTATCTTTTGAACAGTGTCTGCTAAGGGGTCATTTGATAACAATTTAACATGATAAAAATGTTAAGTCTCAAAGGAAAGGAATTCTGAAATGATAGACAATGATGTTGTACATGCACTTTTTGCTGAAATCATAGCACATTGGCTTTCTGCTCTTAGTTCTAGTTTTGATTCATTAATCTCTCATGAAGCTATAGTCATTGGAATGAGATATTCATTCACACCCACACAAGCTTTTAAGGTAGAATGGTAGGTGCATTTCATACGTAAGCTTATAAATTCTTACAACAGTCCCACCAGGTAGATACCTGGTGTACAAAAGAGGAAACAAAAATTGCTTTTAAAACTCCCTCCTTTCTTACATGCTTTCCTTTTTATTTTAAATAACAACATGGAAGTGTAATTAAATAAAAGATTTACAGATAAGTTAAGTAAATAAGTCACCCAACTAAAAAACATTGGAGCTAAGATTTGAACCCAGAGCTCTCTGGCACCAAAGTCTGTGCTTTTCCTCTTATTCTAGCACTTCCCAAACTGTATACAGCCAGACATGATGTCCACAAAGTATTAATAATGTTACTCCTCTGAAGATATCCATTATCAAGTATGTTTGGGAAACTGAACACCCTTGATTCCTTTGGAGATTGACAATGTTAGTATGTAGCAAATTAAGACTTTGAGAAGTCCTGCAGAATAGAAAAAAAAAACTTTATTTGGCTTACACTAGCATTTGAGTTTCTGCTCCTTTCCTGGTTTAAACACTTAAAACATATGCTATAGGATAGAGAAAATGGGACTCTGCAATGCATCAGTCAAAACAATGGGAAAATAGGGACAACTGCTAGACTTGGATAAAAGATTTCCCATAGATCCAGGGTCACTGTCTGGTTCAAGATGATCTGCTGAAATCTAGATGGCAGTGTTAATGATGATCTTTGGAACAAAATGTGTCACGTAGGAAATGGAAAAGGTCCCTTAGAAGAAAGAGTGTTCTAAGTGGAAAGGACCTATTTAGCTGGAAGTACTGTGTAGTTATAGTATGTTGAATGGGCATGAAGAGGCTGCAATTAAAAAGAGAATCATCACATTATAATTTTATATATAGTTATTGTTGGGTCCTTTCTCAATTTACAGATCAAAGCCAACAAGAGAGATTGATTAATTTTCCTAGGGTGAACAAACATCTCAGTTTGTAGGATTTTCAGTCTAAAATTGGGAGAGTCATGGATAAACCTGACTAGTGGGCCACCCTACATTTACTAAAAATTATTATTTGCAAAGGTTGTTACTAATACTCAGGCACCACGTCCATGTGATCTGAACACATTTTAAAAATTTATTCACTTTATCAAGGGAGTTCATTACACAGATAATTAATGACATAGTTTTGATGTAGATTGAAGCCTTCTTGTGTATTAGATGCTAATGGTATAATTTGGGATCTGTCAGGGATACATCAAGTTTTTATTCTTAGCAAATCAGAGCAGAGGGCAGTGTAATTAATCTGATATTGGCCCCCTTAGTAATGTAGGCCTGCCCCAAGGAGACCTGTGCCAATTCCAGGACTGACAGGATGGATCCACCTGGGAGGCAGAAAACACCAAGTTTTAGAGTTATAACAGACTCTAGTAAGTGGTCAGCCATAGAAGTCCATGATGTGAGTTCATAGAGATTGACAGGCTACATCCAGTTGGCTTGTATAAGAATAGCAGGGATTTGGCCTCTGAATTAGAATCAGGGCAAAGCTTTAAGTAGTAGAACCAGCAAGAACAAAGGAGGGCCAGTTCTCAAAGGCAAGGCAAGTACAGAGGCCCATTGGGAACCTCACAGAGAAGTGAGAGGCAAAATGTGGACCAGTACGCAGGGCTTCACACCCTAATGTATGGCAGGCAGTAAGGTGTTTACTAGCATAGTACAAGCCAATGAACTCCCTCTAGGACATTTCATATTAAATTTTTCCTGACTGTGAAGAGATCAAGGGTCCCAGGCTTGTAAATACTTCCTGTCCAAGATGGGCAAGACTGAACATGTAGATGGGAAGATCATCAGAACCAGCCAGGGAAAGACAAAGAGGAAATGGGGCCTACTAATTGCTAGTTTCAGCAACTGTTCATTCAGTTCCTGAGGGCTTGGGAGTTCTGGGAATTGATACATAGAGAAACCAACTTTGAAGTCACAGTCACCTTTTACCCACTCAGTATCGTGAGAATTCAGAATACAGGGAAGACCCATCAACACTGTGTTTGCACGCCTCATCCTCTTTAGCACCCCACCTGAGTTCTTCTGGAGAACAGATGCTTGCTTGCTGTGGGTGGGACTCCTCATGGGACAGGACATGGAGGATGTGGGACTGGGGCATAGAGCTCCACGTCATCTTATGTAAGGGCAAATATTAAGTGGTTGGTTTATTCCTTTTTTTTTAAAGATTTTATTTATTTATTTGAGAGAGAGAGAATGAGAGATAGCACGAGAGGGAAGAGGTCAGAGGGAGAAGCAGACTCCCTGCCGAGCAGGGAGCCCGATGCAGGACTCGATCCCGGGACTCCGGGATCATGACCTGAGCCGAAAGCAGTCGCTTAACCAACTGAGCCAGCCAGGCTCCCTCAGTGGTTGGTTTATTCCTAAAGGAGGAGGAAATCGAGGGACTTGGCAAAGTTGTCATCCTCACTTTTTATCATGTGGGGCCTCTTTTGCAAAGAAGATAGCAATCTGTTTATTCTCCAGTTAAAAAATGAAGGAGTTGCCTTGTGAAATTTCAGTGTTAGAATTCACGTCCTGCATATCTTCTGAACCTACATAAAAATGTCTGATTTAAAGTTAGCTGTTGTTGAATTATAATGCCAAAAATTGTGCCACCACACTCTAAAAACTTTGAAAATGAAAGCCCTTGTAAAGTTCCTTTTAAAATACTTTTTTTACAAGGACATCTTATAGAATGTTTCAAATGACTGGAGGGGAAACAAAGAGATTAATCACTTTATAAGCACCAATTAATGTGACTCTTTATGCTATTAGTGTCTTACTGGACAATCAATTTTTAAAAAGAAATAAAAGTTTCTAGGATTTACATTGCCATGTTTCAGCTAATGACTGTTTATTATTCCCTGGCTTAACTACTTGCTGATTTATGTCCTTAAAAAAAGTCCTTACAATTATTTCCTTTATTTGAAAATCCAGTTTCAGATTTAATACTCTGCAGTTAGTTCCTCTGAAAGGGAAGATCTGGAAACAAAAAAGTAATATAATTTTCTGAAAACAACTCTGTAGATTAAGTTCTAAGTGTAATTTCTTTGGGTAGCAGCTTCCTCCAAATCTCCTTGCAGATTTGGAGGAAGCCCTAAGCTTACCTTGTTATTCAAGCATTTCCCAGTAAGGTCACTTTTTGCTACTCCTTTCAATATGGAAAGTACGCAGGGCTTCACACCCTGTGGGTTTGCAGTCTTTTTTGCCTCTTCACATACTTTCTCTGGACCTTCTCCTCCTAACTTCAACTGACATCTCTAAACTTATGACCCTAAATTTATAGCTCTATCCCCAAACACTCTCTAAAGCTCTCAATTGCCTTATTGACACCTTTCCTGGGACATTTCATAAACATCTCAAGCTCAACATGTCTAAAACTGATCCGCTCATCATGTTTCTCTTTTATTCTCTATTTCAGGAAATGCCATTACCACTATCAGTTGGCCAAGCCTGAAATTTGTGAATTGTCTTAGACTTTACTCTCCCTAGAAAGTGACCCTCCCCAGCAAGTATTGCTCACAGTCCACAGCAAAGGTCCTGACAAATCCCCTCCTGCCAATGTGGCTCCTGATCCTCCATCTCCCACTGGGTGATGGCATTAAAGTTTTCTTGTAGCACTAAAGCTGAATGGGGGTCTGGAATTTGGTGAGACCTGAACCCTCTGGGTCGTGCTTAGGAGCCAAAGCAAGCCCCCAACTCTCTCTCTCTTTCATGCAGTTGTGATTCATGAGGCTGAGTAGAAGACCACTCCCAAATTGCGCTCAGAATTATTTCGTCTTCTAACTGCAAGTGTGTTTCTTGATCAAGATTGTTAAGTTCTCCAAAAGATGCTTCAAGATATCACTTTGTACACATCCAGAATGTCTTAACCCGGTTTAGGCTCAGGTTGGGATATTAATCATCTATGTAGACAAATGACATATGAAGCTTGAGGCTCTAAGCAATTCTTTGTTTACCACTTTCGGGGCTAAAATTTGAGAAGCTAGTTGAAAACCACAGTTCACTTGTCAAATAACAGCAGTTCAAGTGCATGCTCTCATAACATTTTGAAAAGTGCTTTGGTATTTACATAAAGAGGTTGAAAGAGGTTCCCTTCCCATGATCCCTGGAAATAAGGCTCTTTGCTAAATAAATATGCTGTTTGAGATATGGTTCTTTTGTGCCCTCTACCCACTAGAAAAGAGGACTATGATCACCTAATTTTGTGTAATGTGGTTTTGAGGCCACAAGCAATAACTTGTGCCTCATGGCCCTGCTGAACAAGGGCTGAGTCACCTGCCAAGTCAGGAAATGAGAGAACATCAATTGTACATATTATCCGGTGATCTCACTTGGAGTCATTGCTGAGTTTCAACCAATTTCCAAGGGATTTTTTTTTTTCAATGACCATCCTAAGTGTTATCTTACTATCATGAAACAAAAAGTCTGAACATTTTTGTGAAATTTTTATATGGAAGTTAATTTAAGCTTCACAGAAATTTGTGCCTCACTTAAGAAAGAGGGTCTGCCCTTTTGTGCTAACATGTATTGTCTTCAATGCCCAACCATTTCACAGCTATATAGAGAAATATTTGACTTATCATATTTTCTAATCCAAGTATTGAAAAACAGGATGCAACTGACTGAAATTTGGCCTTCCTCTGATAATTCTACTCTTGAATCATAATCTTTCAAACAGAGGTCATCCTTTTTTTTCCTCCCTGCGCCTTGTATCAAGTTTAGTAAACAATCTCAGCATTTTATCCTACATTCCACCACTTCCTTTTTTTTTTTTTTCCTTTTCAACCTGAGAGTAATGTGATGGTGTTGATGATTTAGAAAGATCAGCTCGTATCTGAGCCGAGGGTGGATGGGAGAGAGACTGGATAAGGGAACTAGACTGGGGACAGAATAAGCTGGGGGCCTGGCCAAGAAGGCCTTTGGTGCCATGTCAGTAGGAACAGGTGTGAGAGGAGCCAGGACAACTTGGCTCTGGCACAGGTGTGGCTTACAGAGATGGATGGGAGTAGAGAGGGAGAAGGGAGCTGCTGAGGGTGAGATGCTATGGGGCATCCAGGGAAGGTACCCAGAGACCATTGTCCTAGAGGATCTGGTGCTCTGTGAAGGGTCTGAGTTTTTATTCCCTTAAATAGATATGAACTTCCTCACAAGCTTCTAAGCACTGGGAAAGCTAAACAAGATGTAAATGTCACCTTTTTTCTTTCTGGTTTAAATTATTCAACCCCTTTGGGTCAATGCTCCGTCTATTTTATATTTTATTATTTTGCTTTTCTCTGATTATATAACACCCTCCATCTCTGCCTCTGTTGGTCACTTTTCATCTCCATGTTTTTGAGGAGCAGAGAGAAGGCCCTATATGGCCAGGAAATGGAGAAGAAGGGTAAGGACTATGCCAGGTGAGTCTGGAGATGTCACAGGGGCTGGATCATAAGGACCTGGTAGGCTGTGTTGAGAATTTTGGTCCTTATCCTAAAAACAGTCAGAAGCCTTTTTAAGGGTCTTAAAAGAGTGAAGCAACACTTGATGTGTTTTTGTGGGGGTTTTTTGTTTGTTTGTTTTGTTTTGTTTTAATAAAAGACAAAGTGCAAAGAATGGAATTGAGTGAAGCAGGAACAGATATGGGGGAGCAGTTAAGAGGCCAAGACAATAGTCAGGGCCATATAGTGGTCTGGGCAAGCATGGTAACAGTAAAGGTAGGAGAAGGGTTAGGAGAAGAAGTGGCAGAACTTGGGGATTGTTTAGATAGGGTTCATGAAAGAGAAAGAGGGATCTAGGATGATTCCAAGGTTCCTACAATTAGCAACAGAAGTCCTGGTGACATCATTGCCTGAGACAGAGAACACAAGAAAACAGGTTTCATGAGGGTGGGAGTGAGGGCTAACATAGATTTCCTCACCCACTGACTCTCTGACACCTGCCTGGGGAATTCTAACTGCTGTGACTATACAGACAAGTAACTGTTGACATAGGAGATAACTCAGTAACTAGCTACACTACACATACATATTATCCAGCTTCAGCTGGGTCTCTAGGCTCTTTGCAACTATTTTTACCAATTTCAAAGTAAATCCTTTTCTATTCCTCATATTGACTTTTAAAAACATTTTCACTCTTTCCATATTTGTAGTCCTATCTTTCCTCCTCGGTTTCAGCAAACTACCTTGCCTCTTAATTTACTTTAAAAATATAGAGGTCAAGGGCACCTGGGTGACTCAGTCAGTTAAACGTCTGCCTTTGGCTCAGGTCGTGATCCTGAGGTCCTGGGATTGAGGCCCACGTCTGGCTCTCTGCTCAGCCAGGAGTCTCTTTCTCCCTCTCCCTCTGCTCCTCCCCCTGTTCATGCTCTCTCTCTCTGTCTCTGTCTCAAATAAATAAATAAAATCTTTTTTAAAAATTTAAAAAAATATAGAGAGAGGCCAAATGATGTGATTTTCCTCAAATTCTCCCACCTCCACTTCAAAATGTCTCTGAATCTTAAGTCATTCTCTTTTCTTCTCTCAATGGGAGAAGCGTCCCTATGCCCTTTCCAAATTCTTTTTCTCACCTGCATTCCTGATACCACCCCATTCTACTTTTTCTTTAAAAAACATTGTTTTTTAAAGATTTTGTTTATTTATTTGAGAGACAGAGAAGGAGGAGGGGAAGGGGCAGAGGGAGAAGCCGACTCTCACCATTGAGCAGGAAGTCTGATGCAGGGCTCTATCCAAGGACCCTGTGATCATGACCTGAGCTGAAGGCAGATACTTAATTGACTGGGCCATCCAGGCGCCCCAGAACATTGTTTCCTAGACTATCCCCAATTTCATGTTAAAGAAAATAATTTTTTTCCAAGTCTATTATTTATATTCTCAATGCAGACAATTTGGGAGATACAGAAAGGAACTAAGATGACTATAAAAATCACCTACAATCTCATATTATAGAGTGAGCCATTTTTTATTTCTAATTTTTTTTTAATTTCTCCTTTTTTATGGTAGAATTTTATGGCTGGTTTCTTTATTTTATTTTTTTATTATTATGTTAATCACCATACATTACATCATTAGTTTTTGATGTAGTGTTCCATGATTCATTGTTTGTGCATAATAGCCAGTGCTCCACGCAGAACATGCCCTCTTTAATACCCATTACCAGGCTAACCCATCCCCCCACCCTCTTCCCCTCTAGAACCCTCAGTTTGTTTCTCAGAGTCCATCGTCTCGCATGGTTCGTCTCCCCCTCCGATTTCCTCCCCTTCATTCTTCCCCTCTTCTACTAGTTCCCTTCCTTTAACCTGGAAACATGCTCAAGTCTTCTCTTGAACCCTAACTCTAACTATTAAAAAAAAAATCCTCTCAGTCTTGCTTCCCTTTCAAAAACTACTCTGAAATCTCTTTCATAGCCACCTACTCTTCAGTGCTATTGGCAGAGCTTTACCATGCCTCTGGAGTGAAAAAGTTGCCTCAGACTAGGGAGGCTGAGCCAAGACAATGTGCAAGACATACATGGAAGTCATCTAATTATCTAAACCTATCTCCTGGACATGCCACTATGGCCTCACTACCCCAGCTGGTTCCTCTTGTATCTTGGATTTTGCCTCAAGTCTGGTTGTGTATTTCCCCAACCAACCTGCTATGTCCTCATTCCTTTTGTATCCAAACCTACCCATTTCATGGCTTCATTTATCATTCTATATGGATGACGTTGAGCTGATATCACTAACCAAGACCTCTCACTGAAAGTCAGAATAACATTTCCAACTGCTTTCTAGTCACCTCAATATGAATATCACACCAGGAAACTCTATACATCCAAAATTATATTATCTACGAAACCTATTTCTCCTCTTGTGTTTCTTATTTTAGTTAGTGGTATTATTATCTTTTATTCAGCCTAGTTAGACAATAAGGAGTCATCTATGACTCTTTACTTTCTTGAATTCAACATCAAATTCTATTGATTTAGTATCATATTAATTTACTTTTGTCAGGCACATTGCTAAGTACATTAGGTGAATTTTCCCAATCTTTCACCATATTCTGCATCATTCTTCTTTTACACATAAGAAAACAGAAACTTGGATGTTTAGAGCTCAGTGATAAAGTCAGTATTTGAACTCAAGCCTCTTTATTTCCAAAGGTAGTGAGCATCTTGATGACTTTTCAATACATTCTCCTCTCTTTTTCCACTGCTGTAGCCCTAACTCAGATCATCACAGTAGAAGCTCTGCTAGCCAATCCCCAGTTAGTCAAATCATGTCATTAATAACACTCTTCAATCCTCTTACACACTCATCACTGGAAACTAGTAGGAGATTGCCTGGAACGTTGAATGTTCCTAGTCCCATCAGTTTAGTTGCATGTTTACCAAGAAAGAGTTGTATTTTGTTCTCAAGCCAGGCAATGCAGTTGTACTTTTTATTACGTTACAATATTTAATTAAATACAATGTAAACTAATGAGATATGAGTATGAAAGAGAGCTCTCCCTATGAAAACTGAGTTGAATGCTTTGGAAAGACAGGATGAGAGTAAGTCGCTGAAAATATTATTATCGACTTAAGTATGGAGAAGGTGAACCAAAAATGATTGGTTTTTACTCTTGTAAAAATTTCTTTAAGATTCTGCACTCCAATTGCCTTTTGCTGCAATTTAAAGAAACATAAACAGAAATATGGGTGTGGTTCATGCAAGAAAAATAATACAAAACTCCAATTAGCAGACCTGTACTCAAAGAAGGCGCCTTAGCGCACTCTATTATATAATTGCTGGTTAAGTGTATTCATATGCATCTTAAGTTAAAATATAATATCCAAGGTAAATATCTTTTTTTTGTTGTTCTCTGATTTGATAAGTTTTGCAAATGACTGACCAAATTGAGTCCCTGATTTGTCCCTGATTTCCCTGAATGAGAGACCTTCCACATTATCTCCCATCGTCTTCCAAACAGTAATAGTACTTTTCCTCTGACCCCCAGTCTTCAGTCTGATTTCTCCATTCAGTCAACAAATATGTTTTAAGAGCCTACTAATTACCAGAATTCCCTTCTTAAAACTCAGATCTAAGCCTCTCTCCTCTGCCCACAATCACTCAGTGATTTTCCCTTGCCTGCAGAATGAAACTAAAAGTATTTAGCAGAATATTGAAGACCTGCCATGATCTGACTTCCACCACCTTTTTAGTTTCCCCTTCCTAACAGAGCACTCCGTATTCTCTATCAGTCACCCACTTTCTGGCCATTGCTCAAACACATGACACCATTTAGCATTCATTCAGAGAGAGCCTGAACTCTATATTTGTATCTCTCATAATTTTACTCATTATTGAAAATAATAGTTTCTGTTGGGAAACATATTGTTCATAGAAATTATGTAATACAGAAAATGCTAAAGGTATCTGAATAAATTTTACTGAATGAATTTTAAGTTGTAAAGTCAAGAGTATTGTGCTAATACATAGCCTGTGGATGGAGGCATTAACTTGTCTTTAATAATCAAAAGTTTAAATGTGTCTCTACTTGATAATTTAGTAAAAGTTTAAAAGTCTGCATAAAAGTGATAACTTGACTGTCCTTATCCAGTTGTCCAATCAGGGAGAGTACCTAGTTCCTAGATGACAAATATCAGTGGATTATTATGTCATTATTATCCTTAGTTTTTTCTTTCTCTCACTCTCATTTTTTCCCCTGGAAGTCTTATACCTGTGGACTGTCTTAGCTGCTACTACTGCATTGAACTCCTAAAATGTTCATCTCAGCCAGAGCACCTCAGTCAATTCCACTCCTCTTTCTAATTGCTTTTGTGTGTTTTCACTCAGCAAAACACCATCCATCATATCAGAGTTTAAAATGGAATTTTCCCAGCAAACTCACTTTCCCCTGCCTTCTGAGACCACTACCTCCAAGGTTTTGGAGTTATCCACAGCTCTTGAGGGTCTGTTTTGTTCTGTGATCTTCCTTAGGCCACAACTAGTTGCCAATTATTTCTTCCCATAAAGACTGGATTTTTAAGGGTTTGAAAACTATAGGAGTACTTGCCCCTTTACAGTCAAACTTCTAGAAATACTTGTCCATACTGACTGTATTCACACTGTTATCTCCTGTTCCCTTTTCAACCCAGTGTAATATGGCTTCTGTCCCCAAACTTTTACTGAAGCTATTATCAGAGTAACAAATTACTGCCTTGGTGCTAAATTTAATTGACATTGTCTCAGTTGTCAACCTAACTTCTTATAGACTTTGATATTTAGACCACTCTTTCTACCTGAAATGAATTTTCCCCTCTGCTTCTGTGACACCTATCTTTCAGACTGCTTTGTTGTACTATTCTTTTTAGGCTTCTTTCTTCTGCCCTTTAAAAAAAAAAAGGGCCCATTCTTCAGAGTCCCGAATCTTCTTTTCTCCTCCCTCTACACACTCCTCTAAGCAATCTCATCAGTTTCCCTGGCTTTAATTACCACCTGTGCCCATGATCACTAGTTCTGTGTATCCAGCTCTGTTATTTACCTGAGCTCTCAAGATGTGCATATTTAACTATGTCCAGATGTGACCTCTTCAATATTGCATAGGCACGTTGACTTTAACCTGCCCAAAGCTGATTTTACAAAAAGGCAAAAATAATCCTCTTATTTGCTTATCTTAGTGAATGGTACCATTTAGTATCTATTTGGTCAAACCATCAATCTTAAAATATAGCTATCAATCTTAACTTCTTTTTTATTCCTTATTCTCCAATCAATATCAAAACTCTGTCAACTCTACTTTTGAAATATTTCATATATCCATCCACTTTCTCTATCCCTTCTGCACTACATGGTTCAACTCATGATGATATCTGTCATAGATATCTGCAACTGTCTTCTAAATGAGCTCCCTTCCTCCATGCTGGCCCCTCTCCAATCAGTTTTCTAGACTGCAGCAAGCTTCCTCTTTCTAAACATACACATTTAATCACATCACTTCCCAACTTTCCTGTCAATGTCCCCATGCTACCCTCAGCATTAATTCTAATCTCTTTCACATGGCTTGAGGGCTCTTTGTGATCAACCCATTTTCCCCTCAAGCCCCATCTTTGCCACTCTTTCACACTCTGTGGTGCTTCTTTAAATTCCCAAACTGTATCAATTCTTTACCTGTGGACCGTGGCCATCCCATGAATCTGCTCCTCTCTTATCAGGCTATTCTCTCTGCTTATGACTTCTGCACCCTCCCTCTGCAATTTATTCATTCAACATATTTTTGAACACTCACCGTGCACCAGGCATTGCTCTCGGTTCTAAGACCACAGCAGGGAGCAAAGTGGGTATGTTGTACTGAACTCATGAGGCTCAGAGTCTACTGGATAGACAGACAAGGAAATTTAGGCCATTGTAGGCCTTTGTGATGAGGGGTGGACATTGGGAGTCCAAGGACCCAGATGAAGACATCTCACTCAGCCTGGAAAGAAAAGACTTCCTAGGGACGGTGTTATTTGGAGGGTTAGACCTGAGACAGAGAAGTAGAAAGGAAAGAAGCCAGGAAGTTTAAGAAAGACCTCAAAATGTAAAGTTTTATCTTTTCTGCTTTTTCTTTTTCCTTCTCACTCTTCTTAACTCTTGTCTTCCACATCCAACTACCTCTGTTCTTTAAAAACCCTTTGGTTGGTTCTTATGGTACTCCTGGAAGTTAACTATTATTTTCCATCACTGATGGCATCCATTTTCACAGATGCACTTCCATACCTTTAACAAACCCACCAGCTTCCTTTCTTTAAGTCTCTCCTCATGGTGAAAGTGAAGACACCTCATTCCATATAGCAGCCACGTCATACATCTCTTTGACAAAGCTATCAGTTAAGTTGTAGCTAACTAGTGTCAGGCCCAGATATTTCTCTTTTTATCCTTCTGCTGTAATCCTTCCAATTGTCCATTTTTCTGTTCAAATTTTCTAATAGTCCACAGTGTCAAATTGTCTATAAGAAATAGACAACCCATGATCTTCCCTCATTTTCTAAAATAATACAACACAAGTTTAAGAAGCCTTTCCTCGGGCGCCTGGGTGGCTCAGTTGGTTAAGCGACTGCCTTCGGCTCAGGTCATGATCCTGGAGTCCCGGGATCGAGTCCCACGTCGGGCTCCCTGCTCAGCAGGGAGTCTGCTTCTCCCTCTGACCCTCTTCCCTCTCGTGCTCTCTATCTCTCATTCTCTCTCTCTCAAATAAATAAATAAATAAAATCTTTAAAAAAAAAAAAAAAAAAAAAGAAGAAGACTTTCCTCATAGCTTTGAGATTCCTGTCAGACCTTAGGCTCACCAGAAGAGGGTGGTGGTAAGTTTTCTCTTGAGCTTTATTCTAAGCCATGGCAAGACCTTTCACATAGGAAAAGTAAACAATCAGCTAACACCACCCCATAGATCTCTCAGCTTCTTGAAGGGGCATATCATCCTAAAAACCTTTAGTTCCCCTAGAGCTTGTTATGTTACATAGTCCTCCCATTCAGGCAGTGGTCCCCATTTTAAAAGGTTTTAATAAGATGAGAAATATCCTAGGATAAATTTGCAGGCACCTCCACCTCCCATCTTCCCCTGGGGTAAAGAGGAGGGTGGCTTTACCCATGATTGGTCAGTGACTGCAGGGGACTCTGCCTTGCATCAGTAATGTCATCATTTCTTCACTCACTACAGTCTAAAGATTTGGCAACAGTGCTGGTGCTCATATATAGAAGGAAGCTAATTACTTCATTTCATTCTTTTGTTGGAACATTTTCCTACCCACTTGCAAATAATCTTCCCTTTCCTTTAACAGCTCCTCTCTGAAGAGACCAACAATAGCACATTCATCAGAAGCCAAGTTGGAGCCCAGGAGGAGACAACGGAAGCCTGGGCTCAGGGGCCCAGGTTAGAGGTCAGTGTCCACCAGCTCCTAGGTAATTGGCCTTGCAGTGTCTCTAAAGGGAGTTCTTAACAGAGGCAGATGGAAACTTCTGCTGAATTCCTTATATGTTTGAAATAGATAGGTAGATGATAGATAGGTGATAGATAGATAGATAGATAGATAGATAGATAGATAGATAGATGATAGATAAATAGATAGATATGTGATTTTTTTTTCTCCCATAAAGGCAGGAATATTTCTATAACAATGGCTTCATTCAGGGCTTTCCAGAATCACTGTTGGCCATTCTTTTGGGGACTCTATGAGCAATCATTTTCTTGGTCTGAAGCAAAAAAAGACTCAGAACACAAGGTTGCCTTTTTCAATTTTTGTTGTGGGGAAAAAAAAAAAAGACAGCACCTGAGTGCCTTAATCAGGGGGCACCTTTGTGACACACTGGAGACAGGGCACTGTGTGCATCTATGTACTGTAAAGTCTATAGCACTTTAATCAATTTTGATTTCACAGAGAAATTAACCAGTCAATAAAGACAAATCATGGAAAGGGCAGTTTATAAACTAAAACACAGATACTTTTACATACCATCTGGCAACTCTTGATAATACAAAATGGGTGGAGACTTCAACAAAGGCTCATCCATTCTGACAGAGATTCTATGCTTATTGTTCTTTAACATTTCCAGTATATATTTGGATATTTGAGCTACCAAATATGGGATCTGATCAAAGGGGTAAGTCAGGGTGAATGGGGCCAAAATCCAGCAGGCGCTTTAGTCAGGAAGCCCTATACCCTGGCTTCCTCTAGTTCATATGTATGGGCTAGCAGAAGCTCTGTTTATGAGGCTGGATAATAGAAAATTGACAAGTAACCTAAATATCCAATAATAAGGTACTTATGAAAAATATACATAGAATTATTAAATGAAACCATTAAAACAGTGGCATATATGTATATAACTACATGAAAAAGCAGGTTATAAAATAGAATGTGTCACCCCATTTTTGTGAAAGAGATGTGAATATACAGAAATGCAGACACATGCTATCTATCTATGTAACTAACTATTCAGGGAAAAAATTGGAAGAATACACTCCACAATGTTGACTACGGTTATCTTCAGCTCATAAATTGTTTTGTTTTGTTTTGTTTTGTTTTGTTTTGTTTGGAGTGACTTGGCTTTTGCCTGATTCTGATGAAAGTGTACTGACTTCACTGTGTGTGTGTGAAGGGGGGGAGAGAGAGAAAGATGGTTATTTTTTGTGTAATAAGAACAAAATTAAAACCCTAAATAGTAGATTGAGGCTTAAACAATAACAACTAATAATAGCTTTAAAAGTGACAAATATTTGCGAACTGGAAACATGAAATAGTGTTTAAAACCATCAGGGCAGTCAAAAAGGAAGTCCAAACAGTCTGAGGACAAAGTATTATTCACTGTTTGATTTGGCCAATTTTTCAGCTGCAATAACTATGGCTTTATGACAACGTTTTCACAAACCAGAAATAGATGTTAAAGTGAATCATCAATTTAGAAATGTAATTATAGAATAATCCCACCTCTGATATTGATTGTATTTAACAATCCCATTAAGAAGACTAATATTATATCCCCTTTACTGTCAGTGATTTATTACTACAATGTTCAAAGAGATATAGTATATGAAGGAATTATGCAATTGGGACTCTACATTAGTTTTATTAGGAAAATGAAGAAGGGGAAGTATGTTTAGACATGGCTTTCATTCCCTGACTTTTCCCTTTGGGAGAATTACATTCTGTTAATCCTTGAGACAAGAGGCTGAAGCTAATATTTATCAACATATATTAGAATATCTATCAGGCATTATACTGGTACATTTACACCAATTCTCTAGGGCATGTATTTGCCATTTAAGAGACTAAGGCTCAGAGAAATTTCCTAATTTCTCTGTGGTCACATAGCCAGTAAGGTGGTTGTACCAAAATTCATACTCAGGTTTTTCTGACCCCAAAGACTTTGCTTTTTCCTGTTAGACCAGAGTTACAACGTTCCATGGTGGTGGATTATATTATATTATTTTTTGAAATTACTCAATCTCCCGTTTTCTATAAGATTATACATCCTGCTCCATTGCCTTTGGGCAAGGTTGTGTGACCTGGTTTGGCCACTGAAGTATGAACAGATGTGATAAACACTACATCCTTTAAGAGCCATCATGGTATTTTGTCAGTTCACTTGCTTTTTTCCCCTCTGTCATGTGAATGTCCCAAATAGGGAAGCTCCTTCAATATGGGTCCCAGAATGTGAAGACATGTGGAGCAAAGCTGAGCAGAATCTCAGCAGCTGCCAACACAAAGCTGCCAAAATGTGAACAAGTGTGCATTCATTCATTTTTCTAATGCTGCATTATAAATTACCACAAACTTGGCAGCTTAAAATTACAAATTTATTTATCTCACAGTTTCTGTAGGTCAGATATGTGGGCGTGACCCTATTGGATAGCCTGCTCAGGGTCTCACTGGGCTGATATCAGAGTGTTAGCTGCTGTTCTCATTTGAGATTTGGAGTTCTCTTCTGAGCTCACTGGTCATTGGTAGAATTTCTTTTCTTGTGGTTGTAGGACTAAAGACTCATTTTCTTGTTGGCTGTTGGCTAGGGGTTGCTCTCAGTTCTTAGTGGCTTTTCTTGGATCTTTTTACTGTGGCTCTTCCATATTCAAGCCAGCGTTGGCACATTGACTCTCCTTCCTGGCAAATCTCTGACCAGCAGCTGGAGATAACTGTCTGTTTTTAAAGGGTGCATGTGATCGGGTTAGGTTCACCCAGATAATCTCCTTATCTTAAAGTCAACTGATTAATAAACATAATTACATTGGCAAAATCCCTTTGCCATGTAATATAACATAATCACACGAGTAACACCAAAGGATAGACACCATCCAGGCCTTCTTAGAATTCTGCAGACTACAAAGAGATAATTGTATTGTAAGCCACAGAGATTTGGGGAGATTGATTTTTTACTACAGGAAACTGACTAATGCAACTAGTTACCTGAACTTGTGTGTCTGTGCATATAAAAGGGCATAAATCATAGAGGGCAGGCATCACATTGTCACAAAATGAACACACCTGTATAACCACCACCCAGCTTAAACAAACAAAAATACACAAAAATCAGAAAATTATTAACAACACAGAAACCCCTTTCCAGTCATTTCCCAGACCCTAAATAACCACTATCCCATCCTCTCACCCTGCAGTTTATTTCACCTGCTTTTGAAATCTTATGAATGGAATCTGGCTCCTTCTTCTTAATACTAGATCTAAGAGTTTCATTCCTTCTGTTGTTTGCAGTTTTAGTTCTCTTCCTGGATAATATTCCATTACATGGATATTCCACAATTTGTTTTTCCATTCTGCTGTTGTTGATAGACATTTGGTTAGTCTCCAGTTTTTAGCTATTACAAATAATGCTCCTCAGACTGTTTTGTTTTTTTTTTTACAAAGCTTCTACCCTTACCTCTCCCTTTCTCTGTTCCTCTCCCCTCTCTCTCCTTTCCTCTCTCTCCTCCCTCCTTCCCTCCCTCCCTTCCTTCTCTCTCTCTCTGAATTTCTTTCAGATGCCTTCATATTTTAGATACAACCTTCCCTCTCCCTAAAAAGGAGGGAATCCAGTTTGGTTATTGTCAACTATCAAAATTATTCTTTGAGAAACTGTCTCTGAAAGATAATTGGAAAACCACAATGAATGGATTTAGACCAAGTGAGTAGGGAGCTGAAGGAGGGGCAAAAAAACAAGATATAATTCCCTACCCTTGGTTTATCTCTGGGCAGCAGTTGCTTAGGTAAGACCAAGATAATTTCAGCCATCACTCTGAGCAGAGCTACACAGTGTAGTGGGAAACAGCATAGCCTGAGGCACCATTTAAAGATCTGAATCTGGTTCCTTTTTCTAGCTGGAAAACTTGGCAATTCACTACCTCTCTGAGTTTCATTTCCTTCACCTATCATGGGGGCAATGAGACTTTTCCCTTGGGATGTTACAGTTTCTTCCCATTCTTCTACCACTTGTGCAAAAAACAACAGAACATTTTGCCCCGGCCCCACTCTACCATCTGTTCCCTGTCCTTCTCTGCCCTGCTTTTGCCCCCCAGAAAATGGGCCTCTTGACTGCATCCATCACCTGGCTCTGTTATTATTTTGCTTCCAATTGGGTTCAGTCAATGGGAGTCACTGGCAAGAGATTGGCAGGAAGGAAGAGAAAGAAGCTGGATTATTCCCTTGCATACACGCTACTCCCTCCCTGCCTTACTGCTGTTCTAGGGTGGTTGCTTTCCTCTTGGCCACAGCTCTAGCTACCACCTGGCTCCAGTGACACCTCTGTTCCTCTTGCATTTTAAACCTAAAGCTTATCATGATTTCCCCCCACTCAGTGGTGCTCCACCATCTTTGGCTTCTTAACCCAGGGCATACCTCTGTAAATGGTTCCTTTACTATACTCTTTTCAGGCTGAAGTACTTTGAGTGGATCAACCTTTCTTGAGATGTCCCTGGTAATAGAGAAGGGAGCCCAGTCAGACTGTTGAACGTATGGGAGAACAGGAAACAGAATTAAAAGTTGGAGGCCAAGAAAATAAGGAATTTAAGGAATGGGGGAGATGGGATGGAGCAATGAAGAGTAGTCATAGTGTCCCATGAGCTGTTTCTGTGGTCTGTGCTAAGTACTTTACACAGGTGGCATTTAAACTTCACAGTACCCCATGAGATAGTATGAAAACTACCTAATTTTAGAGGTGAGGAAACTATGACTTAGGGTGGTTAAGTAATTTCTTGAGATCACTGTTTAGTAACTGGCAGAACAAAGATTTGAATCCAAGACTTTAGCCTCCCAAACCCATGCTCTTACTTACATCCTTTCAAGACTTAGTAATGTGGCATGGTTTGTTATCTTGAAGAGACAGATATTTTGGAGATATTAAGCAAAGTCATCTGAGTGTTGATGAGTTCAGAATTAAAAGGTTGCAATGAGAGCAGTGACATTTCTTCTCTGTGTCACTTCCTCTCTCCCAGCTTTGGCAACTGACCCCAAAATAAATCCAGCCTCCTTTGCGTGTCCTTTATGGTTCCTCAGTCATACTGCTTCTCCCTTCCTGTAGTTATCTCCCACCAGTCACACACTCACCGGGCTCCAATCAAACAGACTTATTCTTTATGGTTCACCTGTTTCTTCATGAAGTTGCCTTCCCTCCTTTTTTCTCCTTTGAAGTCCTCTTGAGCCTTTTTGGCCCACTTAAAAGCTACTTCCTCCAGACAAATTATGTTATCACACCAACCACCGAGTCACCACCCCTCCCTCTTCAGACATTAGCAGCTTTGTTTGTACTACTTCCTTTGCATCTGTCCTGTGCTGCTTGGAATTTTAGTTGTATGTGTTCATGCCTTTTCTTTCCTATTTGACCTTGGGAACTTAGGGGTTGGAGAATGCTGAGATGAGTAAAACAGAACCGCTGCGCCTAAGGAGGTAAGAACACAAAGAACACTGAATACCAGTACCTTTGTGTATTTTGGCATTTTACTTTAGACAAATAGTAAGTGCTTGGGGCATGTAAAAGAGTGACTGTTCCCATATAATTGAGGAGAAAGCTTCTTGAAAAAAAATGACATTTGGGATGTACCTGGAAGTTTGGTTGAGCTGTCAGCTGTCATAATTTGGGGAGGGCATTTTATGAAGAGAAGCAGCATGAGATGGCTTTAAGAATATTGTTTCCATTGTGTACCCCAGTATCTCTGATGATTAATGAAACTAATAATAGCAGCTATCATTTATCAAATGCTTGAGTCGTGCCAGACATTTTGTTAAATGCTGTTTGTATGTTATCTCATTTAATTAAGACCTTCCCCATTTTACAGATGAGAAAACCAAGGCTTAAACAGATTTGTTCAAAGTGGCCCAGTTAGCCAGGTGGCAGAGCTGACTTCTGATGAGGAAATATGGGGCCACATTGCCTTTTTACTTACAACTTGATATAAATGCATAATTCTTTATGCATTTACCACTACATTCCAGAGAAAATACAAACCCTCAAAGAGCCATATGGAGCCAACATAATCCTCATGTAATATTTATAAATTGATAAATTTTAAGGGATCTAGTTATTTACAATGCATCTCTGAGAGCTCTTTTTAAAAATGGCATTTCAAAATAACATTCCATTTATCTTCTATTGAGGCACTAAAATTGTGGCTCTTTAATCTGAGGTATAAAACAAATTCCAAAATCTCTTTGAGTGAAGATACAGTTCTTCTCTTGAAATATTTTCTAAAAATAAAATATCATCCCATAGTAATTATGTTAGTCACCATTCAGACTATTTAAATTCAAAACATTTAGTGAGTTAAAAAAGAATGGCCTCTGATATTTTTATCAGGATAAAGAATGTGACAGTGCCTCTCAATCTACAATGAAATTAAATTCCGAGATATGAAACTGCCATGCATTATAACATATGGGTAAAATTTGCGAAAAACAACGAGTTTCCATTTTCCAGATGCTCAGATGCTCAAGTAATGACATCAACACTGTGGAGTTTCCTGGGTGCAAGTTATATAGACTAGTGTCATCCCTTTTCTGAAAAGGAAATGTCAGTATATTTTTATTTTTTCTTAAATCATATAATGTTTTTTTCCCCAGCTGCTATAAAATGTTTCTGTACCCTGTGAGGGAACAGTAATGAATTTTCATATTAACAAAATATGACTTGTGCATCAGGATGTTGACAATTATGTGGCTTACATTCTCGAACTCCAGGATGAATTAAAGAGGCAGTCACCATATTACACTGTGTTAGCATATGCGAAAGAGCATTGAGGTAAGGTCAATCTGAAGGACAGATTGCTAGCAAAATCTTTAAAAAAGTGAGAGAGAGAGAGGGCCTTCCATGGGTAGTTATTTCCTACCTATAGGCAAAAGGATGGCAGGTGTTCTTCAGTTACAGGATTACCTACTTTTTCTCAGGCTTCTCGGGGAATGCCTTGTATTGGTAGAGAAACAGCTCTGGAGAACTACAGGGAAATGTTAACTTTAGTAGAGACCCCACTGTGCTAAAGATCTTGGAGGGAAAAAAAAAATCACATCTGAAAGACATAAAGTTTGGAATTGTCTGGGCTTTGGCTCAATTCGGAACTAACAGTAGCCAGAAACAAAATGGCAATGGAAAACGAAGTCTTCGCAATTTTATCAAATTGCTATTTTAATGCCTGCATCAACATATGGACTTTAGGCAATTAACAAACATTTTTCAGATGACATATTCTTGTAAGAAATGTAGAGGGCCAAACACATCTCCTAGAATGACCTCGATAGGTTACAGTTACACTTGACAGAAATTAGACCATAAAGTGGATAAAAGTTTGATTTGTTTCAACTCCAGTTCATTCCCTAGACAATACCCCCAACATCATGAACATCAGTAGCCTGGTAAATATCACGTACCTTACTGAACAATTCTCAAGGTGACCAACCCTCCTGGTTTGTCTGGGATTGAGGAGATCCCCCAGGACCAGGGAATTTAGGTACTGCTGAAACTACCACTAACCTGGAGCAGTCCCAGACAAAATTGGATAGTGGGCCACCCTACAATAAGATCAAATGTTTCACTTTCTGTTTCATATGCTAAATTCATATGAAATTTGTGCTAAGAACGGCCCTTTTATTTTTAAGCCACAAAATTCTATTTGATTTTTTAAATTATAGACTTACTGGAAAACTTAAAATTATGTCTTTTAGAAATAAAATAATGCTATAAAGAGGTGCCTGGGTGGCTCAGTCAACGAAGTGTCAGACACTTGATTTTGGCTCAGATCATGATCTCAGGGTTGTGAGATCAAGCCATGCATCAGGCTGCACACTGGGCATGGAATCTGCTTGAGATTCTCTCCCTCACCATCTGCCTCTCCTTCACCACTCCCTCTCTTAAAAAGAAAGAAAGGAAGCAATAAAATATTACCTTGTTCCATAAACAGAAGATGTTTCTTCATAGCTCGTAAGGAGTGATTCAGTCATTTCATTACTTTAAAGGGTGTCAAATAAAAACAAAACAAATAAGCCAAAAAAAAAAAAAAAGCATGAAATGAAATGACTCCTGAAAACTAATACCATGAAGGAGAAGCAATGGTGTGATAGTAGCAAGAGCTGGTGCATTGACGATGCTAGTGATGGTTCTGATTGGGTCTCTGACCTGGGATATGTTGAGAAGAAGGGCTCAGAGAAGCTGTAAGTCAGCCTGGTATTTGGGGATACAGCCGATAGGTGCATGTGTGGGTCATTGAAAGGAAATGAGGGGATGCGGTTGAGTCACTCCGTGCCATTTCCTTGTACTGGGGCCTCCTTGACAGAAGGACAAGCTGCAGCTGAAGTAGGAAGAATAGGGGGCTAGAACTCTAGGAATGTGCACCAAGACCTAAAGATCATCCTCCTTTTGTACTTAAGAGCAGGGCTTCAGGCAAATTCTGTTTATTGCATTAGAAGTTCATAATAGCTGAGTGGTTTTCAAAATATATTTTAGAAGGACCATTGCAAATGTTTGTGATTCATTCTAATTTAAAATGTGAGGTGTTCTGGTTCCATTTCTTGCTTTTATATTGTGCTAACTGTACGTAAGTGGAAAATGATAAACTTGTGTCAAATGAAAGAAGCTGCATACAAAGCAAAATGGCAATTGTGGTTTCGATTTTTTTAGAGCGTGTTTTATATAAACCAAGAAAAAAGAGGTAAATTAAATTTATTAAATGTTATTACTTTATTTCCAAGTTGGAAAATAAATTTCTATTGTATTTTTTATTATTTTCCATTTCTGTAAAATAAATGTATATTATTTTTAGAGTAGAAATAATTAGTTATCAATGAACATTCTTTTTTAAGGAAAATAAAACACTGATTACTTTTATATCTATTTAAGAAATTGATAAATGAATAAGCATTTCTTGACTATTGGGTGCAAATAAAGAAGGTATGATCCACACCCTCAAAAAGTGTAAACTATATCAGGAAAGGCAGACCAAACATGAAAAAAAGAAAACCATAAATATAAAATCCAATGTTATTCAAGTTTATTCATTAAAACAGTAATTTAATTTTTTTGTTATATACTACTTACACATATATTGAAAAAAAACTTTGATTATTAGAATCTTTCTGCATTTTAAAGTACAAAATATGTTCCAGAAAATGTCTCCCCCCCAGAAGCTTTATACATAGTTTCCCAAAACACCATTTGTCTAAAATAATCCAATTTGCCCCAAACACTTATGAATGCTCACCCCATATTCAATCACTTCCATTCTTTCCATTTGTTACTCATCTCACTAATAGGCATCTGTGTTGAATCTCTCTATTTTATGGAGTCAGTAGAAAACCAAGCCAAATGGAAAAGAGAAAAGAACCACATCTGCAGAGAGCTTCACAAATCATTTTTGGATTCTAACCGGATTTCTTTGACTACAGTTCTCATCATTTGAGTCAGTCATTTTCATCTTGGGCTGAGATAGATCACCCGTAATGTGATACTTCTCTTTACTCATCTGTAAAATGGAAATAAAGCAAACTACTTCTCTTAAAGGAACTATAGGATGAAGGGGATGCTGTCTTCTACTTGCTGATGAGAAGTACTCTCTCTAAAACAAGTCTTTGTGGGAAAATTAGACATCAAGGCAAACATAATGATTGGCCACTAAGATTTTTAAGGATAAGATAGTCTTATTTTTTTATGCACACAAATAAATACAAACATAAAAAACAAGAGACCATTCCCTCAATATCAACTGAAAATGGTTTTTTTGCCTTCCCTAAAAAAAATCAAGCTTGTTATTGTTACTATGGCAACAGATTGTCAGTATGAAGACTAGAGTTTCTCTGGCCTGCTTATTACTGAACACAAGGAAATAGAACACTTTATTTTTTTTTATTTTAAAATAAAAAATTGTCTTTATGTTTTTGTATGGTTGGGAAAATAAGTGCAGTAATAATAACTACATTGCAGGAGCGCCTGGGTGGCTCAGATGGTTAAGCGTCTGCCTTTGGCTCAGGTCATTATCCCAGGGTCCTGGGATCGAGTCCCGCATCGGGCTCCCTGCTTCTTGGGAGCCTGCTTCTCCCTCTGCTTCTCTCTCTCTCTCTTTCCCTCTCTCTCTCTCCCTCTCTCATGAATAAATAAATAAAATCTTAAAAAAAAAAAAAAGAAATACATTGCAAAAGGAAGTTTGGCAGGGGAATACTAAGAACGTAAGCTAGGCCAGGGAGCATAGAGTGTGCCATCTGTGACCTGCTGGGGGCTGGGGCATGACCTCTTGGTTGGCCTGACTGGATTCTGAGTCCCTTCACTTGGCCTTGTTGTCCTCTCTCTGGGGGGAAATGCTAGGTTGGTGATAACATGTGAATGAAAATTCATTCCCTGGGTGCCTGGGTGGCTCAGTTGGTTCAGCGACTGCCTTCGGCTCAGGTCATGATCCTGGAGTCCCGGGATCGAGTCCCTCATCGGGCTCCCTGCTGAGCAGGGAGTCTGCTTCTCCCTCTGACCCTCCCCCCTCTCATGTACTCTCTCTATCTCATTCTGTCTCTCAAATAAATAAATAAATAAAATATTTAAAAAAAAAAAAAGAAAATTCATTCCCTCACCAATCAACCAACACTTATTGAGTTCATGTTATATGCCAGGTACTATTCCAGTTCCTGGTACAGTGTTTGAACAAATGGACAAAATTACTACCATCATGGACTCACATTCTTCTGGGAGAGACAGGCCAAAATCAAATCGGTAAACCCACACATAATGCCGGATAGTAATAGCTGCTATGAATAAAATATAAAGCATATTAAGATAGTAATAGGTAAATTTTTGAAAGAAGAAAATAATGAAAAATTAAAAGGAAATCCTAACATTTTAATGTACCCCTAACTAGGCCTGATAGACCCAGATTATATGTGAATATACTACATCAGTCATATTTTTAAAAACAAATATAGACTGAAGAGTAGCCTCTATTTGCCATGTACTGGGATCATTGCTGGGAAAAGTGAGCAATAACTCAGAACAACAGCTTAAAATATTGCAGGCCCTTCCTACAGCTAATGGAGGCCCCCAAATTTTTTAGACCTTCAATTCTTTTTTTTTTAAGATTTTATTTATTTATTTGTCAGAGAGAGAGAGAGAGAGCATGAGCAGGGGGAACGGCAGGCAGAGGGAGAGGGAGAAGAAGGCTCCCCGCTGAGCAAGGAGCCCCACGTGGGACTCGATCCCAGGACAATGGGATCATGACCTAAGCTGAAGGCAGCCGCTTAACCGACTGAGCCACCCAGGCGTCCCTAGACCTTCAATTCTTTCAGAACCTCTCTTGAGTAAATTCTCTAGTTTTCCAAATATGCTTGATTGCTCAAAAAAAAAAAAAAAAAAAAAACCTTTGAGATATTTTAATGTAGTTTCTTACAGAGAAAGAAAGCTTAAAATTTTTACTCTCTGGCTTACAATTTCACATAGCAAGTTCTTTTATAGAATTTATGATTTTGGGAGGTAGTAATGGAAGAAAATATAAATAGATTTGGAAAGAATTTGAACAGATTTGTGAATGGCAGAGCCATTCCTACCAACTAAGAAAAGCTTAAAGGTTTGGAAAGTACATTCTGCTAAGGAGCCTACAAAACAGAGGCCCAGCCATGGGATGAAGAGAATTGGGAAAAGGCCTACAGTTAGGAAGGACAACCAAGCCTTCCTTTCCCTGCCGACTTGCCCTGGCAGTAGAGGACTGAGCTATAAGAACACTGGACCACCCAGCATGGCAATTCCTGTATTTTTATCAGATTGTATTTATTCTTTACTGTCTCATAAAGAGCCTGGCACTGATTTGGCAACTTTGCTGGACAACATGTAAGCATTATATTTTTATGTTGCCATAAAGCAAGTGCAGTGATTGCGGTAAACATACTTGCTGCCTTTCTGATTGTCAACATTTGGCATGGATTGTAATTGAACTGTTTGCTTTCTTTGCCTGGAATGAAGCTTATATTCTGCAGATGATTCTAAGGTGCTTCATAAATACTGTATGCAACAACATAGAAATGTGTGCTTCAGGGCACCTGGGTGGCTCAGTTGGTTAAGCCTCTGACTCTTGGTTTCAGCTCAGGTCATGATCTCAGGGTGGTGGGATCAAGCCCCACTTTGGGCTTCATGCTCAGCTGGGAGCTGGCTTGGGATTCTCTGTCTCCCTCGCCCTCTGCCACCCCTCCACTTGCGTGAGCGCTCTCTTTCTCTCTCTCAAATAAATAAATCTTTAAAAAAGGAAACGTGTGTTTTTACAGTAGTCAGGGTTAAGCAAAACAGGGTGTTCACACAGAACTCTTGGGAGATCTTAATTCTAGAACCTCACACAGATACAAACTGCTCTCTTCCTCCTCTAAAGATTTTGTGCGTATTTGTTTGGGCTTTTTTGGGGAGGCGGGTAATATGAGCTTGTCAGGCTTGGGCCCTGGGCTCAGCTCTCTCTTTTCCACTCTAAACCCGCCACATACTCCCATTAATACTCTTCACACTAGGGCATTTTTAGTCCTTTCCAATTCAGAGAATCGGCAAGGGGAGCATCATTAGCATGAGTTCTGGGTGGTGAAACACTGTTTCAGCCCATTTCTTCTGACAGTACGACCTGCAGGAGGCAGGCAGCAGTGGTCCTTTGGAAGATGCATCAGTCAGTTAACGAGTGGCAGAGCTCATGTGTGCCTCTGGGATATGAGGATATGGTCCTCACTGAAGGGTGACTTCCATTCAGATTCTTAATCCTGACAAGGTGAAGTCAAAATGTTAATAAGCTAATAAGACTGTAATTTTTTTTTTCAGATTTGGACAAGAATTTTATTAAATTGCAGAATTACCACATTCTCCCTTTCCTCTTTACACTAATTAATTTATTTTGAAACGTACGGACTGTGGAGATTGTGCAAATTATAATTTACACCATCTCAGTAATGGCCTGTGCTTGCTACAGGTTTACAGCATTGATCTGCCTCTTTCATGTTCTCTTTGTTTTCCTTAATTTTCAGCCACGCCTGGATATGGGCTCATTTGCCTTTCTTATTTATTTGTTCACCTTCCACAATCCAGACCAAGTCTCAGCTATTTCTTTTAGCTGCCATTTAGTCCTTAGAAGAGCAAGGTTCTCCTTTGACTTTTAAATACTTGTCTGCTGGGGCGCCTGTGTGGCTCGGTCAGTTAAGCGTCTGCCTTTGGCTCAGGTCTTCATCCCAGGGTCCTGGGATAAAGCCCGGCAACAGGCTCCCTGCTCACTGGGGGACCTGCTTCTCCCTCTCCTTCTGCTGCTCCCCCTGCTGTGCTCTCTCTCTCTCCCCCTCTTGCTCTCAAATAAATAAATAAAATCTTTTAAAAATAAAATAAAATACTTGTCTGCCTTCAATACTTTATCAGTTTATATTATTTTGGCCAGGTCATCTTGACATCATATGTCATTGCCCGTGATTCTATTTGATTAGATGTAAGGACAGAGTCACTGTGGCCTTACATTTGAACAAAAAAATTGCTCTCATTCACATGCGTGTGTGTGTGTGTGTGTGTGTGTGAGTTTGTGGTGAAGGCTGGGGTGAAGAGAGCAGTTAAGAAAGAAAAGCTTCTTATGCCTGTGATAGCAGCTTCTCTTAATCAAAGGAAGGATTTGAAATACACCATTAAGACTTTTGTCCTTCCACCCCTGAGGGACTCTCAAATCAAATCCCACAGAGATTTCCCAGAAAACGGAGAGGTTCCCTAGAAATTGCTATACGAACCAGCTTGGATTTCCTCTCCAAATCTAGGCGGTCTTGGGGCTACATGGGAAATAAAAGCAGAGATTTCTGAAAATAGGAATTTGTTTTGGTAAAGCCCCAAAACTCCCCAGGCTGATTTATTTTTAATTTTGGTCAGGCTGGTAAAAATGGTTAATTTTTTAACTCTCCCCAGGAGCATGTTCCATGTGGGGAAGAGAAATGTAATAGGTAAAGGGAGGGATTATACAGGTATTCAAACATTATTGACTGAAAACGTATGGAAGTAAGCAGGTCAAGATCTTTCTTTTCATTGAGAGCACACTGAAAGTAAATGATCTGTACACAGTAGGCCCTCAGAAAACATTTAATTTAAAAATATTTAATATTTAATATTTATTGCTTATCAAAAAAGCCTTTGGGGGGAATTAAAAAATAAATAAGCTAGAATATTTTGAAGTAGCTTCCAGAGCTCCATAAGCAACAATTAGGTAGAGAGATGGACTCACCAACCAGTGCTTAGCAAGCCGCAAGAAAGAGCTGGAATGAGGAACACAGGATGATCCTGCTTAACGTGCTCTTTCAGGGCCACTTCCTGGCCAGTGCACTGGCATCTCCAATGTTCCACCCTCACTTGGTTCTATGACCCCAGGCTTTGAAGGCTCACCATGAAAGGTGATCTCAGTCAGCCCCAGGGGCCATGGTCACTGATCTGGCATGACCTCTCCCACATCTGCCTAGGCCCCTGAGCTAAGGAAACTCCCAGATCCCAGTAACTCTGTGGGTGTCCCAGTCCTGGTCAGTCTCTGCTTGCAGGCTGTTTTCCTTGCTGACTTATACCTGACAGGAAGCATGAAATTAGGCAGAACCTATTTGCATTCCATCTGCTGCACATTCCTCAGCCCCCCTCCTTTCTACTCATGGAAGCATTTCCCCTTAAGGTTCGGTCTGGCCTAGTACCAATGCCAGCCAAACCAGGACAGAGAGAAGCTGAGAAGTTTTTGCCCTTTCCTACTCCTCCCACCTCAACCTAAGCAGGTAAGTTCTGGAAATAGTCTTGTAGATACAGACAAGAGATCAGAAATCTGGGAATGATCTCTGTCCTACCTGTGCCATACTGGTCCCTTCTGTAAAACTGTGTTTTATACTTGGACTTCTGTTGAACACATCAGTGCCCTGAAGTCCTTCCTTATACTTCAGCTCCAGTTGGTTAGCTGGACCTTGCCACCCTGCCTAGCTTTTGCTCAGCCCTGTTGCATCACTTGGCCCCAAAATGCTGCTTTTCATCTGACTTTATGGGTCCCTACTCCCTGGAATCCAGATTCTCATTGCTTTGGTGATCCTTTGTGTACCTGTCTAGGCTGAACTAGAACTTGATTTGGCCACACCACTTTTGACTATGTATTTGGGCTGTTCGCTACTTTCTAGGAAGCCAAAACCTTAGCTGTGTCAGTTTTCAAAGCCAAAGTATTTGTTTCCTCTTCTTGTATACTGGCATTTGCCACTGAGGTCCCAGTTCTTGCATCTGTGTGCCAGACAGAAGCACACACCTTTCTTTTCTGCTTATTAGTGCTGTTACCTGACACACCATCCAGACCTCATGCTGCCACTAGCTGGCTGTAGTACATGCCAGGCCTTGTGTGCTTGGCTGGGGCCCTGGTCCTGGATCTTCTAGCTAACCCTCTCCAGTGGCTAGTTATGTCTTGGCAGGACAGAAGGTCCTTTCAGGCCAGTATTGTTCTGAGTGATTATTTCCCTTACCAGTAGGCATCCTGGTATACTCCATCATCTTCACATGATTGGATGAATCTACCAAGCTGCATCAAGAATATCAGTGTTTAATAATTATTTGTTGCCACTGATTTGATTTGATTTGCCAAACTGTAGAGTACCTTATTGTAAATTGCACACCCTCTATGAAACTCAATAAAAATGCACTGAACTAAGGCAAACAAATTGGGTGAGAGTTGATGGCTTTAAAATGGAATTATTTATAAAAATATCAACAAAGTGTTCGAAGTTTTCTGGTGCATTTCTTAACTGCTGACAGAGAGATGGAGGCAGAGAAAAACAGTGTCAACATGATTCCTAACTGAAAATTATGCAGACATAAAGACGAAGTATACTTAAATCAACAGGATTTGATATTCAAAGTTCTAATCAATCACAGCCAGTCAGTAAGAGCTAGATTAAGGAGAAGCTGCATTAAAGACTAATCTGTGTATCACAGATGAAAGTTTCTATCCTCTCCTTAAACCTTCAGCTCCCATATCCTTTCTTAATGCTGGGATAAAAGTAAGTCACTGTCAATCTTATCCTCCATTTCTTTTTCTACCCTCACAGTGTGTCTACACTAACTCCTCAGTCTTTTCCTTTGGAAGGCAGGGCAGTGAAATGGGAAGTGAACATGGGTTTGGGTCCTAAAGGGCTGTGTTTGTCACTTCTTAGCAGTGTGACATATAAATAGATAAATTACTTATGTAGGCATAAAATAAATAGATAAATTATGTAAAGGCATCTGTACAAAATGAGGATTACCATCTATCTCCAGGTGCTTGCAATGACCAAATGATAAAATTTCTGTAAAATACTTCACGGAGCATCCAGCTCAACACATAGCCATTTTGTATTCCTTCTTTCTCCCCTTTTCATATTTTCTCTCGAAGGAAGGGGCACCCATCTCCAAGGCTGTCATGCCTCCTGTGCTGACCTGTTGCCTCAGCTCTCCCACAACTGGTTTCCTCACACATCTGCCCATTCTTCAGTATGCGCAGTATCTCCCCCTCCCCAGGTACCTTCTACTCAGTCTTTGATAGGCACATATACAGCCTATTCTGGAGAATAATTTTTACCTCTTGTTTTCTTAGTTTCTAATGATCTCCTTCTTTTCAAAGTCAATATACTAAAATGAGTGGTTTCACCATCAATTTTGTCAACACATGTCATCTTAATTCTTTATTGCTTGCAGAGACTTTTAAGTCCCTCTAGAAGGAAATTTCCAGTGTCTGGAATGCTGTCCTTCTAGTTTTGGTGGGATTACTAGTAACTTTGAAGTACTGTCTATGCTCATCAGAGGATAGGAGTGTTTTCACATGTATAAAAAGTTTGGTATATTAGAACTATTGCATTGGAAAAGCTGCTTTATAGAAAAAAGAAGACACTAAGAATCTAGGTCACAGAATTTGAAAATTATGTAAACTTTTCATCAGCACTAAAAAACTGTAGTTTTGGAGCAAGGTATAATCTCTAAATTGCCCAATATAGCATCCTGTAGGAAGGGAACTTTAGATACAGATGATACAAAGATTGGTAGATAGATAAGATAATAGATAGATGATAGATAGATAGATAGAGTATTGAATTGTGTAATGTCCCTTTAAGAAAAATTTATTATTTTGATTTGTTTTGCATAGACTGAAACTCTTCCAGAAACATCATATATTACACATTTAGTAAACTATAGCAGTTTTACCAAATTGCTCCTTTAGGGGCTAACGACCCCTTTTGCTGCTTTGTTTAAAACACCTGATGCAATCAGCATGGAAAAAGGTGTTCTTGGTCTCATACGTTGCCTTGTAAATTTACATTTAGTTCAAAATTAAATGCAATTTCAAGGTCTCTTTTTTAAAAAAAAAAATTCTAATCTAGTATACTGTAAGCATGCTTTAAGTTACACGTTTGCTAAAATTTGTTAAGGTGACTTTGGCGAATGGATTTTTGTCTTTAAATAGATTCAGTTTGCTGTATATGCAAAATGATTTGAACAGAATCAACCATGGAAATTCACTGAATATATCCTTTGCTCTCATAATATTGAAAATCACAGCATAACCTGAAGGACCTCATTTAGTTAAGAAATTAGTGTATGATTTATAAAGATACCATGTAGAAACCTTATCGGGGTCCATGCCCAGCATGCTTCTCTGTTATAATTATTATTTGTACAGGTCAATTTGTGGTTTGGATTTTATTTATTTTTGAATACATACTTGATTTCTTGGTCATTTAAAAATGTGTAAGCTTCATATCGCTTAAAAAATAACTTTCTGTAGGAAGATGAATAATATAGTTTAAAACTACTTCTCTGTTCATAGAATCTGAGACTATAGAGTTGGAAGGGACCTAAAACTAATATATTCCAATGCCCTTAGTAGACAAGCAAAGAGAGGCCCTGAAGAGATCAAGTAACTTGCCAAAGTCTGTTTCTCCCTGCAAACTGGTGACCAAACTAGAATAAGCACCTGGTTTATGAGAGATTTGATTCCATGGGGAAGAAAGGGGAGCACATACACACTTATGAAAGGATTTTTTAAGATTTATTTATTTGTTTGAGAAAGAGAGAGAGAAAATGAGTGGGGGGAGGGGCAAAGGGAGAGGGAGAGAGAAAATCTTAAGCAGACTCCCTGTTGAACACAGGGCTTAATCCCAGGACCCTGAGATCATGACCTGAGCTGAAATAAAGAGTTGGGTGCTTAACTGACTAAGCCTCCCAGGCACCCCACTTATGAAAGTATTTTTAAAGAATTAAAAACTTATTTCATCCATCTCATGGCAATATAATACAGAAGAAAACAGATTTAACTTTGAAAATCATTACTCTAGTTAGTTGCTTTTCTATATATGTAGAGTATCATTTTCCAACTGAATTTTGTATTCATTCACATTTATTTTAATGAAAATGAGTAATTCAGCAATTCATTTGGAGTTTCACAAACTAAGGATTTCATTAGTTCCACTGATAGAAAAGAAATTTCTTAGGCAAGTGTGTTGTATGAAAATTATAATGGGAGGGGCTCCTGGGTGACTCAGTTGGTTAAGCATCTGACTGGATTTCGGCTCAGGTCTTGATCTCAGAGTTGTGAGATCAAGCCCTGCACTCAGCAGGGAATCTGCTTAAGATTCTCTCCCCTCTCTCTCCCTCTCTTCATCTCCCCTCAAATAAGTAAATAAAGCTTTAAAATAAAAAAGAAAAATTATAATGGGAAAGTTTACCCACATGCTTTAATCATTTGCAAATGTTACCCATTTATATATAAATATAGCCATTGCTAAGGTAGATTGTTAGTTTTACTAATTACAAACAACACTTATCTATTCATTATCATCTATACTGGTTTAACCTAGGTTTGGTGGTTGTTTCTAACTGAAAATAATGAAAGTGGTAGAATTGAATATAGACTATTTTTAAGATTCTAACTTTCCACTCACATTGGTCTGTACTATAGTGTGCAACGTTTATAGTATATAAACTCTGAATATTTGCTTTGGGTGGTATTTCTCTGAAATATGATAGGCTACATATTTCCAGCCTACTTTTTCTTCCTATAATAATCAAAGAAAATATGAAAAAAACAGGGACTTTGGGTTAACATATATTGGTGACAAATACCACTACTCTCAACCCAGCCACCCTTCAAAGGTCTTTGAAAAAAAAATCACAAGTAAAAAAAGATCCAGGGCCCAGTCCATCAACAGGAAAGCAGAACTATCCAAAAGGGAGATTAGATGCTACAAACCAAGATGAGGCTAAGACAGAATAATCAAACAACAGATTAGGGGCAGAGGAGAGGCCAGAGCAACTGGGGAGGGCCATGGGAGATAAGAGATAATAGAGGGAGGTAGAAACTAGGATGGCTTTAGAACCCATTTAGAAACACGACACTCTGTCACATAATGTCTACAAACACCTGGCCTGCTCTTGCAGGGCTGGGGGCACTATCTTGCCCACCACCATGTCTCGTAGATTTTGGTGTGCCATTTACTAAAATTGTTAAAGAACATCTATGTGTGCAAGGTATTGAGACCACAAAGAGGAATAAGACGAAATCATTGCACTTAAGAAGTTCAGTCTAGTGGAAGGCAAAGGAAACTCATATATATTGGGAAAACCCACCATGTGCCAGACATGGAGGAGGGTATTTTATACCCACTGTCTGCTATGGGTTGAATTGTGATCTCCAAAAAGATATGTTGAAGTTTTAATCCCCAGTACCTCCGAATGTGACCTTATTTGGAAAAAGGGTTGTTGCAGATATCATTAGTTAAGATGAGTTCATACTGGAATACAGTGAGCCCTTAATCCAATATCACTGGTGTCCTTTTAAGAAAAGGAGAAGAGACCCATGAAGAATACAATGTGAAGACAGAAACAGAGATCAGAGGGGATGTGTCTGTATGCTAAAAACACCAGGGATTGCTGGCTGTCACCAGAAGCTAAAAGACACATGGAACACATTCTCCCTAGAATCCTCAGAAGGAACCAACCTTGCCGACACCTTGATTTGGGACTTCTAGCCCTCAGAATGTAAGACTGTGAACTGTTGTTTGGAGTCACCCAGTTTGTGGTGCTTCATTACAGCAGCCCTCAGAAACTAATATGCTATCTAATTTAGTCCTTATAAGAATTTACATGGTAAGTAGTGTTAGCTCCACTTAAAAACTAGATGTTTTTATAACTTGCCTTATTCCAAAAGAAATAGCTGCGAAATTAGATAGAACTGAATTCACATTTTTGTCTGCCACCAACTAGCTAGAAAAAGTTGGAAAAATTATTTAAACTTTCTTCAGCCTACATTTGCTCTAATGTAAAATGGAGGTCATTCTATTGGGGTGCATACTTCCTGATTTACACTAGCTGCTAGGAAGCTAATAACCAAATTTGTAGACTAAGTATACAAGATCCCAGGCATATTTCTTGTGTTTAAAAATCTTTTGGTATCGTATAAACTTTTGTTAAGCTGTTATAAATTTGGAGGCATTGTAAATTAAATTAAACATAAACATAATTTTAGATAAGGCCAATAAAATACCGTCCATAAATTACATGACAGGATTGAAAACATTCCGCTATAGTCTAAATGAGTGGCCTCCAAAACAAGGTTTTATACCCCATGAGATGACATGATCCGTTGGGATGAGGGAAGAAAATGTTAGAACTTGTATTTATATTTTTATCACAAAAAAAGGAAATAAGCTTTCCTAATATTTACTAAGTGTTGACAATCATACCCTCACTTGATCCATATTAGGGCAGCTGAGTGTAAGACAGCCAAAGGAAAAGTGGGAGTTCATCATTGACTGCAGTGCACACCCTGGTTCTTCAATGAAGGCCTGTTGTAAACTCTTGCACCTAAGGTGTGCCCGCTTAACTGAAATTACAATCACCTTATCTAGCATTAACTAAGCTTACCCTCAACAAAATGGACACATGGCTTAAAAAGAGGCCTGAAAACAAATGGTGGATAGAAGATAATATGCAAACACAAGTGAGGAGGAAAATTGCAGAATGGACACTTCCACTTATAGAAAAAAGTTCTTTTTCACCTACATTGTTAAATTACAACAATTATGATTTAATTGGATATGACAAGAAGTTAGCCCCTGAAATTCAAAATCATCGGTAAGATTATTCGAAATGTGAATTTATGCTTGTTATCATTAATGAACTCTAAATATATATTGTGCTTTGAAATATTAGCTGAAAGTAAGACATTAATTATTTTATAAATACAAATGCCTATATTGGTACTTTTGCTCAAAAATGTTTACTATAGTAGCATATGTTTACAAAAGGTTCAAAGATAAATTGTCAACAATGAGCATATGCTAGTCCTTACCCTCTTCTTCAATCTCCCTTTAAGTGTCCTTACAGAGTTATTTCTATAATTACAAACCACCACAGGGAGAGTCATCAAAATGTTTTGAAGGATGGATCTAATATGCCAGGTACAGAAACATAATTTATTAACAGCGTTGATATTTTCTCAGTGTCTCCACTGGCATTGTCCAATAGAACTTCATACAATGACAGAAATGTCTCTCTCTGTGCTGTCCAATATGATAGCTACTAGCTATGCATAGCTATCAAGCACATGAAATGCGGTTGATATGACTAAGAAATTAAAGTTTTCATTTTTAAAATTTTAGTTATTTTAAAATGTTAATTTAAATAGCCACATGTGGCTAATGCCTACAATATTGGATAGCGCAGCTCTAGAATATGAGGTCTGAGAGAGAGGTTACTGAGTTCCTTCTAAGAGTTCCTGGTCCTTAGCACAGTGCCTGGTACATATTTATCAAGTGAAATAGGAAATCAGTAAATGCAGCATGCATTATAGGAAATAAAGAATAACCCCCAGGGTACACACACATATCATTATAATGACAACTGCACTCATTAACCTAATATGGGATGTGGAAACAATTTACTTAGGAAAATAACAATCAAAGGTCTTTTGTTTGCAGACTAATTCACAGAAGGTAGAATCTAAAAAAACAAATTTTCTGTATGATTAAACTGATTTACCAAGCAGATAAGATCCCATAAAACCTATAAAAGCTTGTTAGAGCCCTGCCAGGGTATGAGATCAGTAAGCTCATGGGCTGACTGACTGACTTTTAAGTTGACTGCCTCTGAAGCAACGTAGGAGCACATTCCCACCTCATGCTGTGTGTTCCTAGTCGCCTCACTAAGTCGGTAGCAGGAACTTCAGGCCAGCCATCCTGTCCTTTCACTAACGTGTAGCTAAGGAAACCTGGCTGCCTGAGCTGTTACTATGATTTTGTGTGCCAGATTTCCAGGTCTGAGTATAACAGGCTAAAAACTGGGGGAAGCTACCTTCAATAGCCAGCAAGAGCAGGCAGCATTGGCGTTTCCAAAGTCCAGACCATCATTGTAATTGGGAAATAAATTTTGATTTTTCCCATCGGGTAATTAAGTAGCTTACTTCATTTCCTTGCTACACTATAAACACCCGACACTTTAGAAAATGGTTATATTTGTCATCACCACTGATAAGAAGGAACACTATTTTTTCACAGATATGGAGATGACACTTCTAAAATAATAAAAATTGCATGAATTGAAATGTTATTTTTAAGCAAATTGCATGAATTGAAATGTTATTTTTAAGCAAAACATAATATGGTCTGTGGTGAAGTGAATAATATTGAAGAGGTATACATAGTATGATCCCAGGATTGTAGAAATAAACATGCATGTATAAAGACAGGAAAGATATTAAAGTGTAAACAGAGGTATCTCAAAGAAGTGGATTTCTATTTCTGGTGATTTCTAATGTTTTGCTTTACCCATGTTTTCTAAATTTCTCCAATATATATGCATTACTTTTATTATGAAAATAACTTTTTGGGTTTTATAAAACTACATTCTCTGTCTTGAATAACCAAATAATCCTCTGGCAATAATAATAGTAATGTAATAATACAGCAGGCCAAAAGGGGGGGAAAAAAAGAAGATATAAAAGGTAAAAAATCCTCAAATTTATCCTAAAAACTACTTTTACCAGCTTTCAAGATTACTTGACAGTTGCTATGAAATTACCTGTTTTTTAAAAAAAAAAAAAGAAAAAAGAAATTACCTGTTTTTACCAGACTCTAAGAGTCAATAGAGAGAATTAATAGAAAGTCAACTGGAGAGTGTGCCCAATTTCAAAACTTTAAATGAAATGAATTTATTTAAAATAATAATAAGTGCTTTCTTGGTATGTAATAATGGAAACTCAGAAGATGATAAAATTAATTGATTTATTCATTCACTCAACTGGTGAGTGTGAAGAACTATGCAACGTGTGGGGGATAAAGGCGTGAATAAGACACAGCCCCTCTTTCACAGATTTAACTATACATATTCTTTTGTACTTGCATCTACTTCCCAAATAGTTTGTGTAGAACTGTAGAAATTCTATAAGAAAAATATTTATTATTTTTATGGAATGGCCAAATAATCCGTTATGTATAAAGTCATCAAAACCCTATTCCACTATCTTAAAAAAAGCTCTCTGTAAAGATTTGAGAAGTTACCAGAAGAAAATCCAAATTAGTGTCATTCCACAATACTAGGAAAGCATTTTAAAAGTATGCCCTCTTTCTCCTGTTTCTTCTTAGTTGATGGGGTTTAGATAAGATATATCAACCACCTCTCATATGTAAAACATAGATGTTACAGAAAGTTTTCATATTACTTGAGTTATAAAGTTTAAAGATTACAATGCAGATACTTAGTCTGAAAGCAAAATTTGTATGGAAAAGTGGGTGTGCACTTAAACTTTCTGAGCCCCAGTTGATCCTCACCTACTTTATAGGGATTTTTCTAAGGCCACCAGGACACTATATTTGAAAATATTTGCAGCTTGTTACTATTGGAATTTTGTTTTGGGCCACCTGTTCAATTAGTGGTGATCTCTCTCTGAAATGTGGTTGATGTTTCTTTGCTGCATATTTTCAGTCTACTTTTTCCTCCTTTAATAATCAAAGCCAGGGATTATTGAAAAACCAGGAACTTTGGGTTAACACACATGAATGGCAGACATCACCAGTCCCAACCCAGCTGTACTCTAAGGGGCTTTAGAAAAACACAAGTTTAAAAAAGAAAAGATTGAGGCACCAGGTTGTGTACTAGCAGTCCATCAATAGGAAAAGGGAGGGCCATTTGAAAGGGAGATTAGAGGGGCGTCTGGGTGGCTCAGTCAGTTAAGCATCTGCCTTCAGTTTAGGTCATGATCTCAGCTCAGGGTCCTGGGATTGAGTCCTGCATCAGGCTCCCTGCTCAGTGAGGAGTTGGCTTCTCCCTCTGCCGGTCTCCCACCCCTGCTCATGCTCACTCTCTCTCTCTCTCTCTCTCAAATAAATAAATAAAATCTTTAAAAAATAAAAGGGGGGAGATTAGATGCTCTAACCCAAGATGAATCTGGGAAGATAGCACAATCAAATGACAAAGTAGGGGCAGATAAGATCACACAGCAGCTGGAGAGGGCTGTGAGAGATGAGAGGGAACTGAAAGGGAGGTTAAGACTAGGGTGGTTTCAGGGCCCATGTAGAAACATGGCAGTACCACTGCCACATAATGTCTACAAACACCTGGCCTACTCGTGTTGTCACTCTACACTATCTAGCACACTACGTCTCCTAGTTTAGTGTTCTTCATTTATTCAGAAATGTTAATCCGGGTATTGTGATTTTATTTCTGACCTCTAAAATGCCAGTAGTCGAAATTAAATCTTCATTTCTATCATCAAAATATTATAATATTTATATTATTAAATATAATGCAGTAATCAACTCAGGTTTCACCCTCGCCCATGATGGCCCTATATGGAGAATCCTTTCTTTGCCCTTCTGGTTGACACATGCCTTCCACACCTATACCCAGGGCACAGGCTTCCAAATGATACACAACTACCATGCAGAAGTAGGAACATGGCTTCTTATTTTCCCAGTAGTTAATATTTAGCGAGAACCTATTATTTCCAGGCATTTTATATATTATTTTCCTTCTTAATGTGTATAACAACCCCTGCGAAGGAGGTAGCCATATCTCAGTTTAAAAGGATAACCCAGGGTTCAGAGTGGTTAAGAAATATGCCCCAAGATATAGAGCCTCTACCTGTCACAGTGAGGGCTTCAGTCAGGGTGCTCTGACTTCAAGCCCAAGATCTTTTCCTTATGCCACGATTGTTGCCCTATTCAGATCTAATGTTATGTGGACACTTTTACCATGTCATTGCTGAAGTAGCGCATTACCAACTCCCTAATCACATGGCTGCACCATAGCCACACATAACTGTACTCTTAATTAGCAAGCTGGGCTCAGCAGGAACTTTGATCTTTTTGAAAAGCCTGTAGTAAAATGCAAAGTCATTATGTATGAGCAATCTAACTCTTAAAAGTGGGAACTTGGTCTGATGGTTGCTACTGCCTATCCCTTCAGCTTTTTATTCTAGAACTTCTGTTGTAATTTTATGAAGACCTCCATTGATACTGATACTTTTTCACAATCTTCACTACTCTCCTAAGTTGGCTTCTCTGTTACCAAACTTACAATTCACGACCCATCATTAAATTAATTCACTTGAAAACACATTTAATTCTCTAGCCCCATTTTTCTTGTACTTGCCTGGCTAGACCCCAACCCTTTGTGAGCCTACTAGCTATTTTCTTCTATGCCTGTACCTACTGGAGATTATATCACAACTGTTTCCTTGTTGCACTTTAAACTTGTGATCCCCAGCCTCAAATATATCCTCAGTAGTGCCAAAGGGCTTCACTACCTTTCCTTAATAAAGCTCCCTTTGGAATCTTTGAAATAACTATTTCATATTTCCTCTCCCTCCAGACCTCCTGTACTCTCTCCCTCCTCATTCTTAGCTAATGACTGGGGCTCATACCTTGAAAAAAATCTAAGCCATCATACAGGAATGCTTGCATTTTATTAAGTCTATTCATTTCTCAGTCTCTGTGCCCCTGTTCTCTCTGCCTTCCCCCTTTTTGAAATGGAATGAATGTACCTGCTACTTTCAGAGGTCAGTCCTTCCACCCGTACTCAGATCCCACTCACTCTTACCTTTCCAAGAATTTTGTTCTCATAGTTAACCCTCACCTCTGTTCTGTACCACCAATGTTTTTCTCTGCATTGGATCATTCCAGACAACATACAAACAAGTTCTATAATCTCCCAAATTATAATAACTAAAAACTTCCCTTGACTCTTATGATTTCCTGTGCTATATTTCTCTGGTTTTCCACAGCAACTTCCTCAAAATACTTCCTCAGCTTTCATTCATTCTGGTTACTCTAAGCTTCTGCTTAACTATCCACTGAGTCTGCTCTTGTCAGGGCCATCAGGAATCTCATTATTGCTAGATCCTCTGAGTACTCTTTCTGTTTTCATTGTACCCTCAGAAACACCTGACCCAGTTGTCCAATCCCTTCCTTTTCTCCTTTGGCCTTTAAAAAAAAAAGCTCTCCTGCAACTAACTATGGTCAATTTATTAATTGCTTCTCCATCTTTACCTGATCTCTAAATATTGGAATATACCAGAGCATAATCCTGGCCTGTCTCTAAATCTATATATATTTTCTCCAGGTGATCTCATTCAGTCCATGACCTTAAATACCAACCATATACAGAAGACTTCATCTGCCATCTGACACCCTTCCCTGAGTTCCAGACTTGTATAATCAACTGACTACCTGTTACCTACACTTGGATGACAAACATAAATTTTTCTGTGGCACTTTCCATCAGAAGTCTATCCAACAGCCATTCCTCCCTTTTTTCTTGCTAAGAGAAACCTTAATTTTGTAGTTACCAGAGGTGATTGGACACCCAGGTGAAATTTGATTAGTCATGGCCTAATCATGGTAGTGCAATTCCTATTGTTAGTGATTGGTTTAAAAATAAAAATGTACATGTGACACAATTCTGGCTAATGAATTGAAAGAAAAATCTGCAGCAGAGCCTCCAGGAACATTTTCCTTGTTATTGAAAAAGACCATGTAAATCGGATCCTGTGTCTTTCCTTTTAATCCCATGTCTATCCCTGTTGTCTATAAGGCCCTCTACAATGGGGACGTAGCTTATTTTTTTCATTCCATACCATTCTTTCCTTTGCTTACTCACCACAGTGACCTCTTCTTTATTTTTCCTTTTTATTTTTACATCAAGGTTTCAGGTCCCTTTGCCTTCTCTGTTCCCTCTGCCTGAAATGCTTTTCCTCCAGTTCTCTGCATGGCTTTCTCCTTCTTGTCATGTGGGACTCAATTCAAATGTCATCTGATTTAGAAAGGCTTCCCTTGCTCATTCCATTTTAACTTAGTTACTTTTTAACTCTTATCACAATATAAAATTGCCATTTTTATATATTTATTTTCTTGTTTATTTTCTGTCTCATTCACTAGAATATAAGACCCTTGATAAGGTTATTCTTAAGGGAATATTAATCTTCTTTCAAGACTATGATGTTGTATGGTATTTCCAATGCCTAGAACAGGGCTTGACTGTTGTATTTGCTGAATCATTGATATATGTCATTCTAATTGGCTGTAATTAAGCTCATATTGGTGATGTGGCATCAGAATGAAATTAATCCACTAAGCATCAGTGAGGGTAGCTCTGACTCAAAATAAAACTTCGTAAGAAATTTTCTTAATGCTTTTCTAAAGTGAGGAGGGGAAAGGAGCTCAAAAGATAGATTTGTTGTTTATACATTTTTCGAAAGGAGAAGAAAGTTATTGGAAAATAGAGCTAATGTGTTTTCTCTGGAGCCTCTAGTACTAGGGGAGATGGCCAAAGAGAGACGAGATGTTTTAGTCCATTCAGGCTGCAAAAATAGAATGCCACAGACCAGGAAGGCTTAAACAACGAACATCTGTTTCTCAGTTCTGGAGGCCAGCAAGTCCAAGATTAGGATGCCAGCATGATCCAGTTCTTGGTGAGGACTGCCTTCTAACTGTATCCTTGCATGGTGGAGAGAGAGAGCCTGGCCTCTTCATCCCCTTGTAAGGACACTAACTTCATCATGGGAGCACCAACTCCATGACCTAATCTAACTGTAATAACCTCCCAAAGGCCCCACCTCCGGATACCATCAGAGTGGAGATGGAGACTTCAACATAAGAATTTGGAGAGGATACAAACATTCAGGATATATCATGGGGATATTGGGAATGACAAGCCTCCTTATCTCAAGGCCCCAAATGAAACAAACCTTACCCTAGATCCTTTAACATTTATTACTTTGCAGTGGCATCTAAATCATAAAATTAAATTGGGTAACACTGAGGAAATACTTTTAGAAGTTTTGAATGTGGGGCACCTGGGTGGCTCAGTCTGTTAAGTGCCTGCCTTCAGCTCAGGTCCTGATCCCAGGGTCCTGGGATCCAGCCCAGCATTGGGCTTCCTGCTCAGTGGGGAGTCTGCTTCTCCCTCTCCCTCTGCCCTTGTCCCCCTCCCCCTGACTCATGTTTGCTTTCCCTCTCTCAAATAAATAAATAAAACCTTTAAAAAATTTTAAAAAATGTTTTGGATGAAGCATTGGAGTAGTTGGATTAATGAGGCTGGGCAGCGAGTAAAAGCCCTTGGATTGCAGAGTTGAGTTTTAGTGTTTCTGATTGCAAACTCACAAATTTTTTGGTATAAATAATTCTAAGCTACTTTTTAAAAAATTAAATGTCTTATTGTAGTTATATATAATAGTACAAATAATAATGACATATTTATTATTTAAAGAAAAGATTAGAATGGGAAAACAAAGAAATCTCAATGGACCAAGTTTTCAGGAATTATTAGTTTAATTTTTAAGTTATGTGTATCTTTAATTATTTCTGTGCAACTCTAGAGTTCCATAAATTTATCACAAAGTTTGATGTGACATAGCAAATACACATTTTAATTTTTTTATTATTATTTTAGAGAGAGAACAAGCATGGGCGGGGGGAGGAGCAGAGGGAGAAGGAGAGAGAAAATCTTAATCAAGCTCCCTGCTCAGCATGGAGCCCAATGCAAGGCTCCATCTCATGACCCTGAGATCATGACCTGAGCTGAAATCAAGAGTTTTGTGCTTAACCAACTGAGCCACCCAGGGGCCCTGCAAATACACATTTTAAATGTTTACCATTATGGACAAATAACAGTACAAAGAGTTATTATATTACTTGCTGAATTGAGGTAAATTCCAATAAACTTAATAAAGGTAATTGCCATTTATTAAACATTATGCTGCTTTCTGAATACACATTATTAATAATCTTCCCAAGTAGGGGAGGTATTACTATTCTTCCCCATTAACTGATGAGGGAACTAAGACTTACATAACTCATCTCAGGTTTACATTGGTAGTAAGTTCCAGAGACAGTATTTGAACCCATGTTTTTCTGATAACAAGTCCTTTCCATTGCACCTAGCTTACTATATCAGCTAATAATTTTGTTATAGTAGTTTGTTTTTGCAGCCAAATTATTAGTTTATAGTAAACAACTTGTAAGGAAAGGATATTGGGACATAAATGTTACCTAGTCTTGGTAAAATTCAAATTTTGAGAACTTAATATACTTTTATAAAAATAAATATAAACAACCTCAACATAATAAAGGCCATACATTAAAAACTCACAGCTAACATCATACTCAATGGGGAAAAACAGAGCTTTTCCTGAAAGAGCAGGAACAAGACAAGGATGTCCAGTCTCACCACATTTATTCAACATAGTACTAGAAGTCCTAGCAACAGCAATCAGACAACAAAAAGAAATAAAGGCATCTAAATTGGTAATGAAGAAGTAAAACTTTCACTATTTGTAGGTGACATGATACTATATATTGAAAATACTAAAGACTCCACCAAAAACTACTAGAACTGATAAATGAATTTAGTAAAGTTGCAGGATACAAACCCCATGTACAGAAATCTATTGCATTTTTATGTACTAATAATGCAGCAGAAAGAGAAATTAAGAAAACACTCCCATTTACAATTGTAGTAAAAAGAATAAAATAACTGGGAATAAATTTAACCAAGGTGGTGAAAGATCTGTATTCTGAAAACTATAAAACATTGATAAAAGAAAATGGGGACAACACAAAGAAATGGAAAGACATTCCATGTTCATGGATTGGAAGAACAAATATAGCTAAAATGTCTATACTACTCAAAGCAATCTACACATTTAATGCAACAGCTATCAAAATACCAACAGCCGGGGCACCTGGGTGGCTCAGTTGGTTAAGCGACTGCCTTCGGCTCAGATCATGATCCTGGAGTCCCAGAATCGAGTCCCGCATCGGGCTCCCTGCTCAGCGGGGAGTCTGCTTCTCCCTCTGACCTTCCCCCCTCTCATGTACTCTCTCTCTCTCATTCTCTCTCTCAAATAAATAAATAAAATCTTTAAAAAAAAATACCAACAGCATTTTTCACAAAACTAGAACAATAATTCTAAAATTTATATGGAACTACAAAAGACCCCAAAGAGCCAAAGCAATCTTTTTTTTTTTTTTTAATTTTTTATTGTTATGTTAATCACCATATATTACATCATTAGTTTTTGGTGCAGTGTTCCATGATTCATTGTTTGTTCATAACACCCAGTGCTCCATGCAGAACGTAATCTTGAAAAAGAAAACAAAACTGGAGGTATCATAATATCAGATTTCAAGTTATATTACAAAGCTGTAGTAATCAAAACAGTATAGTACTGGCATAAAGATAGACACATAGATCAATGGAACAGAATAGAAAACCCAGAAATAAACCCACAATTATCTCATCAATTAATCTTTAACAAAGGAGGCAAGAATATGCAATGGGAAAAATAGAGTGTCTTCAACAAATGGTGTTGGAAAAACCGGACAGATGCAGACAAAAGAATGAAATTGGACCACTTTCTTACACCAGACACAAAAATAAATTCAAAATGGTTTAAGGACCTAAATGTGAGAGCTGAAACCATAAAAATCCTAGAAGGAAGCACAGGTAGTAATTTCTCTGACAACGACCATAACATCTTTCTAGATGTATCTCCTGAGGCAAGTGAAACGAAAACAAAAATAAACTGCTGGAACTACATCAAATGAAAAGTTTCTATGCAATGAAGGAAACAGTCAACAAAAGTAAAAGACAACCTATTGAATGGGAGAAGATATTTTTAAATGACGTCTCTGATAAAGAATTAGTATCCAAAATATATAAAGAACTTACACAACACCAAAAATCAAATAATCAGTTAAAAAATGGGCAGAAGACATGAACAGACATTTCTCCAAAGATGTACAGATGGCCAGCAGACACATGAAAGGATGTTCAACATCACTCATCATCAGGGAAATGTAAATCAAAACCACAATGAAATATCACCTCACATCTGTCAGAATGGCTAAAATTAAAAAGACAAGAAACAACAGGTGTTGATGTGGATGTGGAGAAAAAGGAACCCTTGTGCCCTGTTGGTGGGAATGCAAACTGGTGCAGTCAATGTGGAAGACACTTTGGAGGTTCCTCAAAAGTTAAAAATAGAGCTACCCTACAATCCAATAATTGCACTACTGGATATTTACCCCCAAAATACAAAACCACTAATTCAAAGTGATACATGCACCCCTATGTTTACTGCAGCATTATTTACAATAGCCAAATTGTGAAAGCAACCCAACCATCCAATCAACAGATGAATAGATAAAGAAGAAAAGAAGAGGTGGTATATATAGAATAGAATAGAATATTATTTAGCCATGAAAAAGCATGAAATCTTGGCCATTTGCAACAACATGGATAGAACCAGAGAATGTAATGCTAAGCAAAATAAGTCAGTCAGTGAAAGACAAATACCATGAATTCACTCGTGTGTGGAATTTAAGAGACAAAACAAATGAACAAAAAGAGAGAGAGAGAGAGAGAGAGACAAACCAAGAAAGAGACCCTTAACTATAAAGAGAAAACAGATGAGTACCAGAGTGGAGGTAAGTGGAGAAATGGAAAAATAAATAAATAAATAAATAATAACAGAATTTTTTCACCTTTATGTCTTTACCAGACTTACTCTATTGTCATTCATCCATACACTCAAAATGTATTTGTTGAGCCAGGAATAGTAGCAAATGCAGAAACTAATTTTTTTGACACTAATTTTTGTCAGCAGTCTTAATAATAAGCACTTTCTGGCATCTCATAAATGCAGTTTGAGTAAATGAACAGAAAACTAAAATAAACTTCAAATTAAAGATACCTTCCTTCAGTGAGTTGGTATTTTGTTACTATTGTAATGTCTTGGATAAAAAAAAAATTTGTTTTTAGATTCTGGGAATTAGGATATGGACATCTTTAGGGCCATTATTCAGCTTACTGTAGATATATTTTATAAATTAAAAAGATAGTAAACATGGTTTTACAACATGTAATTTGTGATATAAAAAGTAAAGTAGTACACATTCTCATACACTAAGAGTGGAAGTCTGAAATTGCATATACTTTCTGGAGTTTCAGTTAGCCATATAGTGTGTTTGTTTGCTGTTTTGGTAGAACACACCAGCATTTGTTTGTTTGCTGATGATTGATTGATTTATAACTGAAGTATAGTTGACATAAAATATATATTAATTTAGCTGTACAACATATTGGATAATAAATTTTTTAGCAATTGTTGAGATGTATCAATGCTTCTTAGTATATTCACAAACTTGTGCAATCACCACAATATAATTTTAAAACATTTTCATCACCCCCAAAAGAAATCCCATGCTCATCAGCAGTCATTCCTCATTCTTCTGTCCCCGTGCCCTAGCGTGAGTCAACCACTAATCTATTTTCTGTCCCTATAAATTGACCTATTCTGGATATTTCATATAAATGGAATCATATGATTTGTGGTCTTTTCTTACTGGCTTCTTTCCCTTAGCAGAATGTTTCCAAGGTTCATCCCTTTTGTAGCATGCATCAGTACTTCATTTCTTTGTATCACTCAATAATATTCTATTGTATGGATCTATTACTTTTGTTATCCATTCATCAGTTAATGGACATTTGGATTGTTTCCACTTTTTGGTTATTATGAACAATGCTGCTATGAACATTCATGCACAAGTTTTCATGTGGACATATGGTTTTCTATCTCTTGGGTATATATCTAGGAGTGGAATTGTTAAGTCATAAGGTAACTTTAACACTTTCAGAAACTGCCAAACTGTTTTCCAAACTGGTGGCACCATTTTCAGTCCCACTAGTAATGTATGTGGCTTACAATTTGTCCACATACTCACAAACATTTCTTATTGTCTTTTTCATCATAACCAGCCTAGTGTGTGAAGTGGTATCCCATTGTGGTTTTGATTTTCATTTCTCTAATGACTAATGATGTTAAGCATCTTTTCATGTGCTTGTTGGCCATTTGTATATTGGTCTTTAAAAATATATCTATCAAATCCTTTGACCATTTTTAAATTGGATTGTCTTTCTATTTTTGAGTTGCAAGTGTTGTTTATATATTTTGGACACGTTCTCTATCAGATTTGCACATACTACCTTTCATTCAGTGGGTTGTCTTTTCACTCTTTTTTTTTTTTTTTGAGAGAGAGAGAGAAAGTGTGTGAGATGGGAGGGATGGGGGAGAGGCAGAGGGAGAGATAATCTTAAGCAGGCCCCATTTTCAGCACAGAGCCCGATTTTTGTGTGTGGTGTGAAGAAGGGTCCAACTTCATTTTTTTTTTTTTTTTGCATGTGAATATCTAGTTACCCAAGGATAATTTGTTGAAAACACAATTCTTTCACCCTTTAAACTGCCTTGACACCCTTGTCAAAATCAATTGACCATAAATGTAAGGGATTGCTTTTGGACTCTCAGGTATGTTCTCTTTATCTCTATGTCCATCCTATTGCCACAACACCACACTATCTTTATTACTCTAACTTTGTAATAAATCCAGAATCATGAGTCCTCCAACTTTGTTCTTTTTCAAGATTGCTTTGTTATTTTGGATTTTTTGCATTTCCATATAAATTTTAGGATCACTTTCTTAATTTCTTCCCAGAAAGGAGGGCAGGCAGCTTGATTTTTTATAAGATTTCATTGAATCTGTAGATCAATTTGGGGAGTACTGCCATCTTAACAATATTAAGTCTTCCAATCCATGAACATAGGATGTCTTCCAGTTATTTAGATCTTTAGTTTCTTTCAATAATGTTTTGTAGTTTTCAAAATATAAGTTTTGCATTTCTTCAATTTATTCCTAAATATTTTATTATGCCATTATAAATGGAATTATTTTCTTTAATTTTAGGTTGTTCATTACTAATAAAACCACAATTGTTAATTACTAATGAATAGAAATACATATATTAATCTGCCGCTTTGCTGAACTTGTTTATTAGTTCTGATAGGTTTTTAGTGGATTCCTTAATATTTTCTATAAACAGGCTCATTTCATCTGCAAATAGAGATAGTTTTACTTATTTCTAATCTGGATGACTTTTATTTTATTTTCTTGCCTAATTTGCTCTGACTGTGGTAGTCTGAAGGAAGAAAGAACTCATCTTCTTGACCACCCGCTCTTGGAGTAGAACTTCCATTACATTAAACTAGAGGATGGGAAGCAAGTTGTGGTTCAAATGCCAGAGACTCACTGTTTTTAATGAGATTTAGCAGATTTTCTTAAATAAATATTAATTCATTTTCTGTATGTTCTTAGGAAAATTTCCAGAGCCTCTAAATGGTAACTGCTTTTATAATTTTCACTAGGCCCGGTTGTTTCACTGGGAAGAGGGTCCAGAGAGCTACTCACTGAGAATGCTTCTCCCTAAAATGGTGTTTTTATTTCCTAAGCTGGTGTGGCTGATTATCACAAACATAGTGGCTTAAAACAATGCAAATTTATTTTCCTGCAGTTCTGGACACCAGATGTCTGTAATCAGTTTCACTGGGCTAAAGTCAAAGTGTTGGCAGGACTAGTTCTTTCTGGATCCTCAAGGGGAAGATACATTTCTTGCCTCTCCCAGATTCTAAAGGCTGCAGACATTCCTCAGTTTGGGACCCCATAACTCAAATCTTTGCTGCCATTGTCACATACCCTGCTTTCTGACACTGACTTTTCCTGTGTCACTTTTATAAGAACCTTGGTGATTTCATCAGGCTCACCTGGATAATTTCCTCTTTTCAAGATTTTTAACTTGATCACATCTGCAATTTCTCTCTTGCTATATAAGGTGATATTCCCAGGTTCCCAGGAATTAGTATGTAAGCATCTGGCGGGTGGGGGTGAGGCACAATTCTCTGGAATTGTGCAATTTTAGTGTTTGGAAGGAGCTGTAGTCTTTGTTGATGAAGAAACTGTAGTTTAGATTAGTTACAGTCACTGAAGGTCATATAGCTAGTGTGTCACAGAGCTAGAACCAGGTCTCCAAACTCCTATTTTAGGACATGAAGTTTGAATGATTAAACACAAATAAAATCCATATTATTTGTGGAGTCTAATCCATAGATATACAATTTAAAATGGTGAATTGTGAAAGCATAAAATTGGTTTTATCAAAACTAGCGATCTGAATTCAAGTTAAAGGTAATATATGCAATTCAATCACTGTATTCAAATTTCACCTTTTATAACATTCTTTGCTTTTCAAAGAACAGGATTGGCTGCAAGCAAGATGTTTTCCCCAAGTTAATTTAATTCATGTTCATGAATATATGCAATAAAATGTAGTTATTACCATATGCACTATGGAATAAACATATGCACATTTAGATAATTTATGGGTAATATGTCCTTTGGTGATTCCAAATGACAGAAATCATCCACAATTTCAGAAGGAATCTGGAAAATTTAATTGAATGAACTGTGTGTGATGTGGGAGGGTCTCTTTCCAAAAAGTATTTTCACTAATTTAAGTTTATAAAGTGTGATCCCCTCCAGCATTTCTTCTCTCTAGGGTTGTTTTTATCCCCAGCTCCTCAAGGACATTCAGGGCATGTTAACATTTCTCTTGTGACATAAAATGACCCATGGAAAGAACTGATTAGCTATGGCACACAGTACTGTGGGGGGAAAAAGTCATCATGAGATTTGAAATTGTTCCTTTTAACAACAGTGTCTGTACATAGAGTTGTACAAAACCATTCATGAATGAAAGAAAGAGAGAGAGAGAGAAAAGAAGAGAAAGAAAAAAAGAAAGAAAGAGAAAAGGAAAGGAAAGGAAAGAACAAGCCTCCCTCCCTCCATGGCTGCCTTTTCACAGGTGCATCATCACCACTCAATAAGTGGAACACTAAACTATTGTCAGTTATAAGCAGTAGTTACAGGGAAAGAATCTGGCCCTTGAAAGGGATCATTACACTGCCAAATAGACTTGATCTGACCCTCTTGTTAGCATGTAAAATTCCCTTTGTAGTATAAGTCCAGAGAAAGGAAAAGAGGTAGCATAAGGGTGTTTTCTGGGCATGGAATTGGGTTCTGTGGAAAAGATACTTTTTTTATTGTAGAATATTCTTTACCAGACTTACTGATTTACTGCTATTCTATAAATGCAATGCAAGAGTACATCAAACATTTTCTCAAATGACTGAATTTAAAGGCCTTTTTTGAAAGAATCCTAAAACAAATCTCTTTAATCAAGAAAAGCCATTGTCTATTGTATTCTCAAGTGATGTTCAAGCTCTCTGAGAATGTTTTGAGATTTCACATTGGGTGGGAACAATTTTTTATGATTATTCTGTTAAAAATTCTATCGGCTGCCTGAAACTCTCCAGCCTGTAAACAAACATGGAGAAATAGTGACATAGACTACAACATGTGCTAAAAATTGTAGAACAAGGTTTCCAATCTCCACTGTACTTTAACATTTAAATAATATGTACATTTCTTTTCAGGGGGAAAGGACAAAACTTTTTGGTTCCAGTTAGTTCTGTTAGAAAATTCAGCCCAGAGAATCACTAGGTATATTAATCACATTGTATTTTTGTTCACAAAACACGAATTCCGTAGCAATTCCTGCTTTTTTGGAAATAAAGAGTTATACCTGTCATTTACATAAGGGAAGAAATATTGATTTGGCAGCATTTTAAAATAATGGCACATTTACTTAATTGAACAAAATCTTTGTGGAAGTATAAAATATACACAAAAATATAAATATTATGAATACTCATGTCTATAAATTTTAACAAACTTAACACACCTGTGTAGCCAGCACCCAAATCTGAGACAGTATCCCCCAAATCCCCTTTATTTAATCTTTTTAAAAAGGATTTGATATTGCTTGTTTAGAAGTTTGAAAAGGTGGCTGAATAGTCATTTTTCTGGCACACTTTTTTCTTGGGCAATTTAGAAGGACCCAAAAGTATTTGTCATCACTTTCAGACAGATGAAAAAGTACACTAAAAGGGAAGAAGAGATAAGTATAACTCTACTTTCTTTTCCATTCAGTATAGGAGGGGCATTTATATAAAACCACAAGAGAAATAAGCAGTTTGTGAAGAGGACTGAATTATTAGTTTTTAAAATTCTCAGACTCTTGAAGATGATGATTTTAGGGAACAGGTTTTGTGCACAGCCCAGACTGCTGGAGGCCACCACTAGAGGGAGGCAGAGGTACCACCCCAAAGCTCTCAATCTGTCTCTGGGGCTGGCACTGGGCCTGCTTTGGTGGTGGTGAGGCCAAGGTCCAGGCAGGGCTCTGGAAACCGCCAGGATGAAAAAGACTTTCTGAACAAAGAAAGTCCACTTTCTAAATGAAGACAGGAAGGTAAGGAGTAAGCACAGGGGCCTGAAAAGAGCAGGCTTAAGAAATTAAGCAGGCCCTGAATGAACTACACCAGGTGTCCAACTGGAGGAGGCAGAGAAGGTTCTAGTACCCCTCAGAGCAGACCAGACTATGGGGGGATAGGGTCCATTTCACAGGAATTGTTCAGTTTGTTCCCTGACATTATAGATACAGAAACAGAGCCCAAGGGGTGTTCCAGTTGCAGGGATGTATATGGTGATGCTTGGACCAGAATAGCCATCCCCCAGCCTCCAGAGCTCATTTTATTCTTTGTTATTACTCAGGTCAGGTCATTTTACTACTTTGTATTACTGAGTTGTATTGGAAAGATGTTATGGTTCAGAAGCCTGAAAAACACAAATTGAAAACTTAGGGCTAGGCAGTTGGTTAAGGGAGTTTTGTGGGGATGCTGTGAAATTGGAGTCACGTTATTACTCAAGTGAAGCCCATTGTGCTAACTTTCTGCTCAGCTGGCTAGGAAAAAATGAGGAGTAAGTGTGAATGGAAAGGACCTAGTTACAGAAATAAGCCCATTAACACTCTGCTCTGGTGTATTTGTGTGTTTGTATTTGGTATGTATGTTTCTGTGTGTGTATATGTGTGTGCCCACCATTCTTGGATCTGTTGTGGCTATTGTAATGCTATTATGTACTTTTGATCTACAGAACTCAGTTTTTTTCATATAGCAGCTGAAATAATAGAAAGTTTCAATTGCAAGGGCAATGTGTGGACACAGGGATGCTTGTCATATTATTTGCCTTTAGACAGATAACTTGTTTTATAAAAGTGTTTGTGATCTCTATGTGTTTTGAAACCCAGGTCACATGGTTAAATGTAATTAGCTTTAAGCTAAAGAACACACACCTAAATAATGCAAGTAATGGTGGCTCAATCCTTTACCTTGGACAACAGTTAACATTATTTAAACTTGTAAAACTTAGTGGATGGGTTTGGGCTGCTCAGTTAGCCCTACTATCAGGCTCTCTAGCTATGGCCAGCTAGCTCTTTTTTTTCTACTTTAAACAAGTGAAGGTCATTGGTTAAATCCTTTTATTAACTCTTTAGCTTTGGTCTGTGTCACAGCTGTGGACTCTCTCTTCCTAGTTTTCTGTTTTGCAAATGACTATTTCTGAAAATAAGGGAGACTAATGAAAACTGGCAAAGCTTGGTAACTTCATGGATAGTATTCAGCTTAAGACTGATGGCAAACTTCCAGGATATTTCTAAGCCTAAGAGGTATGATTCTGTCAGTTAACCACTTCTGAAAAGAAAGATCACTAACTCAGGAACAACTCACATTGCATCCTGACTCATGGTGTGATGGTTGTGTCCTTTTCACATGTAAAAGGTATTTTCAGTGCAAGAGCAGTCACGGGGAGTTCTGGTGGATACAATGCCGGTACAAATCAAGTCTGGGCTGAAGCTGAATTAGGCTCTGAGGTACACAAGCCCAGTGAAGACAGGTGCATACCTGAGGTGCACACACACAGCCACATCCCAGGAAACACCGAAGGTCGGATGCAGGGAAGCTGAATTCTGTCATCAGGGGCAACTTTGAGTGCAGGCCACAAAGGGCCAAGGGACAGCAGGTAGAGCAGACCCTGGCAGCATCCTGGAATGGAAACAGGAGAGAGAATGGAGGTGAGCAATGTGAGAGATTTGAGGCACTTGCTGTAAACAGAAAGTGTATCTGAGGGTGTATTGTTAGTATCTGTTGACCATGCATATGGCCACGGATGTGGTATACAGACCAGAGTATGGGATCAGACCCAATATTATTGCAGAATGAGATATTTCACTTTAATGGACTTTCCAAATACCTGAAACAACTTTAAAATGCCATAATTCATACATTCATACATTCATACATTCGTAATTGCCAGGGAAACCTTTTCAATGGATTATATATTCCTTGAATGGGAAATAATCCGATAGGAAAACAAACCATGAGAGACTCTTAACTCTAGGAAACAAACTGAGGGGGGGGGGGGGGATGGGGCAATTGGGTGATGGGCATTAAAGAGGGCATGTGTTGTGATGAGCACTGGGTGTTATATGCAACTGATGAATTATTGAACTCTACATCTGAAACTAATGATGTACTATATGTTGGCTAATTGAATCTAAATTTAAAAAATTCTTAAACAAAAAAGGATTATATATTCCTTTACCTTCTAAATCAGAATTTATAAGTTCGGCATAAGCCTTACTAGATGACCATCCCTAACTGCTTTAAAATAGTGAAGACTTCAGGTTTATTAAGCTCAGACAGACTTCTTGTCCATTCAGGAAATATAGTCTCCCCAGAATAACACATTTTTAAAAAGTTATGTTTATTTTATTTATTTTTTGTATTTTTTTTCTCTAGCAGTGTGATGGTGTTTCTTATTACATCTAACCCTTCCTAGTGTGTCTACCTTTATTAGACCTTCCCTTTTCCTCTACTGCCAACTTATTTCTGATTTATCTGTTTGGGGCTACAAAAACAGATGTTCAGGTTTGTTAAAATTATGTGTAAAACAAGATGGTCCTGAGAAAATGTTATGAATTAAGCATATAAGCTTTAATACCTGAATGTCCAACCTCAAACATCTATTTAAACTACTCAGGATCCTTTTGGTGCCTTTATGTTATGTTTTGTTTTACTTTGTTTGTATTCAAGGTTGAGACTATCAGGGGTCATCTCTGACTATGTGAGGTATTCACATAATCTGAAATGTTATTTGGCACTATACATTTGCTGTCATGTCTTTCCTAGAACTGTGACTGACACAGAGTAAGGGCTTAACAAACATTTATTGTGAGAATAATATATTGATGAGTGAAGACAGGACATGCAGTTTCTGTCCTGCAAAATTGAGCTACCTGCCCAGGTCAGCAGAAGACACATATAAGTATTAACTTAGAATGATGTGAGTAAAAGCCAATGATGCTGGTATCATTTTGCAGGGGTCACAAACCCAAGGTCAAGGGCAACACTGGCCAGCACAACCTTTTGTTTTATGTCAGTGCCTGTGGATCATGCATGAACTCCCTAGTTCACTGGCCTCATCACTGCTTTGTTGTTTCACACTTGGCCAAGTCATATTTAGGTTACCTGTTTCATATACCCTGAGGGTGTTTGGATTTTCAGGTCCCTGAGTTGCTGTCTTATATTCTTACCATACAAGGTAGTACTAGATGGTGAGAAACATGTTCAAAACCCAAACTCTTGATTCCCATCCAGTCCCAAGCCTCCCTTCCGCCAGCCTTCCCCAACTCAGTAAATGTGCCCTTTCAAATGCTGAAAACCATAGGGCTGTTCCTCTCTTTTGTTCATATCTGCCATTCACTCTGTCAGCAAATAATACTACCTTTGAAAGATATTTAGAATTTAAGTATTTCTCATTACTCTCATTGCTACTACCTTGGTCCAAGCTATGATCACCTCTAGCCCAGATTATTGTAATAGCCCCTGACTGGTCAATCTGCTTCCACACATGTGCTCTTACACTTCTCCCCATAGGGAGATCCCTTTACTTTGAAGGTAAATCACAGCAGATCTCTATTCAAAATGCCCTATTAGTTTTATGTCTCACTCAGTGTAAAAGCTGAGGTCCTCTCCATGGCCGGTAGGGCCAATGCCTTCCTTTCCCCCACTTCTCCAACCACCTGTCTTACTGCCTTCCTCTTTGTTTGCTATGGACCATATACACTGGCCTCCTATTGTGCTGGAACATCCCCAATGCTCCCATCTAATGGCCCTTGCACCTGCTTTTTCTTCTATTTGGACCCTCTCCCATTCGATAACCAAATGACTCATTTCCTTTTCTCCTTTTGGTGGGTGCCCAAATGTCCCCATTTTGGATAAGCCTTCCACAACTACCCTAGCTAAAATAGCATCCCCACATCATCTTCTAGCCCCTTTACCCTGACTGATTTTCTTCACAACTCCTTACCTGATATTAAATATTTATTAGTCTGCCTCCTCCTTCAAGAATGTAATCTCTTCCGGAGGGGAGGGACTTTGTTCATTATTGTATCTCAAATGTGTAGGAAAAAAGCCAGTTTTATTGGCCCAATCAACATTTCTTTAATGAACAAATACATGAATAAGTGAAAGCAAAAAGTAGCAAAGAGATTTATTTATGCAAGAAATATTTATTATGTGTTAATGTGCCACACACTGTCCTGGGCCCTTGGAATGCTTCAGTGAACAAACCAGGAGAAAGGTGCTCTTGTGGAGTCAGCATTAGCAATGAACAGAGATGAAGAGAGCAGACAAGGAGGCAGCCCAGGACAGTGGTTCACAGCCCAGACTCTGATGTCAGCTCACTTGGCTTTGAGTCTCCTCCCTGCCACTTACCTGACTCTCTTGAACAAGTCACTTAAGCCTTTTGATGCTTCAGTTTCTCTCCATCTGTAAATTTGGGGTGACCTCTCTATTGCTTAGTGTTGGTGAGAATTATGAGACACAGTGCACATAAAACATTTGACATGTGGCAAGAATTCAATAAATATTGAACATCATTAGAGCAAATGAAGACATGGAAGCCAAACAGTAATGGCTTCGAGATGAATACAATCCACAAAAGGTTTTGTGAGAAGACCAAGGTGACCTGGTGCTTGAAGCTGTAGTACTGTGTTTAGTACATCTATGTTCAACACAAGGAAAAGAAGCCAGTTCAAAGAAAAGGTGCATAGAGGCAAGTCAAACTGAATGACTCACTCTGTGCTAATCTGCTCTGTACCTAGAGCATGGACAAATGGAAGAGTCATGTGACAGCAGTTTTTGTGTTGCTGTGGCACAAAAGCCAGTAAATTTACTCCTATCTTGTTGAAGGAAAAGAACATTTATATTGAAAGGGTCTATTTTACTGCTTTTCCTTTCCTTCAGAGAAACAACCAAAAAGAAGAGAGATTCATAAAATTTATTTTACTAACTGTAAAAAGTAGAATTGAGAGCATAGAATTAAATGGAATTGTACTAAGAGGATGTTGAAGTTCCTGATAACGTAACAAAAGTCCCTTTTCGGTTTTTTGTTTGTTTCTTTGCTTTGTTTTTGTTTTGCTGAAATGTCCTTTAAAAGCACTGTATGGAAAATCACCATAGGTGTTGCTAGTTCATCTAAAATACAATCATGTATGGGAACATAGAGTTTCCTCTGGGAGAGCAGCTCTGTCATAACTGGAAATAAACTATGGCAATAGCCAAGTTTTTTTTCTTTTTCTCAGCATAGTACACCTGAATTTCAAGCAGAGCTAAAGGAGAGTCTAAATCATAAAATACACATGGTCATCTATGTGTATATTTCAAATCTCTTGAATATTTATAAAGCTGAAGTTTTTGGAGATACAGAGTTCAAAGGATTCTCTGAATGGTGTCAGACACTTCTACTCTAACTCTGAGTTATTTGATTATAGCCAGAATTTACATGTAGGACAAAAATCTTACAACAAATATTGCAAAAAAAGAAAAAGAAAGCATTAGCAAATCTATCCATGGTCAGCCTTGGTGAGAATTCTCTTGCATTAGTTATGCCCAGGATACCTTGACCATCCATTTAGCCAAAAGTAGTCCATGCCTGGGGCATGACCATGGAGGGAAAAGGCAGATGTGCCAGGGAGGGACTCCAGGTGGCCCTGTGCATTGCCTCACCCACTAAGGGCTTGGAACTCACTTTGGAAAAATGGCAGAATGAGCACCTGCAGTCTTAGATCATTCTTTCCTGGATCTCAGCCTGACTACCACTAGCCAAGCTGCTCTAAAGAACCATCTGGAGATGTGACTATTCTTCTAAACAACTTCTTAAGGCAAAGACAGACCCAAGGGGTGTTGGAGGGCAGGTGATGGTGGCTGATCTCTACTAAGCATCTTATGAACTGATTACAAAAGGCAACTTCGAACTTTGAGTTTGTTTATTATATATTTTACTTGCACTGGAAAGAAGTGAAAAGGGTTACAATGTGTTTTAGCTTGTTCATTCTATATTTTGTCATTTAGAATTTTTATATTTTAAGTCAAATTGATAATCCTTTTCATATTTTTCATTTTGGTTTTATTTGGAGCATAAAGTTGGAAAACTAGTTAACAATATATAAAAGGTTGATGAGTACATACCACCAACCCAGCAGTTCTACTTCTGTGGCTATATTCTAGAGAAACTGCTGTGTAAGTGCACGGGCAAACACATAACAAAGGTGTTTTTTGAGTTTTGTTTTTAATAGCAAAAATTTGGGAACAATCTAAATGTCACTGAATAGGGAAATGGATAAATAAATTGAAGCAAGGTATAGAATGTTCTTACAATGCTACAGCAAAGACTGAATCAATCAAACCTGTTTCCCCTTCTGGGGTAAGTCATTTTACACTAATGAAAATGGGTGATAAATTTCAGTCATTATTTAATGAGTGGTTTGTTAAGTGTTAAGTACTATGCTAGGTGCTATGGGTACAGTAGGATAGAACACCTGCCTTCCTGAAGATTATAGCCTTGCCATTTTTGTACCTTACTAATCAGAGTATGATCTTGAAATTAATTTCAGGATATCATTTGATTATTTTGCCAGACGGTTTGGTCTCAGAGCCTATTATTAAATCTCACTGATAAATATTCAAATTGATGTCAAATGATTTTACTGAGAAAAGAGCAAATCCTTGACTTTTGATTCAACTTTGGCTTCTCTGATTTCTAATGCCTCCTTCCTTTCTAGGCCTAGGTGCCATACTGCCGGTCCTCCTGAAGGTCTCACCATAAGGAGAAAGGAGAATTGACAAAAATCACTCCCCCTAAATCTTTCTAGGGACTTATTAACATATTGCTCCAACCCCAACAGCAGGTATCACTAATGGTATTGCAAGTATTAAATTCTTATATCTACCCCTCAGAATTCTTCTCTTTCATTTATGCCACCAATTCTCAGCTCCAGCTGAACATTAGAATCACCGGGAGAATTACTCTAAAAGACACTGATGTCTGAGCCCCAATCAAGACCAATGAAATCAGAATCCTCAAGGGTAGAGCCTGGAACTAAGAATTTCTAAAAGCTCATGGTGCAAGCTTAATTGGCTGCCATGTTTGAGATTAATCAACATATCCATCTCAAGTAAAATCCTACAGTCATCTGACACACAAACAACCACAGAGGAACAACTATGAAGTTGTGAAGGCAGTTTTAAAATCATGATGGTGGGGCGCCTGGGTGGCTCAGTCAATTGGGCGTCTGCCTTCAGTTCAGGTCATGATCTCAGGGTCCTGGGATCAAGCCCCATGTTAGGCTCCCTGCTAGGTGGGGAGCCCGCTTCTCCCTGTCCCTCTGCCCCTCCCCCTGCTTATGCTCTCTTTCTCTCAAATAAATTAATTAATTAATAACATCACGATGGTATTCATCTGAAAAAGTTAAGATTGGGAAAGTGATTAAGAGAGAGCAGGTTCTGGAGACTAGGTAAGTTTGTGTCATTGCTGCACACACTAGCTGTATGAGCGTGTACATCAATCCCTGGGCCTGTAAAATGGGGACAAGAGCAACACCTACCTCTTATAAGACCATGACAAATATTAAGTACTTAGAAAAGTGTCTGCGCATTACCATTATATCCTTCCAGAGTTGCTTCAAATTTTGCTTACTCTCTAAAGTTTCCCTTGAGTCCCTGAGAAGAGTAAATTGCTCCATTCTCTGGCCCCACGCACCCTCCAATGAGACTAGTATTATTCACCTATTTATCACTTGGCACTGCAGTTGATGTAATTTTTTGTCTGTCTCCCCTTATGACAGTTTTTTGTCAAGTATGATGAGGCATTTCACACTAAGGAAGATTATTTTATCACTAAGGAAATAAACATCAATCCTTATTTTACTGAATTTTTATCACCCTCCCCTATTTTAACTCTCTGAGAAAGTAGAAGCCCCCAGAAGAGAACTCCTACAAGCTCCCACCACCACCTCTATCCACCAGCTTCATCAGTGCCAATACATCCTGCCTTCCCTGTCACCATGGGTGAACAATCCACTCTCCTGGTAAAGGCCACCCCTTCCACCAGTCCATGAGGTCTCATCCATTCTTGTCTACTGAGACAACTGCCTCTGGACTTGACCAACATCAGTAGAGAGTCTGGTATTTGGTCATGCCTCAGAACCTAGAGGCTACTCTGGACTGGACAGGGACACTGGAGTTCTGTAAAAATCACCCATTGCCTAGGTACTACTCATTAAAAATAAAGAAAAACCCTATACCCCACAGGACCTCAACTTTAATATTAACTTTGATGTTAATATTAATTTGGGGGCCATTATACAGCCATTAACATTAATGTTAATAGCAGCTAAAGAAAAACAAGACTTAGCCAGAGTTTGTGAGTCTTAGTAGCTGTGCAAATTTCTAATCAAGGTAAACTTCCTGAGCTTCAGTTTCTCTTTTGTAAAATACATTACTGTAAGGATTAAATGATAGTTTAACAATTCTGACACATAGTAAGTACTCAGTAAATATCAGCTATTAGTATTGATTTATCTGTTTTTCCTTAAGTATTTCTTCCTTAGAGAGCCCTTCCCTAACCACACTGTCTTAAATAATATCAGTCATATCTTACCCTTCAGCCTTTATTTTCTTCATAGACCTTATCACTAACGTGTGTGTGTGTGTCTGTGTGTGTGTGTGTGAGCTCTGTCTTCCCTATTGTAAGTAAACATAAGGACAGGGATGTTGTTGGTTCACTGCTAGGTCAGGAATGGTGTGTGTCTAGCACATGATAGGCACTTAATAAATATTTATTGAATAAGTAAATGAATGATTATATTCCATATGCTCATAATTTAGGCAGAAGCATGCTAAAATCACCTGAAATAAAAGACAACTTATTTTTAAAAGTTAGTAAACCATTCCAGTTTTTACCACCTCATACTGGTGAGAAATACTTTCTTATGACAACTAAATTACTAACATTAAGAAATAATTTATGGCAAATCTTTTTTTTATTATTTATGGCAAATCTTAATTTCTTTCCATTCACTCTCTAGTTTATGGATTGGAGAACTACTGATCACTATCTTCCCAGTGACCATTTTTGAGTTAATGAGCATTAATAAATTCCTCCTCAGCCTCCTCATTCCTGACCTGAGAAATTTCAGTGTCTTTACTTTCTAATAATTAAAATACATGGTTCTATGTGGTTCTCTTCTGAATCGCATCCAAAATCTTCACATCTCTCTTTGGTTTGGAGTTCAGAATTGGAAAGAGTGTTTTATTACTGACCACTGCAAAGTATTAATTGCTGAATTACCTCATAAGTTCTACTAGGGTTCTCCTATTTAAATATCCAGGAATCACGCTTTTGTATTTTACTGAGTTACATCACTGACTTGTGGTCAGCATGTTATTCACAATGACCTCAGGAACTTTTTCTGCCCAACTTCTACATACCCAGCCCATCCTCATCTGTTGAACAAGGAGTTTATTTTGCTACCTACGTTTTTCCCTTTTAACTGAGCTTCATTCTGTCTTAGGCCACTGTTTTAGCCTGAATTGTGTCCCCCCAAAATTTATATGTTGGAGTCCTAACCCCCCACTAACTCAGAATGTGACGATATTTGGTGATAGGGTCTTTAAGGAGGTAATTAAGGTAAAATGAGGTCATTAGGGTGGGCCCTACTCCAGTATGACTCACAGAGGGAAACCCATGTGACGACAGAGAGAAGGCAGCCAATCTGCAATTCAAGTCGGCCTCAGAAGAAACCAACCCTGCCAACACCTTGATCTCTGACTTCTAGCATCGAGAACTATAAGAAAACAAATTTCTGTTATTTAGGCCACCCAATCTGTGGTACTTTGTTATGGCAGCCTTAGCAAGCTAATACAGCCACTTTTCCTATTTACCGAGCGTATTTTGAATTCTGATACTGTCTCCCTACACTCTGCTTGCAAAGTGCGATTTGCTCTTCTGCATTTAACCTCTGTCACTGTGTTCTCTTCTGGGTTTCTGAAAATTAATTTTGGAAGGAAAACACCCAAAAGAGAATGGGCACCAAGTTTGTTGCTCAGGATAGGCTCACGGAAGGTAAATTAAACTTTAGTCTTGGTTCCAGTTCATACTTCACTACTCTGAGGGATATTTGGAAAAGTACCCACGAGCAGGTCCGGTCATTAGTGACTTACCTCAGTAAACCCAATGGACACTTTTTGCAGACCCTGTCTGTTTTTATTTTAACCCTCTGGGAGCACTTGATATTGACAATCATTCCTCCTTTTTTGAAATAGTCTCTTCCTTTGCCACAGTGCTCTTTTCTGGTCTTCCTCCTGTCCCTCTGACTGCTATCCCACTACTGTTTGGTTTCCCTCTCCTTCAGCAACTCTTCAAAATGCCAGTTTTATTTAGGAATCTGCCTTTGCCCCACATCTCACTTAACACATCTCTCTCACATCAGCCACTTCTGTAGCTCTCCGTCCCCATTATAAGTGGTACCCTATGCCCTGAACTTCTCCAAATACTTTGTCTCTTCCCAATATTTAATTTCCCTGTGACCCATTCTCAACAGGATTCTGTTGTTTTTTAATATGCCAATTTCATTTATGCAATCATCCACTCATTTATTTTCTCAGTAACTATGTACAAGGTGTTATGTGCCAGGCACCATTCAAAGCACTGAACTACAATGACCAAATGAGACTCATTCACATTTTACCAGAAGCCTTCAGTTCCCAAGTCCAAAAGAGTAAGTAGGAATAATAATAGTTTACTTTTGTTACAGTTTACATAATGTGCATGTACAAATAAATGATAGATAGATGGTAGATAGATAGATAGATAGATAGATAGATAGATAGATAGATGATAGATAAAATACCATGTGATGCTCATAACAGTTCCATGAAATAGATTGGACAGATACCATTTTAACCTCAGGAAAGTCAAGTTCATTGATTCTGACAAAATTATCTTTATTTTTATTTTTAATTTTTTTACATTTTATTTATTCATTTGGGACACAGAGATAGAGAGAGAGAGAGCATGAGCAGGGGGAGAGGCAGAGGGAGAGGGAGAAGCAGGCTCCCCACTGAGTCAGGAGCCCGATGCGGGGCTCCATCCCAGGACCCTGGGATCATGACCTGAGCCGAAGGCAGATGCTTAATGACTGAGCCACCCAGGTGCCCCAAAATTATCTTTTTTTTTAAAAATAAAGATGCATTTCTCTTCTATTTTAATAATAAAAGTAAACATAATAGGGGCACCTGGGTGGCTCAGTCGTTAAGCATTTGCCTTCGGCCCAGGTCATAATCCCCGGTGCTGGGATGGAGCCCCACATCAGGTTCCTTGTTCAGCGGGGAGTCTGCTTCTCCCTCCCCCACTCCCCCCTGTTTGTATTGTCTCTCTCAATGTCAAATAAATAAATAAAGTCTTTATAAAAAAGTAAAGATAATATATCTAAATAGCATACTACATTTCAGTTCTATTAATTGTTGTAAGAGCAAATTGCCACAAAAGTAAAACCTGGATAAACTTTATCTCTTAGCTTTTGGAATGATTAGCATGAAAATGGCTTGTAGCAAATGCTAAGTAAAAAAGGCTAGAATTATAAATAAAACCTTTCATTTTTTATCTTTTTTAAAAGATTTTATTTATTTAAGGCAGAGAGAGAGAAGAGAGAGCATGAGTAGGGGGCAGAAGGGGAGGGAGAAGCAGGCTCCCTGCTGAGCAATGAGCTCAATGTGGGGCTCGATCCCAGGACCCCAGGATCATGACCTGAGCCAAAGGCAAAAGCTTAACCGACTGAGCCACCCAGGTGCCCCTAAATAAAACCTTTTAAATAAATTTATTCCTCATCTCATAAAAAATGGCAAAGTCTCTTTTTTCAGGGTGTTAATTTTCTGTTGTTTCTATAACAAAATACCGTAAACTTAGTGGCTTAAAAAACACAAATTTAGTATCTTTCAAATATGGAAGTCAGAAGACCTACAATCAATGTATTGGCAGGCTATACTGTGGAAGCCTTAGGAGAGAGTTTCTTTTCTTGCCTTTTCCACACTTTAGAGGCCACCAGCCTCCTTGGCTCATAGACCTATTTCTCCATTTTCAAGGACAGCAGAGCAGCATCTTCAGTCTTTCTCACCTCCGCTTCCACCATCACATCCCCTCCTCATCTCTGACTCTCCTATCAGGCATCTCCTCCCTCTTTTCAGGGCCTTGTGATGAGGATAACCTAACAACATATTGAAATTTCCTTACAACTAGTTTTGTTTTTGGATTTTCAAAAAAGCTTAGAAATTATTCTCAATTAAAATAGTTTTTCTCCAATTATTAAAAAAATTACTAGAATTTCATTTATGAAGTGATCAAATTTACTAATAATAACCTTTCATTATAAGTTTTATAGAAGGATTTAAAGGTACCAGAGGATTGACTAGATAAAGTTGATAGGTAGCAATTGAATGTTGTACTTTCTTCCAATGAGCCTTTTGATATATTTTTTAAAAAAATTTTTGAGCATAGTTGACACACAATGTGACATTAGTTTTGGGTGTACAGCCTGTGATTTGACAAGTCTATCATTATGCTATATGTTCACCACAGGTGTAGCTGCCATCCGTTCACTATACAATGCTTTTACAGTACCACTGACTATATTCCCTATGCTGTACCTTTCATCCCCATGACTTACTCATTCCATAACTGGAAGCCTATATCTCCCACTCCTCTTCACCCATTTTGCCCATCCCTCCACTCTCTCCCCTCTGGGAACCATTAGTTTGTTTTCTATATTTATACGTCTGACTCTGCTTTTTGTTTGTTTATTCATTTGTTTTCTTAGATTCCACATATGAGTGAAATCATATTTGTCTTTCTCAGTCAGATTTATTTCACTTAACATAATACCCTGGGTCCATCTATGTCTGACAAAAATGTCCTGCTAAAAATCGGTAGATCAAGACTTGAGCCTAAGTCTTTTGGCTCCTAAACTAGTACTGATTCCTTTCCACTCCAAACACTATGCCAGACCTAGGTGTAAGGGCATCTGGAAATCTAGAGGGAGAATGGAGCGTCCATGGTATATTGGTTTCCTATTACTGCTGTAAAAAATTACCATAAACTTGGTAGGTTAAAACAATGTGCATTTATTCTCTTACCTGGAGGTCAGAAGTCCAAAATGAACCTCACTGGACTAAAGTCAAGGTGCCTTCAGGACTGCATTCCTCCAGAGGCTGCAGGGGGAGTATATGTTCCCTTGCTTATCCCAGCTTCTGGAGGTTGTCCTCATTGCTAGGTTCACAGCCCCTCTTCTCATCACTGTTTCTACCACTGCTTCCATCATTACATTGCCTTCTCCCTCTTATGTCAAATTTCCCTCTAGCTCCTTTTAGGGAGCTTGTGATTACATCATTGGGCCCACCTAAATAATCCAGGATAATCACCCCATCTCAAGATCCTTAACTGAATCACCTCTGCCAAGTCTCTTCTCCCACATAAATCAATACTCACAGGTTTCAGGGGTTAGGACCTGAATATCTTTGGTAGCCATTATTTGGCCTACCACACATGATATCCTTTAAATTGTACATTTAGGGAACTACATCTTTTTAATAAAAAGTCACTCCAGGCCCAGCCTCCCTTTTCCACTTCCCCACATCCAGATAGGTTAATCACTGCTTCATTCATTCAGCCAACAAATGTGGAGCTCCTCTGTGTGTTAGGTACCATGCAAAGTATTGGGGTTATAACAAAAGATGATGATAGTAAAGGAATGTATAAGATATGATTAGAGCTTATTTTGCCTGAGTGACTCAGCAAAAGTTTTCCCAGACATGGAATTAATTGAACTAAGTGTTGAATGGCAGTAGGAGTTTGCCAGGCAACTTGAAAGAATTATAGGCAAAGGGACAGAAACTGTCCAAGCCCACAAGTGTGAAACCCACAGTGTATTCCAAGAACTACAAGTAGTTGTTCAAAGTGTGTGTGTGTGTGTGTGTGTGTGTGTGTGTTAGGAATCACAGATATCTCACATAGAGATGGTTAATTATAAGGAATGACATTCTTTTTTCAGGCAGTTTATTCATTTATTTTAACAAGAAACATTTTAATTTCTCTGAAAAATTCTAATTTTGCTATGTCTCTATCAAATGCCACAGTATTTTTATTTCAGTAGTTAGCAATAGAAAGAAAAGCTCTATCTCATTGAATACACACAAAAACCTTTGAGTAGGTAGTTATGTTAAAGGCTAAACTGATAAAACAAGCTTAACAAGCATTCTCTATCTCTGAACTGAAATTTTGCTGTTTCAAGGGAAAATGTCTTTGACTGATAGACATTTACTCTTTAATTCTACCACACATAATAAAGGGAAAGAGGCCAAAATGATAAGCAAAGGAAATCCAAATTTATAAAGAACCATTTAAATAAGAAATGAGGTTGGCATAAAATGTGTCCTATTCTAATTTTTGAACGCAAAGCTTTTGCTCTTTCAGGACCTAGGATCAGGCTTCAACATTAAAAATACTTGCATTTTACTTAATTTACTTGCTTGTGTGAAATAATTTTGGGGTCAATATGCACTTGACTTGGCTCATCAAACCATTTGCCTGGAAAAATAGTCAAAGAAGTATTTTGAAATTTTCATGGCTCTGTGTGTGTGTGTGTGTGTGTGTGTGTGTGTGTGAGAGAGAGAGAGAGAGAGACAGACAGACAGACAGACAGACACAGACACAGAGAGATGAAAGGAAAGGCAGTCTTTATTTCTCAATAATATTTGGGGATTTTTTTCATTAAATTTTTGTCCTTTGAGGTAATATACTATAATATGTTATTAAACAGAATAGTTGAATGCTAGAGCTAAACTATTATTTTTGAGTAAAATTAATGGATTTTACTTAACTATCTTAACTCATCTACATAGATAGTCAAGGATTCCAGAATGTAGTTATTTCCTTCCTTCCTCTCTGTCCCCCCCTCATCACTATATCTTTTCACTGCCTTTTCTCAGGTCTCCCCATAGTAAATAAAAACCTCCTACCACCATCAAAACAATCAAATAGCTTCTTTTGATTGTGTTAATCTTCTCCTCAACTTGATTGGCAGTGTTTTTTAACTCATTTGTCCTTGTAGTCTCCCCTTCCTCACCACCTACTCCTATCTGAACATCTTGTATAATTTGTCCCTGATACACCACTAAAACTGCCCTTTAAATAATTTGTATTCTTAATCACCATATGTGATCGCCTTGCCTCAGTTTTTATTCTTCTGAACTTCCCTGGCATTTGATGATAAAATTTTATTATTCATTTGACATCCTTACACTGCATTATATTGGTTCTCCTCACTCTCTTTGCTCCTTTTTCTGACTCCTGCAAGCCTCTACAAGTAGGAGTTTCTCAAAGTTCTCTCTCTCTTTAAAACATTATTTTGAGTTGATAGATGTCTTGGCTCTTTCCATAGTTTGGCTGTTGTGGATTTTGCTGCTATAAACATTGGGGTGCACATACCCCTTCGGGTCACTACATTTGTATCTTAGAGCCAAGATGTCCATCAACAGATGAATGGATAAAGAAGATGTGGTATATATATACAATGGAATATTATGCAGCCATCAAAAAAACCCCGAAATCTTGCCATTTGCAATGACGTGGATGGAACTAGGGGGTATTATGCTAAGCGAAATAAGTCAATCAGAGAAAGACATGTATCATATGATCTCACTGATATGAGGAATTCTTAATCTCAGGAAACAAACTGAGGGCTGCTGGAGTGGTAGGGGGTAGAAGGGATGGGGTGGCTGGGTGATAGACATTGGGGAGGGTGTGTGCTATGGTGAGCGCTGTGAATTGTGTAAGACTGTTGAATTACAGACCTGTACCTCTGAAGCAAATAATACATTATATGTTAAAAAAAAAAAAGATGATAGTAGGAAGGGAAAAATAAAGGGGGGGAAATCGGAGGGGGAGACGAACCATGAGAGACTATGGACTCTGAGAAACAAACTGAGGGTTCTAGAGGGGAAGGGGGTGGGGGGATGGGTTAGCCTGGTGATGGGTATTAAAGAGGGCATGTATTGAATGGAGCACTGGGTGTTACATGCAAACAATGAATCATGGAACACTACATCAAAAACTAATGATGTAATATATGGTGATTAACATAACATAATAAAATTAAATTTAGAAAAATTATTTTGAGGATCTCATCCACTCACACAGTTTCAAATGTTAAGGGAAGATGGCTTCCCATTTTCCATCCATCTTAGCCTCTGCTCCAACCTCAAACTTATGTCCAAAACCAAACACATCTTCCACTAAAGCCAATCATGCCTTGAGATTTCCTCTGACTAATGAGGCAACCATTTTCCCAGTACAAATTAAAAGCCTTGAAAATTTCTGTATCTTTTCCCTCTCCTCCAACTAATGAGCTACCAAGCTCCATGGGGTCTACTGCCCTATACCCCATTCACCATCTCATTTGCACTATCACTCCTTCAATTCAGCCTCACACTGCCTTTTCCCTGCACTGTTGTCCTAGTTTCCTAATAATCTTGCTCCTTCATTCTCTTCATTTTGTAATCAGACCTTAGCCACTGCCAGCTGTGAGTCTGTGCAGAAGCCTTCAATGGTCCTGCACTGCCTACTAAACTAAATCTGAACGAAGTGGTCTTAAACTGCATCAGTTACACTATGATGTCTAAAATAAGAACAAGAGGGGTAGGAGACTGCTCCACTGCACATTAATGTGATCAGAATTGTGTCCTGTGGAGGCGTTTCACCTCAAGGGAGATATAAGAAACAAGAGTTCAATCAGAGTACAGTGACGAGGATGGGGAAAGATCTATGATCATGTCATATAACAAGTGGTTAAAGAAGTGGAGATATTTTGGCCACAAAAATCACAATTTTATTTATTTACTTATTCATTTATTTATTCATTTATTATTTTTTTAAGGATTTTACTTATCTATTTGAGAGAGTGAGTGAGAGAGAGAGAAAGAGCACAAGTGGGGGAGGGACAGAAGGAGAAGCAGACTTGCTGAGCAGGGAGCCCAACTCAGAACTCTATCCCAGGACCCCGGGATCACTACCTGAGCTAAAAGCAGACACTTAACCAACTGAGCCACCCAGGTGCCCCAAGAATCACAATTTAAAAAAAAAAGACACTCGACCTCAATATTTTGGTAACTGCCATTTGGAAAAGGACTTCTTTTGTTCCATGCGGCCATAAGGGGTAGAATTTGAACAATTAAGTGGAAGCTATAAGAAAAATGATTTAGCTCAATATAAAGCAAAAATAGAACTAAACAAAGTTGGGACAGGAACTCTTAAGAGATAGCAGATTCTCTGTAACAGAGGTTGTTATTTAAATTGGATGCATTTCTGAGAATGTTATAGCATTGATTCCAGAATATAATTCTTTCAGTCATATGATTGTTTGTGTAGCTTTTCCTTAGCCTGGAATACAAGACCAACCCACTTTTCTAGGTTTTCCTCTTAATTTTTATACATGTCCATGCAGTTCCCTATGTGTAATTTCCTTGACTTACAGTTCTGTCAAAATTTTATCCATTTTTCAATGGCCAAATCCTATGTTACCTTTTCTAGGAAAATCTCTCTCTTCCTATCTTAGATACCACCATGAATAGATGAGTTGTTCTTCTATTCCAAAGCTTCAGTGCTTCATTTATCCATTTAAGGCACTTAATCATCATATTCATGTTATTTGTGTATATTTCTCCTTTTACCTAATAGGATGTCAACTTCATGAGGCAGAAATTACCTTTATATTGATATATCCTCTCTATAGGACCTTATATGATAGAATCCCTTTCTTTATTCAGCCAATGTATATTTCTTTTACTTTAGAACTAAAAGACTAGAGTAAATCATTTCTTAGAAGACTTTTAACAAAAAAAATCTATAAATCTGGTTCTAGAACTTATTTAATAATGAATGTACAAAAGCCTTCTTGTCCCCTCCTACTGTGAGTATAAAGAGTCAGATATACTGCTATCAAACTGGTTTTGTAAGAAAGTTTCTTAAATCTGACTTTGAAATGTAGGTAACTTTATTTTTCAAGAATTTTTGCACCATCCTTATTGAGATAGTCAACACATGTTCCTGGTAGAATTTTGAACATTAAAAGAATTGTCCATCTGGTTTTATTTTTATGAAATTAAGTGACACTAAACCAGAGCTCCACAAAGTTAAATGTTACATAATGAAGAACATCAAAAAAGTAAACAGTGAACTCTGGCAAGGCTTATGAAAGGGAACATCTTATTGTGATATATCAGAAGTTTTTACCACTTGTTTATCTCTACCCTTTCTTTCTGCTCTTTATAGCATATAGAACATTTCCATTGGTGCTGATATCTGTCTGGCAAATCTCTGCCAAGAGTCCAGATGTTTTTTTCAGTGTGATTTTACAGAAACTTGTGTTGTCCAAATTTCAGAAGTGCCGTTAGACTAGGTTAGATAAAACAAGAGGGAAAAAAAAGCAGAGCAATTTACATTGAAAACTAAGCCTAAATTCTTTATTTGTTTCAACTGCTTTTGTTTCTCTTTTTTTCTTTCCCATCTGTGCTCAGTTCTCAAGTGACTCAAGGGGACTAAAAGCCAAATTATGAGGTGAAAGCATGACTTTGGCCTCCAGGAAAATCCAAATATATGAGAATCTAGTAAGACAGTTTCACCAGGTCAGAGTGTCTTTTGCTTTTGGTAAAGGACACTTCTTAGGAAACAATCTTCTGAATCTTTTAACTCTCAGCCTTTAGAAGCCCCTTAGAATAAGCCTGAGAGAAAGCTCTTCCATGTGGGTCTGAGGCAAATGTGACACTGCCAAGAAAAGGAAGACCTGTGACTCCCTGACCACTTCAGCCCCTCAGAAATTAACAAAACTCAGTGATTTCCCTCTAAGCATATCTTATGCTTTCTACTACATTGCCCTTCTTTCCTCTGACTTCCTCTTCCCTCTCAGCCTAAAGAGGAGAAAGTCAGAATGATGTGGTCCAAAAACAGTCAACAAGAAGGCTGTAGGTATATTCTTTTTCAGTTGGATGCATGACCTAAAAAAGAAAAATTTAGGATTAACAAGTTGCAACCTGAGTCATGTTGTCCAATTACAAGTCTGATTTCATCCTATTCTGATAGATTTATGAAGAGGTTAAAAGATTTTAAAATTTAATATGGTTGCTCTCCTCTTTCTGGTATTATTAATTAATTAGAATAAATTTCTAGATATAAAAGGAGCATGGTTAGAAACAATCAAACTTATTGACATTATTACCTGAAACATGCTTTCTAACATTCTAGCATAGGCATTAAGATGTTGGCCAACCATTCAGAAAAGAACTAATGTGGTTTTCAGCAAAAGTGGAACATGAGGACTGATGATTACATATTGATTTTCTTTTCTTTATAAACTTGTATCTTGTGTTCCAAAGGCATTAGCTTTGTTTTGCAGGAGAATTGAATCTTCTCTGGGGTTTTAATCCCCACACATGTACCAGCTCTCTAGAAACGTGGGTAGGTTAAGTGGTGGCTGTTTTAGGCTGAGCCTTAGTGTGTAACATGTCTGCCAGCGCAGGGACTCACAGAGTAAGCAGATGTGGGGTACTGCACAGTGAATAATTGCTTTATGCCATCTATGGTCCCTTCAGTCTAATTTGTGGGCTAGAAACATTTTTATAATTATTCCATGTGGAATATTCCTGCTATAAAATTCTAAACCTCATAATCCCTTCTTGGAAATATGTCAGGTACCTGAAACATCAAAAAAATAATCAGATCCTTTATGTTTAAAAAATTTATAAAATGAAATATATAACATATTAAAAAACTATATACAGGCATATGTAATTTTAACAAAAATAAGTAAAATGGACAAAATTATATCTATCACCGAAGTACAGAGATAGAACAAGCAGAACATTAACAAAGCTTTGAAGTCACCTATGTATCCATTCCCAGTGCCAGCCCCTAATAGGACCCTTCAACCATTATCCCAAGTTTTGTGTTTATCAATTCCTTGCTTGACTTTGTAATTTTACCACTTATGTATGCATCTCTAACATGTATGCCTATATGTGTGTTATATAATTTTTTAAGTTTTCAATATTACATAAAAGATATACTTTTTTACCGGTAACTTGTTTTCCTTAATATGTTTATGAGAGCCATTCATGTAGATTTGTGTAGCTCTAGTTAATCTATTTTTGACCGTTTTCAGATGGATTAAGTGGTTTTTGTATATGTGGAAATGTTATTCCTTCTCCTAACGATCAACATTTGGGTTGTTTGCAAAATTTTGCTGTCATAACTGATGTTTCTGTGATTATCCTTATACACGTATCTTGAATAGTTATTGCTGGTTTGTAGGGAATACATGTGTTAGCTCTGCTAGATAATGCCCCAGTTGTTTTTTAATTTGGTTTCTAGCAGCATATAGGAATTTCTGTTCTTCCATAGCTTCACCAAGATACTGTCGATGGGATCTCATTGTATTTTTAATTTTTATTGCCCAGTTACTAATGTTGAGCATATTTTTTATGCTTAATGACCACTCAGTTCTGATTTTTTGCACATTTTCCTATTGGAATGTTTCACTTTTACCTATTGATATACAGGCTTTCCTCCCATTTTAATTGTGAAATATAATAGTATATAAACAAAGCTATATGAAACATCTATGTACAATTTAATAAATAATTTCAAGGTACAACTTAATAGATAATTTCAAGGAAATATTCATGTAAGTACAACCTACATCAAGAAATAAACATTTCCAGGGGGCGCCTGGGTGGTTCAATTGTTAAGCGTCTGCCTTTGGCTCAGGTCATAGTCCCTGGGTCCTGGGATTGCCCCACATCGGGCTCCCTGCTTGGCGGGAAGCCTCCTTCTCCCACTTCTCCCACTCCCCCTGCTTGTGTTCCCTCTCTCGCTGTGTCTCTCTCTGTCAAATAAATAAATAAAATCTTAAAAAAAAGAAAAAAAAAAGAAATAAACATTTCCAGGACCCCAGAAGCTCCACATGTCCTTCTCTAATTCAGTGATATCTTTTGCTCCAGAGGAAACCATCATCTTGATTTTTCTGACAGTCATTTCCTTGCTTCTCTTGATAGTTTTATCATCTAGATATCTATTTCTAAACAATATAGTTTAATATGCTCTATTTTGAAATTTATACTATACATATTCTTCTAGGTTTTGCTTCTTTCTTTATTTTTTGGGGGGAGGTTACTTCTTTAGATCAACATTGTTTGTGAGACTTAGCCTGATCTCATATCCTATCTTGAAGGGTATAGCATTTGTGGTCCATCTTACTGCAGGCCAATAGCTTTGCCTATAATTCAAATTAACAATGGATTAGCAGTTGAAATTTCAATAAACCTAAAAAAAATAACATTCATTTAAATCCATTTATGTCTTCCATTTTACCCCATTTTACAAATTTCTCTATGTTAATTCCAGGTGAGTCAGGAGATCTCACTAAATTGCTAGTTAGTTGCTATAGTAGCATATTTATTTTCATTTTATTGCTACCTTATCCCTGACTGTTTTATGTTTGTTATAATCATGAATTAACTTTAATACACCCACACTTTACATCTACTGCCTCAAAGGCATGGCCAGTTCTTTTATATTCTTTTCTCTTTAGTAGCCTAAATATATACATTAGAAGAACTTCTAGTCTTCTGGGTTCATGGAAATATAATATGAAATAATGAGATAAATTATAAATATTCAAATTTGCTGCCCAAGCCAAGATGCTTAGTAAATACTAATTATTAGGATCCAAGCATATTTCTATGCTAATTAAAAAAAAACTTCACTACTTTTTACCTAGTTTACAACATGTTCTCTCACTCTCTTTCCTAAAACACCCTTAGAGTTCAACTCAAATTATTTCAGCTCAACAGTTACTGAGGGCCTAGGCAATATCCCCTCCTCTAACTATAAAAAGAAAGGGGGAAAAAAGTACTGATTTATTCTTCAATGTATTTATAGTCCAGGCAAGAAAATGTACATATAGAAAAATAATTACCATGTAGTATAAGGGCAATAATAGAAACAAGAACAAGGTAAAAGTCACGTAGAGGAGAGAATGATTAACTCTTTTAGAGTTCAGTGGGTTAGGCAAAGACATGACAGAATAAGAAAGCATCAAAACTGGTTTTTAAAGGATGAATAGAAAATTTCCAGCCAGGGGAAACAGGATGGGCAAAAGCCTGGAGGTCACAGTGAGTTCAGCAAACTGCAGATGATTCAGTATTGCTGGAGTTTAAAGCACAAAGGGGAAGCATGAAGAGAGATGAAGCTCCAAAGAAGGTCCATGTCTTATCAAGGTTTGTAATGGACTTTGAGCTTTATTCTATAAGCAATAGGAAGACATTTAAGTATGGGGACATGATCAAATCTATGTTTCAGAAATAGTACCTTCAAGCTGTTGTGAAATCTAGGTGCCCAGCTGTATAGTATTAGGATTGGCTCGATTGACAGTAACACAAAATAACACCTCTTTAAAAAGCTAGTCCAGAGATCCAGTTCAGGGCTGATATGACATCAGAAGCTCCACAGTGTCAAAGACTCAGTCTCTTCCTATATTATTGCTTTCACATGTTGCTTTGTATATGCCTCTCATTATGTCTAAGATGGCAATTCCACATTCCAGGCAACAAAATTGAGTAGGGACACAGTAAAAGAGAGCAACATATGCCCACCAACTGTCTTTTTAAGAAGATCTCAGGAACTGCCATATGACTCTTCTACCTACCTGCCATTGGCTAGCTCCTAGTCACATGGTGACACCCAACTTCAAGGTAAGCAGGGAAGTGTAGCAGAAAAAAAAATGGAAATGGAGGACAAATGACAGTTTTTCCCACTGAAAAATAAGACATTGGAAGAAAGAGAAGCCAATAAAAGACTACTGCAGTATTGTAGTGAGAAATAATAAGGTACTGTGTTAAGGCACCATTCGTGAGGATGGAGAGTGGGCAAGATCTAAGAGCTGTTTGAGAAGCCAACTGGTTTAAGAGTTGGTGACCTAGTGGATGGGGTGATAACTCTCGGTTTCTGGCTTGAATGGTTGAGTAGATAGAGGTATTGCTATGGGGAATTTTCACCATCATAAAACAGATGGAAGGAAAAAAATAAAAGCAAAACAAGAAAAAAATAAAAGTAGTATTATTACAATATAAAGACTTCTTGCCTTTGATAATTCACTTTCCCCAGAGATTCTCTCAAATGTTTGGATTTTACTTAAAAGCAGAAGGGGAGATACAAGTATCCAAATAACACAGGATGCTGGGTCTTTCTCTTCTATTAAAGACAGTGAGTTAGGAAAACTTCCAGACCTGACTGTTACCAGCTAAATGAGTGACAGATGGCAAGTGAGTTTATCCTCCGGACTCTAGTTACCTCATATGTAGAATTGGAAAGTTGCACTAGATAATGGTGAAGGTATCATCAGCTATAGAATTACTTGATTCACTAATCAGACCAATCCCCCATACAAATCAGCAGCACAATGTGAACAGTCTTGCATCACTCCCAGCCATGCATTCCTTGCCAATGGAAAAAAGTAAGTGAAGCAATATCTTAAAGTTCAAGTAAACACAATTTCCTGTCTAATTGCTTCACATCTCTTCTCACTTGGCACTTAGAAACCCAGTTTAGTGTGGTCTGGTGGTATTAAACTTCAGCGAATTTACAATCTCTTATTAAAGTGGAGGGGATTTTGCCAATTGCATCTCAAGATTACTTAAAAAGTTGTACTTGGGGTAAAAAAGATTGCCTTTCCTATTATGTACATAAGTCTACATACAATGTGGTAGCTGAAAATATCTCCCTTGAGTTAAGAAGTATTTTCCCTTTTGGTTGGGTGAGTACACATTTTTCCACCTACTACAAAGGATTAAAATGACCTGTTTCATCACAGAGCAAAGTAATGGTGGCAGCATGTGATTTTTGGCAGAAAGAACACTTTGTAATTGCTAATTTCCTATATCCAAATTCAGCTGAAGATTGCAGCCTGAGTCCATAGTACTTTGCAAGTCTTAACAAGCAGGACCCAAGCACACTGCCAGGTTTGTAAAATGCCAGTGAATCTAAACTAGCAGGAAGTTTGCTGAGGATGAGTCTTTTGGAAGGAATCTTCAAATCCAAGATCCCCAATGCCTTATGGAGACATGAAAGAATCCATGGGACACAATTGGTAAACTCAGGTGTTTGCTTTGGCTCACATCTCTCATCTCCGTTGTGTTCTGTGCCAACTGGCAGCTGTCCTCAAGGTCACTTTTCTTAAAAAATCAGCAGCTTAAATGAGAACCAGTAATGCTTTCAGCAGATATAATCCATTTTACTTGGAAAGTGTTTCAACTAGTATTTATTTGATACAAAAAAGTTTTGAAATCTGATGTAAATGTAATACTTTAGAATTCGTATCTAGCGCCAAATTTGCATCTCTCACCCTAAGAAAAATATTCCTTACTGAGTAAGTATTAGATCCCAGTCTATTATGAAAATCTACATTTTCTAGGTGGCCCAAAGAAAACAAATGCAAATAAGACTGTGCTGATATAATCAACTTTGAAGCCACAGTTTGATGTTCCTCAAGTTCCCAAATAATTTTCAACCTTGTCAGTTGTATTTTTTAATTAATCATTCTTTGCATTTGACAAACAGACATTAAAATGCAAAGTTCATTACTCTTTATCTTTATTACATTTTGGCACATGTGTAGAATGTGGGACCCAGAGTTCTGGATTACAGCTGACACCACCAGAACACTGCATACCTGATTAGGTCTATAAAATATCTTTGATTATGTAAAATCTGCAAATTCCCAAAATCCCAAACACTGTACAGAACTTGTGTTGACCAAAAATTTGAGATTTGTGCAGGAACCACTGTGCTATAAGGCAAAGAGAATAGGCTCAGTGGTTACACTGAGCAATGCTCAAGGACAAGCTTGTCCCTTCTTAGCAAGGTAACCTTAGGTAAACTAGTTAGCTACTCTCTCACAATTTCTGATTATTTCAGTCTCACTTTAAGTGAGAAAAATCATGACTATGTTGTATAGATAAATGATAGATGATAGATGATAGATAGATAGATAGATGATAGATAGATAGATAGATAGATAGATGATAGATAGGATAGATAATTTATCCATCACTGTTTTGGTGGATGGGTAGATAGATAATTATTAGCTATTTTATTATTATTATTATTATTATTATTATTATATTAATCTATCCATCCATCCATCCATCCATCTATCCATATGCCAGCAGTTTAAATACTGTTGTTGCTCAGGCCTAAATCTCTGGCTTCATCTTATCTCTTCTCTCACACTTTACATCTAATCTACCATAAAATTCTGCCAACATTTCCTCCAGAATATAGCCAGAATCTGACCATATCTCATCACCTCCAGTGCTACCAGTGGAGGTGCCCAGCACCATCAGCTCTTCCTGGATGGTGGCAACAGTCTCCTCCTCTCCTTTAGGCTATTTTCAATAAAGAAGCCAAAGTGGCCTTCTTAAAACAGAAGTCAGATCCTGCTACTCCACAGTTCAAGGCCCTTGGATGACTTTCCTTCTCTCTCTTTCATGTCCTTCCCATGATGATAAGACCCTGAGGATCTGGCCTCTCCATCAGCTCTCACTCATTTCCTGTCACTCTGTAACCCTTCCCAAGCCCTTGCATCCTCTGCCCCAGCCTCACCAGCCTCTTGCCAGATACACCTTGACTCTGATCTCTACATTATTGCTCTATATCTCAGCAAAGGCTGGTTTACCAACCTTTGAATTAATCAGGACAAATATTAGAGTTCAATCATTGGGAATCAAAAAGATATAGTAAATCCAAAGTATGTTTAAGAATGAGATATTAAGGGGTGCCTGGGTGGCTCAGTAGGTTAAGTGTCCCACTCTTGATTTTGGCTCAGGTCATGATCTCAGGGTCATGAATTCATGTTCCACAGTGGCTGCACCAATTTGCATTCCCATCAAGAGTGCACAAGGGGTCCTTTTTCTTCACATCCTTGCCAACGCCTGTTGTTTTTATCTTTTTGATCTAAGCCGTTCTGACCGGTATGAAGTGATATCTCATGGTGGTTTTGATTTGCATTTCCCTGATAATGAGTAATGTTGAGCATCTTTTAATGTGTCTGTTAGCCAGCTTTATGTCTTCTTTGGAGAAATGACTTCATGTCTTCTGCCCATTTTTTAATTGGATTGTTTGGTATTTTTGGTGTTGAATTGTATACATTCTTTATATATTTTAGATACTAATCCTTTATCAGATATATCATTTCCAAATACTTCTCCATTCAGTAGATTATCTTTTAGTTTTGTTGATTGTTTTCTATATATAGTATCATGTCATTTACAAATTGTAACAGTTTTACTTCTTTCTTACAATTTGGATACTTTTTATTTCTTTTTCTTGTTTGATTGCTGTGACTAGGGCTTACAGTACTATGTTGAATAAAAGTGGTGAGACTGGACATCCTTGTCTTGTTCCTCCTCTTAAGAGAAAAATTATCAGTTTTTCACCATTGAGTATGATATTAGCTATGGGTTTTTCTTATGTGGCCTTTATCATGTTGAGGTATGTTCCCTCTAAACCTACTTTGTTGTGGGTTTAAATCATGAATGGATGTTATACTTTGTCAAATGCTTTTTCTGCATCTATTGAAATAATCATATGGTTTATATCCTTTCCCTTGTTGATGTGTTGTATCATGTTGTTTTATTTGTGAATATTGAACATGTGCATCCCAGGAATAAATCTCACTTGATTGTGGTGAATGATTTCTTTTCTTATATTGTTGGATTCAGTTTGCTAATATTTTTTAGGATTTTTGTGTCTATGTTCATCAGAGATATTGGCTTGTAGTTTTCTTTTTTTGTAGTGTCTTTATCTGGTTTTGGAATCAGGGTAATTGGTCATGAATGAATTTGGAAGCTTTCCTTCCTCTTCTATTTTTTAGAATACTTTGAGAAGAATAGGTATTAACTCTTCTTTAAATGTCTGATAGAATTTCCCTGTGAAGCTATTTGGTCCTAGACTTTTGTTGGGAGGTTTTTGATTACTGATTCAGTTGCATTATAATCAGTCTGCTTACTGATTAGTCTGTTCAGATTTTCTGTTTCTTCCTGATTCACTTTTGAGAGGCTATATTTTTTTAAACATTTATCCATTTCTTCTAGGTTGTCCAATTTGTTAACATATACTTAATTTTTCATAAATTCTCTTATAAACCTTTGTATTTCTGTGGTATTCATTAGTATTTCCCCTCTTTCATTTCTGATTTTGTCGTTTGAGTCTTCTTTCTTTCTTTCTTCTTCTGCTTTTTTTTTTTTTTTTTTTGATGAGTCTGGCCAAAAGTTCATAAATTTTGTTGATCTTTTCAAAGAACAATCTCCTGGTTTTATTGATCTGTTCTTTTGGGTTTTTAGTCTATTTCATCTTTATTATTTCCTTCCTTCTACTGGCTTTGGCCTTTATTTATTCTTCTTCTTCTAGCTCCTTTAGGTGTAAGGTTAGGTTGTTATTTGAGATTTTTCTTATCTGGAGGTAGGCCTGGATTGCTATAAACTTCCCTCTTAGAACAGCTTTTACTGCATCCCAAAGATTTTGAAACACTGTGTTTTCATTTTCATTCGTGTTCATGTACTTTTTGATTTCCTCTTTGATTTCTTGGTTGACCCACTCATTGCTTAGTAACATGTTAATTAACTTCATGTGTTTGTGTCTTTCCAAATTTTTTCTTGTGGTTGATTATTAATTTCATCACCTTGTGGTTGGAAAAGATGCATGGTATGATTTCAATCTTTCTAAATTTGTTTAGACATTTTTGTGACCTAAAATGGGATCTATTGTAAAGAATGTACATATGAACTTGAAAAGAATATGTATTCTGCTGCTTTAGGATGGAATGTTCTGAATATATCTGTTAAATCCATCTGGTCCAATGTGTCATTCAAATTCACTGTTTCCTTGCTGATTTTCTGTTTGGATGATCTAACCATTGATATCAGTAGGATGTTAAAGTCCCCTACTATTATTGTATTACTATCTATGTCTTCCTTTATGCTTTTTATTAGCTGTTTTATGTATTTGGGTGCTCCCATGTTGGGTGCATAAATTTTACAATTGTTATATCTTGTTGAATTGCTCCATTTACAATTATATATGGCGTCCTTCTCAGTCTCTTGTTATGGTCTTTGTTTTAAGATCTATTTTGTCCAATATAAGTATTGCCACCTCAGCTTTCTTTTCACTTCCATATGCATGGCAAATACTTCATCCCATCACTTTCGATCTGCATGTGCATGCAGATCTGAAATGAGTCTCTTCTAGGCAGCATATGGGCGGGTCTTGCTTTTTTTTCCATTCTATCATCCTGTGTCTTTTGATTGGAGTCTTTAGTCCATTTACATTCAAAGTAACTATTGGTAGGTATGTATACTTATTGCCATTTTGTTACTTGTTCTCTGGTTGTTTTTGTGGTTCTTCTCTCTTCCTTTCTTCTCTTGCTCTCTTCTCTCACAGTTTGCTGGCTTTCTTTAGTGATATACTTGGATTCCTTCTTCTTTATTTTCGCATATCTATTACTGCTTTTTGGTTTTTGATTACCATTAGGTTTGTGTATAACATCTTATGCCTACAGCTGTCCATAGTAAGTTAATGGTCACTTAAGTTTCAAACACATTCTTTACTCCTCTCCCGCCTCTACCCCAACCACATTTTAGGTATATGATGTCATACTTTACATCCTTTTATTTTGTGAATCCCTTGACTAATTTTTATGGCTATACTTAATTTTACTGCTTTTATGCTTCCTACTTTTCTTACTCCTACTTATTGGGTCTCCTTTCTACTCAGAGAGTCCCCTTTAACATTTCTTGTCAGGCTGGTTTAGTGGTCATTTCATTCCTTTAACTTTCCTTTAACTTCCATTCTGAATGATGGCCTTGCTGGATAGAATATTTTTCGCTGCAGGTTTTTTCCTTTCAGCACTTTGAATATACCATGCCCCTCTCTTCCAGCCTGCTAAGTTTCTGCTGAAAAATCTGCTGATAAGACTGATGGGATTTCCCTTATATATAACTGTTTTCTTTTCTTTTTGTTTTTTTCTTAATTCTCTCTTTATTACCACTTTTTGCCATTTAATTACTATGTCTATTCGTGTGGACCTGCTTGGTTGAATTTTGGGGGGCTTTCTGTGCCTCCTGGATGTGGATTTCTGTTTCCTTCTCCAGATTTGGGAACTTTTCAGCTATTATTTCTTCAAATAAATTTTCTGCTCCCTTTTATCTCTCTTCTCATTCTGGGATCCCTATAATGCAAGTATTATTGTGTCACTGAGTTCCCTAAGTCTATTTTCATTTTCTGTTATCATTTTTCTACTTCCTGTTCAACAGTTTAATTGCTTTTCATTACTCTATCCTCCAGGTCACTGATCCATTCTTCTGCTTCCTCTACTCTATTTATTTCGCCTAGTGTATTTTTTATTTCATTTATTGAGTTTTTCATTTCTGATTGGTTCTTTTTTTATATTTTCTTTCTCTTTGTTGAGGGTCTCACTGATGTTTTCCACTCTTTTCTCCAGTCCCTTCAGTATCTTTATGGCCATTATTTTAATTCTCTATTAGGCATATTATTTGTCTCCATTTCATTTAGCTCTCTTGCTGTGACTTTATCCTAGTCTTTCATTTGGGACATATTCCTCTGTCTCCTCATTTTGTCTAACTCTCTATGTCTGTTTCTCTGTGTTGGTAAGGTCAGCTATACCTCTCCTGCTCTTGAAAGTAGTGGCCTTATGAAGAGTCCTGTAGTTCCCTGCAGTATAATATTCCCTGTTCACCAGAACCTGATGCTTCAAGGGTATATCCTATGTATGTTGTGTGCATCCTGCTGTTGTGGCTGAGCTGCTTTTGCCTTTAGTCCAGTCACCTGCAGTGGCTCTCTTTGATTGTTGTAAGCAGTGTTTTGTCCCTGTTTTGTTAGTGGTTCAGTGTGGGTCCACCTTGGGCTTGAGTTGAGTCAGACCAGGAGTTATCCAGAAATGCAGTAGCATAGAACTGCAGGGTGCTTTCCCCGTGTTGTCCCCTGACATGATTTTGTTGATGGGCAGGGCCTGCTATCGGACCAAATGTCTGCCTGCCACCCGCCCACAGCTAAGGCTGCAGTCAGAACCTGTGTATGTGGTTATCTTCCCCTCTCCCCCAGGGCACAAGTCACTTTGTAGTGTCCTGGTCCCTGTTGGCTCAGTTTGCACACTGCTAGGCTTGTGGTGCTACTTTGGATGGGCGCTGGCCAAGGGCATATTGGAGAGGGCAGGTCTGCAGATGAACACAGGGTCAGGGTGCACAAGTTTGGAAAGGTCTGAGCTGGTCCACTGTGGGATGGGAGCTGCAGTCACAGGGGACTGAGGCAGGCCAGGTTGAAGGGGGGTGGGATTCACAGAAGCATGAGGGGCAGGATGCGTGTTAGTAAGGTTTGCATGGGTCTGCTGTGGGAGGAGACCTGGAACCAAGGCCTGGCTATAGGAGGCATGTCCACAGGAGAATGTGGAGACAGGGCAAGCTATTAGTAAGTTAGGTAGTGAGTATTGGCACCCTGCTGGCTCCCACAGATGTCCATGTGTCTAACCCTGCAGTTGGGGAAGGGAAATAATGCCAGCTAGCTCCTTTGTTCCTGGACAAGTTTCCCAAAGATCTCTGCCCTGCGAGCACATGCTCTGAGGTTAGTAAACAAATCTCCTTGTCATATGCCCCAGGTGTTTTTCAAACTGAAAAGCTGAAATACTTCTAACTTCTCAATAGCTTATCCAGAGAGCAGGGCTTCTATCTTTGGAACATGCTGCAATTTCTTTAAAGTAGTATTTGCACAGTGCTTTTGAAGAGGGCTTGTTTAAAATAAAGATACCTAAGCCTCATCCTAGACCTTCTGAAATAGATCTGTAATCCTGTGACCCAGAACTCTGAGTCACAGAGAGTCACATTCTCCTAGGTGATTTACATATATTAAAATTTGAAGATTACTGCAAAGAAACTATATTCCATATTATGAAAATGAGCACCTAATGAGCATTGCTTGAGAATTCTAAGTCAATATATAGAAAATATTTCCTTAATATAGCAGGCATATGTTTTGTACCAGGTACTAGGCACTGTCAAAAGCACTGGGAATATAGTTATTATAATTATTATTGTTGTCATTTAATAGCTTTATTCAGAGATAATTTATATATGAATCTCCCATTTAAAGTGTGCTATGTAATGGTTTTTAGTATCATAGAGTTTTACAACCATCCCAACAATTAATTTTAGAACATTTAATCATTCTCAGAAGAATCTGTGTATCCTTTAGCTATCACCCCCTCAACTCCCCAGTCCCATAGCCCAAGGCAAACACTAATCTAGTTTCTGTCTCTATAGATATGAGGTGAACATTTTTTGTGTAAACATCTATTTTCATTTCTCTTAGTCATATACATAGAGTGGAATTTCTGGTCAAATTGTAACTCTATGTTTAACCTTTTTTTAAACATGTTTTGATTCTTTTTTCTTTTTCTTAAGATTTTATTTATTTATTTGAAAAGGGGGGGGCACCTGGGTGGCTCAGTCAGTTAAGCTACTGCCTTCAGCTCGGGTCATGATCCTGGAGTCCCGGGATCAAGTCCCACATCAGGGTCCCTGCTCAATGGGGAGTGTGTTTCTCCCTCTGACCCTCCCCCCTCTTGTACTCTCTCTCTGTCAAATAAATAAATAAAATCTTTAAAAGAGAGAGCATGAGAGGAGCAGAGTGAGGGGCAGAGAGAGAAGCAGACACCTTACTGGACAGGGAGCCTGATGCGGGGCACAATCCCAAGACTCTGGGATCATGACCTGAGCTGCAGGCAGATGCTTAACCGACTAAGCCAGCCAGGCACCCATATGTTTGACTTTTTGAGCAACTGCCAGACTATTTGCCAAAGTGTCTGCCCCACTTTACATTACCCCCAACAATGTTTGAGGATTCTGATTTCTCCCCATTCTCGCCAACACTTGTTATCATCTGTCTTTTTGATAATAGCCATTCTAGTGTGTATGAAATGGAATTGATTTCCATTTCCCTAATGACCAGCAAAGACATGTGCTTATTGGCCACTTGTATATATTCTTGGGAGAAATGCCTATTCCTATCCTTTGCCCATTTTTAAATTGAGTTATTTATCCTTCTTATTATTGAGCTGTAAGAGTTTTTCAATATATTCTGTATAGTCCCTTATCAGATATATGCTATGCAAGTATTAGCTACCATTCTGTGGATTGTCTTTTCATTTTCTTGATAATGTCCTTTAATGCACAAAAGTTTCTAATTTTGGTGAGTTCCAATTTGTCTATTTTTTCTCTTGTTGCTCATGCTTTTTAGTGCTGTATCTAAGAATCTGTTGCCAAATCCAAGGTCATGTAGGTTTTCTACTATATTTTCTTCTAAGAGTGTTACATTTTTAGCTCTGAAATTTATATTTTTGATCCAATTTGAGCTAATTTTTGTATATGGTATGAGGTAGGGGTCCAACTTTATTCCACTGCATATGAATGTCCAGTTGCCTTGGCACCATGTACTGAAAAGATTATTCTTTCCACCATTGAATGGTTTTAGCACCCTGTTCTGTAGCACCAAAAATCAACTGACCATAGATGTGATGGTATGTTTTACAATTCCTAGTTCTATTCCATTTATCTATATGCTCATCCTTATGCCAGTACCATAATGCCTTGACTATTGTTGCTTAATAGTAAGTTTTAAAATCAGGAAGTGTGAGTCTCCCAGCTTTTTCATATTTTTAAAGATGTTCTTAGCTATTTTGAGCCCCTTGAGCTCCAATATGAATTTTAGGATCAGCTTAAAATTTCTACAGAGAAGCCATGTGAGATTCTGGTAGTATTTCACCAAATTTATAGATCAGTTGGGTGAGTATAGTCATCTTACCAATGTTAAGTCTTCCAGTCTATAAACATAAGATATCCTTCCATTTATTAAGATTTTCTTTAATTTTTAACAGTGTTTATAGTTTTCACTGTGTGTTTTACAGTGCTTGTTACATGTATTCCTAAGTATTTTATTCTTCAATGTAAATGGAATTTTTAATTTTATTTTTTGATTGCTCATACAAGTGTATAGGAAGACAATTGATTTTTGCATATTGCTCTTATATACTGCAATCTTCTTGAACTTGTTTTTTCTTACTGCTTTTTAGTGGATTACTTAGGATTTTCTATATGTAGGATCATGTCATTTGCAAATCAAGGTAGTTTTATTTCTTCCTTTACAATCTGAATGCTTTTTATTTCTCTTGCTGCCTAATTTCCCTGGACAGACTTCCAGTACAATGTTGAATAGAAGTGGCAAGAGTGTACATTCTTATTTTATGAGGAACTGATCTTGGGGGAAAGCTTTCAGTTTTCACCATTAAGTATGATTTAAAATAATAATAATAATAATAAAATAATAATAAAAACAAAGTTTACCCATATGGAGCTTACAATCTAAGAGGAGATAGACAATAATCAAGTAATTACAAAAATACAGGTATCCTCCACTTTTCAAAAGTTCATGTTACACCACTTCACTTTTACAAAAGACCTACAATAGTACCTGTTTTCACTAACTAAAGCAAAAAATATTTTTGCTTTTATTGAAAAAAAAAAGCAAAAATAGCATTCAGTGTTTGTTTTGCAGCTGAGCCCTTATAGAGGCAGCATGCACCCTGAACAGCGAGCGTGGTACTGCCAAACTCCTTCCTGGGAACTAGAGTCAGCATCGAGCCACTGTAGCTTTGAATTCTGTCTGTGAGCATCTGTGCTTTTTGTCAGTTTATTTTGTGCATACATTAGCAAGATATGTCCTAAGGTATCAGAAAAGCCTGAGGAGGGTTACTTTTGGGGTCTGCTAAAAATGCTAAAAAAAAATTTTCATATAAATTAATGGTAATTGTTTCTTTGCTTTACACCAGTTCAGCTTATGAAACTTCTCATAGGAACACTTTCTTTTCAAATAGCAGGGGAGGGCACCTGGGTGGCTCAGGGTCCTGGGATCAAGTCCCATGTCAGGCTCCCTACTCTGAGGGGAGTCTGCTTCTCCCTCTACCCCTACCCCCTGCTTATGCTCTTGCTTTCTCTCATGCTCTCTCTTTCTCTCAAATAGCTTTAAAAAAAAAAAACAAATAGCAGGGGAGATCTATATAATTAAATTATGATAAGTATGATGGGTGGGAACATATCCTTGGCCCCTGTAGATAGGTTAAAAAGACCATGTTCTTTCTTTTTCTTCAACCCCTGAGGGGCACAGTTAACTTAAAGTAGGATTAATCTAAAGCCTCCCTGATTCAGGGAGGCAGATTTTAAGAAATCTACTACATTGTGATCTTCCTGAGGGCAGCAATGTGTCTTGTACATTGCTATATTCCTGATGCTTACCACAGTACATGGACATAGAGTAGATTTCTAGTAAATGTTTGTTAAGTGAAAGAAGGTTGGGAACATATTATTTGTCCCTGGAATTTTGAGGATAGTCTGAAAAATAGAGACAAAGAAGTGATTTTCCCAGTTTGCCTTACTTGACCCACAGTTTCAGTTTCCCAAAGCAAATATTCCTATTTTATAATTAAGTGCTGAGGAGAATATGGCCCTAAGATTCAGGCAAAAAAAACTTCTGCTTGGCCTCTCTCTGACTTTAACATAGCTGTATACCTCCTAACAATTCTGAACCCAATAACAATATGTGAGTTTTTCCCCCACACCAGCAAGCAATTCTCTAACACCAGTTTGGTGTCCTACAACTTAACTCAATATTGACACCATCTACCTGGAGATAGCATCAGTTCTTACAAGTTTAAGAGCTCAGTCCCACAAGACTGCCCACCTCCTTCAAATACCAATCCAACAGCCTATGTTTCTGACCAATAGGCTATAGATTGGAGGTTCTAACAATTTCCTCCTTGGGTTTAATTAATGTGGTAGAGCAGCTCATATAACTCAGAGAAACATTTTACTTACTAGATTACTAGTTTATTATAAAAAGGTATAATTCAGTAATGGCCAGATGAAGAGATGCATAGAGCAAGGTATGGGGGAAGGGCACAGACCCTCCATGCTTTCTCTCTGTGTGTGTTCACCAACCTGGGAGCTCTCTGAACCCTGTCCTTTGGATTTTTATGGAGGCTTCATTACATAGGCATAATTGATTAAATCTTTGAGCAATGGTGATTGAACTCAATCTTCAGCCCTTCTCCCCTCTTTGGAGGTCTGAGAGTGGGACTGCAAGTTCCAACCTGCTAATCACATTGTTGGCTACCCTGACAATCAGCCCCAACCTTAGGTTACCTAAGGGATTTCTAAATGTCAGTTCATTAATTTCTTTATCTCTCTCATTACTTAGGAAATTCAGAGGTTTTTAAGATCTGTGTGCTAGAACCAGGGACAAAGACCAAATATACATTTCTGATTATAAATCACAATATCATTCCTCTCTACTCTCTGGACCTTCATTTCTTCATCTATAAATTGGAGAAATAGTAGTTCATACTTCATGTGACTATTGTGAAGATCAAATAAATTAATACATGGAAAGTTCTCCAGATAGTGCCTGGAAGAGGAACAAACTCTCTAGCAAGCTAACCCAAGCAAGAAGTCATCTTGGGGAACATATATTAAAAAGAAGGATATTGCTTCTTCTATTCCCAGTTAGAGAAACTCAAGGGTATTTCTCAAAGCATTGTCTTGCACTGTCTGCATCAGGATCAGTAGGATTCTTGGTTTAAAAAACAGATTCCTGAGACCTATCTTAGACTTCCTGAATAAGAATCCCTGGAAAGCCTCATTTTTAACAGATGCTTAGGTGATTCTTTGGTACTTTAAGGTTTGACAACCACACTGAGAGAGTGCATCTCCATTGCTATAAATTATCCTAGGTAACTCCAACATGCCTTTCCCTTCCATCCTTCCCCTGTAATACTGCAAGGACATTTCAAGAATAACCAAACTGATTTGCTATTAGCCAGAGTGTCTTATAAAATCATTTGTTAACTTACTCAACATCCTAAGTACTCCCATTGATCTATCCTACCTAGTTAGAACTCATTTATAATTGGATCATTTAAAGAATAATTACCAGAGAATCTCAGAAACCTTTTACTTTCTACAGAGATGTGATTGATGGAATTCTCTGCACATGTAGCAAGTTTTAACTTTTAAAATCATAACAGAGAGGCTCTCCTGTTAATGTCTTCTTGGGCTACTTTGGTTTGTCTATCTCTTGAAGGAGTGGCCTGTCTATAACTTAATCATGATTCAGGATCCTTCCATAGTTTCTAAGACTTATTTTTAAGTCTCCAAGTAATGCTACATTTATATACAGAATCTATTTCAGCTCTGAATTTGGAGAAATTCCAAAGTCTATATATATCTGTAGATCCCCAAGAGGTAAACCAGAAAATCAAAGGAGCTTAGTTCAAAGGACAAGGAAGGCATAACCTGAGACCTCTGTAGTAACAATATCTATTACTTTGGCCAAAACTTCTAATTTATAGAATCCAGGTTGGGACAGGGAGCAGGAACAAGGATTCCAAGAAATATTTCAGAATTATGCAGTTTTGTTGTTGTTCATACTTATTTCCGGCTGAAGCTGACGGTGAGATTATTCTTTTTTTTAATTTAATTTTATTTTATTATGTTATGTTAGTCACCATACAATACATCATTAGTTTTTGATGTAGTGATCCATGATTCATTGTATTCAACAGTGACATTATTCTTAAAGAATCTTCTAAGTAAGTGTTTCATGTGATTCTTTATAGGTTTCTGAGCAAGATTATCATCTGGAGACAGACTTCTGTAAGATGAGTTATGTCTTTGTATGCAATTTATTGATGAACAAGTATGAAAATAACAGCTGATTTAATTTGTTAAATTTGAGAATAAGTTTGGAAGTAAAGTTTGCACATCAACTTAACCATCTCTGGTGACACCAGTATATAAACAGAACTATTTGGATCTGAAAAATAAATGTGAAGCAGACAGTACTTGAAAGTAAAGGGAGGAAATCACACTGAGCTCTTCCCTGAATTCTTCTTTTGACCACTCTAGCATCCTTCTTAGATCCTAAAAATCCACATGGAGTTACCATATAATCCTCTTGTTCCTCAGTAAGAAAACATTTCATACTTGTTGGCTAGGGGCTATGACACCAGGTTTTTATTCCCTCTTCTGAATGAAGAGGAATAGAATTAGAATAGGGAAAGAAGTTAGGAAAATAAAAGTAAATACATTTTGTAGCCTAGATTTAATTTGTTGTAATATCAATTATTTCTGTCACTTTTCCATGTTAGAGTTCTATGCCAGGACAATAGAATTTAATCAAGAGTAATATATTTGGAACAATTTTTTTCTTGGTTTTATTACTCTGACTTAGAGATATTCAACTTTTTTTTTTTTGTCTCAGAATCACCTTACCTAATCCTAATAGATTCAGAGGATTACCAATTTTGACAGTTGACCTACCAACTATATTACCTTCTTGCTCCTCATATTTCATCAGCAAAAGTTGCTCCATTGAAAATGGATTCAAATGTTTTAAAACCAGATGCTTTAGGGATAGAACACCAGTAGTTCCTGTTTTGACAAATGAAGAGCTGTCTTCGGCCTTTAATTTACCCCTAGTACCTAACACCAGCCATATCAGCATTTCTCAGCAGCCACAGTCAGAATTGGCTTATAGTAACAGGCATGTTGTCTGTGTGATGGACTATATACAGCTTCTATGGGATGCTTCCAGGGAATATGCACCTCATATGCCTTTTCTTACTCTCTTTCTGACTGGAGAGGTTACTATTCAAAATGAAAAGTTTATTTAGTAATGTAAATTAGTTCCAAGTATGTCAAAGCTTACTGTTCATGTAGGATTATATGCCATATACTTAAATACATGATCTCACTTAGTTCTTATAACAACTTTATAAAGGAGGTATATATTTTCTGTTTTTGAAGAATAAATAGATCTCAGATAACTTACCAAAATCACATAGTTTTTATGAGATTTCTCTCAATTCAGTTTGAGGTTTGTCTGATTCCAAAGTCCAGGTTTTCCATCCAAGTTTCAAGAAGGAAAAGTCATAAGATTACCCAAACCACCTCCTGAACTCATCAAATCCAGAGTGTAACTTTGATCATCAAAGAGATTCATGATAATTTTGGTATAAATCAAGAAAACTTCATAATTATTAAGATAAAAGTAATTATTCAGACTTAAAAAATGCTGTTTTTCAAAGAATTACTATAAAGACTAATTGTCTCATTTTGTTTATTTCACCAAACCTATAGGGCACACCTATCTACAGGAATTATGCCAGTCCCTAAAGATATGAGGATGAATAAGATACACAGTCGCTATCCTTCATCTCACATCATCATGGTAGAGTTAGATATGAAATAAGACCTATAATCCAGAGTGCCATTCAAAATGTCCAATAACTATAGTGAACAAGCACCAACCAATCAGAACATGACTGGCTACATAAGCTGGTGTGGCTGAAGTGCATGCTTACTGCCTATCAGCTTTGCATTTAATAATGTAATTAATACTCAAATAGAGATATGTGGGAATACAGATGGAGAAGGGTAGAAGGAAGGGATGAAGATGATCATGAACAGTCTGAAAATAGAGATGGCAAATGATTTGAACCTCGAAGGATAAGTGGGAGTTTTCCATTGGACAAAATAAGATAGGGTATTTTAGACAGAGGAAGCAATTATATCAAACAAAGGCTGTATACGAAGAATCTAATATAGTCACATTTATAGGATCAGAGTGGAATAGTGGTTTTTAGGAGCTAGGAATGGGGAGTTACTAATCAACAAGCATAAAGTTTCAGTTAAGCAAGATGAGTAAGTTCTAGAGATCTGCTGTACATCATTGTCCCTGTAATTAACAATAGATAGATTCCATGTTAAGTGTTCTTACAGCAATAAAATTAAATTAAATATAACTAAATAAGCAAGCAAAAAAACTAAGACTGGACAGCATTGAGAAATGTCTAGCAGCTGTGGTTAGATTATAGGGTTCATGGGAGTAATGGCTAGAGATGATGGTAGATAGTCATTTTTGGCCAGATCATGAAGCTAAGCTAAGACGTTTTTACTTTCTTCCCCGGGCATCAGAGAACCTAAGAATTCCATTACTTGAGATAATTTTGGTTGTATTGTAGAGAATATACTAGAGGAAGAAGACCTTTTAGAGGCTATTTCAATAATTTAAGAGATATATGATGTTAGTCTGTACTGGTATTGTAAAGAGAAGGAGATAGATGTAAGAGACATTTTGACTATATATAATGGTTGATTGAATGTATTGAGGTGGGAAAGAAAAAATGAAGAATGAGTCCAAAGCATTTGGCTTGAGCAACTTTATTGGTTTTACCTGAGATAGTACAGGCAGATGGAGATAACATCTCCAGTATGTTTGGAAAGTGAGCAAGATAATGATCTTGGTTTCATACAAAATATGTCATGCAAACCACCCAGATGGAGAAGTCAGACAGACAATTGGAAATGTAGATGACTGACAGTACTTATCCTATCCTATACACACACACACACACACACACACACACACACACACACACACACACTTACTTGACAGACAACTCACAGCCTAAGGAGGAAATACTTTGAAACTAAAATGTGTAACTCCTCCTCCTTTAGCAGAACAATTTGTTTTTAGTTTTATGGTTTGAGTCAATTTATAGATTGCATATCATAATTTATAAATATCAATGTATTCTAAAACTAAGTTTGGCCTATTTTGATATTTTACTGTGCTGGTAAGTCTAAGGTTAGATCTTGATTGTCTTGTAGGTAAGTTTGATTTGCAAATATTCCTGAGACAGTTCTTTTATTATTTTGTTTTAGTGAATTCCAAGATTGCATGCTGTTACATGGTTTATGTGCACAAGTTGCACATAAAACTCCAGCACTGACTTGGCAAATGGCAACTGGGGGAATTGCTCAGTATTGGTACATAGCCTAAATCAGCTCTAGTCTACAATAATGGTAGTGAATCTTCATATCAATGAGCAATATAGTATTAAACAGCTCCCTCACTTACATGGTTTTGCATTAAACCAATTCACATATGCATGTAATATATTGTGTGATCAGTATCTCAAGTCAGACTGAAAGCATATGCTATTTCTATTATTTACCTGCCCATACCTGGTTCCCCAGGGGAAAAAACTACAAAGATGGTTAGTTTGTTTTTGGCACATTCTCACCTACTGGTACCACTGCTTTCCTAACATCCAGGCATCTAAATCCTAAAACTAACTCTACTTGCCCAATAGCCACCACTGTTGTACTTCACTCAGACCTGCCCTTTACATGTGCCTAGACCACCTTTCCTGCTCCTGTCTGGTGTCATTTAACTCCCATTTAAGCAACACCACATTTTAGGGATTTAGGTTTATTCACAGTAGTATTAAAATGGTCAGCCAATCTTCCCAAGGTATGTCCAAGGTGTGTGTGTGTGTGTGTGTGTGTGTGTGTGTACGTGCACACATGCCCTGTAATGTAAAATGTCTGCTTCCATGAATGACCTACTTCTTATTGTGCTCTGTAAGACCAAGCATATGGACAACTAGGCAGGTGAACAAAGCAAGAAGCCTCTCCTCAGTGTGAAGTTGAGACACTGGCAGGTATAAGAAATCAGTACACTGGGACTAGAGAAAATGGTTCTCACCATCTCCTCCTCAACCCTAGCTTTCTCCCTAAGACAGGTCAATGAGACCAGCACAGACCCTGAAATGTCCTACCCTCTCAGAATCTGTTTTCTGAATGCAGAGGTTACTTCTTAACTGGTCTCTGGAAGAGAGGCAATTGGCCTTGGTCAAAATGTCCAAAAAGAGAGGTTTGTTTTTACTTTCTATCTCCTTCATTGAATTACTTTCAGACCTTCTCCATACTTAATGGAAAAAACATATTGCATTAATTCTAAAATGATGATTTTTCACAATTTAACACCTCTGAAACTGGGACACATTGTATGATCAATGGCATCTTACAGCATTGGTGTTGCCTGGATTGAATTTTTATAAAAGCATTTATTTTCAACAGTTACCTAGGACCATTATTGATCTGGCACCACTTTAAATTAAACTTTATTTCTCAAGTTTTTACATCATACTAGTGGTGTGAATTCAGACCTCATATTTATGTACTGGCTGTGGTTCAAAATCTCAGGGAAGGTTTATCTTTTCTTTCTCCTCCCAGTACTAAGGTTAAGAAATGCAGGTTGTGTCTGAGGAATCCCAACTATCCCAGCTTTATGCCAGAGTATCTTATTAGATTCCCTATCTTGGACTGTTTTTCTTGGTAGTTGATAAAATAATGGCATATCTTATAGCCAAAAGAATGTAAGAAATTTGGTATTGGAATTGAAAAGGTTTACCAGGGACAAAAATTCTTGCCAGTTTATTACTTCTGAACAGCAGCACTGCCTTCTTCAGGTCTTTGCTTGTCTTTGAGAGCCTGCCAACACCTCTCAACAATACCCAGGTAATCACCCTCCAGATGAATGATTCACTATGCAATTTGTAGGTATAATGGGATTTGTTAATTTGTAATTTCATCAAGATGTAATTTGTGAGTAAAGATTGTGATAAAGCTATAATTACCACTGTGGTGATTTTGTTCATTGCTTTTGCAAATACTTATTAAGATATCTATTTTATGCCCTGGGGAAGGAACAGATATTACCAAGAAATGGTCCCTGACCTCAAGGATCTTAGAATCTCTTATGATTGAATAAGGCATGTGCAAAATAACTGTAATGTAATGTGGAAAGTAATGATGTGGGGGAAGGAATGAAAAATATGCCCCATGGATATTCAGAAGAGAAAGAAATCATTTCCAGTTTAAGGAGAATCAAAAAAGGTACTCTATAGAAGATATGGGTAATATTAACAATATAAATAATAATTACCATTTAAAATCATTTACTCACGTTATTTTTTTAATCCTTTTTGAAATAGATATTAATTCCATTTTATAGCTGAGAAAACTGGTTTTGAAGAATGAATAGATTTTTAGAGTCAGAAGGAGTATTGGGAAGGGTGTTACTTTATCAGTGGGAATAGTCAAAACAATGGCATGAATGTGGGAAAGCAAGGGGCACATATAAAAATACTACCTTGATTAATTTGGTTGGAGCATTAGATGGGTAAATGAAAGTAATAAAAGAAAATTGAATATTTTTTTTAGTTAGGTAATGGAGGAATAGATGGAAATTGTCATGGAGATAGAATAAAATAACCTGGCAGATAGTTAAGGAGAAAGATTTGTTGAAGATGAAGAGATTTGGGAATTATTCAGTCTGAGAGAAAGTGATACTAGGAGAAGAAACAGTAAACACAAGAGAATATGGTACATTGAGGTTCTGGCTTAACAAGCTTAATTATAAATGTCTTAACACTGTCTGTGCAAGTAGAGAAAAGGCTTGGGGGAAGGACCAAGCAAAGTATGATACATAATCTATGGTGGTAGGGGTTATGAAGTTCTGAACATCAAGGGTAGTCTCGCTGGACAGATAATCTTAGATCAGGGTGCATCAAACTCAAATCCAATTCCGGGAGGTACCATGTTGTACCAAATGTGATCCTCATAGCATGGACCATGGTGACTCATGAAGGAAGTGAGGACTAACTGTCACCAGGGACAAACTTTCAAGGCCAAACCTTCCAATTTCAAGAGAGAAGTTGACAGCAAAATTGAGCCACAAGGAAAATGATTTATTTAGGCTAAAAGGGTTTATCTGAACCAGTTCTGTCTCATTGCTAGTTACCAATTTCCTAGGGCACAAGGTTGAATTTTGAAAAAGATACTCCCCATTCCACCCCTTGGTGAACTGGCAGAAAAATTGGGCATCACAGACCTAGGCAGAAGGGCTAGCTAAAGAGTTCTCTGGGTAGGGCTTTGTGCTTTTTCAGTGAAAGAATAAAATATTATGCTATCAGCCAGTTTAGGGCTCTTTTCATTTTAAAGCACTCTAATCTCAGGCATAGGGAAGTCAAAAGATTACATTATTTCTAGACCCTGTTTGTTCACAGGGAGGATAGCTAACACTTCTTGCCAGCCTGAATTCTCATTAATTCTAGGACTGGGCTGAGCTCTATTCCTATCAGAGAGGTTCCTAATAATTAGGGGCAGCTGCATAGGGTTGGAAAAATCTGAGCCTTGCAGTAGACAGTTGGAATTGTTGAATTAGAGCTTAATAGGAAAGTATAAGCTAGGGATTTTATTTTTTTTTAATTTTTTTAAGCTAGGGATTTTAGAATTATAAAGATGTAATGTTTGCAGGTATGGAAAAGTGAATGAAATGGCTGAAGGAAATAGGAAAGGGAAAAAAACAAACAGAGGAAAGGCCAAGGACTGACACAAGAGGATCCTCTGAACTTGGAGAAAAAGAAGAGGAAGGGAAGTTGGTCAAGAATTTGGAGGGAAGAAAGACAGGAGAGAATGGTATCTTATAGAAACAAAGAAAGACATTTCAAACAGAAGAGTAGTCAATCATGTCAAAAGTTCCAGAAAGGAGACAGAGGATTGAATCCATTTGATGAATCTACTAGGAGGTCCCCCAAAGAGCAGGTATGATTTATTCATAAAGGAACAAATCATATCACAGTGGAATTTTTTCAAAGATTTTATTATTTGTTTGAGAGAGAGATAGCATGAGTGGGGAAGAGAAGCAGATGGAGAGGGAAAGGCAGGCTTCCCTCCTGAGCAGGGAGCCTAATGCAGTGCTTGATCCCAGGACTCAAGGATCATGACCTGAGCCTAAGGCAGACATTTAACCGACTGAGCCACCCAGGTGTCCCTATCACAGTGGATTTAATGAGAGTGAGCAGTAAGGAAATGAAAGCAGTGTAGCCTTTTCTGTGCCCAAAGATCTTTGGTTGAGGAAGGAAGGAAGGAAGGAAAAAAGGCAAGAAGGAAGGTAGGAATGATTATGCTACGACAGTAGCTCCAAGTTGAGAAGTTGTGTTTTTTGTTTTTTGGTGTTTTGTTGTGTTTTTTTTTAATTCAAATCTTTGAAAATTTTTCTTTGGAAATAAGTCTACCGCCTCTAATTTTTTATTTTTGCACTGTTTCCATTTTATGAGATTTGGATTCATAGCGTCCTGGTTTAAGTCCCTGCTGCCATATACTAGCTTTACCTTTTCCATTAAATACAAGCTGTATGATTTTGATGAGTCACTTAATCATACATTTTTCATGAGCAGATAAATAATTTCTCTTTGTTTACTTTGTTATCCTTCTTCCCAGAAGATCTGTTTAGGTTAGTTGTCAATGCAGAACATTTCTTCTGCAGAGAATGCCCCACCAAAACATACTCAGAGGCACTAATCTACGTGAATAAGGTTTTTACAAAATAAATGATTGTGAGTCTAAAATAGTAACGTTATCTTATACTTGTATACTTGTATAGTTCTTCAGACATTTACAAAGACCTTTCACAGGCATTTTCTCATTTAATTTGCATAACATATTCTGTAAAAACAGGAAGAGAAAAGTGAAGTAGCTATAAAAGAACAAGATTATTACGATAAAGAAATATCGCCAAGTAGCAAGATAAATTTGAATCTCACCTTAAATTTGTTATGTAACCTATAGGCTATAAGATTAGCTCTTTTGTTTAAGCCCAATACTAAAAGGAGTACTAAAAGGAGTATTTTATTATTATTATTGACTGAAGACACCAGTATAGTAAACAGTGAAGCCAAAAGATATACAAATATTTTGTTTAAGCAGTATGAAGATAAGTTTTTAGTAATGGCTGTCCAGGTGATCTGTACTAACTCTCCTGCTAAAAACATCTAGAAAAGCTGGGAAAATGTAACAAAACTAAAGATACCAGAAAGCTATCAAAGCATTCAAGTATCATGATTCCCAAGATCCAGAAAAAGAAAAGACCCAAAGGATAACCCATCTTTACTGTCAGATTTGCCCTAAATTCATCAGGTTATTTTAGGAAGAGTTGGTTGACAGGATGAACAGAGGTTTTATAGATTTGAAGATTTGGAGGACAAAAGTTGGAGTTTAAGGTCCAACAAAAAAAGAAGCCCTGGTAACATCTCCCTCCAGACTTTCGGTTAGAACCCTAAAAGTCATACTCTAGGAGTAAGAATAACTCAGAAATGGACTGGCCTTCACAGAAACTGAAACCCAGCTTTAAATTGTTTTTATCCCTGATTGAATTAATTAAGTTAATAAGAACTTCCTAGTGTCTCTAGCCACCTAATATATATACTCTGAAGCATGTAATCTCACTTTAGACCTAAGTTATATATCATAATTTTTTCATAAACTGTGTTTGGTACTCAATCAAGAATATTCAAAAATATGAGGAAACAAGACAGGTGCCTAAACACCCATAGAAATAACACATAGAAATAACACATAAAAATAATTTATACAATGCCATAGCAAAGAACCCCCAAATAATCCAATTAAAAATGGGTGAAGAACCTGAATAGATATTTTCCCAACCCAACAGGTACGTGAAAAGGTGCTCCACATCACTGATTATCAGACAAATGCAGTCAAAACCACAGTGAGCTATCACTTCACACCTGTTAGGAGGGCTTTTATGAAAAAGATGAGATAACAAGTATTGATGACGGTGTAGAGAAAAAGGAACCCTCATGCCCTGTTGATGGAAGTGTAAAATATAGGCAAAACCTGCAATCAAAATGATACATTTTGATATGTCTCTGTAATTTTGACAATATCTAGGAAAAATCATATAAATGATTTGAATAACAATTATTACAATTAAACTGAGACCTATAAAGGACTACACTCAAAAAAATCAGAGTGCACACTCCTTTCAAAAATACATGAAAATTTTACAAAAATAGACCATATGCTGGCCATGAGGTAAACTCAATAAATTTGGGACTTAAAATATTCAGAATTTTTTCTCCAAACACAAGGAAATTTGGCTAAAAATCACTAACAAATGAATAACTAGAAAATTGTCATATGTTTGGAAATTAAGCAATAGCTATTTTTTTAAAAAACCTAAATTTTAAATTTTATTATTTTAAATTTTTAAAATACATTGAAATAAATGATAAAAAAAAAAAAAACCACTCATTGCTAGGGGCTCCTGAGTGGCTCAGTTAAGGATCTGCCTTTGGCTCAAGTCATGATCCCAGGGTCCTGGAATTGAGCCCCACATCAGACTCTCTGCTAAGCAGGGAGGCTACTTCTCCCTCTCCCTCTGTCTGCTGCTCCCCCTACTTGTGTACTCTCTCTCCCTCTCTCTGTAAAATAAATAAATAAATAAATAAACAAATAAATAAAATCTTTTTAAAAATACTACATAATAAATTAATGAAATAAAGCTTTAAGCCATGCTTAGTGGGAAATATATAGCCTCCACTGCCTATATTAGAAAATAAAAATAGGAGAGGAGCAAGATGGCTGAGGAGTAGAGGACCTAAATTTTATCTGCTCCCAGGAATTCAGCTAGATAGGTGTCAAACCATTCTGAGCACCTACGAACTCAATAGGAGATCGAAGAAAAGAATAGCAGCAGCTCTCTGAACAGAAAAGTGACTACTTTCTGGAAGGTCTCTTCTGATTTGTTTAGTGTATATTTTTCTGAGGTCATTGTTGCCCTGTTAGCATTTTGTTCTCTCATTCATCTGTTTTCCTCTGGACAAAATGACAAGATGGAAAAACTCACCTCAAAAAAAAAAGAACAAGAGGCAGTACTGACTGCCAGGGACCTAAACAATATGGACATTAGTAAGATGTTGGAACTAGAGTTCAGAATGATGATTATAAAGATACTAGCTGGGCTTGAAAAAACACGGGAGGCACTAGAGAAACCCTTTCTGGAGAAATAAAAGAACTAAAATCTAACCAAGTTGGAAATCAAAAAGGCTATTAATGAGGTGCAATAACAAATGGAGGCTCTAACTGCTAGGATAAATGAGGCAGAAGAGAGAATTAGTGAATTAGAAGACCAAATGATGGAGAATAAAGAAGGTGAGAAAGAGAGAAATAAATAACTACTGGATCACGAGGGCAAAATTCGAGAGATAAGTGATACCATAAGATGAAACAATATTACAATAATTGGGATCCCAAAAGAAGAAGAAAGAGAGAGGGGCAGAAGGTATATTGGAGCAAATTATAGCAGAGAACTTCCCTAATTTGGGGAACAAAACAGGCATCAAAATCCAGGAGGCACAGAGAACCCCCCTGAAAATCAATAAAAATAGGTCAACACCCCAACATCTAATAGTAAAATTTACAAGTCTCAGAGACAGAAAACCCTGAAATCAAGTCGGGACAAGAGGTCTGTAACCTACAATGGTAGAACTATTAGATTGGCAACAGACCTATCCACAGAGACCTGGCAGGCCAGAAAGAACTGGCATGATATATTCAGAGCACTAAATGAGAAAAATATGCAGCCAAGAATACTATATCCAGCTAGTCTGTCATTGAAAATAGGAGAGATAAAAAGCTTCCAGGACAAAAACTAAAGGAATTTGCAAACACGAAACCAGCCCTCCAAGAAATATTGAAAGGGGTCCGCTAAGCAAAGAGGGAGCCTAAAAGTAACATCGACTAGAAAGGAATAGAGACAATATACAGTAACAGTCACCTTACAGGCAATGCAATGGCACCAAATTCATATCTTTCAATAGTTACCCTGAATGTAAATGGGCTAAATGCCCCAATCAAAAGACACAGGGTATCAGATTGGATAAAAGAACAAGAGCCATTGATATACTGTCTGCAAGAGACTCACTTTAGACCCAAAAACACCCCCAGATTGAAAGTGAGGGGGTGGAAAACAATTTTCCATGCTAATGAACATCAAAAGAAAGCTGGGGTGGCAATCCTTATATCAGACTAATTAGATTTTAAACCAAAGTCTGTAATAAGAGATGAGGAAGGACACTATATCCTACTTAAAGGGTCTATCCAACAAGAAGATCTAACAATTGTAAATATCTATTCCCCTAACATGGGAGCAGCCATTATATAAGCCAGTTAATAACAAAATCAAAAAACACATCAACAACAATACAATAATAGTAGGGGACTTTAACACCCCCCTCACTGAAATGGATCATCTAAGCAAAAGATCAACAAGGAAATAAAGACTTTAAATGACATACTGGTCCTAATGGACTTCACAGATATATTCAGAACATTCCATCCCAAAGCAACAGAATACACAATCCTCTCTAGTGCCCATGGAACATTCTCCAGAATAGATCACATCCTAGGTCACAAATCAGGTCTCAACCAGTACCAAAAGATTGGGATCATTCCCTGCATATTTTCAGACCACACTGCTTTGAAACTAGAACTCAATCACAAGAGGAAAGTCGGAAAGAACTCGAATACATGGAGGCTAAAAAGCATCCTACTAAAGAATGAATGGGTCAACCAGGAAATTAAAGAAGAATTAAAAAAATTCATGGAAACCAATGAAAATAAAAACACAACTGTTCAAAATCTTTGGGATGCAGTAAAGGCAGTCCTAAGAGGAAAGTATATAGCAATAGAAGCCTTTCTCAAGAAACAAGAAAGTTCTCAAATACACAACCTAACTCTACACCTAAAGGAGCTGGAGAAAGAATAGCAAATAAAGGCTAAACCCAGCAGGAGAAGAGAAATAATAAAGATCAAAGCAGAAATCAATAAAATAGAAACCAAAAGAACAGTAGAACAGATGAATGAAATTAGGAGCTGGTTCTTTGAAAGAATTAGCAAGATTGATAAACTCCTGGCCAGACTTATCAAAAAGAAAAGAGAAATGATCCAAATAAATAAAATCATGAATGAAAGAGGAGAGATCACAACCAACACCAAAGAAATACAATTAAAAGAACATATTATGAGCAACTATATGCCAGCAAATTAGATAATCTGGAAGAAACGGATGCATTTATAGAGATGTATAAACTACCAAAACTGAACCATGAAGAAATAGAAAACCTGAACCAGACCTATTACCACTAAGGAAATTGAAGCAGAAGATTCTCCCAACAAACAAGAGCCCAGGGCCAGATGGCTTCCCAGGGGAATTCTACCAAACATTTCAAGAAGAATTAATACCTATTCTTCTGAAACTGTTCCAACAAATAGAAATGGAAGGAAAACTTCCAAACTCATTTTATGAGGTCAGCATTACCTTGATCCCAAAACCAGACAAAGACCCCATCAAAAAGGAGAATTACAGACCAATATTCCTGATGAACATGGATGCAAAAATTCTCACCAAAACACTAGCCAATAGTATCCAACAGGTACAGTAAAAGGATTATTCACCACAACAAAGTGGGATTTATTCCTGGGCTGCAAAGTTGGTTCAACATCCAGAAATCAATCAATGTGATACAATACATTAATAAAAGAAAGAACAAGAACCATATGATCCTCTCAATAGATGCAGAAAAAGCATTTGACAAAGTACAGCATCCTTTCTTGATCAAAACTCTTCAGAGTTTAGGGATAGAGAGTACATACCTCAATATCATAAAAGCCATCTATGAAAAACCCACAGCGAATAGCATTCTCAATGGGGAAAAACTGAGAGCTTTCCCCCTAAGCTCAGGAACACAGTAGGGATGTCCACTATCACCACTGCTATTCAGCATAGTACTAGAAGTCCTAGCCACAGCAATTGTGGCTAGACAACAAAAAGAAGTAAAAGGCATCCGAATCGGCAAAGAAGAAGTCAAACTCTCACTCTTTGCAGATGAAATGATACTTTATATGGAAAACCCAAAAGACTCCACCCCAAAACCGCTAGAACTCATACAGGAATTCAGTAAAGTGGCAGGATGTAAAATCAATGCACAGAAATCAGTGGCATTCTTATACACCAACAACAAGACAGATGAAAGAGAAATTAAGGAGTCAATCCCATTTACAACTGCACCCAAAACCATAAGATACCTAGGAATGAATCTAACCAAAGAGGCAAAGAATCTTTACTCAAAAAATTATAAAATACTCATGATGAAAAAAATTGAAGACACAAAGAAATGGAAAAGCGTTCCATGCTCATGGTTTGGAAGAACAAATATCGTGAAGATGTCAACACTACCTAGAGCAAGGTACACATTTAATGCAATCCCTATCAAAATACCATCAACTTTTTTCAAAGAAATGGAACAAATAATCCTAAAATTTGTATGGAACCAGAAAGACCCCGAATAGCCAGATGAATGTTGAAAAAGAACAGCAAAGCTGGCGGCATCACAATTCCGGACTTCAAGCGGTATTACAAAGCTGTCATTATCAAGACAGTATGGTACTGGCACAAAAACAGACACGTAGATCAATGGAACAGAATCGAGAGCCCAGAAATGGGCCCTCAACTCTATGGTCAACTAATCTTCGACAAAGCAGGAAAGAATGTCCAGTGGAAAAACGACAGTCTCTTCAACAAACGGTGTTGGGAAAATTGGACAGCCACATGCAGAAGAATGAAACTGGACCATTTCCTTACACCACACACAAAAATAGACTCCAAATGGTTGAAAGACCTAAACGTGAGACAGGAGTCCATCAAAATCCTAGAGGAGAACACAGGCAGCAACCTCTTTGACCTCAGCCACAGCAACTTCTTCCTAGAAACATCGCCAAAGGCAAGGGAAGCCAGGGCAAAAATGAACTTGGGACTTCATCAAGATAAAAAGCTTTTGCAAAGCAAAAGAAACAGTCAACAAAACCAAAAGACAACTGAAAGAATGGGAGAAGATATTTACAAATGTCTTATCAGATAAAGGGCTAATATTCAAAATCTATAAAGAACTTACCAAACTCAACACCCAAAAAACAAATAATCCAATCAAGGAATGGGCAGAAGACATGAACAGATATTTTTCCAAAGAAGACATCCATATGGCCAACAGACACATGAAAAAGTGCTCAACATCGCTCGGCATCAGGGAAATCCAAATCAAAACCTCAATGAGATACCACCTCACACCCGTCAGAATGGCTAAAATTAACAAGTCAGGAAATGACATATGTTGGCGAGGATGTGGAGAAAGGGGAACCCTCCTACACTGTTGGTGGGAATGCAAGCTGTTGCAGCCACTCTCGAAAACAGTATGGATGTTCCTCAAAAAGTTGAAAATAGAGCTACTGTATGACCCAGCAATTGCACTACTGGGTATTTACCCCAAAGATACAAATGTAGTGATCCGAAGGGGTATGTGCACTCCAATGTTTATAGCAGCAATGTCCCACAATAGCCAAACTATGGAAAGAGTCAAGATGTCCATCAACAGATGAATGGATAAGGAAGATGTGGTATATAAATTCAATGGAATATTATGCAGCCATCAAAAAATGAAATCTTTCCATTTGCAACAAGGTGGATGGAACTAGAGAGTATTTTATGCTAAGTGAAATAAGTCAATCAGAGAAAGACATGTATCATATGATCTCACTGATACGAGGAATTCTTAATCTCAGGAAAAAACTGAGGGTTGCTGGAGTGGTGGGGGTGTGAGGGATGGGGTGGCTGGGTGATAGACAATGGGGAGGATATGTGCTATGGTGAGTGCTGTGAATTGTGTAAGACTGATGAATCACAGACCTGTACCTCTGAAACAAATAATACATTATATGAAAAAAAAAAGAAGAAGAAGATAGTAGGAATGGAAAAATGAAGGGGGGGAAATCAGAGGGGGAGACAAACCATGAGAGACTATGGACTCTGAGAAACAAACTGAGGGTTCTAGAGGGGAGGGGGGTGGGGGGATGGGTTAGCCTGCTGATGGGTATTAAAGAGGACATGTATTGAATGGAGCACTGGGTGTTATATGCAAACAATGAATCATGGAACACTACATCAAAAACTTAAGATGTAATGTATGGAGACTAACATAATAAAACAAAATTTAAAAAAAAAGAAAAGAAAAATAGACTTCAAAACAATTATTTAAGCATCCATCTCAAGTAGTCACACAAAGAACAGCAACAAAGTGAACCCAAAGAAAGTAAAAAAAATATAAGGAGAAAATATACAAATAATCATATAATAAAGATAAAAAACTGATAGATGGCTCTTTAAAGGCATTGATAAAATTAACTTAGAAAAAAAAAGGCACCTGGGTGGCTCAGTTGGTTAAGTGTCTGCCTTCGGGTCAGGTCATGATCTCAGGGTCCTGGGATCAAGCCCCAGATGGGGCTCCCTGCTCAATGGGGAACCTGCTTCTCTCTCCATCCCTCTGACTCTTCCCCCACTCATGCTCTCTCTATCTCAAATAAATAAATAACATTAAAAAAAATAAAAATATAAGAATAAACGCCTTCCATCCTATTTGCTGTCTTTTGAAGTCCTATCTATCCTTAGAAGTCCACCTATCTCACCCCTTCTGTGAAGTCTTGCCTAACCACAACAACAAAACTAATCATTTGCTGAGTTCTTATAGCTCTTAACAAAACTATTCTTTTGATGCTTTTTGCATTCTGTTATGTATTATATTTTTTTCATATTCAGATACTACTGTCCCATCAAAAGAGTAAATTCCAGAAGAGCAAGGAACATGTCTGACACCTGTTTATATTATTGTGGTGTATCTGTCCAGTTACTAAACAGTGTTGCTCAATATTTTTCAGGGAATGGTGTGGTGTAATGGTGAAGAAAGTAATCCCTTAAGTGAGAGAGACCTAAACTCTGGCCCTGGTTCTGCTACTTCATAGCTGTTACTCTAGGCAATTACCTAACTGCTATAGGCATCAATTTGCTAATCTGTGAAAGGCAGTTAATAATGCATCCTTAAAAGGGTGAAATGAGATAATATACATAGAGTACTTAACACAAATAAGAAACATGATAAATAATAGCTGATAACAGAAATAGGAGTAGTAGTCACTATTGATTATGGCTGACTCTGAATTGTAAGTGGATTTACTCAGAGAACTAAGGGAGAAACAAATGTGAACGAAGAACAACAAAACTAAGACTAATAGAACAAAACTAAGCTAGATGATGTATCAAGCATTTCATAAAAATGTCCAGCTTGTCTTTCTTCTACTGCAGACTAATCTACATGTAGCCAAAGATCTTTTAGAGAGTTCCGTTTCCTAACACTGCATGAATTTTCTCATTCCATCTCAGATGTCTGGTTTCTCACCTCTTTCTAACACACAGGGTCTCAAATAAATGACACGGTAAATTTTTAGACACAGCATTACCCACCCCCGTGGCTTATTTTCTGTTGCTAGTGAAGGTTAAAACTGTCCTCTTGCAAAAGATATAACTCAAAGCTCAGGGTCCTTAATAATTTTAGAAACATCCTAATTTCTTCTGTTCTCTCATTTGCACATGAAGAAGAAAACTGCCAACCACCTTAAATTTAATTTCCCAACTTCAGTTTGCTTATACATCACATTTTCAGAATAATGAAACAGCTTCATGTATGTAAATAGTATCACAGGATTTTTCAAGAATAACTAATTCACTTTTGGTGAACTGTACCTCTCATTGCCACCTATCACCATTATCAATAATGAGTAAAGCTAACACTGATCAGACTTGTTATGGTGTGCCATAACCAAAGAGGAAGAGAAGGAGGCTCCCCCCTTGCCTCGTGGGCTTCCACTTTGAGCTTGGCTGGGCTCCATTTAGACTTATACTTGTGCCTGAAGCTATTGATAGTGCTCATGTTCATACTTCTAATAACTCTCTTGCATACTCTTTTAATCCAGTGCTCCTCACACAGTGTTTCTATGGAGTATTAGTATTCCATAAGTTGTAGAGAAATAAAGCATTTATTTGATTGTAATATTGAATAATGATTGCCTTTACCCTGCTTGCAGAGAAAAAAAAGTTAATGGATAGCATTTTCTCAATTCAAACTGTTCTCCAATAATTCTTTACATGTCTTTGGCTCCAGACACCACTTTTTCTGCTAAAGGTTGCCAGTAGATGACAGAAGAAAATGAAGTTGCAAAGTCATATCAATAAATAAACTCAAAACCAATCATTTGTTCTTGGTTCAACAGTTTGGTGTTTTATTTTGTTTTGAGGCCTATAAGCTGGTGGTTTTAAGTTTATATGCTATACAAATAATACAAGATGGATTTCTTTTTGCTAGTAAAATATTTAAAAATAACATATACATGAAATAAAAAATATATTTATTTGTATTTTTTTAAATATTTTTCAAAGAACATGGTGTTCTGCAAATAAGATTGTAATCTGGATCTCTGCCCCCTAAACAAGTCTGAGATGCCTTATCTTAGAATAATAAGCATTATATTCCTCTAAAGAACATGGATAGAGAAAAAAATTCATGGATAGAGACTAAGCCTAAAATACATGTACCCTATGTGCGAAGTAATTATGCAGGTATTTATGAACCATTGTGAAAACTGATAGGAGTATCTGAAGATTGAAACTGTAGTTTGATACTCAGTATCACATATGCAGATCTAAGATCTTAGTGTTGCTTCCCAATAGAATTGTGATTGGAAAGACCCATGAAGGTATTTGGACAAACTATCTGAAACTTGAACTTCCCCAAAATGATTCTTTACCCTTTCTGTGAACACTTCCAAGAGGACCTTAATGTGACCCTGACTTCAAGGTAAAATAATAGCAACTATGTTTGCAGCTGTGTTACTTATATGTGGATCTTGTGAAGGAAATGAACCAACCTCGTGCATTTTTAGACTAGGAAGATGCTTTACAATAGGAATCTCTACTATATTTATGTAGGTGCAAATGTGAAACTGTATTCCTATATATACAAAGTCTTTGAATCTTAGCTAGTGAAACGTGTCATGTTTTAAATTGTAATTTTAGGCTGCATATTACTCGATATGGGAATTCCCACCCTTGGCCTGAGAGGGGATGAAAATTCTCCTTATATATACAGTCGGCATTCACATAAGACGTTTTATTTACGTTACCAAATTAATAAAATCCCCTATGGTGCAAATGTTCTCCATATGTGGATACAGAGGGCTAGAATACATAAAGCCAGTTCTTTGTGTTTTCAGCTTTTAAAAAATTATGTGCACGTAATGTTTTCCTGGATTGTTTTTAATTGCTGAATATGATACTTTGCCACTTTTAATTTTTTCTTAAAGTGAAAGCTCAGAAAATTAAACTCAGTTTTCATCATCCTATTTTACCCTATATCTGTCTCATGGGGAGTACTTCAATTTCTCATGCAAAATTCTGGTGTTTTTCCAACAGAGGATAAGACCAAAGAAAGAATTGACACAGGGTCAGGAAGCCAGGAGAGAGTCATTTGAGACCAAAGCAGAGAGAAAGATCAGGGCAAAGCTGATTCAGGAGTAGGTAAGATGTCAGGCAGTTACCATGGAAGGAGTTAGGAAGATTTTGGACAGGCACTGCAGTAGAGGAACAGGGAGTACAGTGAGGAGTCTTTGTAATAAATGTGAGACCATATTCTGGCTCTGCCATTTATTGGTGGTATAACCTTGGAAGAAGTATTCATCTTTCTGAACTTCCACTTCCTCATTTGAGAACATGGGGAAATTCCCATCTTCCAGAGCTGTGATGAAAGAACCTGTGTAAAGAGTATTGTACCTCAGGGCAGAGATGCAAGATGGCGGAAGAATAGGGGACCTCATTTCATCTGGTCCCTTGAATTTAGCTAGATATCTATCAAACCATTCTGAACACCCATAAATTCAGCCTGAGATATAAGAAAATATGTCTGGAACTCTACAAGTAGAAAAGCGACTGCTTTTTGCAAGGTAGAAGGTGCAGAGATGTAAATCTGTGGGGAAATATCAGAAGATATTCAGAGATCAGGGCATGGCCCAGAGCCAAAGAGGCACAAAAAGCCTCCAGGGAATAAAAGCCACACGGAGGACCAGCTTACACTGAGCCCAGTCCTGGGCAAGGGGCAGTGCAACTCTGTCTAGGCAAAGACACCTGAGAAACAGCACAGCAGGCTGCTCCCTAGAAGACGATCTGGAAGATTAGGTGCAAACTAGGTTGCAGGTGCAAACTAGGTTGCAGATCCCCAAGACTGTAAAACTCCAGCACCAGGGGAAAATAGTATACTGAGCTTGAGGGTTTTCTCATGATTCGGTTATCTTTCAGTCTAAAAATTTTCCTTCCCCCCCCCATTTCCCATTTCAATTAATTTCTTATTTTACCAACTTATGGTTTTAAGTCGCTTTTTAACTTTATTTTTTACATCTACATTTAATAGATATATGCTTGCTTTTAGTCCTTTTCCATTCTATTCAATTTTATTTTTGTATATATATAAGTTTTGCTTTCTTTGTAATTTTGGGAGGTAGTGTCTTCTAATACACAGACCAAACTTCACTAAGGAACAAGTGGATCACCCTGCTTTGTCCACCCTGTGAGATTTATAGTCTCTCCCCCCCACACACACACTTTGTTTTGGGTTTTTTTTTTTTCTCTTTTTATTGTTTGTTCTGTTTTGTTTTTTGTTTGCTTTTCTGTTTTGGTTTTTAACCACTTTGGATTTGTTTAGGGAGTATTTTGCTTGGTCAGGGTTGATATTTTGGACTCTGCTCACTTGTTTACCCATTCTTCTCTTGGCAAAATGACTAGAAGGAGGAATTCACCACAAAAGAAAAAAACAGAGGTAATGTTCTCTTCCATGGAGCTAATCAATATGAATATAAGTAAGATGTTAGAGATGGAATTCAGTATAGCAATTATAAAGTTAATATCTGGGCTTGAGAAAAGCATAAAAGACAGTAGAGAACCTCTAAGTAAAGAAGTATGATCTAATCAGGCCAAACTTAAAAATGTTGTAACTGAGATGCAATCTAAATTGGATGCTCTAACAGCTAGGGTGAATGAGTCAGAAGAGAGTGTAAGTGAAGACAGGCTGATGGAAAGGAAGTAGAGGAAAAGAGAGAAAGACAACTCAGAGCCCATGAAGAAGGGCTTCAAGAATTTAATGATGCTTTGAAAGAAACAAATGCCAAATTACTGAGGTGCCTGAAGGGGAGAATGGAGGCAGAAAGTATATTTGAGCAAATCATAGCTGAGAACTTCCCTAATCTGGGGAAGGAAACAAGCATTCATGTCCAAGAGGCAGAGAGGACCCCTCCCAAAATCAATAAAAATAGATCATTGCCCCAACACACAGTAGTGAAGCTTGAACATTTTAGAGGCAAAGAGACTTCCTGAGAGCAGCTCAAGACAGGAGATTCCTTATGTACAGAGGAAGGAACATCAGATTAACATCAGACCTATCCACAAAAACCTGGCAAGCCAGAAAGGGCTGGCATAATATATTCAGGGTATTAATGAGAAGAACATGCAGCCAAGGATTCTTTATCCAGTAAGGCTGTCATTCAGAATGGAAGGAGAAATAAAGAGCTTCCAGGACAGACAGAAACTGAAAGAATATGTGACTACTAAGCCAGCCCTGCAAGAAATATTAAGGGGGATCCTGTAAGCAAAGAGAGATCCCAAGAGTAACATATACCAGTAAGAAACAGAGACAATCTACAGAAACAGGGACTTCACAGGTAATACAATGGCACTAAAATACCTTTGAATAGTTACACTGAATGTAAAGGAATTAAATGCCCTAATCAAAAGACACAGGGTATCAGATTGGATTAAAAAAAAAAAAGCAAAATCCATCAATATGCTATCTGCAAGAGACTCATTTTAGACCCAAAGATACCTCCAGATTGAATGTGAAGGGGTGGAAAACCATTTATCATGCTAATGGACATCAAAAGAAAGCTGGGGTGGCAATCCTTATATCAGACAAATTAGATTTTAAAGACTAATAAGAGATGAGGAAGGACATTATATCATACTTAAAGGCTCTATCCAACAAGAAGATTGTAAATATCTAATAATTGTAAATATTTATGCCTCTAACTTGGGAGCAGCCAATTATATAAACCAATTAATAACAAAATTAAACACATTGATAATAATAGTAGGGGACTTTAACACCCTACTCACAGCAATAGACAGATCATCTAAGCAGAAGATCAACAAGGAAACAGGGCTTTGAATGACACACTGGACCAGATAGATTCACAAATACATTCAGAGTACTCCATCCTAAAGCAACAGAATACACATTCTTCTCAAGGGCACATGGAACTTTCTCCAGAATAGATCACATACTGGGTCACAAATCAGGTCTCAATCTGTACTAAAAGACTGAGATTATTCCCTGCATATTTCCAGACCACAATGCTTTGAAACTTGAACTCAATCACAAGGGGATATTTGGAAGGAACTCAAACACTTGGAGCTTAAAGAGCATCCTACTAAAGAATGAATGGGTCAACCAGGAAATTAAAGAAGAATTTTAAAAAGTCATGGAAACAAATGAAAATGAAAACACATCAGTTCAAAACCTCTGGGATACAGCAAAGGCAGTCCTAAGAGGGAAGAATATTGCAATACAAGCCTCTCTCAAAAAATTAGAAAAATCGCCAATACACAAGCTAACCTTATACCTAAAAGACCTAGAGAAAAAAACAGCAAATAAAGCCTAAACCAAGCACCAGAGAAATAATAAAGATTAAAGCAGAAATCAACAAAATAGAAACCAGAACAGTAGAACAGATCAATGAAACTAGAAGCTAGTTCTTTGAAAGAATTAATAAGATCAATAAACCTCTGACCAGATTTATCCAAAAGAAAAAAGACCCAAATTAATAAAATCATGAATGAAGGGGGAGAAATCACGACCAACACTGAAGAAATAACAAACACTTATAAGAACATATTATGAACAAATATATGCCAACAAATTAGGCAGTCTGGAAGAAATGGATGTATTCCGGGAAACTTATAAACTACCAAAACTGAAACAGGAGGAAATAGAAAATCTGAACAGATGCATAACCAGCAAGGAAATTGAAGGAGTAATCAAATATCTCCCAATAAACAAGACTCCAGGGCCGGATGGCTTCCCAGGGGAAATCTACTAAACATTTAAAAAAAAAAATCTACCTATTATACTAAAGCTATTTCAAAAAATAGAAATGGAAGGAAAACTTCCAAACTTGTTCTATGAGGCCAACATTACTTTTATCCCAAAACCAGACAAAGACCCCCATCAGAAAGGAGAATTACAGACCAATATTTCTGATGAACATGGATGCAAAAATTCTCACCAAGATCCAGTACATTAAAAGAGTTATTCACTACGATCCAGTGGGATTTATTCTTGTGCTGCAAGGGTAGTTCAACATCTGCAAATCAATCAATGTGATAGATCACATTAACAAAATAAAAGACAAGAACCATATGATCCTCTCCATTGATGCAGAAAAAGCATTTGACAAAATACAGCATCCTTTCCTGATTAAAACTCTTCACAGTGTAGCAATAGAGGGAACATACTTCAATATCATAAAAGCCATCTATGAAAAGCCCACAGCAAATATCATTCTCAATGGGGAAGAACTGAGAGCTTTTCTGTTAAGTTCAGGAACACAACAGGGATGCCCACTCTCACCATTATTGTTCAGCATAGTACTAGAAGTCCTAGCCTCACCAATCATACAACAAAAAGAAATAAAAGCATCCAAATTGGCAAAGAAGTCAAACTCTCACTCTTCACAGATGACATGATACTTTATGTGGAAAACCCAAAAGACTCCACCCCAAAATTACTAGAACTCATACAGCAATTCAGTACTGTGGCAGGATAGAAAATCAATGCACAGAAATCACTTTTCTATATACTAAAAATGTGACTGAAGAAAGAGAAATTAAGGAATTTATCCCATTTACAATAGCACCTAAAACCATAAGATACCTAGGAATAAACCTAAAAAAAAAAAAAGAGGTAAAGGATCTGTACTCTGAAAACTATAGAAACTTATGAAAGAAATTGAGGAAGACACAAAGAGATGGAAAACCTTTTCATGGTCATGGATTGGAAGAATAAACATTGTTAAAATGTCTATGCTGCCCAGAGCAATCTACACTTTCAATGCAATCCCTATCAAAATGCCATCAACATTTTTCACAGAGCTGGAACAAAGAATCTTAAAATTTGTATGGAATCAGAAAATACTCCAAATAGTCAAAGAAGTGTTGAAAAAGAAAACCAAAGCTGGGGGCATCACAATGGCTGACTTCAAGCTATATTACAAAGCTGTGATCATCAAGACAGCATTGTACTGACACAAAAACAGACACATAGATCAATGGAACAGAATAGAGAGCCCAGAAATGGACTCTCATCTCTATGGTCAACTAATCTTTGACAAAGCAGGAAAGAGTATCCAATGGAAAAAAGAGTCTCTTCAATAAATGGTGCTGGGAAAATTGGACAGCCACATGCAGAAGAATGAAACTGGACCATTCCCTTACACCATACACAAAAATAAACTCAAAATGGATGAAAGACCTCAATGTGAGACATGAATCCATCAAAATCCTAGAAGAGAACCTAGGCTGTTCTCAACCTCAGCCACAGCAACTTCTTTCATGGCACATCTCCAAAGGCAAGGGAAAGAAAAGCAGAAATGAACTTTTGGTACTTCATCAAGAAAAAAACTTCTGCACGGCAAAGGAAACAGTCAACAAGAGTAACAGGCAACCTGCAGAATGGGAGAAGATATTTGTAAATGACATTACAAATAACGGTCTGGTATCCAAGATCTATAAAGAACGTATCAAACTCAGCATCCAAAAAACAAGTCAAAAAATGGGCAAAAACATGAATAGACACTTCTCCACAGAGACATACAAATGACCAACAGACACATGAAAAAATTCTCCATATCACTTTTCATCAGGGAACCTTACACCAGTTAGAATGGCTAAAATTAACAAGATAGGGAACAACAAATGTTGACGAGGATGTGGAGAAAGGGGAACCCTCTTACACTGTTGGTGGGAATGCATAAGCAGCCACTCTGGAAAACAGTATGGAGGTTCCTCAAGAAGTTAAAAATAGAACTACCCTATGACCCAGCAATTGCACTACTGGGTATTTATCCCAAAGATACAGATGTAGTGAAAAGAAGGGGCACCTGCATCCCAATGTTCATAGCAGCAATGTCCACAACAGCCAAACTATGGAAGGAACCAAGATGTCCTTCAACAGATGAATGGATAAAGAACATATAGAATGGTTTATACTCAGCCATCAGAAGGGATGAATACCTACCATTTATATCAACGTGGATGGAACTGGAGGGAATTATGCTAAGTGAAATAAGTCAATCAGAGGACAGCTATATGGTTTCACTCATATGTGGAACATAAGAAATAGTGAAGAGGATCATAGGGGAAGGGAGGGAATACTGAGTGGGAAGAAATCAGAGAGGGTGACAAACCATGACAGACTTTTACTCTGGGAAACAAACTGAGTGTTGTGGAAGGGGAGGTGGGTGGGGTATGGGGTAACTGGGTGAAGGGCATTAAGGAGGGCATGTGATGTGATGAACACTGGGTGTTGTTATATTAACTAATGAATTTTTGAACACTACATCAAAAACTAATGATGTACTGTATTTTGGCTAATTGAATTTAAATTTAAAAAAAAAAAGACTATTGTACCTCATGAACAATAGGTGTTTCTGTTTTTCTCTTTCATCTCTTGCTTGACCCTATCCTTTCTAAGCTAGAGACTGCCATGATGATGATACTATCAGTGTTTAAGTCTACAGATCCCAAAATGAAACTTCCTCTCTAACCTTTTTACTATTGAAAAATTCAATCATTTAAAGAAGAAATTGACATAATATACAACAAACCTCCAAGTACCCATTACCCAGCTTCAACAGTTACATATCATGACCCATCTTTTTCATCTACATCTGCATCCATTCCCTATACTCTGTATTATTTTGAAGCAAATCCAGACATCATCTAATTTTATCTAAAAATGCTTCAGTATGTATTTCTAAACAATAAGGATTCTTCTTAATACAATCATAATATCAAGCACATCTAAAAACATTTAATAATTATTCCTTAGTATTATTAAATATCATGTTGATTTTGTTATTGTTGTTGCTGCTGTTACTTATTGCCAGGAAAGTTATAGAAACCACATGAATACACCAAATGTTATTACCATTGATAATGTAATTTTTCCAAACTGACAACTCTTAGAAAAGTTCTGAACAAACCAACATACACTCTTCCCTCGATGTAAACAATAAATAGTTACTCCCTGGAAATTTTGGTATATATTTAAAGTGTGCAAAATATTTTATATTTATATTTAATATGGAATTGGGCTTTACATTAGTTATACGCTATTTTTCAAAGTATGAATGTCTGGCAAATTATGTAGTATATGGGAAGATATATGGGAAAATTATTTGCCATATTTCAGAAAGCCTAACATTTCTGGCTCCTATCTGCTAAATGCCAGGAACACCCCACCAAATCGTTGTGACTACTATGACTTTCCCTTCACATTTACAAAATGCCCTCAATGGTTCACTCCATCCCCCACTGAAAACCATTGACTTAATTAGCTCAACTGAAAATGAGGAAATTGGTTTTAGTTGCATATACGCTATAATTTTAGGAAAAATCCTATATGGGGAATGACTGATAGAACATTCACAAATTAAACTTTTCAAAGTTTTTCTTAGTTGATGGAATTTTGTTTCTCCACACTATGTTGGAAAATGTGAATAAGCTCTCTGATAAAACAGATGAGATCATAATGACTTCATGGTAATATATATAGTTCAAATACAGAAAATTTCAACAGCTAGGATACCATCCAGACAGGTAGGGAAACTGGGATAGTGGCAAAAAATAAATCCATTTTTACTTATTTTCTAAGCATAAGTATAAATTTATAAATCTCTGTGCTATGTTCACATAATTGGCCCACAATCCTAAAAGGAATTATGCTTCCTCTTTAAAATAGAGAAAACTGGGGCGCCTGGGTGGCTCAGTCGTTAAGCATCTGCCTTCGGCTCAGGTCATGATCCCAGAGTCCTGGGATCGAGACCCGCATTGGGCTCCCTGCTCCACGGGAAGCCTGCCTCTCCCTCCCGCACTCCCCCTGCTTGTGTTCCCTCTCTCGCTGTGTCTCTCTCTGTCAAATAAATAAATAAAATCTTTAAAAAAATAAATAAATAAATAAATAAATAAAATAGAGAAAATTAATCAAATGTTTACTTTCCTCTAGCTTACTTCCTTCATTATGTAGTATACTTTTTGTCTTTTTTTACTCATTTTTAAAATTCAAATATAATTAATATGCAGTGTTATATTAGTTTACACTTAGTGTATAATATAGTAATTCAACAATTGTGTGCATTACTCAGCGCTCATGATAAGTGTACTCTTAATCCCCTTCCCCTGTTTTACCCATCCCCCACCCACCTGCCCTCTGACAACTACCAGTTCGTTCTCCATATTTAAGAATCTGGGTTTTTTTGTTTGTTTGTTCTTTCTTTCATTCTTTCTTCATTTTGTTTCTTAAATTCCACATACAAATGAAATTATATGGTACTTGTCTTTCTCTGACTTATTTCACTTAGCATTATATCCTCTAAATCCATTCATGTTGTTGTTGCAGATGGTAAGATTTCATTATTTTTTATGGCTGAGTAATATTCCATTATATATGTGTGTGTATGTATATACCCATTATATATATATATATTTCATTATATATTATATACATCTATTATATATAATATACATCATATATTATATGTATTCCATTATATATTTATACACACACACTACCTCTTTTTTATCCATTTATATATTGATGGAACTTGGGTTGCGTCCATATCCTGGCTATTGTAAATAATGCTACAGTAAAGAGAGGGTGTGTATATCTTTTCAAATAAATGCTTTTGTTGTTGAGGGGTAAAAAGCCAGAGGTGGAATTACTGGATGATATGGTAATTCTCTTTTTAATTTTTTGAGGAACCTCCATCCTGTTTTCCAAGGTTGCTGCAACAATTTGCATTCTCACCAACAGTGCACAGGGTTCCTTTTTCTCTACATTCTTGTGAATATTTGTTGTTTCTTGTGTTTTTGATTTTAGACATTCTGACAAGTGTGAGGTGATATTTCATTGTGGTTTTGATTTGCATTTCCCTGATGAATAGTGATTTTGAGCATCTTTTCATGTGTCTGTCAGCCATCTGTATGTCTTTGGAGAAATGTCTTCATGTCTTCTGCCCATTTTTAATTGGATTATTTGTGGTTTTTTTGGTGTTGAGTTGTATAAGTTGAAGGTTTGTATCATGAATGGATGAATGGATGTTGTACTTTGTCAAATGCTTTTTTCTGCATCTATTGAGATGATCATATGGTTTTTATCCTTTCTTTTTTTAATGTGATGTATCACATTGATTGATTTCTGAATATTGAACAACACTTGCATCCCTGAAATAAATTCCACTTGATGGTAATGAACAATTTCTTCAATATATTGTTAGATTCGGCTTGCTAAATATGTTGAGGATCTTTCCATCTATGTTCATCACAGACATTGGCCTGTAGTTTTTTTCTCTTCTGTAGTATCTTTATTTGGTTTTGTTATCAGGGTAATGCTGGCTTCATAGAATGAATTTGAAAGGTTTCCTTCCTCTTTTATTTTTTGAAATAGTTTGAAAAGAATAGTTATTAACTTTAAATGTTTGGTAAAATTCACCTGTGAAGTCATCTGATCATGCACTTTTGTTTGTTGGGAGATTTTGATTCCTGATTTAATTTCATTGCTAGTTATTAGTCTGTTCAGATTTCCTATTTCTTCCTGATTCAGTTTTGGGAAGCTGTATGTTTCTAGGAATTTATCCATTTCTTCTAAGTCGTCCAAATTGTTGGCATATAATTTTTCATAATATTCTTTTATAATCCTTTGTAATTTCTGTGGTGTTCATTTTATTTCTCCTCTTTCATTTCTGATTTTATTTGAGTCCTCCCTTTTTCTTTTTTTGATGAGTCTGGCTAAAGATTTATCTATTTTGTTGATCTTTGTAAAGAACAAGTTCCTGGTTTTATTGATCTATTCTTTTGTTTTCTTAGTCTCTATTTCATTTATTTCTACTCTAATCTTTATTATTTTCTTCCTCCTATTGGCTTTGAGCTTTGTTTGTCCTTTTTCTAGCTCCTTTAGATGTAAGGTTAGGTTGTTTATTTGAGATTTTTCTTGTTTCCTGAGGTAGGCCTGTATTGCTATAGTTGTCCCTCTTAGAATAGCTTTTACTGCATCCCAAGATTTTGGACCACTGTGTTTTCATTTTCATTTGTCTCCATGTGTTTTTTATTTCATCTTTGATTTCTTGGTTGACCCATTCATTGTCTAGGACCATGTTGTTTACCCTCCATGTATTTGTGTTCTTCCAGATTTGTGTGTGTGTGTGTGTGTGTGTGTGTGTGTGTGTTAGATTTCTAGTTTCGTACCATAATCATCAGAAAAGATGCATGATACAATATCAATCTTTTTGAATTTTTTGAAATTTGCTTTGTGGCCCTACCTGTGGTCTGTTCTGGAGACTGTTTCATGTGCACTTGAAAAAAAAATGTGTATTATGCTGTTTTTGGATGAAATGTTCTGAATATATCTGTTAGATCCATCTGGTTCAATGTGTCATTCAAAGCCACTCTTTCTTTGTTGATTTTTCCATCTGGGTGATATATCCATTGATGTAAGTGGGGTGTTAAAGTCCTTTACTATTATTGTATTACTATATTACTCTCTTTATGTCTGTTAATAGGTGCTTTATGTATCTGGGTGCTCCCATGTTGGGTGCATAAATATTTATAATTGTTTTATCTTCTTGTTGGATTGTTCCCTTTATTGTTAGGTAGTATCCTTCTTTGTCTCTTGTTATAGTCTTTGTTTTAAGATCTATTTTGTTCAATATAAGTATTCTCACCCCAGCTTTCTTTTCACTTGTTTGTTTTTGTTTGTTTATTTTTGTTTTTGTTTTCACTTCTATTTGAATGATAATTGTTTTTCCATCCCTGCACTTTCAGTTTGTATGCATCTTTAGGTTAGAAGTGAGTTGTGTATAGGCAGCATATAGATGGAGTTTGCTTTTTTATCTATTCATTCATGCTATGTCTTGATGTGAGCATTTAGTCTGTTTACATTCAAAGTAATTACTGATAGGTATATAGTTATTGTCATTTTGTTACTTGCTTTATGGTTGTTTTTGTAGTTCACTCTTCCTTTCTTCTCTTGCTCTCTTCCTTTTTGGTTTGTTTGCTTTCTTTAGTGATATACTTGGATTCCTTTCTTTTCTTCTTTGCATATCTTTTACAGTTTTCTATCTGTAATTATCATTAGGTTGGTATATAATATCCTATGCATCTAGCAGTCTCTATTAGGATGATGGCTGCTTAAGTTTGAACCATTCTTAAAGTACTACATTTTTACTCTCTCCTCCCATATTTTATTTATATGATGTCATACTTTACATCCTTTTATTTTGTTTAGCCCTTGACTCATTTTTATAGATATGACTTTACTGTTTTTGTGGTTTAACTATACTGGCTTTCTAAGTAACTAATCTACTACTTTTATTATGTTCGCATGTACCTGTGAAAATTTTCCTTTTATAATTTTCTTATTCTTTCCACTTGGCCATTTCTCTCCACTCAAAGAATTCCGTTTAACCTTTCTTATTTGTCTGATTTAGTGGTGATGACCTCCTTTAAATTTTGTTTGTCTAAGAAACTTTTCTCTCTCCTTCTATTCTGAATGATAGCATTGTGGGATAGAGTATTTTTGGTTGCAAGCTTTTTCCTTTTAGCACTTTGAATATATCATGCCACACCTCTGGCTTACAAAATTTCTGCTGAAAAATCAGCAGGTAGCTTTATGGGGTTTCCCTTGTATGTAACTGTTTTCCTTTCTTTTGTTGCCTTTAAGATTCTTTCTTTGCCATTACTTTTTGCCATTGTGAATATTATGTGTCTCGGTGTGGACTTCCCTGGGTTTCGAGGGCTTTCTGTGCCTCCTAGATCTGGAGGTCTATTTCCTTCCCCAGATTAGGGAAGTTTTCAGCTGTCATTTCTTCAAATAAATTTTCTGCCTCCCTTTCTCTATTTTCTTTTTCTGGGATCCCTATAATGTGAATGTTACTATGCTTGATGATGTCCTTGATGTATTCTCATTTTTTATTAATACTTTTATCTTTTTGTTGTTCAGTTTCTTTGCTTTCCATTATTCTGTCTTCCAGCTCACTGATTCATTATTCTGCTTTCTCTGACCTACTACTGATTCCCTCCAGTGTATTTTTAATTTCAGCAGTTAAGCTCTACATCATTGATTGGTTCTTTTTTTATATTTTCTGTCTCTTTGTTGAAGGTCTCACTGAGATCCTCCAGTCTTTTCTCACATCCAATTAGTATCTTTATGACTATTACTTTGAATTCTTTATGAGGCATATTGCTCATTTCCAAATCATTTTGTTGTGATTTTGTCCTGATCTTTCCTTTGGGATATATTCCTCTGTCTCATTTGATCTAATTCTCTGTGTCTATATATTCAGTATGTCAACTACATTTCCTGCTCTTAAAAGTAGTGGACTTATGAAGAAGAGATCCTGTTGTGCCCCATAGTGCAATGTCCCTTGTTCACCAGAACATGGCACTTCAGAGATGTCTCCTGTGTTTGTTGCATGCACACTACCATTGTGGTTGAGCCGCATTTGCCTTCAGTCCAGTCAGCTGCACAGCCATCTTTCTTGGGGGCAGGGTTTGGTATCTCTTCTATTATGGGGCCAGTCTGGGGTGACTTTGGGCCTGTAGTTGGGTCAGACCAGATGCTTGCCCTCAGCCTGTTTGCCAGAACTGTGGACACATCTACCTGCATTGTCTCCTGAGTGGCTTTTTTTTTTTTTTTTTTTTTTTTTTTTTGAGAATGAGACCTACTATCAGGCCAGAGGTCTGCCCCCAGTCTGTCTTTTTGGGTTGTAGTGACCACCCCCACCCCCCAATTACAGAGCTCTTTCTTTGTGCTGCCCCCTGTGAGGTTTTTGTTGGTGGGCAGAGCCAGCAGTCACATCAGATGTTTTCCCCCAGCCCACTTCTGGGGCTTCAGTGGAACTTATGTTTGTGATTATCTTCCCCTCTCACCAGAGCAAGAGTCACTTTGGAGTGGTGCTGGCCACTGTCAGCGCTGCTTGAAGAATGAAATGCATCAGGCATAGCTTTGGAAGGATTGAGGCAGGTTGAATGGAACAGTCTTCAGGGGAATGTGGGAGGTAGAGCACACAGGTGTTAGCAAGGTAAGTGCCCATCTGCTTGCAAGATGAAACCTGGGCTAAGTAGCAAGTGTTTATGCTGTTTCCCCACAGATGTCTGGGTATCTAGGCTGGGGATAAATGGGGAGAATGGTGCCCACCAGCTCTTTTGTTCTTCGAAAAATTTCTTAAAGATTTCTGCCCCTCTAGCTGATGTTCTGAGATTAGTAAATAAATCTCCACTTTTCAAACTGCTGCTTGTATGCTGTATCTTGGCAGGGTTATTTTTGTGCTGTCTCTTTAAGGGTGGGGACTATTTCCTATCACCCTCTGGCCCTCCTGGAGCTGATCCCACTGATTTTTAAAAAGTTCCCAGTGTTAAACCCCAGTGATTGTAAATACTCACAAAGTTAAGCATCTCTAATTTTCAAAGCAAAATGTTACTGGGGACTCATCTTCCCAGTGTAGGTCCTACATGTCTGGGGTGCCTGGTGTAGGATCTCTTCCTCTCCCTCTTCTGTGCTTGTGGTATCCCTCCAGTCTTTGTGGTTAGTCTCACAGGTAAGGTTTGTTCCCAACTGGGGCTCCATCCTTTCCATCATTTTCTGATGTGACCTCCTTTCTCTAACTGTAGAGAGTCTATTATGCCAGTCTTCAAGTCATTTTCTGGGTTAATTACACTGATGTGGCTGTTATCTAGGAGCATCTGTGTGACAAGATAGTTTAGGATCCTCTTATGCCACTATTTCACAGGGTCCCCAAGAAATCTTTTTCTTTTGACTTATTAAAACAGTTATTTTTTTCATTGTCCTTTGTATTTAAATAACGCTTATCATTCCATGATGGAAACCATTTTCTAATCTAGATTGAAAGATACTTTATCATTATTCCTTGAAGTAGGAACTGTTAATTCATAGAACCTAGCTGGTTCCTGGTACAGAATTGATGCTTATTTAAATATTTATTGAAAGAAATTACTCATCCAATAATCATCATTGCTAATATATCTTATTACTGTGTATAGTGTTAATTTCATTCTTTTTTTTTAAAGATTTTATTTATTTATTTGAGAGAGAGAATAAGAGAGAGAGTGAGCACATGAGAGGGGGGAGGGTCAGAGGGAGAAGCAGACTCCCTGCTGAGCAGGGAGCCCGATGCAGGACTCGATCCCAGGACTCCAGGATCATGACCTGAGCCAAAGGCAGTCGCTTAACCAACTGAGCCACTCAGGTGCCCTAGTGTTAATTTTATTCTTATACCATCATTATCATAAAACATTAAGTGTGAATCTTTTACTCAAGGTTAGAATCTGAACTAAGTGATTTCTTCTAAATCATACTGCTGGCATAAATAGTAGAGGAATGTAAATCTGCTGGCTTTGATTTCACTACTTCTACTAATAGGTTTCTTTCTGCCTGAAAAGTACACAAGTTTTCTCTTCTTGCTGCTTGGCCATTTCCATGTGTTCAAAGAGCATTTGTCAAAACAAAACAAACAAAAATCAAAAAACAATTAAAACATTGACTAATGCTCCAAGTATTTACATACTAGCTTTGACCCTCATAAATCCAAAAGAGGTATTGAATATTTTGGTGGCAAAATTTGGTGAAAGTTATGGCTCTCCTAAAAGCAAGTTACCCTACTTAATGTCTGCAAACTACAAAGCAGGTGCAGCATCAACATAATTGCTCAGAGACTGGAACTTTGTAACCATGGAGACATTACCTCACAGTGTTCTAACAGGCAGTGTTGGCCAGATACGAAGGTTCTAGTCATAAAGGTAGCTGTGCTGGGTTGCTGCCCTTTCTCTTGAGCTGCTTCCAGTGAATGCCACACACCTTCACCTTGATTTGCATAATATGCTCAGCCAATACTAGTATTGGTTATGTCAGTACTTACATATTCACTTTAGAAACCTGGTTCTGGCACCAGCTTGGGAAAGAAATTATTAAATCTGGCAGATGCTTTGAGGTAGACAGTTGAGGTCATTTGAAAAGAAAATCTACCTTGAACTTCAGCTGTATTTATGACTAGTATCATGATTTGTTTCCCCAGGAAAGTAAAGAGACTTTTCTTCTAGCCAAGATGAAAGGCATGCAGGCCAGTCCGGAAACTCCAGTGGCCCTGCAGAGTGAACTCCATGAGCAGGAAGATAAAATGGAGAACCAAGCACAGTAAGAATGGCACAAATGAGAGAAGGATCTGAGATTTGGAGGATAATGATGGAGTACTTGACCTCTTGTTTCAAAACATCTTATGAAGTAGTTGTAACTAGAATTGATTCCACACTTTTTCTAAAATTAATTAATTATAACATAACTCTTTCCTCAAACACTATTTTATAAGGTTCAGTACTTGAGTAATACAAAACTTCACATGGACAGATCTCTATCATACAAGACATGGTTGAGATTCCAGAACTTATATCTAACATGTTAAGGCAGTTGGCAGATAATTTCTTTAGAACTCCTTTACTAACCTTTGGGACAAAGAATTAATAGAGAATTTTGGTTTTGGAAATGCCTGTGAAGATGTTAAATAAAAACTACAACTCCCTTCCCACCACCAAAAAAGAAAAACAAAAATGAAAAAAACCAAAAAACTACAAGTCCTTATTTTACTACTACTATAAATCATTCTATCAATAAAAGTATTAGCATGGGTTTTCCAGTGTTTTTTAAAAAATGACCTCTAGTATTGAATATACCTAATATAAAGCTAATGTTATTTTGCACCTACATGTCGTGTGTTTACTGATCAGTTCAAGTTCATCTTTTAAAAATTTGTTCTTAGAGGTCATCTGAGAAATGATTGTTGTCAGAATTACCAATGTAGCATCTCCTAAAATAACACTGAATTGTGGGAATTTAACTTTTTTAAGATTTTATTTATTTATTTGACAGAGAGATCACAAGTAGGCAGGCAGGAGGGCAGAGGGAGAGGGAGACGGAGAAGCAGGCTCCCTGCTCAGCAGGGAGGCAAATGCTTAACTGACTGAGCCACCCAGGTGCCCAGAATTGAACTTTTTTAACTACCTCTGGTGTAGTGCTAATCAATTACAGAGGGAACAAAATACCAAGAAGGGGCTTGGAAAATTCCATATGATAAAGGGCAAGCTAACTAAGCACTAGGCCAAGTCTCTAATCTTCCAAAGGGACTCTAACAGGATGGTGAGTGCAGGATTTAGACAATGGGCTACATCACATGTGCCTCTTGTGAAATGTCTCAGCTCTTTCAAAGGTGTGTGCAGCCATTAGAAATTTCTTATTCAACCACAAAAATAAGAACACTTTGTGGCCCTAGGCCAGGTTTCTTTAATCACAACATTTGTAGAGGCTTACTAGGAATCTTCTGTGGAATTAAATTATTTGGAAATGCTATTGTTTTACTGGGGAAGAAAAAACTTTGGAGCTTTTAAAATGAACATGCTGAAAAGATACAGCCAGTTTGTAATGAAACCCAGATGTAAGGAACTTTGAAAAGAAAAGTACTTTTCCTGCTTATGTTAACCAGTGTCAGACAGAAATTGTGTCATATGATCTTGTCTCAGGTTGGACAGGGATGAAATATTGTAATTTGACAATCTACCTCTTAGTCTCCTTCCCACAAACCACCACATCCTACTCAAGAGTATATTTTCATGGATTAGAGCTTTTCTGACAAAGATGAGTGCTTGGGGTGTCAGCAGAATGGCAAATGCTCAAGCTTAATATGCAGTGGCCTAAGAGTACAATTTTCAAAGCCAAAGCCATTTACTAAAAAAAAAAAAAAAAATTGCCTGAGCTGTCTGTGCCCTCTGAGAGGTACATTTAGAGAAGTCTGGTTTTGAGTACAAAACCCTCCGGATATAATATTTCTGATGAAGGAATTTACAAATTGTAGAATAAAATTATTATGACTACCTCTTAATAAATAAAGAGATTAAGACTGACATCACTCTGGCACATTAGGAAACTTCAGGCCCTTTCCCTTATAGAAACATTTGGAAAACAAAAATGGAACAAACAAAAAACAGACTTGCTAAAATATCTTTACAGTAACTCTGTAAAATAAAGAATCAAAATAGAGAAAATCTGTGGAGGCAAAATTCTTAGCTCTTGACTTACAGAGGATATATAAGTGGTCCCCAGTAAGGGAGTGCATGAACGGGATATTTATCCAGTTTTTCAAAAAGCCAAAGGATTTTGGACGCCAGGACTTTGTTCACAATTCAAGTATTAAACACACACACATACATACACATACACACAGATTGCTTTGAGGTAACTTAGTCTCAATGTGACTCATAAAATGAAGTTGTCATAAATCTTTTCATGAGCCATGCCATGGGACTATTGTTTTACTTGTAAAATAATTGTGTTGTAGTTTAGAGGCTTTGTTTAAATGCACACTAGTTAACAAATGTTTTTATACTTAAAAAAAAAGAAAAGCCTGTGTTCATAATAAGATTTAATTATAAAAATAATACCTGGAAATTAAGTCTGTTTTCTTCCTTTTCTGTATTCTCCTCAACATACATACACACACATGCACACACACGTAAACACATGTACACACATATACACATGTATACTGTATTCAAAGTAATTAATTTTCAGAATATATTTGAAAGTAGACAACGCTAGAATTTTTATAAATATAGGAAAATTAGTTAAGCAGTAGGAATTAAAGGAACAAAGTTTACTAAACAATAATATTAAACAGGAATTATATTATATATTATACTTTTTTAGTTAATGGAAAGGGAAATATGATATAATAAGTAATAAAAGTGGGATATAAGTGGTTTCTAGAGTCTCAATTTTGAGTAAAATACATTAAAAGTCCTGGAATGGGGGCGCCTGGGTGGCTCAGTCGTTAAGCATCTGCCTTCGGCTCAGGTCATGGTCCCAGGGTCCCGGGATCGAGCCCCACATCAGGCTCCATGCTCAGCGGGAAGCCTGCTTCTCCCTCTCCCACTCCCCCTGCTCGTGTTCCCTCTCTTGCTGTCTCTCTCTGTGTAAAATAAATAAATTAAAAAAAAAAAAAAGTCCTGGAATGGAGTGGAAGAGGCAAGATGGTGGAGGAGTTGGGGACCCTATTTCAACCAGTCCCCTGAATTTAGCTGTATATCTACCAAACTATTCTGAACACCCACGAAATCAGCCTGAGATGTAAAAATATATATCTGGATCTGTACAAGCAGAAAATCTCTGCCGTTTGCAAGGTATGGAGGGTGGAGTCGTGAATCTGTGGATGATATCGGAAGATAAACAGAAGAGGGAGGGAGCCACCATAAGCTGGCACCTGCGCAAAAGCATCCCACACTGGGAACCAGGCACAAACTCACAGAGCGGTAGCATCTGGGAAAGGGGTTTAGAGCAGGAACTGTGGGTGCATGCACACGAACCCAGTACTGCTCACAGTTTTATAAGCACAAAGGGCAGAGACATGCCCCGGCCCTGGGGTCGACCTCTGGGAGAGTTGCTGTGGGCGCACACAACTACGGGAGGCTGCGGTTTTTAGCAGTGCATACAGAAGCGGAGACTATGTGTCCTGTAGGACTCAGTGAAGAGCAGACTGCGATCTCTCTGTTCTTGGACAGAGGTTTGGGAGTGGCTATTTTTGCTCTAACTCTTGGAAGAGACATGGAAAGCCACCAGAGAACAAAAGCTCAAAAAACTGTTTTCCACTGAGCCCACCCCCTGGACAGGGGCAGGGCATCTCTGCCCAAGCAGGATTGTCTGAGTAACAGGGTGGCTGGTCCCTCCCCCAGAAGACAGGCTGGAAGAACAAGAGGATGACAACCCGAGGGTCCCCATAAAACGGGTGCATTTTGCTTGGGTCATGGTTAATACTTTGGATTCTGTACATTCCCTCAACCACCCCTCAACAGAATGACTAGGAGAAGGAGCCCGCAACAAAGAAAAGAATCAGAGACTATGGCCTCTTCCGTAGACCTACTGGATACAAATATAAGTAAGATGTCAGAGATAGACTTCAGAGTAGCAATTATGAAGTCGATATCTAGGCTTGAGAAAAATATTAGCACCAAAATATAGAATCTCTAAGGGCCAAAATGAGATCTAATCAGGCCAAACTTAAAAATGCTATGAATGAGATCCAGTCTAAACTGGATACCCTGACAGCCAAGGTAAATGAGGCAGAAGAATGAATTAGTGAGCTAGAAAATAAGATGATAGAAAGGAAGGAAGCCAAGTTGGCCTGGGAAAAACAACTAGAAGCCCATGAGAACAGACTTAGAAAGATCAATGATGCCATGAAATGTTCCAATGTCAGAATTATTGGGATCCCTGAGGGGGTAGAGAGAGAGAGAGAGAGGACTAGAAGGTATATTTGAGCAAATCATAGCTGAGAACTTCCATACCTGGGGAAGGAAACAAGCATTCATGTCCAAGAGGCAGAGGACCCCTCCCGAGATCAATAAGAACAGACCAGTGCCCCGGCATATAATAGTAAAATTTGCAAATCTTAGAGCCAAGGAAGCTATCCTGAGAGCAGCTAGGGGGAAGAGATTTCTTATATATGGAGGGAAGAACATCAGAATAATGTCAGACCTCTCCACAGAGACCTGGAAAGCCAGGAAGGGCTGGCAAGACATAGTCAGGGTACTAAATGAGAACATGCAGCCAAGGATACTTTATCCAGCAAGGCTATCACTCAGGATGGTTGCGGAGACAAGGAGCTTCCAGGAGCAGCAGAAGCTGAAATAATATGTGACCACCAACCCAGCCCTGTAAGAAATATTAAGGGAGATTCTATAAATGAAAAAAGACACCAAGAATAATATAGACCAGAAATTTACAGAGACATTCTATGGAAACAGGGACTTCACAGGCAAAATGATAGCACTAAAATCATCTTTCAATAGGCACTCTCAGTGTGAATGGCCTAAATGCTCCCATGAAACGGCACTGGGTTGTAGATTGGATAAAATACATGACGCATCCATATGCTGTCTACAAGACACTCATTTTGAACCTAAAGATACCACCAGATGGAAAGTGAGGGGATGGAGAACCACTTATCATGCCAACAGACCTCAGAAAGCTGGGGTAGCAATTCTCATATTAGACAAATTAAATTTTAAGCTAAAGACTGTAGTAAGAGATGTAAAGGGACACTATATCATACTTAAAGGGTTTATTCAACAAGAAGATCGAACAATTGTAAATATCTATGCCCCCAACATGGAAGCAGCCAACTACATAAGCCAACTGTTAACCAAAATAAAGAATCATATTGTTGATAATGCTTTAATAGTAGGAGACCTCAACACTCCACTCTCAGCAATGGACAGATCATCTAAGCAGAAGATCAACAAAGAAACAAGAGCTCTGAATGACACATTGGACCAGATGGAATTCATAGATATATACAGAACATTCCACCCTAAAACAACAGAATACTCATTCATCTCGAATGTGTACAGAACTTTCTCCAGACCCACATACTGGGTCACAAATCAGGTCTCAACTGATACCAAAAGATTGAGATTATTCCCTGCATACTTTCAGACCACACTGCTGTGAAACTGGAACTCAATCACAAGAAAAAAATTGGAAGGAATTCAAGAATGTTTGGGTCAACCAGGAAATTAAAGAAGAACTTAGACAATTCATGGAAACCAATGAGAATGAAAACACACTGGTCCAAAACCAATGGGAGACTGCAAAGGCAGTCCTGAGGGGGAAATACATAGCCATCCAAGCTTCACTCAAAAAAGTAGAAAAATCCCGAATGCACAAGTTAACCTTACACCTAAAGTAACTGGAGAAAGAACAGCAAAAAAAAAAAACAACAACAACAACAACAACAAACAAACAAACCCTAACCCAAGCAGGAGAAGAGAAATAATAAAGAATAAAGCAGTAATCAATGAAATAGAAACCAGAAAAACAGTAGAGCAGATCAACAGAACTAGTAGCAGGTTCTTTGAAAGAATTAGTAAGATCAATAAACCTCTGGCCAGACTTATCCAAAAGAAAAGAGAAAGGACCCAAATTAATAAAATTATGAATGAAAGGGGAGAGATCACAAATGACACCAATGAAATAGAAACAATTATTAGAAATTATTATCAGCAACTATATGCCAACAAATTAAGCAACCTGGAAGAAATGGATGCCTTCCTGGAAACTTATAAACAACCAAGACTGAAACAGGAAGAAATTGACAATCTGAATAGACCAATAACCAGTAACAAAATTGAAGCAGTAATCAAAAACCTCCCAAAAAACAAGAGTCCAGGTCCAGATACCTTCCCAGGGGAAATCTACCAAACATTTAAAGAAATAGTACCTATTCTACTGAAGCTGTTTCAAAAAAGAGAAACAGAAGGAAAACTTCCAAATTCATTCTATGATCCAGCATTACCTTGATCCCAAAACCAGGCAAAGACCCCATCAAAAAGAAGAATTACAGACCAATATCCCTGATGAATATGGTTGCCAAAATACTCAATAAGATCCTAGCCATAGGATCCAACTGTACATTAAAAGGATTATCCATCATGACCAGATGGAATTTATTCCTGGGATGCAAGGGTGGTTCAACATTTACCAATCAATCAATGTGATAGAGCACATTAATAAAAGAAAAGACAAGAACCATATGATTCTTATCAATTGATGTAGAAAAAGCACTTGACAAAATACAGCATCCTTTCCCGATTAAAACTAAAACTCTTCAGAGTGTAGGGATAGAGGGAACATTCCTCAATTTCATAAAAACCATCTATGAAAAGCCCACAGAGAATATCATTCTCAATGGGGAAAGGCTGAGAGCTTTTCCCTTAAGATCAAGAACACACCAGGGATGTCCACTCTCACCATTATTGTTCAATGTAGTACTAGAAGTACTAGCCTCAGCAATCAGACAACAAAAAGAAATAAAAGGGATTCAAATTGGCAAAGAAGTCAAACTCTCTCTCTTCACAGATGACATGATACTTTTTGTGGAAAACCCAAAAGACTCCACCCCAAAGTTACTAGAACTCATACAGCAATTCAGTACTGTGGCAGGATAGAAAATCAATGCACAGAAATCCGTTGCTTTTCTATACACTAACAATGTGACTGTAGAAAAAGAAATTAGGGAATCAATTCCATTTACAATAGCACCAAAAACCATAAGATACCTAGGAATAAACCTAACCAAAGAGGTAAATGATCTATACTCTAGAAACTACAGAACATTTATGAAAGAAATTGAGGAAGACACAAAGAGATGGAAAAACATTCCATGGTCATGGATTGGAAGAATAAACATTGTTAAAATGTCTATGCTGCCAGAGCAATCTACACTTTCAATGCCATTCCTATTAAAATATCATTGGCATTTTTCAAAGAGCTGGAACAAGCCTTCCTAAAATTTGTATGGAACCAGAAAATACTCCAAATAGTCAAGGAAGTGTTGAAAAAGAAAACCAAAGCTGGGGGCATCACAATGGCTGACTTCAAGCTATATTACAAAGCTGTGATCATCAAGACAGCATGGTACTGGCACAAAAACAGACACATAGATCAATGAAACAGAATAGAGAGCCCAGAAATGGACCCTCAACTCTGTGATCAACTAATCTTCAACAAAGCAGGAAAAAATATCCAATGGAAAAAAGAGTCTCTTCAGGAAATGGTGCTGGGAAAATTAGACAGCCACATGCAGAAGACTGAAACTGGACCATTCCCTTACATCATACACAAAGACAAACTCAAAATGAAAGACCCCAATGTGAGACAGGAATCCATCAAAATCCTAGGGAAGAACATAGGCAGTAACCTCTTCGACCTTGGCCACAGCAACTTCTTTCATGACATGTCTCCAAAGACAAGGGAAACAAAAGCTGAAATGAACTTTTGGTACTTCATCAAGAAAAAAAGCTTCTGCGTGGCAAAGGAAACAGTTAACAAAACTAACAGGCTATCCATAGAATAGGAGAAGATATTTGCAAATGTCTTATCAGATAAAGGGCTGGTATCCAAGATCTATAAAGAATGTATCAAACTCAACACCCAAAAAACAAATCAGTCAAAAAATGGGCAGAAGACATGAACAGACACTTCTCAAAAGAAGACATACAAATGGCTAACAGACACATGAAAAAATGTTTGACATCATTAGCCATCAGGGAAATTCAAATCAAAACCACACTGAGATACCACCTCACACCAGTTAGAATGGCAAAAATTAACAAGGCAGGAAACATGAATGTTGGTGAGAATATGGAGAAAGGGAACCCTCCTACACTGTTGGTGGGAATGCAAGCTGGTGCAACCACTCTGGAAAACATTATGGAGGTTCCTCAAGAAGTTAAAAATAGAGCTACCCTATGACCCAGCAATTGCGCTACTGGGTATTTATCCCAAAGATACAGATGTAGTGAAAAGAAGGGGCACCTGCATCCCAATGTTCATAGCAGCAATGTCCACAACAGCCAAACTATGGAAGAAACCAAGGTGTCCTTCAACACATGAATGGATAAAGAAGATGTGGTTCATATATACAATTGAATATTACTCAGCCATCAGAAAAGATGAATACCCACCATTTGCATGGAACTGGAGGAGATTATTCTAAGTGAAATAAGTCAAGCAGAAAAGGTCAATTATCATATGGTTTCACTTATTTGTGGAACATGAGGAATAGCATGGAGGACATTATGGGAAGGAAGGGAAAACTGAAGGGAGGTGGAAATAAGAGGGAGGGGGATGAACCATGAGAGACTATGGACTCTGAGAAACAATCTGAGGGCTTAAGAGGAGAGGGGGGTGGGAGTATGGAGTAACAGGGTAATGGGTATTAAGGAGGGCATGTGTTGTAATGAGCACTGGGTGTTAGACACAGATAATGAATCATTGAACACTACATCAAAAACTAGTGATGTACTGTATGGTGACTAACATAACATGATAAAAAAAAGGCTGGAATGAAATGATTGGTAGCATTTTGGTGATTTTTTGGTAAAATTTTTGGTTGTTAGCATTTTGGTGATTTTTGTCTTCTTTCTACTTTTGCACTTTTCAAAATCATCTACAGTAGCAACTGACTAATTTTTATTTTTTTATTTTTTTAGTAAAGATTTTATTTATTTCCTTCAGAGACAGAGAGAGCACAAGAGAGCACAGAGGGAGAGGGAGCACAGATGGAGAAGGAGAAGCCGACTCACCACTGAGCGGGGTGCCTGATGCAGGACTCAATTCCAGGACCCCAAGATCATGACCTGAGCTGAAGGCAGATGCTTAACCAGCTGAGCCACCCAGGCACCCCCAATTGACTGATTTTTAGATAAAAGAGTAGATAAAAGCATTTCTTAACACTCAAACGTCCTATTTAGATTGTTAAAACTACAACTATAAGATGTCCTTATGCTTATGTAGATGCATATTACCTTTGAAAAGCAGAACTCTGGGTAATAATCATAGTTCATGATTCTTATGTTCATATCTATTCATTTTGACTTTCTCACTTTGCTTATTATACTAATTTTTGTACACAGAAGAAAAGACACCCAAGACAGTCTCCCAATGACACAGCGATCTTTAGTACATTTTTTTTCGACAACGAATTCAGATATTACCCTGCCATTGTCATGGTCATTATCCTATGAAGTGCCTCTTGATTACAATCTGTCTAGCCCACAATTTAGTGGAATAACTATATCAACAATTGGGCAGAAGACTCCTAAAACTACAGGAGTGGGCCTTTCCAGATTGGAAAACAGCTTGGGTAAGCAAAACATGTACCAAATTTTTTGAGACTATTTTTAAAGCATGTAGTTCAATAGCTTCTTTATATGCCTGGACGTCAGAATGTCTTCTGATAACACAGATTTCTTAATGTCATATGCAGAGTAACTTGATTATGCTCACCATTGATCCTAACACTGAGTCATATTCAGGTCATATAAATGTATGTGGCCAAATGTACCATCCCTGTGATTAAAATATCTTGAATTGTCATAATGGTTCATGGGTTGATGCTTGGATGCTCTAGAATTGCTAGATAAAAATTCTAATGTATAGCATTAACTCCCTTTCCTCTGAACACTACCAGAAAGATTAAGCAATGTCTTGTGCATTTGTGCCATTAGGAGACATGCTTAAGTAAGGAAAAGACAGGGGCGGAGCAAGATGGCGGAGGAGTAGGAGACCTAGATTTTGTCTGGTCTCAGGAATTCAGCTGAATAGGGATCAAACCATTCTGAACACCTACGAACTCAACAGGAGATCGAACAGGAGAGTAGCAACAACTCTCTGAACAGAGAAGCGACCACTTACTGGAAGGTAGGACGTGCGGAGAAGTGAATCCGAGGCGATATTCGGGAGGATAAACGGCGGGGGAGGGGCCTCCGCCGGCCGCTTCTGGCAAGTGCTAGAGCCGCGGAGCACAAAATCGGACCTTTTAAAAGTTGGCTCGGCGGAGGGACGTCGCTGCAGTGGCTAAGCGGGGGGTGGAATCCTCCCGGGACAGTGTGGTCTCAGGACCCTTGGGGTCACAGAGAGACCGGGGGTGCCTGAGTGCGGCAGAGCTCCCAGGTGTCGGGGCGGGGAAGCCGGCTGCAGATACGGAGCAGAGTCGCGGGCTCTCAGCTCGGGGTTGCCATAAACTGTGATCTGCGGCCCAGTCGGGGCACGGCTCCCCCAGCAAGGACCCAACAAGCAGCAGATCCGGGGAGACTCCCCTTCCTTCCCGGGGAGGAGCGGTGCGGGAACGCACTGCAGGGATCTGCTGGATTTGGAGACTCCGAGCGGGGTCGGGTGCCAGAGATAGCAACGCTCGATCACAGGCCGGGTGAGCATGGAGAGCGGCCGGAGACCGGGGACACGGGAGTGACTGCTTTTCTCTGGGGGCGCACTGAGGAGTGGGGCCCTGAGTTCTCGGCTCCTCCGGGCGGAGACTGGGAGGCCGCCATTTTCGCCCTGGTCCTCCAAAGCTGTGCCGAGAGCTTGCAGGGAACAAAAGCTCCTGAGAGCAAACTGGAGCAGCTTCCTTAGCCCGGACCGACAAGGGCGGGGCAATTCCGCCTCCGGCAAAGACATTTGGAAACCACAGCAACAGGCCCCTCCCCCAGAAGATCAACACAAACAGCCAGCAAGCCAAGACCAAGTTGATCGATCAAGGAGAATAGGAGAACTCCAGCGCTAGGGGAATACTGCACATAGATTCATGGCTTTTTTTTTTTTTTTTTTTTTTTACCATGATTCATTATTTCATCAAAGTTAATTTTTGTTGACTTTTTTTTATTTTTCTTTTTCCCTTTTTCAACCAACATCTTATAAATCCCTTTTTTTTAAAAAAAAAATTTTTTTTTTTTCATTTTTAGAGTCATATTTTATCCCTTCATAGTAGTTATCCTTGTTTTTGGCATATATATATAAGTTGTTCTCTCTTTAAAATTTTGAGGTACAGTTTCTTCTAACAGATCAAAATATACCCTAAATCACTAGTGTATGGCTTTGTTCTAGTCTCCTGCCTGATCACATTCTCTCCCTTTTTCCTTTTTTTTTTTTTCCTTAAATCTTCTTTCTTTTTTCAAACAACTTATCTTACCAAGTCCTTTTATAAAATCTTTTATAATTTTCATCTTTACAGTCATCTTCCATCCCTTCATTGTATCAACCCTTATTTTGTACATATATGTCTTTCTTCCTTTAAAATTTTAGGAGGCACTTTTTTCTAACAGACCAAAATACGCCCAAAATCTAGTGTGTGGCACTGATCTATGCACTAGCCTGATCATATTTGATCATATTCTGCCTTTTTTGAATTGTTTTGTTTTTGTTTTTATCTTTTTTTTCTTTTTTTTTTCTTTTTCTCTTTCTTTTTTCTTTCTTTCCCTTTCTTTTCCCCTGGTTTCAGGTCTTTTCTGATTTGTATACAGTATATTTGCTGGGGACGTAGTAAACCTGTTAGCCTTTTGTTCTCTCATTCATCTATTCTCCTCTGGACAAAATGACAAGACGAAAGAAATCACCTCAGCAAAAAGAACAAGAGGTAGTACCGTCAGCCAGGGACCTACTCAATACGGACATTAGTACGATGTCGGACCTAGAGTTCAGAATCATGACTTTAAAGATACTAGCTGGGCTTGAAAAAAGCGTGGAAGTTATTAGAGAAACCCTTTCTGGAGAAATAAAAGAACTAAAATCTAACCAAATCGAAATCAAAAAGGCTATTGATGAGGTGCAATCAAAAATGGGGGCACTAAATGCTAGGATAAATGAGGCAGAAGAGAGAATCAGCGATATAGAAGACCAAATGATAGAAAATAAAGAGGCTGAGAAAAAGAGAGAGAAACAACTACAGGATCACGAGGGCAGAATTCGAGAGATAAGTGATACGATAAGACGAAACAACATTAGAATAATTGGGATCCCAGAAGAAGAAGAGAGAGAGAGAGGGGCAGAAGGTATATTGGAGCAAATTATAGCAGAGAACTTCCCTAATGTGAGGAAGGAAACAGGCATTAAAATCCAGGAGGCACAGAGAACCCCTCTCAAAATCAATAAAAATAGGTCAACACCCCGACATCTAATAGTAAAACTTACGAGTCTCAGAGACAAAGAGAAAATCCTGAAAGCAGCTCGGGAGAAGAGATATGTAACCTACAATGGTAGAAACATTAGATTGGCAACAGACCTATCCACAGAGACCTGGCAGGCCAGAAAGGACTGGCAAGATATCTTCAGAGCACTAAACGAGAAAAATATGCAGCCAAGAATACTATATCCAGCTAGGCTATCATTGAAAATAGAAGGAGAGATCAAAAGCTTCCAGAACAAACAAAAACTAAAAGAATTTGCAAACACGAAACCAGCCCTCCAAGAAATATTGAGAGGGGTCCTCTAAGCAAAGAGAGAACCTAAAAGCAGCAAAGAGCAGAAACGAACACAGACAACAGACAGTTAACAGTCACCTTACAGGTAATACAATGGCAGTAAATTCATACCTTTCAATAGTTACCCTGAATGTAAATGGGCTAAATGCCCCAATCAAAAGACACAGGCTATCAGATTGGATTAAAAAACAAGACCCATCAATATGCTGTCTGCAAGAGACTCATTTTACACCCAAAGACACCCCCAGATTGAAAGTGAGGGGGTGGAAAACCATTTACCATGCTAATGGACACCAAAAGAAAGCTGGGGTGGCAATCCTTATATCAGACAAACTAGATTTTAAAACAAAGACTGTAATAAGAGATGAGGAAGGACACTATATCCTACTTAAAGGGTCTATCCAACAAGAAGATCTAACAACTGTAAATATCTATGCCCCGAACATGGGAGCAGCCAATTATATAAGCCAATTAATAACAAAAGCAAAGAAACACATTGACAACAATACAATAATAGTGGGGGATTTTAACACCCCCCTGACTGAAATGGACAGATCATCTAAGCAAAAGATCAACAAGGAAATAAAGATGTTAAATGACACACTGGACCAAATGGACTTCACAGACATATTCAGAACATTCCATCCCAAAGCAACGGAATACACATTCTTCTCTAGTGCCCATGGAACATTCTCCAGAATTGATCACATCCTAGGTCACAAATCAGGTCTCAATCGGTACCAAAAGATTGGGATCATTCCCTGCATATTTTCAGACCACAATGCTTTGAAACTAGAACTCAACCACAAGAGGAAAGTCGGAAAGAACTCAAATACATGGAGGCTAAAGAGCATCCTACTAAAGAATGAATGGGTCAACCAAGAAATTAAAGAAGAATTAAAAAAATTCATGGAAACCAATGAAAATGAAAACACAACTGTTCAAAATCTTTGGGATACAGCAAAGGCAGTCCTGAGAGGAAAGTATATAGCAATACAAGCCTTTCTCAAGAAACAAGAAAGTCTCAAATACACAACCTAACCCTACATCTAAAGGAGCTGGAGAAAGAACAGCAAAGAAAGCCTAAACCCAGCAGGAGAAGAGAAATCATAAAGATCAGAGCAGAAATCAATGAACTAGAAACCAAAAGAACAGTAGAACAGATCAACGAAACTAGGAGCTGGTTCTTTGAAAGAATTAACAAGATTGATAAACCCCTGGCCAGACTGATCAAAAAGAAAAGAGAAATGACCCAAATCAACAAAATCATGAATGAAAGAGGAGAGATCACAAGCAACACCAAAGAAATACAAACAATTATAAGAACATATTATGAGCAACTCTATGCCAGCAAATTAGATAACCTGGAAGAAATGGGTGCATTCCTAGAGATGTATCAACTACCAAAATTGAACCAGGAAGAAATAGAAAACCTGAACAGACCTATAACCACTACGGAAATTGAAACAGTCATCAAAAATCTCCCAAGAAACAAAAGCCCAGGGCCAGATGGCTTCCCAGGGGAATTCTATCAGACATTTCAAGAAGAATTAATACCTATTCTCCTGAAACTGTTCCAAAAAATAGAAATGGAAGGGAAACTTCCAAACTCATTTTATGAGGCCAGCATTACCTTGATCCCAAAACCAGACAAAGACCCCATCAAAAAAGAGAATTACAGACCAATATCCTTGATGAACATGGATGCAAAAATTCTCACCAAAATACTAGCCAATAGGATCCAACAGTACATTAAAAGGATTATTCACCACGACCAAGTGGGATTTATTCCTGGGCTGCAAGGCTGGTTCAACATCCGCAAATCAATCAACGTGATACAATACATTAACAAAAGAAAGAACAAGAATCATATGATCCTCTCAATAGATGCAGAAAAAGCATTTGACAAAGTACAACATCCTTTCTTGATCAAAACTCTTCAGAGTATAGGGATAGAGGGTACATACCTCAATATCATAAAAGCCATCTACGAAAAACCTACAGCGAATATCATTCTCAATGGGGAAAGGCTGAGAGCTTTTCCCCTAAGGTCAGGAACGCGGCAGGGATGTCCACTCTCACCACTGCTATTCAACATAGTATTAGAAGTCCTAGCCACAGCAATCAGACAACAAAAAGAAATCAAAGGCATCCAAATCGGCAAGGAGGAAGTCAAACTCTCACTCTTTGCAGATGATATGATACTTTATGTGGAAAACCCAAAAGACTCCACCCCAAAACTGCTAGAACTCATACAGGAATTCAGTAAAGTAGCAGGATATAAAATCAATGCACAGAAATCAGTGGCATTCCTATACACCAACAACAAGACAGAAGAGAGACAAATCAAGGAGTCTATCCCATTTACAATTGCACCCAAAACCATTAGATACCTAGGAATAAATCTAACCAAAGAGGCAAAGGATCTGTACTCAGAAAACTATAAAATACTCAGGAAAGAAATTGAAGAAGACACAAAGAAATGGAAAAACGTTCCATGCTCATGGATTGGGAGAATCAACATTGTGAAGATGTCAATGCTACCTAGAGCAATCTACACATTCAATGCAATCCCCATCAAAATACCATCCACTTTTTTCAAAGAAATGGAACAAATAATCCTAAAATTTGTATGGAACCAGAAGAGACCCAGAATAGCCAGAGGAATACTGAAAAAGAAAAGCAAAGCTGGTGGCATCACAATTCCGGACTTCCAGCTCTATTACAAAGCTGTCATCATCAAGACAGTATGGTACTGGCACAAAAACAGACACATAGATCAATGGAACAGAATTGAGAGCCCAGAAATGGACCCTCAACTCTATGGTCAACTTATTTTTGACAAAGCAGGAAAGAATGTCCAATGGCAAAAAGACAGTCTCTTCAACAAATGGTGTTGGGAAAATTGGACAGCCACATGCAGAAGAATGAAACTGGACCATTTCCTTACACCACACACAAAAATAGACTCCAAATGGTTGAAAGACTTAAACGTGAGACAGGAGTCCATCCAAATCCTAAAGGAGAACACAGGTAGCAACCTTTTCGACCTTAGCCGCAGCAACTTCTTCCTAGAAACATCGCCAAAGGCACGGGAAGCCAGGGCAAAAATGAACTATTGGGATTTCATCAAGATAAAAAGCTTCTGCACAGCAAAAGAAACAGTCCACAAAACCAAAAGACAACCGACAGAATGGGAGAAAATATTTGCAAATGACGTATCAGATAAAGGGCTAGTATCCAAAATCTATAAAGAACTTATCAAACTCAACACTCAAAGAACAAATAATCCAATCAAGAAATGGGCAGAAGACATGAACAGACATTTCTCCAAAGAAGACATCCAAATGGCCAACAGGCACATGAAAAAGTGCTCAACATCGCTTGGCATCAGGGAAATCCAAATCAAAACCTCAATGAGATACCACCTCACACCCGTCAGAATGGCTAAAATTAACAAGTCAGGGAACGACAGATGTTGGCGGGGATGTGGAGAAAGGGGAACCCTCCTACACTGTTGGTGGGAATGCAAGCTGGTGCAACCCCTCTGGAAAACAGTATGGAGGTTCCTCAAACAGTTGAAATTAGAGCTACCGTTCGATCCAGCAATTGCACTACTGGGTATTTACCACAAAGATACAAATGTAGGGACCCGAAGGGGTACATGTACCCCAATGTTTATAGCAGCAATGTCCACCATAGCCAAACTGTGGAAAGAGCCAAGATGCCCATCGACAGATGAATGGATAAAGAAGATGTGGTATATATACACAATGGAATATTATGCAGCCATCAAAAGGAATGAGATCTTGCCATTTGCAACGACGTGGATGGAACTGGAGGGTGTTATGCTGAGTGAAATAAGTCAATCAGAGAAAGACATGTATCACATGACCTCACTGATATGAGGAATTCTTAATCTCAGGAAAGAAACTGAGTGTTACTGGAGTGGTTGGGGGTGGGAGGGATGGGGTGGCTGGATGATAGATATTGGGGAGGGTATGTGCTACGGTGAGCGCTGTGAATTGTGCAAGACTGTTGAATCACAGATCTGTACTTCTGAAACAAATAATGCAACATATTTTAAGAAAAAAGAAAAAGAAGAAGATAACAGGAGAGGAAGAAAAGGGGAGTATGTCAGAGGGGGAGACGAACCATGAGAGATGATGGACTCTGAAAAACAAACTGAGGGTTCTAGAGGGGAGGGGGGTAGGGGGATGGGTTAGCCTGGTGATGGGTATTGAGGAGGGCACGTTCTGCATGGAGCACTGGGTGTTATGAACAAACAATGAATCATGGAACACTGCACCAAAAACTAATGATGTAATATATGGTGATTAACATAACAATAAAAAAAAAAAGTAAGGAAAAGACAGACATATAACAGAAGCAAAATAAATGGTAAGAAAATGGTGGAAAGATAGGAGAACAATAATGAATTTGGAGGAGAAGAAAATGAAAACAGTACTACAATAGGAAAAAGTCGGGTTTTGACAGTTGCCAACAGTGTAAGCAATGCACTCAGCAATATCCACAGTGTGTTCCTCATGATGTTAGGGAACTTTAAAGGTATGTTATCATGGTTTACTGAAAAAATCATGGTCTTGGAAACAGAGAACTTAGGTCTAAAGGATATTTCTACCTACACTGTGAGATAATAGGTTAGGTATCCCTGAGTTCCATTACCCACAAGTGCAAAATAGGGATTAAAATATCAACTTCACAGGGCTGGCCTAAGGATTAAATAAAATACTTATGAAAATCACCTAGCATATAGTAAGTGCTTAATAAAAAATTAGTCATGAATATGAATATATCTGTAAGCACCTCCTCATTGAATAGGCTAGATTGGGGATCTGTATTTCAATTACCAGTCAACAAGTTTCAAAACTGGTAGCATAAACACACCCATGACTACTTGATGTCTCTATTTTCCTCTATTATTCTGTGGATATTTAAGCCTGGCTGCTGCTTGTCTATATTTCATTTTGTTTCTGGCATTTTCCTAAGCTTGTGACACAGTGTTATGTAGGATTTTGATCTGCCATTATTCCCTATGCTTCATTGTTTGTATACCTATAATGCACTTTTTAAAGAAGCCTCCTAAGATCACACTGACCTTTAGCAATGACCAAAATCCATATACTCAAAAGTGAAAATACCAACTTTACATCCAGGGAGGGAATATTTTTCCTTCTTTATCCCTGTATCATCATGGTATATATTCTATATTTGGATTAAACTGCAAGTTCTTAGGGGAAAAACAAAATATAGTAGTTTCCCCTTGCAAGATGAGAGTTGAGCTGGGGTGTGTAGTCTTCTTCAGTTGCTGTAGATTCAGGTTCTGTAGATAAATGCCTGGTCCACTGAAACTTGTTGCATTTGGTTCCGTTCCATCTGTTCCTCTAGGTGAAATAACAACTAGGACTAAAATTAATCTGTCTTCTTCCTTTTTATAGTATAAAGATTTTCATCCCTCAAGATGAGCCATTAAAAAGAATACTATATAATCTCTTTCCCCAAAGGAACTCAAGGATTAAGTAAATACTCAAGTGACTGGGAATGAACTAATTTAATTCCAAACATTTCTTTAATCCTCTTTAGAAACTATGTGTTTATTCTTTTTCATCTTTCACCTTGCTTTGGTTTTGTTAAGGATACAAGAATATAAAGCATACTCTAGATTGTCTCAGTCCTTTGATGATTTTGGACACAGTGTCACATCAACCAAAGCCCCTGAACTACAATAATTGCTATCACTTACTAAATACCTGTTAAAAACTAGACACTACACTGGAAAGTTATCTACATTTTCTTCAATCTTCACATTGCCTTATTCTATGTTCAGGAAAATGGAGAATTAGTTGTCTTACTAAGTGGCAGAGCTGGGATAAAATTGCAGGTCTGTCTAACTCCAAGACACAGTGTTCTATCCACTTCACTATTGTCTCTCTCTGTAGTTTTACTCACTCTTTGCAGACACATCATTAGATTTACCCAGCCTGCTTCTTTCCATGCAAAATTATAAAAACTGTTCTGTATTTAAATCTTAGTAGTGATAATTTTAAAAGAACAACTTTCCAAGAGGATACTAGAGTCTGATTAAGCATTACTCTATCTTTCTAATAAACTATTTTAGTTGAATAGAGGAAATTTAAGTCTTTACCTGGCAAAATTACTAATTATTGGTAGGAAGGGTTCATTTGAGGCTTTAATTTAGGGGTAGTAATTTGGGGAGGATGGCTAATATGAAATCAAGTTGTATTTATATATAACATATCCAAATTTGAGAAACTCAGATGTTTACCTCCTTGAAAACTTATGATGCTTCTACTACAACTGAATAATCAGTTAAATAAAAGTCATTATGCTAATGGCATTATTGATATTTTAAGATAACTGACATAATCTCTAGGAATTGTGTGTCACAAAAATAATCACTTACTACTTACTTCATAGACTTTGGTTTATAGCTTTTAATTATCCTCATTGAGTTTGAAAGTGACAGTAAAATGTATAAAGAATATAATTTTGTAGAAGCAAAAAATAGAGATAGTGGCTTTGTGTTCTTTAATGTCCTTTTATTTACTACTTTTTGTTGCTTTCCTCTTCGGTTTCTTTGAAAGGAGTCAACAGCTCCATAATGACAAAGAGACAGGCTCTGCTCCTTGCTGCTGAGACACCAGTAACTGGGGAAGGAGAAGATTATTTCCTATCTTTGTTTGGTGATTCAAAGAAACTTCTTCCACATTCATTCCATGCTGAGAAAGCCTGGAAACACTTTTCTATGATTCTTGAAGAAGTGGGCCAATCTAGATCCAGGTACCTATTCTATTTTAACTATTTAATATCTTCTATTGGAATAGGAGCTACTTTACTTCAGTAGGTAATAAAGTTCTAATCTGATATTACATCCATGATTTCATCTAAAACCCTAAGCAGTTTATTGAAATATTACTGTTTCATGTCCTGCGGAATGATAAGAAACCACTGTAATTTTCTAGGGAACCAAACAAAGGATGCTGATTTTTCAAAGAGGCAGGTGAAAACATCACTACATAATCCCTACAAATAAAGTCAACTCTATTTTTTTATTATTGGCAAATCATTCAGATGGATGTAGTGTCTTTTTTCTCTTCTACTAGGCACTTGAGTTCGAGACAGAAAGAAAAACATAGACTTACTCATTGATCCATTTTTATAGTTGTTGGTATCTATGGCAAAAAGAATTGATCAGGAAGAAAGTTGATATTAGAGCTAAAATAAAAGAGCTGACTTATCTACATTTACTTAACCCTGCTTTTCTTGTCGCTTTAACAACAGATTGAATTGTGAATTATTAGAAATAAACACATGTCCCCAGAGGGTGTGAGAGGGATAAGAGAAGTTATTAGCTAGGTTTGAAGTTCAGACATAAAGGAAACTGTTTTCCCCTTAGGTCAGATTTCCTAAAATCAACCACTATTACCATTCAACTGTAGTGAATAAAGTGTTCTCTCAACCATCTAAAAACACTTCATCAAATTATTCGTTCAACATCTATCTAACATGTTAAGAATGATGACTTATTTGAAGCAAAAATTCAAAGAAAAAAAAAAGACTTGTGAATATGGTTTTAAGAACTTTTACTCAGATCAGGAAATGCCTGCCGGTATAAAGATTGAAAGAGGCAAATAAAGTATCAAGGCATATAGAGAATTTTCTCCCAGCAGAGGATGATCTGGGAAGATTTTGTGAAGGAGTTGTTAATTAGAATTATCTTAGAAAGATACATAAATTTTGTTTCCTGAGGGTTGCTGGAGTGGTGGGGGTTGGGAGGGATGGGGTGGCTGGGTGATAGTCATTGGGGAGGGTATGTGCTATGGTGAGCGCTGTGCATTGTATAAGACTTGAATCACAGACCTGTATCTCTGAAACAAATAATACATTATATGTTAAAAAAAAAAAAAAAAGAAGATAGTAGGAAGGGAAAAATGAAGGGGGGGAAATTGGAGGAGGACACAAACCATGAGAGACTATGGACTCTGAGAAACAAACTGAGGGTTCTAGAGGGGAGGGGGGTGGGGAGATGGGTTAGCCTGGTGATGGGTATTAAAGAGGGCACATACTGTATGGAGCACTGGGTGATATATGCAAACAATGAATCATGGAACACTACATCAAAAACTAATGATGTAATGTATGGTGATTAACATAACATAAAAAAAGATACATAAATTTTGGATATGCAAATTTGGAGTCTGTGAGAACATTCTAGGGCACTACTTCTCAATCCTACCTACACAATTGAATCAGTTGAGAAGTTTTTAATGTCCTGACCCTATCCTAGACTCTTTGAGTCAGAATTTCTAGTGGTAGAATTGACCATCGTAATTTTTTAAAATCCCATGGAAATTCTAATGCATAGTCAAGGTTGAGAACCACCAGCCTAGAACGAAGGAGCAGCATAAACAAAGTGAAGGAGGCAGAAAACACTAGGACCAGGTAGGTATAAGGCATTTTATAGCATTGCCCCACTGAACAGTGCATCAATTGGTGTAACAGGGTTGTAGGGGCCAGGGTTGGGGAATGATCACAGTGAGCCTTGAACACCAGGATGAGGAATTTGATTTTCACAATAGGAAATGGGAAACAATGGGAAAGTTTCAAACAAAGGAGTAACAGGATCATGATTCTGAATGTTTAATTGTGGCAATGAATATGAATGAATATTGGATTTTTGTCAAATGCTTTTTATGTATCTACTGAGATGATCATATGGTTATTCTTTCTCAATGTTGAAGCAACTCTACACACTTAAACTCCTTTGATCATAATGTTTATTCTTTTAATATATTATTGAATTTTATTGGCTAAAATTTTGTTTCAAATCTTTACACCTGTGTTTGTGAAGAGTATTGATCTGTAGTTTTCTTCTCCTGTAATGTCTTTTGTCTGCTTTGGAATCAGGGTAAAGCTTGCCTCATAGGACGAGTTGGGATATATTCCCTCCTCTTTCATTTTCTAGCTGAGTTTGTATAGAAGTAACTTTTCTTAAATATTTTATAGAATTCATCAGTGAAGCATTCTGGGCCTGCAGTTTCTTTGTGGGAAGGTTTTTACCTACAAATTCTATTTCTTGAAAATAGATATCAGGATATTCCAGTTATCTATTTCTTCTTGGATAGTTTGTGTCTTTCACACAATTTGTCCATTCCATCTAAGTTGTCAGATTGTCATAAACTTGTTCATAATATTCCCTTATTATCCTTTTAGTATCGGTAAAATCTGTAGTGATGTGACATTTCTTATTGCTGATACCGGTCAGATGTGTCTTCTTTCTGTTTCCTGATCAATCTTGCCTAAGAGTCATCAGCTTTATTGAGCCTCTCAAACAACCAGTGTTTGGTTTCATTGGTTTTCTGTGGTTTTTGTTTTGTTTTTTTATTTTACTGATTTCCATTCTGATATGTATTTACTTTCTTCTGCCTACTTTAGGTTTAATTTCCTTTTCTTTTTCTGGTTTCTCAAGATGGAGTCTGAGATCATTGATTTGATACCCCTTTCTCTTCTAATATAAGCATTTAGTAAATTTTCCCCTAAGTACATCTTTAGTGACATCCCACAAATTTGATATGTTGGATTTTCATTCACTTCAAAATATTCCCTAATTTCCACTTAATTTCTTTGATCTTTGTGTCATAAGAAGTTGACATAAGAAATATTGACAAATTTGCCAGTTCCAGTGATTTTACAGATATGTTTTTGTTATCAATTTCTAATTCTATAGTGGTCAAAGAACATACTTTGTATGAATGACTTGGGTTCTTTTAAATGTGTTGAGACTTGTTTTATAATCAGGATATCGTCTATCCTGGTAAAAGTTCTGAGTGTACTTACAAAGAATTTATATTCTGATGTTGTTAAGTAGAGTATTTTATAAATGTCAGTCAGGTATTGATGGCATTAAGTTACTGTCTTTTTGCTGATTTTATGTCTACTTGTTCTATCAATTTTTGAGAAAGAGATGTTAAAATCAACTATAATTGTGGATTTGTTGATTTTGCCTTGCAGTTCTATCAGTTTTTGTTTTATGTACTTTGAACCTCAGTTACTAGATTTGCAAACATTTGGAATTGTTATGTCCTCTTAATGAACTGATCTCTATGTCATTATGAAATGACCTTCTTTATCCCTGGCATTATTCTTAGCTCAGAAATCTACTGATATTAATACAGCCACTCCAACTTTCCTTTTATTATTGTTAGCATGGTAAGTCTTTTTTCATTCTTTTACTTTTAACCTATTGTGTCTTTATATTTAAAATGTATGTTTTGTAAGTAGCATGCAGTTGAGACTTATTCTTCTATCGAGTCTAATCTCTGTCTTTTAATTTGAGCATTTAAACTACATTTAAAGTAATTGTTAATATGGTTAGGGTTAGGGTTACTATCTTGCTATTAGTTTTCTATTTGCCCCAACTATTCTGTGTTGTCTTTTTCCTCTTTTTCTGTATTCTTTTGAATTGAATATTATCAGTGACTCCATTTTATCTCCATTGTTGGCTGATTAGCTATAACTCTGTTATTTTAGTGGTTCCTTTCAGATTTATAGGATATATCTTCAGCCTATCACAGACTACCTTCCAGTGATATTATACCACTTCACAAATAGTATAAGAGCTTTACAATACTATTCTTTTATTTCTTTTATCCCAGATACTGTGTTTTTGCTATCACATATTTTATTTCTATGTATGTAATAATCCCATACTCCATAGTTACTTTGTTTAATAATTATTAGAAGAAATTTAAAAGATAAGAAAAATATGTTATATATTTACCCTTATATGTTTTCACTGCTTTCCAGTGTTTTTAGTGCTTTATTTTTGTAAGTCATGTTTCCATCCCCTATAATTATGCTACTACCTGAAAAAGAACTTCCTTTCTTATAATATGGATCTGCTTGTGATGAATTCTTTCTTTATTTTTCAACAGCTTTATTAAGATATCATTGACATAAAAATGGTATGTGTATATATATATACATACATATATATATACACACACATACACATGATGTATAACTTGATTTTATTTTTTTATTAAGTTGTAATTGACATATAATATAATATTGTGTAAGTTTAAGGTGTAAAACATGACGATTTGATATATATATATATATATATAGTGAAAGGATTACCATAAGGTTAGTTAACAGATCCATTACCTCACATAATTACCTTTTTGGTGTGTGTGGTGAGAACATTAAGATCTATCCTCTCAGCAATTTTCAAGTATATAATACAGTATCATATACATAGTCACTGTGCTGTACATTAGATCTCCAGAACTTACTCATTTTGCTTAACTGAAACTTTGTACCCTTTGAACCACATAACCCTATTTCTTCCTCCTCACAGTCCTTAGCAACAACCACCATCCTACTCTGCTTCTGTAAGTGTGATTATTTTAAATTCCACATACGAACAAGATCATACAATATTTCTTTCTGTGTCATGCTTATTTTGCTTAGCATAATGTCCTCCAATTCCATCCATGTTGTCATACATCCATGTTGAAGTCAGGATTTCCTTCTTTTTAAAGACTGAATATTTCAGTGTGTGTGTGTGTGTGTGTGTGACATTTTCTATATCCATTCATCTATTGAAGACATTTAGGCTGTTTCCATATCTTGACTATTGTGAATAATGTGCAATGAACATGACTGCAGATATCTCTTCCTGATCCTGATTTCACTAATTTGGATATACACCCAGAAGTGGCATTGCTGGATCATATGGTAGTTATATTTTCAATATTTTTAGGAAACTCCATATGTTTCCATAATGGCCTTATTAATTTATATTCCCACCAACAGTACAAGTGTCCCTTTTTCTCCATATCCTCACCAGCACTTATATTTTCTTTTTTTTAAGATTTTATTAATTTGAGAGAGAGAAAGCACGAGCAAGGGGGAAGGGGGGAGAGAAGCAGGCTCCCCGCTGAGCTGGAAGCCCGACATGGGGCTCTATCCCAGGACCCTGGGACCATGACCTGAGCTGAAGGCAGATGCTCAACCGACTGAGCTACCCAGGTGCCCCATATTTTCTTTTTGATAATAGCCATCCTAACAAGTATGAGGTGATATCTCATTGTGATTTTGATTTCATTTCTCAGGCAATTTATGACGTTAAACAACTTTTCATATACCTTGAGTTGTAAAATGGAGTATTGTAATTGAGATCTTTATCCTTTTTTAATGTAGGCATTTAATGCTATAAAATTCCCTCCTTGTACTGCTTTTGCTGCCTCCCATTAGTTTGGGTAAGTTGTATTTTTTGTTTTCATTCATCTCAATTATTTTTAAAATTCCCTTTTGATCTCCTCTTTTATCCAATGGTGATTCAAGAATGTGTTGTTCAGTTTCCATGTGTTCATGAATTTTCCTGTTTTCTGTTATTGATTTCTAGGTTCATACCACTGTGGTTTGAGAAGATAGCTGGGATGTTTTTAATCTTAAATTGTTGTTGACTTGTTTTGTGACCTAACATGTGATCTATCCTGGAGAATGTTCTGTGTGTGCTTGAGGAGAATGTATTCTGCCACTGTAGGGTGGCTGTATAATAGTCATACCCATTTGTTCTATTGAGTTGTTCAAGTCAGCTGTTTCCTTATTGATTTTCTACCCTCAATATTCTATTATTGAAAGTGTGGATCTAAGTTTCCTGTTATTGTATTGTTGTCACTTTTTCCTTTAGCTCTGTCAGTATTTGTTTTATATATTTAGGTGCTCTGATGTTGGGTGCATAAATATTTACAATTGTTACATCTTCCTGTTGAATTGACCCTTTTATCATTATATAATGACCTTCTTTGTCTTTAATGACAGTTTTTACTTAAAGTCTTTTAGTCTAAGTATAGCCACCTCTGCTTTATTTTGGTTAGCATTTGCCTGAAGTATCATTTTCTATTTATTTTCTTTCAACTTATGTGTGTCCTTATATCTAAAGTGAATCTCTTGTAAACACATTGCTGGATATTGTTTTCTTTTTAATCTATTCAGCTATTCTATGCCTTTTGATTGGGAAATTTAACCCATTTTACATTTAAAATTACTATCAATAGATAAAAACCTGCTTTGCCATTTGTTTGTTCATTGTTTTGTTTCTGCAGTTCCTTCATTCCTTTCTTCCTCTCTGTTTTGTTATTTGATAAATTTCTGTAATGAAATTTATAGGGATTTTGTGGTTATCATAATGCTTATATAAATCTTCTTGTAGCTTTAACTGTCTATTTTGATTTCATAATTACTTAAGTTCGATTCAATATAAAAATTTTACACTTTTACCTCACACACACTTTGTGTTATGAAGTCAGAGTTGGCTTTTTTAAATAATGTGACTCCTTTACAAATTTTCATGGTAATAGTTATTCTTAATATTTTGTTCTAACTTTTATGTTTGGTTATTAGTAATTTGAGCACCACTACTAGTGTCATATTATTTTGTATTTGACTATATAGACAGAGAGATAGATTTATAGATATATACCTTTACTACTGAGATTTATACTTCCACATACTTTGATGTTGCTGTTTAGTGTGTTTTTTTTTAAGATTTTATTCATTTGAGAGAGAGAGAGAGACAGAGAGAGTGCAAGCAGGGGGAGTGGCAGAGGGAAAGGGAAAAGTAGACTCCCAGCTGAGCTGGGAGCCTGACATGGGGCTTGATCCCAGGACCTGGAGATCATGACCTGAGCCGAAGGCAGATGCTTAACCATCTGAGCCACCCAGGTGCCCTGTTTAGTGTGTTTATTGACTCCATTTGAAAAACTCCTTTAAGCATTTACTGTAAGGCAATTTTAATGGTGAAAAATTCCCTTAGTTTTTGTTTGCCTGGGAAAGGCCTTATATCCCTTTCACTTTTAAAGGGTAGCTTTTCAAGGTAAAGTGTATCTGGTTGGCAATTTTTTCTTTCAGTACTTTGAATATACTATCCCATTTCCCCTGGCCTACACAGTTTCTGTTGAGAAATCAGCCTATAGTGTTATGGTGGTTTCTTTGTATGTGATTAATCTTTTTCCCTTGCTGCTTTGGGGGAGATTTGATTATGATGTGCCTTGGTGTAACTTTCTTTAGGAATTCTATGCTTGGACTTTGTTGAGCTTCTATGATTTGCAAATATATAGACTTAAAATTTTTAAATTCTAGAAAATTTTAGGAAATTGTTTCTTAAAATATTTTCTCCTTCTCTCTCTTTTCCTTTAAAGACTCCAATTACACATGTACTAGGCCATTTGAAGTTATCCCACAATTCACTAATGCTCTGTTCTTTTTTAGTCTTTTTTTCTCTGTGTGTCTCATTTTGGATAATATCTATTGCTATGTCTTCAAATTCACTAATGTTTTTATCTGCAATGACTAGTCTTGTTAATCCCATCTAGTGTATTTTTACCTCAGCTGTGTCTCAGTCATGTTCAATCTTTCATCTAGATTTGTATATACAGAATATAGTTACAAAGACTTTGCCTTTTCTGCTATTTCTGACATCTTTGTCCATTCTGAATCAATTTTGATCAATTTTGATTTTTATTTCTCCTTATTATGGGTTGTATTATCCAAGTTATTTACATGCCTGGTAATTTTTATTAAATGCCAGAAATTGACATTTTTATCTTATTTGAATGCTGGAATATCTTTGTATTTCTAAATATATTCTTGAGCTTTGTTCGGGAATGAAACTAAGTTACTTAGAAATAGTTTGAGCCTTTTGGGACTTGCTTTTAAAATTTGTTTAGTGGCAAGGAGTCCAAGATGGCAGAGGAGTAGGAGACCTTAATTTTGTCTGGTCCCAGGAATTGAACTAGATAGCTATCAAATCATTCTGAACATCTGCGAACTCAACCCGAGATCTAAGAAGAATAGGAGCAACTCTACAAATAGAAAAGCGACCATTTTCTGCAAGACAGAATGACAAGATGGAAAACTCACCTCAGAAAAGAGAACAAGAGGCTCCCTGCTCAGCGGGGAGCCTGCTTCTCCCTCTGCCTGCCTCTCTGCCTACTAGTCCTTCTATCTCTCTGTCAAATAAATAAATAAAAAATCTTTAAAAAATAAAGAAAAGAAAAGAGAACAAGAGGCAGTACTGACTGCCAGGGACGTAATCAGTATGGATATAAGTAAGATGTCAGAACTAGAGTTCAGAATAACAACTACAAAGATACTACCTGGGCTTGAAAAAAGCATAGAAGACACTAGAGAATTCCTTTCTCAAGAAATGAAAGAATTAAAATTGAATCAAGTTGAAATCAAAGAGGCTCTAACTGCAAGGATAAAAGAGGCAGAAGAGAGAATTAGTGATATAGAAGACAAAAATGATGGAGAATAAAGAAGCTGAGAAAAAGAGAGATAAACAACTCCTGGATCATGAGGGGAGAATTTGAGAGATAGGTGATACCATAAAGCAAAACAATATTAGAATAATTGGAATCACAGAAGAAGAGGAAGCGGGGGCAGAAGGTATTTTAGAGCAAATTATAGCAGAGAACTTCCTTAATCTAGGGAAGAAAGCAGGCATTCAAGTCCAGGAGGCAAAGAGAACCCTCCTCAAAATCAATTAAAGTAGGTCAACACTTTGAAATACAATAATGAAACTTGCAAATCTCAGAGACAAAGAGAAAACACTAAAAGCAGCTCAGGACAAGAAGTGCATAACCTACAAGGGTAGAAACTTTAGGAACAGATCTATCCACAGAGACCTGGCAGGTAAGAAAGGACTGGTATGATATATCCAGGTTGTTCAGTGAGAACAATATACAGCCAAGAATACTTTATCTGTCATTGAAAATAGAAGGGGAGATTAAAAGCTTCCAGGACAAACAAACTAAAATACTTTGTGATCACTAAACCAGCCCTACAAGTAATATTAAAGGGGATGCTTTAAATGAAGAGAGAGACCAAAAGTAACATAGACCAGAAAGGAACAGAGCAATATAAGGAAACAGTGACTTTACAGGTAATACAATGGCACTAAATTCATATCTTTCAATAATTACACTGGATGTAAATGGGTTAAATGACCCAATCAAAAGACATAGGGTATCAGGTTGGATTAAAAAAAAAAAAAGCAAAACCCATCAATATGCTGTCTGCAAGAGACTCATTTTAGACCCAAAGATACCTCCAGATTGAATGTGAGGAGGTGGGAAACCATTTATCACGCTCGTGGACATCATAAGATAGCTGGGGTGGCAATCCTTATATCAGACAAATTAGATTTTAATATAAAGACTAATAAGAGATGAGGAAGGACATTATATCATACTTAAAGGTTCTATCCAACAAGAAGATCTAACAATTGTAAATATTTATGCCCCTAACTTGGGAGCAGCCAATTATATAAACCAATTAATAACAAAATTAAAGAAACATATTGATAATAATACAATAGTAGGGGACCTTAACACCCTACTCACAGCAATGGACAAATCATCTAAGCAGAAGATCAACAAGGAAACAAGGACTTTGAATGACACACTGGATCAGATGGACTTCACAAATATATTCAGAGCACTCCATCCCTAAAGCAACAGAATACACATTCTTCTCAAGGGCACATGGAACTTTCTCCAGAATAGATCACATACTGGGTCACAAAACAGGTCTCAGTCTGTACCAAAAGACTGAGATTATTCCCTGCATATTTTCAGACCACAGTGCTTTGAAACTTGAACTCAATCACAAGAGGAAATTTGGAAAGAACTCAAATACATGGAAGCTAAAAAGCATCCTACTAAAGATTGAATGGGTCAACCAGGAAATTAAAGAATTTTAAAAGTTTTATGGAAAAAAATGAAAATGAAAACACAACTGTTCAAAATCTTGGGATGCGGGGTGCCTGGGTGGCTCAGTCATTAAGCGGCTGCCTTTGGCTCAGATCATGATCCCAGGGTCCTGGGATCAAGCCCCGCATCCGGCTCCCTGCTCTGTGGGAAGCCTGCTTCTCCCTCTCCCACTCTCCCTGCTTGTGTTCCCTCTCTCGCTGTCTCTCTCTCTCTGTCAAATAAATAAATAAAATCTTTAAAAAAAAAAAATCTTGGGATGCAGCAAAGGCGGTCCTAAGAGGGAAGCATATAGCAATACAAGCCTTCTTCAAGAAATAAGAAAGGACTCAAATACACAACCTAACCTTACACCTAAAGGACCTAGAGAAAGAACAGCAAACAAAGCCTAAACCAAGGAGAAGAGAATTAATAAAGATGAGAGCATAAATCAATGAAATAGAAACTAAAAGAACAGTAGAACAGATCAATGAAACTAGGAGCTGGTTCTCTGAAAGAATTAATAAGATCAATAAACCCCTGGCCAGACTTACCAAAAGAGAAGAGAAAGAACTCAAATTAATAAAATCATGAATGAAAGAGGAGAGATCACAACCAACACCAAAGAAATACAATTATAAGAACATATTATGAGCAACCATATGCCAACAAATTAGGCAATCTGGAAGAAATGGATGCATTCCTAGAAACGTATAAACTACCAAAACTGAAAGAGAAGGAAAGAGACAACCTGAACAGACCCATAACCAGCAAAGAAATTGAAGCAGTAATCAAATATCTCCCAATAAACAAGAGTCCAGGGCCAGATAGCTTCCCTGAGGAATTCTACCAAACGTTTAAAGAAAAATTAATACCTATTCTTTTGAAGCTGTTTCAAAAAAATAGAAATGGAATGAGAACTTCCAAACTTTTTCTATGAGTCCAGCATTACCTTGATCCCCAAACCAGACAAAGATCCCACCAAAAAGGAGAATTACAGACCAATATTCCTGATAAACATGGATGCAGAAATTCTCACCAAGATACTAGCCAATAGGATCCAACAGTACATTAAAAGGATTATTCAGCATGATCCAGTGGGATTTATTCTTGTGCTGCAAAGGTAGTTCAACATCCACAAATCAATCAGTGTGATACACTACATTAATAAAAGAAAGAACAAAAACTTTATGATCCTCTCAATAAATGCAGAAAAAGCGTGTAACAAAGTACAGCATCTTTCTTGATTAAAACTCTTCACAGTGTAGGGATAGAGGGAACATACCTCAATATCATAAAAACCATCTATGAAAAGCCCACAACGAATATTATCCTCAATGGGGAAAAACTGAGAGCTTTTCCCCTAAGGTCAGAACACAGCAGGGATGTCCACTCTCACCACTGTTGTTCAACATAGTACTGGAAGTCCTAGCCTCAGCAATCAGACAACAAAAAGAAATAAAAGTCATCTAAATCAGCAGAGAAGAAGTCAAACTCTCACTCTTCACAGATGACATGATACTTTATGTGGAAAACCCAAAAGACTCCACCCAAAATTGCTAGAACTCATACAGGAATTCAGCAAAGTGGCAGGATACAAAAACCAATGCACAGAAATCCATTGCATTTCTATACACTAACAATGAGACAGAAGAAAGAGAAATTAAGGAGTCCATCCCATTTATGATTGGACCAATAATCATAAGATACTTAGAAATAAATCTAACCAAAGAGGCAAAGGAACTGTACTCAGAAAACAGAACACTCAGGAAAGAAATTGAGGAAGACACAAAGAGATGGAAAAACTTTCCATGCTCATGGATTGGAAGAGCAAATATTGTTAAAATGTCTATGCTACCTAAAGCAATCCACACATTCAATGCAATCTCTTTCAAAATACCATCAACATTTTTCACAGAGCTGGAACAAATAATAAAATTTGTATGGAGCCAGAAAAGACCCTGAAAAGCCAAAGGAATTTTGAAAAAGAAAACCAAAGCTGGTGGCATCACAATCCTAGACCTCAAGCTCTATTACAAAGCTGCAATCCTCAAGACGGTATGGTATTGGCACAAAACAGACACATAGATCAATGAAACAGAATAGAGAGCCCAGAAATGACCCTCAACTCTATGGCCAACTAATCTCTGACAAAGCAGGAAAGAATATCCAAGGGAAAAAAGACAGTCTCTTCAACAAATGGTGTTGGGAAAATTGGACAACTACATGCAGAATGAAACTGGACCATTTCTTATACCATACACAAAAATAGACTCAGAATGGATGAAAGACACAAACATGAGACAAGAATCCATAAAATCCTAGAGGAGAACACAGGCAGCAACCTCTGTGACCTTGGCTGCAACAACTTCTTACTAGACACATCTCCATAGGCAAGGGATATAAACGCAAAAGTGAACTATTGGGATTTGATCAAGATAAAAAGCTTTTGCACAGCAAAGGAAACAGTGGACAAAACCAAAAGACAACTGACAGAATGGGAGAAGATATTTGCAAATGACATTACAAATAAAGGGCTGGTATGAAGATCTATAAAGAACTTACCAAACTCAACACCCAAAGAACAAAAAAATCCAATCAAAAATGGCCAGAAGACATGAACAGGCATTTCTCCAAAGAAGACATACAAATGGCCAACAGACCCATGAAAAAGTGCTCCACATCACTTTTCATCAGGGAAATACAAATCAAAACCACAGTGAGATACCACCTCACACCAGTCAAAATGGCTAAAATTAACAAGTCAGTAAATGACAGATGTTGGAAGCTATGCAGAGAAAAGGGAACTCTTACATTGTTGGTGTGGATGCAAGGTGGTGCAGGCACTCTAGAAAACTGTATGGAGATTCCTCAAAAAGTTGAAAATAGAGCTACCCTACAACCACTACTACTAAGTTTATACTCCAACGATACAAATGTAGTGATCCAAGGGGCACCTGCACCTCAATGTTTATAGCAGCAATGTCCACAATAGCCAAACTATGGAAAGAACCCAGATGTCCATTGACAGATGAATGGACAAAGAAGATGTGGTATACACATACAAATACACACACACACACACACACACACACACACACACACTATGGAATATTACTCAGCCATCAAAAAATGAAATCTTGCCATTTGCAAGGACAGGGATGGAACTAGAGTGTATTATACTATGCAAAATAAGTATTAGAGAAAGAATTATCATATGATCTCACTCATATGTGGAATCATAGCGGAAGAGAGGGAAAAATAAAGAGAAGAAAAAAATAAGGCAAGGTGAAATCAGAGAAGGAAACAAACCATAAGAGACTCTTAATCATAGGAAACAGAGGGTTGCTGGAGGGGGGCGATAGGGTTACTGGGTTATGGACATTAAGGAGGGCACATGAGGTAATGAGCACTGGGTATTACATAAGACTGATGGATCACTGAACTCTACCTCTGAAACTAATAATATGTTATATGTTAATTGAATTTAAATTCAAAAATATATAAATAAACCAACAAACAAAAAACATTGTTAGGTGGCAGTAGAGCAACGTTGAATTAATCCTCACTATTGAAGCAAGACTCTTCTGAGCACTCTACCCAATGCCCCATGAATTGTGAGGTTTTTCAGTCTGGCTGATGGGAACATGCACTTTTCCTGATCCTGGGAGTGTTCTGAGTGCTGGTCTCCCTAATCCTTTCAAGTGCTCTTCTTATCCAGTCTTAGAGAGTTTACTCAAATGCACGTGCTAATCAATCCTCTGCTGAATACTTAAAGGGAATCTCCTGAAAATCTCCAGAATTTTCTCTTTTGAAGCAGTCTCCTCTCTTGTACTCTGCCTGTGACCTCCTGTCACCTTAGTCTCTCCAGGCTTTCAGCTCCATCTCCTCAAGTGAGAGAATCCACCAGGCTCAACCTCTCTGTGACACAGCCTGGAAACTCTCTCAAGGCAGTAGTGTGGGAAAACTTTAAGGCTCACCTCATTTATTTTCTGTCTTTCAGAGATCACTATTCTTCAGTGACCAGTGTCCAATATCTTGAAAAACATTGGTTCATATAATTTTTTCCAGATTTTTAGTTGTTTCAGGTGGGTGGTCAAATACGGTTTCTGTTATTCTATCTTGGCTGGAAAGAGAAGCCAATTATCAATTTGTTTGTTTTCAATAAAATGTGTTTCTTTCCTACTATCATTCATCATCTCTAAGAATGTTTAATATCTTCCACCAGGAGGAAAAAAGTTATTGGCAAACAAGAAACAAGATGGAGACATTATTAGAATTTTCACTAGCTATGCATGATATTTTCCCCTGTATCTAAGACCATGTATTAGCCCCCAGGTCAGTTCTAGATGACTCAGGAGTGACCAAACTATATTAAGGCTACTTTCCCACCCATTCACTTTCTCTTCCCACCCCAGGCAATTCTTTATTCTATAAATCTAGAATCAGGATGGTAGTAAACTGTAGACTGAAATAGGCCTCAGCAAAATAATGATAACTACATGAATAGTTTTGGTCCAAAATAACTTATGATGTTACAAATCTATTCATATTCCCCAAAGACTCTAATTCAAACTAAGTCCCATTTATTATTCCCCCAGATGTTTTAAAACCTGATATAATGATGTACTAACCTACTTCTTCATTACATTAAGGATCTATTACCAAAACTTTCAATCTGAGGGCTTTTCTCTTGTAATACCAATGAACTGAATCAAGTTCCCTGAGTCTTCCTAAGTTTGTCTTTTAAAAATTTAGGAGGTCCTAAATACTCACCCCTTTGCCAGACCCCTCACAGCTATGAACACAGATGCCAATCTGTATGGAGAATGTTAGGTAGGTGTATACTGGAAGAAGTGAAACTCTAAAGGTAATTTTAGCAAACTTTAAAGTTGTAGAAACCTAAAGGCAGATAAGTAGCATGAAGCTGTCAAGAAAAACCCAAGAACTAGATAAATCAGGACTTAAATGATGGAAAGTCATTGTTTTTAAAAAAGTTACATAGCCATATGTCTCTTCAATCTCTTTACAAATCAGTTCCATGCAAAAACGCCTGACAGAATGATTGGTACATTGCTCTACACTCTCATCAAATAATGACTTATAAGCAGAGGTCTCAAGTCACTTTCCTACTAAAGAAAAATGGGAAGGCTTATTGGAAAGAGAAAAAGATAACTACTAAAGTCTGTGTGATAGCAGTTTAACAGCCCTGCCTCTGTGAATTTCTATGTACTGTGTGAGAAGTATTTTCCTATAGCTTTTGGACTGATATCAAAAGGAAGGCAAATGAAGTGACTAGCAGTGATATGGATGATTTTATTTTTTTATATGAGCTAATTTATTCTTATGTACATAAAATAAAAATTTAAGGTCAACAAATAAACAGTTCACTTAAATAATGAAAGATTTTTGAAAAGCAACTATACATATTCCATTACATGTATGATAACAAAGGAATAACTGAACTATTCTAGAGTCTTACCTGTTTAAAAGCAAAATTCAAAATAGTGCTCATCTCCCATGCAAAAAAAGCAAGTCTGAAAAACAAAAAGACATCTTGTTAAGAAATTAGAAAACATACCACAGAGGATTCAATAACAGTAGGATAAGGATGACAGAGAGGAATTCTAGAGATTTCAAAGAATAAAATGTTATAGCCACAATTTAGTAAGAACCATAATGGTAATGCAAAAGACTACAAATGTAAATTACTCAAAAGTGAACCTCTGCAAAACAGGCATTCTCATACAATGCAATGAGAATATGAAGTGAGACCACTATTTTGAAAACAGTTTAGTACTGTATATTGAGATTCATGGATGTTTACATCCTCTATTCTCACAATTCCTTTTCTAGAAGAGGAAACTCAGAGTGATGGCTGACATTTGGAGTCGCTTTTCTCCTCAAAACAGTTGTTAATTTGAAAGCAGCAGCTAAGAAGCTGAGAAGTTAATAATATACTGGCAGTTTCATAGGACCAGGTGAATAAAAATTGGGATTCAGGTCCTATCCAGAAAGAGGGTCACTGATAAACAACCCAGGTTTTCAGTTGGAACTTCAAAGGTCACCCAATAGTAGGGCTATATTCAATATAGACCATCCTAATTGGAGCTAAGGCATAGCATCAAATCATTTCACACCCTGGTTTGATTAAAGTGATTTACCCCCAACTTTGATGGCTGCCAGAAGCTAAGTACATCCTTTATGTGTTGAGAAAATGCTATTCAGAGTCTTAAACTATCTCTGCAGCTTTTTTTTAAATCTATAATACTAGACACTAAGTAAACAATAACAAGGCATACAACTGAAAAATCTCCCCCCCAAAACAAAAGAGAAAGAAAGAAAGAAAGCAGAAAGAAAATCCATAGAAGAAAAGAAAATGTTTACTAATCATATATCTGATGAGGGACTAGTATCCAGATGATATGAAGAATTCTATAACTCAACAACAACAAAAAGAGAAGCCAGTTTAAAAATGGGTAAAGTGCTGGGTGTTATACACAAACAATGAATCATGGAACACTACATCAAAAACTAATGGTGTAATGTATGATGACTAACATAACATAATAAAATACCATTTAAAAATAAATAAATAAAAATGGGGGGGGAAAAGTTAACCAAAAACTAAGGTTAAAATGGACACTAAAAACAGGCCTCGGTGGTGCAGATATTATTGTTATCTGACAGGGATTTTAAAATAACAATGACTGAGTATTCAAGGAATTAAATGACAAGATAGAACTGGAAACTGAATATTTTATTGGTTTATTATTAAATTGTCAGAAGGAAATTCTAGAACTAAAAAAATCCAATAAGAGAAATTACTATTTCAGAAGTAGATGGGTTTAACAATATATTTGATGCAACAGAAGAGAGAATTATTGCACTAAAACATTCTTAGAAGAAAATACCCAGGCTGAATTGCAAAGATATTAGAAGAACAGAAACAATCATAAGGATAAATAGAGAAAGATTAAAAAAAAAAAAAACACCCTACCTACTTGTAATTGAAGTTACTTAAGGGGAGGAGACACAGATTAAGGTAGAACAGTACTGGTGGAAATACAGCAGAGAAGGTTCTCAAACTAATGAAAGACATCAAGCCACAGATGCAAGAAGCACTACCAACTACCAGAAAGATAAAAGACAGAAAAATAAAAACCCAAACCTGTGGGTACATATTGGAAAAACTTCTATAACAGAAGACATAAGAGGAGTGCCTGGGTGGCCTTAGTCAGTTAAGCCTCAGTCGGTTAAGACTCTTGATTTTTAGCTCCATGCTGGGTGTGGAGCCTTGTTAAAATTCTCTCTCACCATCTCCCTCTGTCCCTCCTCTCCAACCCCCCCTTTAAACAAACAAACAAACGAAAAATTCAAGACATAAGGAAAATCTTAGAGAAAAAGGAAACTTACCTTCGAAGGAACAATAGAAGACTGGGAGTGGTTTATCATTAGAAAAATAGAAGACAGAAGACTCTGGCAACATTTCTGGCACACAATTTAAAAATTTATAAGTGGATATTAGTTTTCTATTGCTTGCAATAACAAATTATCACCATTATAGCAACTTAAAATAACATGAATAATATTCTTTTATTACAGCACAGTTCTTCTTCTAAAAATATGTGTATATATATTTAAATGCTATTTTATTTAAATACTATGAACTCAATCATAAAAATGTAAAACAACCTTATAGAAGTGGAAAAAATAATATGAACATGGAATTCACAGAAGAAAACTGGGTGGCCAATAAATAGCTTATTCAAATGCACTATAATCAGGGGGAAATAAGTTAAAATAACAATGAGATACCATTTTGTACCCATTGTATTGAAAATATTAAGAAGTCTGAAAGTTTCAAGTGTTGGTAGGAATGTGGGGAATAAGAAGAACTACTAATACTTGCATAGACAGTGGGTAAAGCATGCAATGGTATGACCTGTCACAAGTGTTGGGATAAATCCTTTGTGGTTGAAGTTCAAGCAAGCTAGGACGTGGGAAAAAAAGAGATTAACAAGGCTAGCAGATTAGGTAGGGCCTTGTTTCCATGCTATGAAGTTGGTGTTTTCTCTGGAAGGAAATGGTCAGTTATTGCAATATTTATCCTTGTTCTGGATAGCAAACAAAGACTGTTCTGAAAACAAAATAGAGAATAGTTAGGAGGGTACAGAACTGGAGAAACCAGTTAGGACACTGTTACAATATCACACAGAGGTGAGGAGGACCTAATGAAGACAACAGCAATAGATGGAAATAGATGGGGAAAAAAGGATGGTTTACAGAAGATATAGGGATAGAATCAATAGTATTTGTCACAGATAAGGCAAGAAGCTTAAGAGAGTGAGAAAATAACTGAAATTTCAGACATGGCCAACAGGATAAATGATGATGCAATTCACTGGAATAGGTTTCCCACCCTTCCAAAATGATGAATTCAATTTGGGCCATGTTGATTCAGAGGCATCTTTGGGGTCTGTGGTGGTCAGTTTTTTCTATGGGTCCAAAGCTCAGCAGGAAAATCTAAGGAAGAGATTTAGATTTAGCAGTCATCAGTGTATTAATGGTTACTGATGCCCTGTTCATGGGTGATATCACATATATAGAATGTGATGAGAATAAAAGATGGTTTTGGAAGAATCCCAGGGATCAATGTCTGAGAGATAGATGAAGAAGAAAAATCTGAAAAAGAAATTAAAAAGATAAAAAGAGAGAGAGAGACTGAAAAGGAGCAACTAGACTGATAGAAGGAAAACAGGGACTTGGGTAAACAAGGAGAGGAGTTCCTAAAAAGAAAGCATATCTGGTAAAGGCAAATACCACAGAGACATTAAGACAAAGACTAAGTTAGTGGGAATGTAAGTTGGTGTGGCCACTATGGAAAAGAGTATGGAGGTTCCTCAAAAAATTATCATATGATACAGCAATTCTACATCTGGGTATTTACTGAAAAATGAAGACAATCTCAAGAGATAGATATATGCCCACACTTGTCTTCATTGCAGGCTATTTAAAATAGCCAAGATAATGGACACAACCTAAGTTGCCCATCAATAAATGAATGGATAAAGAAGATGTAATATATATATATATTATTCAGCCATAAAAAAAGAATGAAACCTTACCATTTCCAACAAAATGAATGGACCCAGAGAATATAATGCTAAATGAAATAAGTCAGACAAAGACAAATACTGCATGATTTCACTTATATATGGAATCTAAAAACAACAACAACAAATTAACAAACAAGACAGAAAAAGACTTATAGATACCGGAAACAAACTATTGGTTACCAGAGTTGGGAGGGATTGGGGGCAGATGAAATAAGCCTATTTCACTCATGAAATATTAGTGTCCCTCAATTTTTTTAACCATGACTTTCAGTAAGAAATATGTAGCCTTATAATGAGAATTAAATGAGTATAAGTTCACAATGCCTTTCCCAAAATATTTGGGAACTTGATCTGTTTCAAAATTCAGAACTTGGGGGATTTCAGAAAGGTAATATGATGACTAGAACACATATCACATAACACCCCATCAGGGCTTAGAAAAGTATCCAAAATCAAACATTAATTTGTCCACAGCCAAACATATGAATAATTCACACAAACCACAAATAAAGACTATAAATAGACTCCCCTCAGTTTCAGGTCAGATTTTGCCACCAAAGGAATTCAGGTCAGATTTTGTTTAAAATGTATTCTTTTCCAAGTTTTTCTTTAAATTCCAGCTAACTAACATTAATGTTACAGCTAATATTAGTTTTAGCTGTAAAATTTAGCAATTCATCTCTTATATACTACACCTGGTGCTCATCAAACATCAAATGCATTTTTTTAAGTTTTGGGGTTTTTCAGAACTTTATGGATTTTGGAATTGTGGATATGAATTTGTAGATATAGATGTAATCTTTAAAAAGTGCCCAGCACATAATAAGTATTGGTTATTATTATTGGCATTTCATTTTTAAAATGACAGCTATAACCCACCAAATGGATTTCATGATGTACTATTAGGTTGTGACCCACACTCTGAGAAATGCTAACATATAAATGTTTATTAGCCTACTCCCTGGTACATACTAGGCTCTCAACACATGTTAGAGGGAAAAATTACCATCTTACATTTGCATAATATTTTGTTTGCAAAATTCTTTTAAGCACATAGTTGCTATTCATCTTCACAGTAACTTTATCAGAAATAATCTAAATGGTTTACCTTTCCTCTTTATTTACTTGATAGTTTCATGTCTCATGCTTTTTTGATGAATAAAAGGAACTTTAAATAATGATAATCACATCTTCCTATGGCATTTATACCTTGACACTTTTTAACTTTTCTTTATTATTTATATATTGGCACTTTTTAACTTCCTTGTGAAAGAGATAATTTTGTTGCACAGATAAACAGAACTAAGAGATCAAACCATATGTCTTAGGTTATAAAATACACCATTTCTACATAGAATGTGTCCAATAGAATACACAGCTATTTAAAAGTTGTACTTCTAAAGCATACTATTCAGTTCTTAAAATGAGCTAAAGATACATTTCTCTAAAGTTACCTTATAATCTTTGTGCTTTATTTTTTAGTGCTCTTGGAGACATTAAAATAGCTGAAGTGAATGTCAAGGGTTTATTTGTGAAACTCATTAACTCTTCCCTTGACAAAGAACTGGAGATTGGAGGTCATATTCTCCAGCAAAATGTGAATGGACAAACAGTCTCTTTGTACCGCTTCCCTCCAAATATCATAATGCAGGCCAACTGCACAATAACAGTGAGTATAAGATACAAATGCTATGATCTAGAATTTTACAGGAAAAACTCCTTCACCCAGCCAGACTGGCTTAGCACCAGTTTCTTCATCACTCGATCTCTAGGTAAAATGTGATTCCTTGTTGTTGTTAGTTACTTGTCCCACTTTGTCCATCCCTGAATGTAAATAAATACCCATAATTAAATTTCCATGGCTTTCCTCAATCTGGTGTACAATACCTTTTGGGATTTTTAAAGATTTATTTATTTATTTGAGAGAAAGAGAGCGGGGAGAAAGGGCAGAGGAAGAGGGAGAGTCTTAAGTGGACTCTACATTAAGTGCAGAGCTCACTCTCATAACCCTGAGATCATAACCGAAGCGAAACCAAAAGTCAGTGAGGTAAGTGAGGTAACCGACTGCACCACCCACGTGCCCTGAATACCTTTTGTTTTTATGATTCAACTATTAAAACAAAATACCTAAGCTCCTAAAACTAAGCAAATATAATCCTTAAAAGAAAAGCAGAGATTGTTTGCTTAGAGAACAGGTAATTAGCCGATGCTGGAAGGTTTCCTCTTTCTTGTGCTTTCCTTTAAACCATGTACAGTTACACAGCTTGACATTATATATTATACAGTCATATTTTAAAACCTCATTTGTTCAGAATGATACATTGCAATGACCCTCTGACATAGACAAAAGTACATGGAACTCAAATGGCATTTGTCATTAACAAACCATTTTCTTACAGGTGTGGGCAGCTGCATCTGAAGCAAAGCATCAGCCACCATCAGATTTTCTTTGGAGAGAACAAAACAAGTTTAGAACAAGCCCAAATTGTACAACGATTCTGTGCAAACCTAATGGTGAAGTCAGTGTCCTATTCTTAATGATAAGTTTTAAAAGAAGAATGGATAGTTCTCCTTAGGTTCCCCTTCTCTTCTTAGCTGACTCAAGTATTTTCCATCCTTAATAGTTTAAACCATCACTAACTGCAATAACATGGCAGGTAAATCAACAGCACTCTGTTCCCAGGGCCAAAGTGCCAAAGAGCTACTTTTAATTTGGCAAAAATAATTTTCATAGCCCGTATTTCCAAGAAGTTGCTTCAAATTCGAGTCAAGAATGGATTTTATTTGTGATATTTGGGCTGAAGAGTGGAATAAGAAAGGAAGGTACTACATAGAGATCTTTTCTGTTCATTTATTAATTTCTCAAATATTTGCTGAGATTATTCTCAATTCCAATGGCTGTAATAAGTGCTGAGAATGTAATGTAGAATAGAATATGATATCTGCTTTTAAGAGACTAATATTCTAATGAAAGGATCCATAGTCTAATTTGTAACAACTATACATTATTCACTATAAAATTAAGTGTATTAGTAATAATTTTGGGTAACTCATTGCCAGTATTTGACAGTTTTAGATTTTCATTCTACCTTTTCCTTAGCATAATATTAGCATAAATATATGCCCAAATACACACTAATAAAGTTGAAAGATATCTTTGTTTATAACAAAAAAGTTATTCCTTTTGCAAAACCATTCTTTCGATTTTTCTTAAATACCGGCCTTCTTATTTTCTTACCTCCAGTCTTACTTACTATGTCATATAACTACTAATCCAGATAATATGTTGATTGGAATCTATCTCTCTGCTTGTCTTGCTTGCTACATTATATCTCATGCTTAGTTTGACTTTCTTTAGAGTAGACTTGCCAATTTATTAAGAGCCATTTAATGTCTTTCTGTAAGAGCAGCAGTTGTCCTTAGATAGAACACTTGTTAGATGTAATTTTGAAGCCTTTACTCACCTTTAGATCTTTTAGTGGGCTCCAAATGAATTTTATAATACTTCTAATGATTTTCACTGTTGGGAAAAATAAGGTTATGTGATCTAAATTATTTACTCAGGTTCATAAAAAATCATTGGCAAAACTCTAAGATTAAGGCATTCTTATTTCAAACTTTTCGTCACATTTATCCACCCATTTATTCACTCTGCAAACATGTTTGGGGTTTCTACTTTGTATGCACACTGTTCCCAGGCACTGAGTGTTGAACCAGACAGACCAGGTCCCTAAATTCCTGGAATGCCCATTTGAGTAAGTTGTCATTCTCTGCAACGGGATTAGTCTTTGTACTTACACTACTGTTTTTACTCTGGTTTGAACTACTTTGCACATATAGGATCGGATTATTTCTGCAGGGTGATGTAAACACAAATAATTTTATTTGCTAGTAAAAGAATGAAACTGACCAATTCATTCATATGGGGAACGTTTACATATGTTTAGTGTCTGCCAAGCATTATGCTAGGTGCTGGGGGAAAAAGAGCATAACTTTTGCATGGTTTCTATCCTCAGGAAATTCAGAGTCTAGTTAGTCTCCTTAATAGTTCCACCTAAGATTCTAACTCAAAAAATGTGGTTTCCTCTCCGTGTCTCTAGTTCTACTCCATTTCCCCATTTCAAATAAGACCTACATATACATATATACATATATAAAATATCTTAAATATTTAAATTTTAATGATAACATTACAACTACTTTTTGCATAGTTCTTTATAGTTATGAAATTTAGTAGTTTAGCTGAATCTCATAACACCTTCATATAGCAATTCCCTACTATCACCCCCCTCATTTCACATATGAGGACACAGTCCAAGACAGTAAGTGACTAATCTGCCTGAGGTTATGCCACTTATCATTTTCAGAATTGGAAACTAAGGCCAGGATGTCTTACTACATCCTCATTGTGTTCCACTAATTCACACACAGTAGGTAAGTGACATTAAACTGTTTGACTTTGAAATGTTATTGCAATAAACCTATGACATTTAAAAAAATTAACTGCATTGATATTTGATATTAATGAATCATTTTTGTTAGGCTGTTGCCTGGTACACTCCTATTCACTGGAAGCAAGCATGGGAGAAATTAGAGACTGACATTGAATTTGACAGATGCTCAGTAGTAAGTACAACGTCTCGAAGACACATGTTTAATTGGCCAGCAGCTATAACTACAACTAAAGAAAAACAAGATAAATGTAATAAAGATATCTCAAAATATCAAATGGAACGAGTCAGAGTTTTTCTCAAAAGGTAAAAGTTGCTTGGCTTTTTTTTTCTAATTGAATCCTTCCCACAATTAGTAACTGAGCAAGTAGGAATGACTGGGTGACAAATAGATACATGATGAATAGGTAAATCAAATAAAAAAATCCTATTTCAAATAGGACCATACAAGCCATAATACTTTTTGTGTTTTATGAAAAACACAGAGTAAGCAGGGTTATAGTCATGGAACAGTAAAGGCGGTGACTTCTACTAGGCAATATCAAGACCCCTCTGGCCATTTCACTTCTTAGTGGCACTGCTGTTAGAGGCAAGGCTGTGGAGAGGTGAAGAGATGAAATTATCACCATGTCTTTAGCAGTGCTTAGGTGGAGGAAGAGGTGCATCATCTAGAAATTTCATCTTGGATCAAGAGCTGGCTTGTGGCTTAAAGTGCAGCCTTTATATCACACTTATCTAGGCAAATGCTTCTGATGTTCTAAAAGTGCTGCCAAAAAAAAAAAAAAAAAAAAGTGCTGCCCAAAGGTCTAAAAAAGCCATATTCTCTGGTCTTAAAACATGCTTTCACTTTAATTGAACCTTCATTGCTAATTCCACTATATAAGATACCTTTTGGGTTCACTTTTGGATTAATTCTTTTTAACAGAGAAAAAGAAACCCCACCAAACCCTTTGCCCAATAGCAGCCCTTGGTGCCACAGTCCCAGTGTCCCTGCACATCCCTACAGTCCTCTGATTGAAACTTGCAATACGTGCATGACTGAAAGCAGCTTGGATAGACAGCCGAGGCCTCAGTCATCCAGGCCTGATCCAGCCCAGGTAAGTCAAAGGGATACTTACTCCAATGGACAGTTAAGAGATGTGGGGGTGTGGGGAGGGAGGGCAAGAAAGGAGAAGGGAGGGAGGGGGAGGGAAGGAGACCTGGTGAAAGGGGTTAAGTGGTAAAATTCACTAAGGACTAAAAACTATTCATATCCTCAAGTACAGATGGCTTCTAAAGCAAATATCTGAAATCATTCACTTACATTTGTTTTAGCACAGTGTCTTCTACTGTTCTTGATAAATATCTATTGAATGAATCAGTGAATCAAAAGAATAGTGTGGCCAACAAGAGTACATAGGATCCTTGAAGTTTGGTCAAAAGTACATTTGTTTTTTCATTAGGCAGGAAAAACTGGCCCTACAAAGTTATGCTGTGTTTAAAGATAAATCCATCTTTTCCAAACACATTCTAATTTAATCCCAAATTCTTATTCTTTTTCAACAAGAAGTTTCTTATTTAAGTCATCTAAAGTTTTCAGAGTTGTGTTATTAACCCAGAATCTGTAAATGGATTTCAGGAAGTCCCTGAACTACTGTATTTGGTACATAAATGTGTGCCTATATGCTGTTTCCTGGGAAAAGAGTTTCATCAGGTGCCCCCGAATGTTTACAAGAAACTAATTAAAACACAATGCCAGATCCTAAGCTGTGGAGAAAGTCTGTTTCATACAGGTGCTAAATCCTGTTCAAGCTATAATGATTTGCAAACTTTTATTTAGTAGAAGGATGCTTTTATAATGAAATCTTGGGCAGACCCAATATATAAAATGGATAAAAGCAAGCCTGTCCAAGTTAAAGAAAAGGTAGCAATTCCCACTGCCCACTACACCCTTTTTCCATCCCATCTTTCCTTGCTTCATCACTCCTTCCCTGTCATCTTTGAGGCACCTCTCTGGAATCACAGAATTCTATACCACAGTATGAAAACCACTGTGTTAGTAAACCAACATATAATTGGAAGTAGCACCCCCAAAATAGTAACTTTTAGAAGTGAAATGATGAAAATCATGTAAAGTCCTGAATATGTTCCATTTCATAAAATTAAATAACCTATATCTTTGTGCTTGAGTTTCTTCATCTGTCAAGTGAGAGATTTGGTCTGAAATGTAAATAGTTCTTTCAACAATAATTTGTACATATAATTTTATGTATAGTACACATAGATACACACTTCAGTACATTAAAACTTAGATTTGAGACTCACAAGAAGTACGTGAATTATGTTTTTCTCCAATTAATGATAGTCTTCACTATTTTACCCATTCTACACACTTGTTTCCCAAAGAAATTTGACTTCAAATTTTCTTTTTTTAGTTTTTTATTCAACTATAATTAACATAAAGTGTTATATTAGTTTCAGGTGTACAATATAATGATTTAAATTTCTGTGTATTACTTAGTGCCCAACATGGTAAGTGTACTCATAATTCACCTATTTCATCCATCCCCACCCACCCACCTCCTCCCTGGCAACCAAAAGTTGGTTCTCTAAATTTAAGAGTCTGTTCATGAATAGATATTACTCTAAAGAAGACATACAGATGGACAACATGAAAAGATGCTCAACATCACTCATCATCAGGGAAATGCAAATCAAAAACACAAGGAGATATCACCGCACACCTGTCAGAATGTCTAAAATAAAAAACTTAAGACACAAGTGTTGGCAAGGATGTGGAGAAAAAGGAACAAAACAAATGAACAAAGGGAAAAGGGACAAACCAAAAAACAGACTCTTAACTATAGAAAACAAACAGATGGTTACCAGAGGGAAGTTGGATGGGGGGATGGGTGAAATAGGTGAAGGGGATTAAGACTACATTTACCTTGATGAGCACTGAGTAATATATTGAACTGCTGAATAACTATATTATACATCTGAAACTAATACCACACTGTATGTTAACTATACTGGTATTACAATAATTTTTTTTTAAAGCGTCTTTTTGTCTCTTTTATTCTTTGTTCACATGTTTTATTTCTTAAATTCCACATATGAGTGAAATCATATGGTATTTATCTTTCTCTGACAGACTTATTTCATTTAGCATTGTGTCCTCTAGATCCATCCATATTGTTGCAAATGGTCAGATGTCATTCATTTTTAAGGTTGAATAATATTCCATTATATATATTTACATACACACATATTATTTATTTATTCATCTATGGATGGACACTTGGTTTGCTTCCATATCTTGGCTACTGTAAATAATGCTGCAGTAAACCTAGGGGTGCATATCTTTTTTAATTAGTTTTTTCATTTTCTTTGGGTAAATATCCAATGGTGAAATTACTGGATCATATGGTAATTCTATTTTCAATTTTTTGAGGAACTTCCATACTGTTTTCCACAGTGGCTGCACCAATTTGCATTCCCACCAACAGTGCACAAGTGTTCCTTTTTCTCCACATCCTCACCAACACTTGTTATTTTTTGTTTTTTGTTTTTTTATTTTAGCCATTCTGACAGATGTGAGGTGATATTTCATTGTGGTTTTGATTTGCATTTCCCCAATAATGAGTGATGTTGAGCATCTTTTCATGTGTCTAGTGCCCATCTGTATGTCTTCTTTGGAAAAATGTCTATTCAGGTCCTATGTCCGTTTTTCAATTGGATTATTTGTTTCTTTGGTTTTCAATTGTGTAAGTTCTTTTTTTTTTTTTGAGTTTGTATTTAAAGTTCAGTTATTCAACATACAGTGTAATATTAGTTTCATGTAGAATTTAGTGATTCATCAGTTATTTACAACACCCAGTGCTCATCACAGCCAAGTGCCCTCCTTAGCACCCATCACCCATTTAACTCACCCATTTAACTCACCTCCCCTCCAGTAACCATCAGTTTGTTCTCTTAAGAGTCCATTTTCCAGTTTGCCTCTCTTTTTTTCCTTATGTTCATCTGTTTTGTTTCTTGGATTCCACATATGAGTGAAGTCACTTATTTCACTTAGCATTATACTCTCTAGCTCCATCCACATCTTTGCAAATGGTAAGATTTTATTCTTTTTTATGGCTGAGTAATATTCCATTGCATATATATACCACATCTTCTTTATCCATTCATCAATCAATGGACATTTGGGCTCTTTCCATAATTTGACTATTGTTGATAATGCTGCTATAAATATCAGGGTGCATGTATCCCTTCAAACTTAATAGTGCAATTGTGGAACACAGGGTAGTTCATTTTTAACTTTATGAGGAATCTCTATACTGTTTTCCAGAGTGGTTGCACCAGTTTGTATTCCCACCAGCTGTGTAAGAGATTTCCCCTGTCTCTGCATCCTTGCTAACACCTGTTGTTTCCTATTTTGTTAATTTTAGCCATTCTGACAGGCGTGAGGTGATGTCGCATTGTAGTTTTGATTTGTATTTCTCTAGTACTTCCTTTATGTTTTTTATTAGCTGCTTTATATATTTGACTGTTCTCATGTAAATGTTTACATTTGTTGTATCTTCTTGTCAAATCGTTCCCTTTATAATTACATAGTGTCTTTCTTTGTCTTATGTTATGGTCTTTGTTTTAAAGGCTATTTTGTCTGATATGTATTGCTGCCCCAGCTTTCTTTTCACCTGCACCTGGATGATAAATGCTTTTCAGTCCCTTCACTTTTAATTCGAATGTGTCTTTAGGTCTGAAATGAGTCTCTTGTAGGCAGCATATAAATGGGTCTTGCTTTTTTATCCATTCTAGCATCCTATATAGTCTTTTGACTGGAGCATTTAGTCCATTTACATTCAAAGTAATTAGTGATAGGTAAGTATATTTACTGCCATTTTGTTATTTGTTTTATGGTGGTTTTGTAGTTCTCTGTTCCTTTCTTCTCTTGCTCTCTTCTCACGTTTTGCTGGCTTTCTTTAGTGATATGCTTGGATTCCTTTCTCCTTATTTTTTCCATATCTATGAGTGGGTTTTGATTTGTGGTTACTACTAGGTTTATATATACTATATTATGCATATAGCAGTCTGCATTAAATTGATGGTGGCTTAATTTTCAACACATTCTCTACTCCTTCCCCTCCCACATTTTAGGTTTATAGTGTTATATTTTCCATCCTTTTATTTTGTTAATCCCTTATCTGATTTTTATAGCTATACTTAATTTTACTGCTTTTGAACTTTCTACTTTTCTTACTCCTAACTTATGATCTTTCCTTTCCACTCAGAGTCCCCTTTAACATTTCTTGTAGGGCTGGTTTAATGCTCATGTGTTCCTTTAACTTCTGTTTGTTTGGGAAACTTTTTATCTCTCTTTCTATTATGAATGATAGCCTTACTGGATAGAATATTTTGGGCTGCAGGTTTTTTCCTTTAAGCACTTTGAATATATCATGCCACTCCCTTTTGGCCTGCAGAGTTTCTGTTAAAAACTCCACTGTTAGCCTTATAGGGTTTCCCTTGTATATAACTGTTTCCTTTTCTCTTTGTGCTTTTAATATGCTCTCTTTCTCACTACTTGTTGCCATTTTAATTACTATGTGTATAGGTGTGGACCTGTTTGGGTTGATTTTGTTTTGGGCTCTCTATTCCTCCTGGTTTTGGTTCTGTTTTCTCCCCAATTTGAGAAGGTTTAAACTATTATTTCTCCAAATAAATTTTCTGCCCCTATTTCTCTCTCTTCTTCTTCTTGGATCCCTGTAATACAAATGTTATGCTTCATGGTGTCACTGAGTTTTCTGTCTATTTTCATTTTTTATTATTAGTTTTTTTCTCCTGTTCAGTTTGATTGCTTTCCATTACTCTGTCCTTCAGGTCACTGATCCATTCTTCTGCCTCCTCTAGTCTACCCTTTATTCCATCTAGTGTATTTTTAATTTTGGTTCTTGAGTTTTTCATCTCTGATTGGTTCTTTTTTAATGTTTTCCGTCTCTTTGTTAAGGGTTTCACTGATGTTTTCTACTCTTTTCTCCAGTGCAGTGAGTAACTTTATGACCATTACTTTAATTCTCTAGCAGGCATATTACTTATCTCCATTTCATTTAGCTCTCTTGCTGTGATTTTGTCCTGTTCTTTCATTTGGGACATATTCCTCTGTCTCATTTTGTCTAACTCTCTTTCTATATGTTAAGAAAGTCAGCTATATCTCCTGCTCTTGAAAGTAGTGACCTTATAAAGAAGAGATCCTGTAGTGCCCTGCAGTGCAATGTTCCCTGTTCACCAGAACCTGGCACTTCAGGAGTGCCTCCTGTGTTTGTTGTGTGTGCCCTATTATTGTAGCTGAGTCACACTTGCCTTCATTCCAGTTATCTGCAATGACTCTATGCCTGTTGTGGGCAGTGTTTGGTCCCTGTGTTGTTAGTGGGCCAGTCTGGGGCCACCTTGGGCTTGATTGAATCAGACCAGTTGTTTTCCAGCACTTCAGTAGCACCAGGCTTTCTTTGGTGTTGCCCCCTGAGAAGTTTTGCTGGTGGTCAGGGCCTGTAGTCAGACCTGATAGTTGCCCCCAGCCCACTGTGGGGCTTCATTTTGACTGGTTTCTCTCATTCTCTTTCCCTCTCTGGTAAGAGTCACTCTGCAGTGGTCCCGGTCCCTGCTGGGGCTGTTTGTACAACTTTGGATGGGCTCCAGCCAAGAGCATATTGGAGGAGGGAGGTCCACAAGAAAACATGGGGGTGGGCTGAGGTGCCAGCAAGGGTCATACTGGTCTGCTGTCACTCAGGAAAACTGCCAAGGCTCACCAGGTTGAAGGGGGTAGATCCAAAGAAGTTCACAGGGGCCTGCCATGCAGTGTTAACAAGGTTGCCTCTGCTGTGGTAGGGGACTGTTAGCCACTTTGGAGAACTCCTTTAGAGGCTGGGTGCATGGGCAGGTCCATGCAGGAGAGGGGTATGCTTTTAGCAAGCTAGATGGAGAGTGTTGGCACTGCACTTGTTCCCACATGTGTCCATATATCTGGGCTGGGGTACAACCACTAGCTCTTTTTCTCTTGCAGTAGTATTCCAAAGATCCCTGCCTCTCCAGCACATGCTGTGAGATTAGTAAATAAATCTCCTTCTTGTATATTCCAGGCATTTTTCAAACTGCTGCTTCTATGCTATAACTTAGGAGGGCTCTTTGTTGTGCTGTCTCTATAAGGGCAGGGACTCCACCCTCCCAGCTATCCCAGAGCTGAGCCACTGATTTTTTAGGTTCCAGATATTAAGCCCCACTGATTATTAGGCCCCTGTGGTTTTCAAAGCCAAATGTTATAGGGATTCATCTTCTCCATGTGTGTTCCCGGTGCCTGAGGTGCTTGGTATGGGGTCTGGTCCTCTCCCCCTCTCTATGCTGGTGACATCCCTCCCTCTCTGGGAAAGTCCTGTGGGTCTGCTTGGCTCCCAACCATGTCTCCACCCTTCCTACCTTCTTTGATGTGGCCTCTTCTCTACATTTAGCTGTGGAGAGTCTGTTCTGCCAGTCTTTACGTTGTTTTCTTATTTGCACTGATGTAGGTGTTATTTAGTTGTATCTGTGGGATGAGGTGAGCTTAGGATCCTCCTACCCTGCCATCTTCCTCAGAAGTCCTTTACCATTTTCTTATGTTATTAAATTGACTAGGTTCTCTGATATATTATAGAATAGTTCCAATGAGCTTGTTGGCTTGTTTCTACTCTTGATGAGAATGCTTCTAAAGCAACAACAGGATGTTTGCCAAAAGTTTCCACTTATCATTTGATCTGCTGAGAATTTATTCCCATTGGAATTAGCAGAAACTTGGGGGGGATGTTCTGATCTTCTAAAATATATGGGAATTTTATCCAATCTGATAGAAATCACAAAATGCACAAAGGCTCCAGTTAACTTAGTGCCTACACATTATAGAAGGATTAAATAAGATATGAAATTCATTTTTCCATGCTGAATGTTCACAACAAACTAAAACACACACAAAAACCCACTCATACAAAGAGAGTACTCCTGATAATTATGGAATTATGAAAGAAGGGCCCCTTACAAAAAAAGCCAAAAATTGTGAATAGATTCTCCTGAGGAGTCCTTTCAGCTATCCTACCAAGGGGGAGAGGGCATCCACTGGCCCTTCATTCCATGAACAACCAAATTTCTTGTCATAATTGCTCTCATTTTCTCTGTTAGAAGCATACTTACTCCCATAACTTCAGAGATCACCACAACTTTTATCAAAAGCCTGTCAATATGCCCTTCCCTATCTTAAGAGAAATCTGACGACAGATACTCATTATAAGTCCCATTATTATTTCCATTTCACGGATAAAGAAAGTTAGTGATAGAGCTAGAAAATTTTCCCTCTTTGAAATTTTTTTAATGCTATAAAATACAGAAAGTTGCAAAAGACACTCCTCTGCCTACTGCCCCAACTGAAAATGTTAATATGTTGTCATATTTGCATCAGTGATTTTCTATTTTAAAAGACGTAAATATTATTTGTAAAGCAGAATCCCCCTGTAGTTCCTTCTGTGGTCCTCGTCTCTTCCCCCTCTCCCTGAACTTGGGTGGTGGTGGTGGTGGTGGTGTTTTGTATTGTGTTGTTGTTCAGCTCAAATCTAACTTGAAATTCTGAAAATTTTCTGCTCTGAACTGTTGAAGCTCAGAAAATTTATCCATAGCCATTAATATATCTTCCAGACCTAGAACACATCATTCCTTTTAGTATGAATATGTATTAAAGAGATGTTACCAACAAACTTAAACTATTTCTATTACTATTTCTTTACCTTAACAGAAGAATTGAAGGAACACTGAACAAAAGAAAGAGGAAGAGAACATTGGCAACTATGTAAAGCATTTTCTACCATAAACAATTTATTAAAAAATGACTGAGTGCTATAATGAATCACAGTGCTAAGCACCAGAGACACAAAAACAAATAAGGCACCCTCTTTCTAGGGAGAAAGACAACTCATAAAGCAACAAGAGTAGTAGGGTAATGACTTTCAAATATTTTTTACCATAAACCACAGTAAGAAATATGGTTTATATGATTATTCAATATACATATACAGATGTACATATGTAACGGAAACAAAAGTTTCAAAAGGCAATACTTAACTTTTTGAACTGTCTATATTTCCTACTCTGTTCTATTTCATTTTAAGTACCTGTAATGACCCTCTAAATTTATTTTATAACCAATAAATGGGACAGGATCTGCCCTTTGAAAAACATTGTTTTAGAAACATTTATATAGTGAGAGGAGAGCAATTGAAAAGGCAACTCAGAGGAGATGTATTTGAACTATGATATTGAAGGATGAATAGAAGTTATTCAGGTTGAAAAGAAAGGGGACAAAGCATTCTGAGTAAAAGAAACAGCATATTTTAAAAGCATATGGAGATAAAAATAAACTCTTTGTGTCTAGAGAACAGTGAGAAATTGTATCCAACTGAAACAGATGTTACTCTGTTGAGATGTTAGTCTGGGAATTTTGGTGGGTACTAAATTTTAAAGGTCTTTGCACACCATTATGTGAAAGAGTTTAGACTGTATCAGGTAGCTATGAGTAGACACTGATGGTTTATAAGCAGGTGTCTCAGAGATAGATCTATTTTTGAAAGAGAACTTTGAAAGCTATATGGGAAATGAAATGGAGTAGGAAAGATTCTAAAATCTATATCTTTAGCCCAACCCTCTAATCTGAATTCCTGATTCATGAGACCAATTGCCTATAATTTCTTAGATGCCCCATGAGTATCCCATTCCTAATATTTACAAAATTTATCTCATTATCATCTCTCCCTCAACGTTTGTCATTCCTCCTTTGCCCTATATCTTAGCAAATGCAATTCAGAAATCCTAGGACCTGAGAATCTTTCTCTACTCCTTTCCCTATCTCAACTCCCACCTATAATCAATCACAAAATCTTGTTTATCTTAACCTCTTCACTTTCCTGGCTTAAATATTTTCATTTTTTTCTCCCATTGTACTCATGATGAAGCTCAAACCCATGAAATTGTTTATGTATCTTGTAGCCTGGCCCAACCTATCTCATCAAACATGAATCTTGTGTTCTATGCCTCAACCATCTTGAAGCTCTTTTAGTTCCTCCAGCATGCTATAACTACCTCTGGCCCTTCACAAATTCTGTCACCCATCTCTTCACATGGATAAATCTTATTCATTCTTAACATTTCCACTTATGTGTCCTTACCTCCAAAGAGTCCATCTTCTGGCCCCCACCAAATGCGTTTTATGTTCCTGATACGCCTTCCCCTATCATACATAGCACTTACTGCACTCTATTATAAATTTTCTTTATCCCTGGACTATAAGCTCTGAAGGGATGGAAATAGCTTTTATACTGCTCACCTTTTTGTCTCCTGCACTAAACTCAGTGCATGACCCATAATAGTCGTTTAATACATGTTTGCTGAAGGACAGATGGAAAAGGAGATACTGAAGGTTTTTAAGCAGGTTATAAAAAGAGATTAAGGATAAGTAGGTCTAATAAAGTTATAATTTGTGTTCCACAAGGAAAAGAAGAGAAAAATTTGGGCAGAAGTAATATGTAAAGAAATAATGACAAAAATTGTCAAAAACTGATGAAAGACACCAAGTCACAGAATCAAGAAAAGTAAATCCCAAGCAACACAAAGCCAAAGAGAACAACACCAGTCTATATTATAGTAAAACTTCACAAAACCAAATAACAGAAGTCGGAAGATGATGGATGATATATCTTCAATGTGCTAGATGCTAAAAGAACTACTAACCTAGAATTCTATGCCTAGCAAAAATATACTTCAGAAAATGAAGGTAAAATAAAGGCATTTTCAGGCAAACAAAACTAAGAGAATTCAAGGACAGCAAACCCACAGTAAGGAAATACTGATAGAAGTACTCCAAGAAGAAAGAAAACAATCCTAGAAGGGATGTACAGAGATTTAGGAAGAAATGAAGAAAAATGGGAAGAGTCAAACATGGATAAACATAAATGTATATTCACTGTACAAACAATGCCAATATTTTCTCATAGAGATTAAAATTTATATAGAATTTAAATACATGAGAACTGTGTTAGTTTCCCAGGGCTACTGTAACAAAGTACCACAAACTTGGTGGCTTAAAACAACAGAAATGTATTCTCTCACAATTCTAGAGACCAGAAGTCTGAAATCAAGGTGTTGGTAAAAGCTATACTGTCTGAAAGCTCTAAAGGATTATCCTTACTTCCCTCTTAGCTGGCAAATCTTGGTGTTCCTTGGCTTCTGGATACATCAATCCAAACCTGCCTCCATTTTTTAATGGCTTTCTCTCCTATGTGTCTATGTCTGTATTTCCCTCTTCTTATAAGGACACTAATCTAGTATGACCTCATCTTACTTAATTACATTTGCAAGGACCCCATTTCTAAATAAGGTCACATGCACAGGTTCAGGGGGTTAGGATTTCAACATGTCTTTTTAGGGGACACAATTTAACCCATAACAACAGCAATAACACATAAGTTGGGAGGGGAGTAAATGGAGTTAAAGTGTTCTAAATTACATGTTTTATCCAGTAAGTTGTAAAAGTTACAGTTTATATTAGTCTTTAGTAAATCAAGGATGCATGTTTTATAATCTAGGATAGACAATAAAAGAATAGTATAAGAATGTCATGTTTATAATCTGATATATATCAGTTTCATTACCATTCAGTCCAAAATATACTCTAATTTCCAATGTGATACCTTCTTTGATATATGAGGTATTTGGGGATAATATATCACAAAGTGGGTTTATTTCAGGAATGCAAGGTTGGTTTGAGTTTTGAAAATTAATCAGGTAAACTTATTTTAACCGAATACAGAGAAAAATTATACAGCCATTTCAAAAATATAGAAAAAGCATTTGATAAAATTCAGAACCCACCTATGAAGAGAGAACCTTAGAAAATTAGGACTAGGAAGAATTTTCTTAATCTGACAAGTGTCATGTACAACAATCCTAAAATAAATTGTCATACTTAATGGTGAAGTTATGGAAGTTTCCTCCTAGAGATCCAGATAAAGACAAGAATTTTCCTTATGACAACTTCTATTCAACATTACACTAGAAGTCTGAGTGCAATAAGGCAAAAAAAAAAAAAAAGGACATACAAATATCCCATTACTTTATAATCTAGCAATTCCATTCCCAGGAATTACATATGCCTAACAAATATATACATATGTATACCAAAAAAAAAAACCAAACACAATAATGATTATAACAACTGCATTTGTAATAGCCAAAAGCTAAGAAGCAATCCAATTATTCATTAGCAATATAATGGATAAATAAATTATGTTACATTAATACAAACCTATAAGCAATGAAAATGGATGAACTACCCGCCACATGAATTAACATCAGTGAATCTCATAAGCATAATATTGAGCAAAAGATGCCAGACAAAAAGGAATATATGTTGTATGATTCCATTTATATAAAATTCAAAAACATACAAAATTAAACCATTATGTTAAAGATCAGAATAGTTATCTCTGGGAGGAGAAGGGGAGTAGTATGTGGAGGCTGCACAAAACTGCTTCTAGAATACGAATAATACTCCACTTCTTAATCTGAATAGTGTTTATATGTATCACTGTTTTCTCACTATTTTCATCATGTTGTGCAATTATGACTTGTGAATTTTTCTGCATGTATGTTATACTTAAATAAAAGTATGTTATATGTTATACATAGATAAAGTTCTTCTTTTTAGAAACTTGATGACAACAAAAAAGGAAAATTTTATAAAGGAAAATAAACACAGTTACAATAATAAGCACTGACAGCTTATACCTTGACAAGGAAGGAGAAAGAAAATCTTAAAAAATAGATTGATGAACTCAAAATGAGTATTAATAACACAAAGCTTATTTAGTATAGGACAAAAACAGTGTTACCTGAAATATGTCTAAGCCCATCATTATATTGGAATGTATAGGGAATTAATTTTAATATAGTTTGTCATAGCTTAGTTATTTCCAGGAATATCTCTGGCAAAGATGGTTAATTACTGCCCCTAGACCATTGTTCTTTCATATACAAGATGCACAAGTCCAGGGAAATCTAGACACATGGCCACCAAGAATAAAGCCTGTTTGACTCCACCTCTGCTGCAGCTAGACCATGTGTCTACATTCTGCATAATGGAATGTGAACAGAAATTATGTATGCAACCTCTGGATTGTGCCCTTGGAGTTGTACGTCTCTGTGTCTCCTCTGTGCCATAATAACAGGTTGCAGCTTCCATCTTTCAAATCAGAGATGAAGCTGTGTGTTGGATGTCAGGATGGAAAAGCCACACTAAATACCCTGTATCAGCACATCTCCAGACTAAATGAAAGAGAAATAATTTTGTTTAAGCCATTGTTAACTTGTGTCTAAAACAGATGCCCCACACCATATCACTACCATTTAGTTTCACTTAAACTATTGGTTAAAAAACACAAAAGTCAGGGGGGCGGAGCAAGATGGCAGAGGAGTGGGGGACCTGGATGTTGTCTGGTCTCAGAAATTCAGCTGAATAGGGATCAAACCATTCTGAACACCTACGAACTCAACAGGAGATCGAAGAAGAGAGTAGCAACAACTCTCTGAACAGAGAAGCGACCACTTACTAGAAGGTAGGACGTGCGGAGAAGTGAATCCAAGGCGATATTCGGGAGGATAGACGGCGGGGGAGGGGGCCTCCGTCGGCCACTACCGGCAAGTGATAGAGCCACGGAGCACAAAATCGGAACTTTTAGAAGTCGGCTCCGCTGAGGGATGTCACTCCAGTGGCTAAGCAGGAGGTGGAAACCTCACAGTACAGTGTGGACTCAGGACCCTCGGGGTCAAAGAAAGACCGGGGGTGCCTGAGTGCAGCAGAGCTCCCGGGTATTGGAGCAGGGAAGCCGGCTGCAGAGACGGAGCCGAGGCGCGGGCTTGCAGCTCGGGGTTGCCATAAACTGTGATCCCCGGCCCACTCGGGCCACTGCGCCTCCAGCAGGGACCCAACAAGCAGCAGAGCAGGGAGACTCCCCTCCCTCCCCAGGAGAAGCGACACGGGAGCACACCAAAGGGATCTGCTGGGTTTGGAGACTCCACACAGGGTCGGGTGCCAGAGATAGAAACGCTCGGTCACAGGCCGGGTGAGCACGGAGTGCGGCCGGAGACCAGGGAGACGGGAGTGATTGACTGCTTTTCTCTGGGGGCGCACTGAGGAGCGGGGCCCCGAGTTCTCAGCTCCTCCAGGCAGAGAGTGGCAGGCCACGATTTTCACCCTGGTCCTCCAAAGCTGTGCCGAGAGCTTGCAGGGAACAAAAGCTCCTGAGAGCAAACCCAAGCAGCTTGCTTAGCCCGGACCGACAAGGGCAGGGCAATTCTGCCTCCGTTAAAGACATTTGGGAACCACGGCAACAGGCCCCTCCCCCAGAAGATCAGCAGGAACAGCCAGCAAGCCAAGACCAAGTTTACCGATCAAGGAGAACAGAACTTCAGTGCTAGGGGAATACTGCACATAGAATTCATGGCTTTTTTTACCATGATTCATTAGTTTTTCAAAGTTAATTTTTAACTGTTTTTCTTTTTTGAATTTTTCTTTTCCCTTTTCCAACCAACATCTTATCAATCTCTTTTTTAAAAAAACATTTTTTATTTTTCATTTTTAGAGTCATATGTTATCCCTTCATAGTAGTTACCCTTATTTTTGGCATATATATATATATATATATATATGTAAGTTCTTCTCTCTTTAAAATTTTGATATACAGTTTCTTCTAACAGATCAAAATATACACTAAATCACTAGTGTATGGCTTTGTTCTAGTCTCCTGCCTGATCACAGTCTCTCCCATTTTTTTTTCTTTTTTTTAAATCTTCTTTCTTTCAAACAACTTCTTATCAATTTCGTTTATAAAACCTTTTATAAGTTTCATCTTTACAGTCATCTTCCATCCCTTCATTGTATCAACCCTTATTTTGTACATATATAAGTCTTTCTTCCTTTAATATTTTAGGAGGCACTTTCTTCTAACAGACCAAAATACACCCAAAATCTAGTGTGTGGCACTGATCTATGCACTAGCTGATCATATTTGATCATATTCTGGTTTTTTTTGTTTTGTTCTGTTTTTGTTTGTTTTTATCTTTTTCTTTTTTTTCTCTTTCTTTTTTCTTTCTTTCCCTTTCTTTTCCCCTGGTTTCAGGTCTTTTCTGATTTGTATAGAGTATATTTGCTGGGGACGTTGTTAACCTGTTAGCATTTTGTTCTCTCATTTATCTGTTCTCCTCTGGACAAAATGACAAGACGAAAAAAATCACCTCAGCAAAAAGAACAAGAGGTAGTACCCTCTGCCAGGGACCTACTCAATACTGACATTAGTATGATGTCAGACATAGAGTTCAGAATCATGACTTTAAAAATACTAGCTGGGCTTGAAAAAAGCATGGAAGTTATTAGAGAAACCCTTTCCGGAGAAATAAAAGAACTAAAATCTAACCAAGTCGAAATCAAAAAGGCTATTAATGAGGTGCAATCAAAAATGGGGGCACTAACTGCTAAGATAAATGAGGCAGAAGAGAGAATCAGCGATATAGAAGACCAAATGATGGAAAATAAAGAGGCTGAGAAAAAGAGAGATAAACAACTACAGGATCACAAGGGCAGAATTCGAGAGATAAGCGATACGATAAGACAAAACAACATTAGAATAATGGGATCCCAGAAGAAGAAAGAGAGAGAGGGGCAGAAGGAATATTGGAGCAAATTATAGCAGAGAACTTCCCTAATGTGGGGAAGGAAACAGGCATCAAAATCCAGGAGGCACAGAGAACCCCTCTCAAAATCAGTAAAAATAGGCCAACACCCCAACATCTAATAGTAAAACTTACGAGTCTCACAGACAAAGAGAAAATCCTGAAAGCAGCTCGGGAGAAGAGATCTGTAACCTACAATGGTAGAAATATTAGATTGGCAACAGACCTATCCACAGAGACCTGGCAGGCCAGAAAGGACTGGCATGATATCTTTAGAGCACTACACGAGAAAAATATGCAGCCAAGAATACTATATCCAGCAAGGCTGTCATTGAAAATAGAAGGAGAGGTAAAAAGCTTCCAGGACAAACAAAAACTAAAGGAATTTGCAAACACAAAACCAGCCCTCCAAGAAATATTGAAAGGGGTCCTCTAAGCAAAGAGGGAGCCTAAAAGCAGCATAGATCAGAAAGGAACACAGACAATATACAGTCACAGTCACCTTACAGGCAATACAATGGCACTAAATTCATCTCTTTCAATAGTTACCCTGAATGTAAATGGGCTAAATGCCCCAATCAAAAGACACAGGCTATCAGATGGGATTAAAAAACAAGACCCATCAGTATGCTGTCTGCAAGAGACTCATTTTAGACCCAAAGACACCCCCAGATTGAAAGTGAGGGTGTGGAAAACCATTTACCATGCTAGTGGACACCAAAAGAAAGCTGGGGTGGCAATTCTTATATCAGACAAATTAGATTTTAAAACAAAGACTGTAATAAGAGATGAAGAAGGACACTATATCCTACTTAAAGGGTCTATCAAACAAAAAGATCTAACAATTGTAAATATCTATGCCCCGAACATGGGAGCAGCCACTTTTATAAGGCAATTAATAACAAAAGCAAAAAAACACATTGACAACAATACAATAATAGTGGGGGACTTTAACACCCCCCTGACTGAAATGGACAGATCATCTAAGCAAAAGATCAACAAGGAAATAAAGACTTTAAATGACACACTGGACCAAATGGACTTCACGGACATATTCAGAACATTCCATCCCAAAGCAACAGAATACACATTCTTCTCTAGTGCCCATGGAACATTCTCCAGAATTGATCACATCCTAGGTCACAAATCAGGTCTCAACCGATACCAAAAGATTGGGATTATTCCTTGCATATTTTCAGACCACAGTGCTTTGAAACTAGAATTCAATCACAAGAGGAAAGTCAGAAAGAACTCAAATACATGGAGGCTAAAGAGCATCCTACTGAAGAATGAATGGGTCAACCAGGAAATTAAAGAAGAATTTTAAAAATTCATGGAAACCAATGAAAATGAAAACACAACTGTTCAAAATCTTTGGGATACAGCAAAGGCAGTCCTGAGAGGAAAGTATATAGCAATACAAGCCTTTCTCAAGAAACAAGAAAGGTCTCAAATACACAACCTAACCCTACACCTAAAGGAGCTGGAGGAAGAATAGCAAATAAAGCCTAAACCCAGCAGGAGAAGAGAAATAATAAAGATCAGAGCAGAAATCAATGAAATAGAAACCAAAAGAACAGTAGAACAGATCAACGAAACTAGGAGCTGGTTCTTTGAAAGAATTAGCAAGATTGATAAACCCCTGGCCAGACTTATCAAAAAGAAAAGAGAAATGACCCAAATCAACAAAATCATGAATGAAAGAGGAGAGATCACAACCAACACCAAAGAAATACAAACAATTATAAGAACATATTGTGAGCAACTCTATGCCAGCAAATTAGATAACCTGGAAGAAATGGGTGCATTCCTAGAGATGTATCAACTACCAAAACTGAACCAGGAAGAAATAGAAAACCTGAGCAGACCTATAACCACTAAGGAAATTGAAGCACTCATCAAAAATCTCCCAACAAACAAAACCCCAGGGCCAGAGGGCTTCCCAGGGGAATTCTATCAGACATTTAAAGAAGAATTAATACCTATTCTTCTGAAACTGTTCCAAAAAATAGAAATGGAAGGAAAACATCCAAACTCATTTTATGAGGCCACCATTACCTTGATCCCCAAACCAAAGACCCCATCAAAAAGGAGAATTACAGACCAATATCCTTGATGAACATGGATGCAAAAATTCTCACCAAAATACTAGCCAATAGGATCCAACAGTACATTAAAAGGATTATTCACCACCACCAAGTGGGATTTATCCCTGGGCTACAAGGTTGGTTCAACATTTGCAAATCAATCAACATGATACAATACATTAACAAAAGAAAGAACAAGAGTCATATAATCCTCTCAGTAGATGCAGAAAAAGCATTTGACAAAGTACAGCATCCTTTCTTGATTAAAACTCTTCAGAGTATAGGGATAGAGGGTACATACCTCAATATCATAAATGCCATCTATGAAAAACCTACAGCGAATATCATTCTCAATGGGGAAAAGCTGAGAGCTTTTCCCCTAAGGTCAGGAACGCGGCAGGGATGTCCACTCTCACCACTGCTATTCAACATAGTATTAGAAGTCCTAGCCACAGCAATCAGACAACAAAAAGAAATCAAAGGCATCCAAATCGGCAAGGAGGAAGTCAAACTCTCACTCTTTGCAGGTGATATGATTCTGTATGTGGAAAACCCAAAAGACTCCACCCCAAAACTGCTAGAACTCATACAGGAATTCAGTAAAGTGGCTGGATATAAAATCAATGCACAGAAATCAGTGGCATTCCTATACACCAACAAGAAGACAGAAGAGAGATAAATCAAGGAGTCGATCCCATTTACAATTGCACCCCAAACCATAAGATACCTAGGAATAAATTTAACCAAAGTGGCAAAGGATCTGTACTCAGAAAACTATAAAATACTCATGAAAGAAACTGAAGAAGACACAAAAAAATGGAAAAACTTCCATGCTCATGGATTGGAAGAACAAATATTGTGAAGATGTCAATGCTACCTAGAGCAATCTACACATTCAATGCAATCCCCATCAAAATATCATCCACTTTTTTCAAAGAAATGGAACAAATAATCCTAAAATTTGTATGGAACCAGAAGAGACCCCGAATACCCAGAGGAATATTGAAAAAGAAAAGCAAAGCTGGCGGCATCACAATTCCGGACTTCCAGCTCTATTACAAAGCTGTCATCATCAAGACAGTATGGTACTGGCACAAAAACAGACACATAGATCAATGGAAGAGAATAGAGAGCCCAGAAATGGACCCTCAAGTGTATGGTCAACTCATCTTTGACAAAGCAGGAAAGAATGTCCAATCGAATAAAGACAGTCTCTTCAACAAATGATGTTGGGAAAATTGGACAGCCACATGCAGAAGAATGAAACTGGACCATTTCCTTTCACCACACACAAAAATAGACTCCAAATGGTTGAAAGACCTAAAGGTGAGACAGGAGTCCATCAAAATCCTAAAGGAGAACACAGGTAGCAACCTCTTCAACCTCAGCCGCAGCAACTTCTTCCTAGAAACATCGCCAAAGGCAAGGGAAGCCAGGGCAAAAATGAACTATTGGGATTTCATCAAGATAAAAGCTTTTGCACAACAAAAGAAACAGTCCACAAAACCAAAAGACAACCGAAAGAATGGGAGAAAATATTTGCAAATGACATATCAGATAAAGGGCTAGTATCCAAAATCTATAAAGAACTTACCAAACTCAACACCCAAAGAACAAATAATCCAATCAAGAAATGGGCAGAAGACATGAACAGACATTTTTCCAAAGAAGACATCCAAATGACCAACAGACACATGAAAAAGTGCTCAACATCGCTCAGCATCAGGGAAATCCAAATCAAAACCTCGATGAGATACCACCTCACACCAGTCAGAATGGCTAGAATTAACAAGTCAGGAAACGACAGATGTTGGCGGGGATGCGGAGAAAGGGGAACCCTCCTACACTGTTGGTGGGAATGCAAGCTGGTGCAACCCCTCTGGAAAACAGTATGGAGGTTCCTCAAACAGTTGAAAATAGAGCTACCATACGATCCAGCAATTGCACTACTGGGTATTTACCCCAAAGATACAAATGTAGGGATCCGAAGGGGTACATGCACCCCAATGTTTATAGCAGCAATGTCCACAATAGCCAAACTGTGGAAAGAGCCAAGATGTCCATTGACAGATGAATGGATAAAGAAGAGGTGGTATATATACACAATGGAATATCATGCAGCCTTAAAAAGGAATGAGATCTTGCCATTTGCAACAACATGGATGGAACTGGAGGGTGTTATGCTGAGTGAAATAAGTCAATCAGAGAAAGACATGTATCATATGACCTCGCTGACATGAGGAATTTTTAACCTCGGGAAACAAACTGAGGGTTGCTGGAGTGGTGGGGGGTGGGAGGGATTGGATGGCTGGGTTACAGACATTGGGGAGGGTATGTGCTATGGTGAGCGCTGTGAATTGTGCAACTGTTGAATCACAGATCAGTACTTCTGAAACAAATAATGCAATATATGTTAAGAAAAAAAAAAGAAGAAGAAGATAGCAGGAGGGGAAGAATGAAAGGGAGTAAGTCGGAGGCGGAGACGAACCATGAGAGACGATGGACTCTGAAAAACAAACAGGTTTCTAGAGGGGAGGGGGTTGGGGGGAATGGGTTAGCCTGGTGATGGGTATTAAAGAGGGCACGTTCTGCATGGAGCACTGGATGTTATGCACAAACAATGAATCATGGAACACTACATCAAAAACTAATGATGTAATGTATGGTGATTAACATAACAATAAAAAATTTTTAAAAAAACACAAAAGTCACAGCTAGAAAAGACATTTTTAATACAATTAATTACATTTAAATATAGAATGAATATTGGATATTGACAAATCATTGTTCTTTCCTTAGGTTGCTAATTGAGTTGTTTTTGTTGTGGGTATATTGGTTGTTCTTAGATTCATACAGAAATCTTACTTTTCAATGGTTTGGTGATATAAGCATAAATAAATAAATAATGCAAATATGGCAAAATATTAACTATTGAATCTGGGTGATAGACATATGTATTTGGTTGTATTAAGCTTTCATGTTTTCTTTATATTTCAAATTTTTCACAATAAAAATTTGAAAAAATTAGCAAGAAAGATATCTGTTAGAATGGGTATGCGAGGGGGCGGAGCAAGATGGCAGAGGAGTAGGAGACCTGGATTTCGTCTGGTCTCAGGAATTCAGCTGGACAGGGATCAAACCATTCTGAACACCTACGAACTCAACAGGAGATCGAAGAAAAGAATAGCAACAACTCTCTGAACAGAAAAGCGACCACTTTCTGGAAGGCAGGACGTGTGGAGAAGTGAATCCGAGGCGATATTCAGGAGGACAGATGGCGGGGGAGGGGGCCTCCGGCGGCCGCTTCTGGCAAGTGATAGAGCAGCGGAACACAAAATTGGAACTTTTAGAAGTTGGCTCTGCTGAGGAACGTCGCTCCAGTGGCTAAGCCGAGGGGGTGGGGGGGGTGAAACCCTTGTGGGACAGTGTGGTCTCAGGACCCTCAGGGTCACAGAAAGACCAGGGGTGCCTGAGTGCGGCAGAGCTCCCAGGCATCGGAGCGGGGAAGCCAGCTGCAGAGACGGAGCGGAGGCGCTGGCTCTCAGCTCGGGGTTGCCATAAACCGTGATCCGCGGCACAGTCGGGCCACTGGTCCTCCAGCAGGGGCCCAACAAGTTGCAGATCTGGGGAGACTCCCCTTCCTCCCCCGGGAGGAATGGCGCGGGAGCGCACCGCAAAGATCTGCTGGGTTTGGAGACTCCAAACGGGGTCTTGTGCCAAAGATAGAAATGCTCCGTCACAGGCCGGGTGAGCACAGAATGCGGCCGGAGACTGGGGAGACGGGAATGATTGACTGCTTTTCTTTGGGGGTGCACTGAGGAGCGGGCCCCGAGTTCATGGCTCCGCCGGGGCGGAGATTGGGAGGCCGACATTTTCACTCTCATCCTCCAAAGCTGTACAGAAAGCTTGCAGGGAACAAAAGCTCCCAGAGCAAACCCAAGCAGATTACGTAGCCCGAACGGCAAGGGCAGGGCAATTCCACCTCCGGCAAAGACATTTGGGAACCACGGCAACAGGCCCCTCCCCTAGAAGATCAGCAAGAACAGCGAGCCAAGACCAAGTTTACCGATCAATGAGAACAGCAGAACTCCAGCGCCAGGGGAATACTACACATAGAATTCATGGCTTTTTTACAATGATTCTTTAGTCTTTCAAAGTTAATTTTTTTAACTGTCTTTTTTGTTTTTAATTTTTCTTTTTCCCTTTTCCAATCAACATCTTATGAATTCCTTTTTTTTTAATTTTTATTTTTCATTTTTAGAGTCATAGTCTATCCCTTCATAGTAGTTACCCTTATTTTTGGCATATATATGTATATATATACGTTGTTCTCTCTTTAAAATTTTGAGATACAGTTTCTTCTAACAGATGAAAATATACCCTAAATCTCTAGTGTATGGCTTTGTTCTAGTCTCCTGCCTGATCATATTCTCTCCCTTTTTTTTCTTTTCTTTTTTTCTTTTTTTAAATCCTCTTCTTTCTTTTTTCAAACAACTTCTTATCAATTCCTTTTATAAAATTTTTTATAATTTTCATCTTTACAGTCATATTCCATCCCTTCATCGTATCAACCCTTATTTTGTACATATATAAGTCTTTCTTTCTTTAAAATTTTGGAAGGCAAGGGGCACCTGGGTGGCTCAGTTGTTAAGCGTCTGCCTTCGGCTCAGGTCATGATCCCAGGGTCCTGGGATTGAGCCCACAGGCTCCTTGCTCCGCAGGAAGCCTGCTTCTCGCTCTCCCACTCCCCCTGCTTGTGATCCTGCTCTCGCTATCTCTGTCTCTGTCAAATAAGTAAATAAAATCTTTAAAAAAGAAAAGATTAAAATTTTGGGAGGCACTTTCTTCTAACAGACCAAAATAAACCAAAAATCTAGTGTGTGGCACTGATCTATGCACCAGCCTGATCATATTTGATCATATTCTCTTTTTTGTTTTGTTTTGTTTTGTTTTTGTTTGTTTTTATCTTTTTCTTTTTCTTTTTTTCCCTTTCTTTTTTCTTTCTTTCCCTTTTCCCATGGTTTCAGGTCTTTTCTGATTTGTTTAGAGTATATTTTCTGGGGACGTTACCCTGTTACCCTGTTAGCATTCTGTTCTCTCATTCATCTATTCTCTGGACAAAATGACAAGATGCTGAAAATCACCTCAACAAAAAGAACAAGAGGTAGTACCATCTGCCAGGGACATACTCAATACAGACATTAGTACGATGTTGGACTTAGAGTTCAGAATCATGATTTTAAAGATACTAGCTGGGCTTGAAAAAAGCATGGAAGTTATTAGAGAAACCCTTTCTGGAGAAATAAAAGAACTAAAATCTAACCAAGTCGAAATCAAAAAGGCTATTAATGAGGTGCAATCAAAAATGGGGGCACTAACTGCTAGGATAAATGAGGCAGAAGAGAGAATCAGCGATATAGACCAAATGATGGAAAATAAAGAAGCTGAGAAAAAGAGAGATAAACAACTACTGGATCACGAGGGCAGAATTCGAGAGATAAGCGATATCATAAGACGAAACAACATTAGAATAATTGGGATCCCAGAAGAAGAGGAAAGAGAGAGGGGCAGAAGGTATATTGGAACAAATTATAGCAGAGAACCTCCCTAATGTAGGGAAGGAAACAGGCATCAAAATCCAGAAGGCACAGAGAACCCCTCTCAAAATCAATAAAAAATAGCTCAACACCCCAACATCTAATAGTAAAACTTATGAGTCTCAGAGACAAAGAGAAAATCCTGATAGCAGCTTGGGACAAGAGATATGTAACCTATAATGGTAGAAACATTAAATTGGCAACAGACCTATCCACAGAGACCTGGCAGGCCAGAAAGGACAGGCATGATATATTCAGAGGACTGTTTTACAAGAAAAATATGCACCCAAGAATACTATATCCAGCTAGGCTGTCACTGAAAATAGGAGAGATAAAAATCTTCCAGGACAAACAAAAACTAAAGGAATTTGCAAACACAAAACCAGCCCTCCAAGAAATATTGAAAGGGGTCCTCTAAGCAAAGAGGGAGCCTAAAAGCAGCATAGATCAGAAAGGAACACAGACAATATACAGTAACAGTCACCTTACATGCAGTGCAATGGCACTAAAGTCATCTCTTTCAATAGTTACCCTGAGTGTAAATGGGCTAAATGCCCCAATCAAAAGACACAGGCTATCAGATGGGATTAAAAAACAAGACCCATCAATATGCTGTCTGCAAGAGACTCATTTTAGACCCAAAGACACCCCCAGATTGAAAGTGAAGGAGTGGAAAACCATTTACCATGCTAATGGACACCAAAAGAAAGCTGGGGTGGCAATCCTTATATCAGACAAATTAGATTTTAAGCCAAAGACTGTAATAAGAGATGAGGAAAGACGCTATATCCTACTTAAAGGGTCTATCCAACAAAAAGATCTAACAATTGTAAATATCTATGCCCCTAACATGGGAGCAGCCAATTATATAAGCCAATTAATAACAAAAGCAAAGAAAACACATTGACAACAATACAATAATAGTGGGGGACTTTAACACCCCCCTGACTGAAATGGACAGATCATCTAAGCAAAAGATCAACAAGGAAATAAAGACTTTAAAGGACACACTGGACCAAATGGACTTCACAAACATATTGAGAACATTCCATCCCATAGCAATGGAATACACATTCTTCTCTGGTGCCCATGGAACATTCTCCAGAATAGATCACATCCTAGGTCACAAATCAGGTCTCAACCGGTACCAAAAGATTGGGATTATTCTCTGCATATTTTCAGAGCACAATGCTTTGAAACTAGAACTCAATCACAAGAGGAAAGTCAGAAAGAACTCAAATACATGGAGGCTAAAGAGCACCCTACTAAAGAATGAATGGGTCAACCAGGAAATTAAAGAAGAATTTAAAAAATTCATGGAAACCAATGAAAGTGAAAACACAACTGTTCAAAATCTTTGGGATGCATCAAAGGCGGTCCTAAGAGGAAAGTATATAGCAATACAAGCCTTTCTCAAGAAACAAGAAAGGTCTCAAGTATACAACCTAAACCTACACCTAAAGGAGCTGGAGGAAGAACAGCAAATAAAGCCTAAACCCAGCAGGAGAAGAGAAATAATAAAGATCAGAGCAGAAATCAATGAAATAGAAACCAAAAGAACAGTAGAACAGATCAACAAAACTAGGAGCTGGTTCTTTGAAAGAATTAGCAAAATTGATAAACCCCTGGCCAGACTTATCAAAAAGAAAAGAGAAATGACCCAAATCAACAAAATCATGAATGAAAGAGGAGAGATCACAACCAACACCAAAGAAATACAAACAATTATAAGAACATATTATGAGCAACTCTATGCCAGCAAATTAGATAACCTGGAAGAAATGGGTGCATTCCTAGAGATGTATCAACGACCAAAACTGAACCAGGAAGAAATAGAAAACCTGAGCAGACCTATAACCACTAAGGAAATTGAAGCACTCATCAAAAATCTCCCAACAAACAAAATCTCAGGGCCAGATGGCTTCCCAGGGGAGTTCTACCAAAACATTTAAAGAAGAATTAATACTATTCTCCTGAAACTGTTCCAAAAAATAGAAATGGAAGGAAAACTTCCAAACTCATTTTATGAGGCCACCATTACCTTGATCCCCAAACCAGACAAAGACCCCATCAAAAAGGAGAATTACAGACCAATATCCTTGATGAACATGGATGCAAAAATTCTCACCAAAATACTAGCCAATAGGATCTAACAGTACATTAAAAGGATTATTCACCACCACCAAGTGGGATTTATCCCTGGGCTACAAGGTTGGTTCAACATCCGCAAATCCATCAACGTGATACAATACATTAACAAAAGAAAGAACAAGAGTCATATAATCCTCTCAGTAGATGCAGAAAAAGCATTTGACAAAGTACAGCATCCTTTCTTGATTAAAACTCTTCAGAGTATAGGGATAGAGGGTACATACCTCAATATCATAAATGCCATCTATGAAAAACCTACAGCGAATATCATTCTCAATGGGGAAAAGCTGAGAGCTTTTCCCCTAAGGTCAGGAACGCGGCAGGGATGTCCACTCTCACCACTGCTATTCAACATAGTATTAGAAGTCCTAGCCACAGCAATCAGACAACAAAAAGAAATCAAAGGCATCCAAATCGGCAAGGAGGAAGTCAAACTCTCACTCTTTGCAGGTGATATGATTCTGTATGTCGAAAACCCAAAAGACTCCACCCCAAAACTGCTAGAACTCATACAGGAATTCAGTAAAGTGGCTGGATATAAAATCAATGCACAGAAATCAGTGGCATTCCTATACACCAACAAGACAGAAGAGAGAGAAATTAAGGAGTCGATCCCATTTACAATTGCACCCAAAACCATACGATACCCAGGAATAAATTTAACCAAAGTGGCAAAGGATCTGTACTCAGAAAACTATAAAATACTCATGAAAGAAATTGAGGAAGACACAAAGAAATGGAAAAACGTTCCATGCTCATGGATTGGAAGAACAAATATTGTGAAGATGTCAATGCTACCTAGAGCAATCTACACATTCAATGCAATCCCCATCAAAATACCATCCACTTTTTTCAAAGAAATGGAACAAATAATCCTAAAATTTGTATGGAACCAAAAAAGACCCCGAATAGCCAGATGAATGTTGAAAAAAAAAAAAGCAAAGCTGGTGGCATCACAATTACAGACTTCCAGCTCTAATACAAAGCTGTCATCACTAAGACAGTATGGTACTGGCACAAAAACAGACACATAGATCTGTAGAACAGAATAGAGAGCCCAGAAATGGACCCTCAACTCTATGGTCAACTAATCTTCAACAAAGCAGGAAAGAATGTCCAGTGGAAAAACGACAGTCTCTTCAACAAATGGTGTTGGGAAAATTGGACAGCCACATGCAGAAGACTGAAACTGGACCATTTCCTTACACCACACACAAAAATATTCTCCAAATGGTTGAAAGACCTAAATGTGAGACAGGACTCCATCAGAATCCTAAAGGAGAACACAGGCAGCAACCTCTTCAACCTCAGCCGCAGCAACTTCTTCCTAGAAACATCGCCAAAGGCAAGGGAAGCCAGGGCAAAAATGAACTATTGGGATTTCATCAAGATAAAAAGCTTTTGCACAGCAAAAGAAACAGTCCACAAAACCAAAAGACAACCGACAGAATGGGAGAAGACATTTGCAAATGACATATCAGATAAAGGGCTAGTATCCAAAATCTATAAAGAACTTACCAAACTCAACATCCAAAGAACAAATAATCCAATCAAGAAATGGGCAGAAGACATGAACAGACATTTTTCCAAAGAAGACATCCAAATGGCCAACAGACACTTGAAAAAGTGCTCAACACCGCTCGGCATCAGGGAAATCCAAATCAAAACCTCGATGAGATACCACCTCACACCAGTCAGAATGGCTAAAATTAACAAGTCAGGAAATGGCAGATGTTGGCGGGGATGCGGAGAAGGGGGAACCCTCCTACACTGTTGGTGGGAATACAAGCTGGTGCAGCCACTCTGGAAAACAATATGGATGTTCCTCAAAAAGTTGAAAATAGAGCTACCATACAGTCCAGCAATTGCACTACTGGGTATTTACCCCAAAGATATAAATGTAGGGATCCGAAGGGGTACATGCACCCCAATGTTTATAGCAGCAATGTCCACAATAGCCAAACTGTGGAAAGAGCCAAGATGTCCATTGACAGATGAATGGATAAAGAAGAGGTGGTATATATATACTATGGAATATTATGCAGCCATGAAAAGGAATGAGATCTTGCCATTTGCAATGACGTGGATGGAACTGGAGGGTGTTATGCTGAGTGAAATAAGTCAATCAGAGAAAGACATGTATCATCTGACCTCAATGATGTTATGCTGAGTGAAATAAGTCAATCAGAGAAAGACATGTATCATCTGACCTCAATGATATGAGGAATTCTTAATCTCAGGAAACAAACTGAGGTTTGCTGGAGTGGGGGTGGGGTGGGAGGGATGGGGTGGCTGGGTGATAGACATTGGGAAGGGTATGTGCTATGGTGAGTGCTGTGAATTGTGCAAGACTGTTGAATCACAGATCTGTACCTCTGAAACTAATAATGTGATATGTTAAAAAAAAAAAGATAGCAGGAGGGGAAGAATGAAGGGGGGTAAATCGGAGGGGGAGATGAACCATGAGAGACAATGGACTCTGAAAAACAAACTGAGGGTTCTAGAGGGGAGGGGGTGAGGGGATGGGTTAGCCTGGTGGATGGTTATTAAGGAGGGCACGTTCTGCATGGAGCACTGGGTGTTATGCACAAACAATGAATCATGGAACACTACATTACAAACTAATGATGTAATGTATGGTGATTAACATAACAAAAAATTTAAAGAAGAAAAAAATGTGGTATGCACTTGGAGCTATTAGCGCACAGAGGCAAGACCTAAGTGCAGCATAAATGAAGTTCTCTTAGGAAGGCTAACCTTTGACAAAGCAGATGTGTTTGCATTGTGTTGCCACTGTTTCTCCTAGGCCTAGAGAGAATTCACTTTCTTCTTGCTGAGATTAGTGTACAGATTGTGGACAACTTTGTCAGTCTTCTGTAACTCAAGTTAAATGGCAGGAAGTAGTATGAAGATAGTATGCTACCGACAGTGTGTTAAGTTGACAGTATGTGTGTGTGCTGTTTAATGTATTTTATTTGCATGCTGTCTGATACACTTTTCCTATCATCTGTGGTCCATATTGCACCCTGTAGTGGGATTCGTTTTAATTGTAGACTCTACAGCTGCTACTGTCTTCCATACAGATGTTATAATAGTAAAAATAATAATAATGTTCCTTTGTTTCTGAAGGCTGCAGAACCACACAATAAAAGCCAATCTGTTAGTAAACAAAGGAAGCTAGACCATAGATAACATGTAAGAATTAAACATTTTTAAAATCTTACTACTATAAGCTCTCTATATCTTAAGATCACATTTATGGAATTTGACTTTAGTTGGACTGTGGGCAAGTACTCATTACAGTGCAATAGGTCTGGCTTATCTGTGCTGGGATCAAGGAAGGTATTTTTTTCCCACAAAAACATGTTTCCAATCCATAATAGGAAAGGAAAAAGGAAAAAATTTTTTCCTTTCCCTTTTTCCAAAAGGAAAAAAATATGTTTGAAATAAATCATCTTTAAGTATCCTCCATGTAAGTATTTTGTTCTCTTTATTGATATTTATAACTGTATTACATTATTTACATTTATCAGATTACAAATTTGGAATGTTAAATGTCACATCTCTGTGATTTTTACCTTACTTATATATACTTATATAAATATATATATGTATTTTTATATATATACATATTTATATATGACAGTACTAATCAATAATATAATTAGAAATTGTATGAACTTATATATAGAGGAAAAATCTGGCTATCCTTTAGATCCTTCAGAATAGAAAAGGCCAATTACTTGAACCTCTTACAATCCAACTGAGTAGAAAATAATTAGTTGAAGGAACACTGAAAACTGTCAAGAGTTTCTGTCCATTTTTTGGCATCAAAATAATAGCATCAAAATATCAGGAACTTTTTTATAAAGGAAAATTATAGCATGTATTCAAGGGTAATGATTTTTCTCTTCTGTTGCTTTCAGAAAATTTAAATTGTAACATCATCATATTCCTTTTTCTATAAAATAGACGATTAAAACCATTTACTTGTCTGTTCTTATAGGTGAAATAAAGGTTTTTTTTTTAATGCCTATACAAAAACTTCCAAGATATTAGCCCTAATGACAGAATGATTTGGTAACGTCATGACTAGATCTCTTATTTGAAAACAATTCAGTGTTACAAAACAGAAGTATTTTAAAGTAATTTACCTTTACTTAAGAACAATTATAATCTCATTTATGGATATATATGTCATTAATGAACCATTTCTTCACAAAAGTAAGAAATACTATTTCAGGAAGTCAGAGTATTCTAAGATTAAAGTTACCAGAGCTGAATGCTTCAGGCTCAAATAACCATTAAGAAATTGCCATCACCCATCAAAATTGAAACAAACACTACTGCTACTCACAATCCTGTCATTAAATTTTAAGAAATTATAGGTGGGAATTTTCTTATAAATGTTTTTAGCTCCAAAATACAGTACTTTGGGGGCGCCTGGGTGGCTCAGTCAGTTAAGCATCTGATTCTTGGTTTTGGCGCAGGTCATGATCTCAGGTGGAGCCCCGCAGGGAATCTACTTGAGATTCTCTCTCTCTCTCTAACCTCCTTGTCCTCTCCCTCTCAAATAAATAAATAAATCTTTTTTAAAAATAAAATACTGTACTTTGTTTCCTGAAGAACAAGCTTCCAGGGTGCAATTCAAAGCCTCCATCCTCAGGCTACTTAGTTTGGAAGGTCATACATAAAATAGTTACAAGGTTTATTTCATGCCAACAAATTGTACCAGAAGATGAGACGTGATGAGTTAGATTCTTATTATATCTGAGCCACTGTCTCAAGTATGGAAAATATCTTAAAAGCCTATTTATACTCCAGGTCCACAACTTAGTATTCAGAAAGTTTACACACTAATGAGCCAAATAGCATGCTGACTCATTGGATTCAGAAAACTATTGGTGACTAACAGAATCATTGTGTTAACCAGAAACACCCTGCATTTTTGTTCATCTTTCTTTCGGATCACATTTTCACATCCAGCCTCTGGGTATTATTTCTTTGTAATCAAATGGTGGCAATTTAACTTGATAATTCTTTTGCACTCTTAGAGAAAAAGAAAAAGTTAGGTATTGACTGAGTCGCTTTTCCTGTAGTTGTTTTTTTCCAGAGGAGCTTATTATTGTCTGTACCTAGAATATTATTTTGCCTTCTTATCTTTTATTTTACAGGGAAAAAATCCATTTCATTTCTGGACTAGAAGTAATTTGTATTTCGTATTATTCAACTGAGCACTATTTCAATTTGATACTCTAGTTTTCTGTGTAAAAACTATATTTAAACAAAGTGACTTTCAATCCCTGCCTAAGCATATAGAATGAGGGAGGCCACCATATCTGTCACTTCATTCATCACCAGGGTGAAGGTGGCAAAACTGGCAAGCTAAGCAGCGTCTGCTTCTGTCCACACACCATCTCATGCATCCCTCATGATGCAGCCTAATTCCCAAGCCTCCCTTCACTAGCTACTCCATCATTATGGTAGCTGTAAGTGTAGAAAATAGAGAATTTAAGGAATTTTAAAAGCTGGTAAAATTACCCTGTAAACCTCAGTTTTTAAAAATATATATTTCAGATTGACATTTCTTCTAAGTTTTGATTAATATGTCTTGAAATACAGGTTTCTTTTTTAAATGATTCACTGAAAACTTGAACTTAATATTCAAATATTACTTATCAAGTGGTTTTTAAACCCCTTGTTTAAAGTTACCATTAAATAAATGTCCTTAAACCTTAGATGTCTCCTTCAAATGAAAGAAAATTATTTTGTTCATAGTCTATCCCAGGATTTGTTTTAATGTGAAAACTCAATGCTTGGAATATTGGATTCCCAATCTCTCTTCTTTTGGGGGGTTTTGCAGGGACCAAGAAAAATATGACATCTGAGTTACAAAAGCAAATAGGCAGTCAACTCAACTTCTAAAGGTAAGGAATAGTATTGCAAATTTGCCTTCTCTGCTGAAAAATAAGACTAAAATAATTTGCAGATATATCTTGCAGAGCCATCAGGACATGGATTGTTCTCATATGTTCTATAATCATTAATTTTCTGTTAAATATTTATGTTGCTTTTGGATCCATCAGTTTTTGTCTTCCCTTGTTGTATGATAAACTTTCTAAGAATGGGAAAGAAGGAAATACCACATCTTTACTTTTTGCCTTATATCCTCATGCTATCCTTGTTGGTGGATAAGTAAGAGCAATTAGAATCCAGAGTCACTTCAAATGCCCAAAAAACATTCTGCAACTATACCAACACATTTTAGTTCCTATGCACAACACATTATTAATAGTATAAAAAATTATTCTGGTTAAAGAGACTGCAGATGCTCTATCATTGTGTTATCTCATAAATGGCAATGAAAGGAAGGATTAGGAACTCTGACCTCTGCTACTCAGTTGATAAATAACTTGTGTCATTTAACCAGTTACTTCCTATATTGCTTCATCTTTTTCATGGTATTAACATCTAAGTAACTGAGGAAGATCTCAATGGCTTTCTGTTTTGTTAGTGGTTGTGTTTAAACTGTTCCCCAAAGAGCTGATGACAAGGTGATTTTTTTGGTTAAGGATTCCTTCTCTTCAGTATCCTCATCTGGTTTACATCCTTTGTTGTCCTAGTCCATAACTGATCTATTTACATGTTTCCTTGCTCTTTTTTCTGAGTAGGCTTTAGGTTTATTCCTTGGTTTAAGAACGAAGCTATATCCACCCGATCCTTAACTTGTTAACACGCTAGACTCCACTGGCAGAAATGACTTAATTTGACCACTCCACACAGCCTGTTGGCCTTTCATAGTGCCTCTTACTACCCACATCTGTGTACCAGCATTTCAGTTTTTCTTAGATTGCTCCGTTGTCCCAATTTCTTTCAGTTTGTCTCTCCCTAGATTTTCCTGAATCCTCATCTTCTATTTTTCTGAATGTCACCTACTCTTTCACAAGTCCACTCTCTCTATTTGTGTAGTATCATTACCCTTGAGCTTCCAACTTCCTAAAAATATGGATGGTCACAGTTCTGAGAAGCTTTCTTCTCAGACATTTCCTAAATGAGATTGGGAATGTAAAGAGATTTTTTTCAACCACCTCATTTTACAGCGAAAGAAACTGAAGTCTGTAGAGATGAGTTAGCAAAATTCACCTCATAATCAACCACAGAGTCAAAACTAAATCTAAGGTCTTCAAAGTGCAAAGAACTGGAGAATCCAGCCTTAGTCCCCACTGAAATAATTCCGGCTCTCAGAGGTCTACCTTCACTGGGACCCATTTCCTCCAGTCAGTATAACCATGAGCAGAGTGTAGTCGAAATGCAAAGGAGGGGATCTGAAATCCTCCCAAGACACTGGCAGCCAGCACTTCTACAATTCAATTACCTTTCATTTCTTTAGCCAGGAAAGAATTATACTGCATATGAGTTGGAAAGGGAACATGTTATTATATATAAAAACAGAGAATTTTGTTGTTGTTGGCTTTGGTTGAAAAAAAATGTTTTGAATCCTCTCATTGGATATTGGATAACATAATTTTGGCAAAGGTTTTAGCTTTTGTTGGTCTTCTTCAGTTATTTTGCTTAACTTCCATGGTCACAAATTTATTCATTGATTCCCCTCTGTAGGAGATTCTTTGGTGGGTTTGATTTTTTTTTTTTTTTTACCTACCCTGTTTTGAAAAGTTCCAGATGGCTTAAGATGCCTTACTTCTGTCTTCTCAGAGCCTCCACCCCCATCTGGTGGTATATTTAGGATTGACCATCAATGTGCCCTCAGAATATTTCTGAAGCCTTTATTGGGAACAAAATTTTATCTGTCAGTGAATAACTTTTATATGGTAGTCAGCTCTGAGTCTAGCATGTCTACTCATGGAAAATTGTTCAGAAACTAAGTTATCTTTCAGTTCTCTTTGGTATTCACGACCTTTCCTTGGTAATTTATAATGTTACACACTCATATAGCATTTCATGTTTTTCACATTATCTTGTTTGAGCCTGTAGATAAGGCTGATTTTATCCCCCTTTTATGGTTGAAAACACTTCAGCTCAGAGAGATTCAGTGACTTGCCTAAAGTTACTTAGATAGTAAGTGGCAGAGCTAAGACTAGAATCCTAGCAAGCCAGCATTAAGATTGTCTTTGTCTTGGGTGCCTGGGTGGCTTAGTTGGTAAAGTGTCTGACTCATGATTTCCGCTCAGGTCATTATCTAAGGGTTGTGAGATTGAGCCCCACATCAGGCTCTGTGCTGGGGGTATGGAGCCTGCTTAGAGTTCTCTTTCTCCCTCTTCCTCTGCCCCCCCCTCCAATTATTGTCTTTGTCTTATTGACTCCCCCACTTGTCTGAAAGGAAAAATAACACATATTAAGAAGTAGGAATAGAAAAGAGACATTTTTATTCATTAAAAAAAAAAGGAGTTGGCTATCATGAGAATCTTAACACTGCTCCATACAGTAAAAAAGATTCAGGTCTTTTTTCCAAAACCGCTGATTTAACAGAGTGCTAATTATTGGTACAAACAGCAAAGCAAATTTCATTCTCAGGGGTCTTTGACTGCTAATCACATTTCTGTGCTACAACTGATTAAAACCATGCAGTTGTACTTGAAGTCACAATTCTCAAATGCTCTTGCTCAGTACTTTGCAAGGATTGTGTGGGAGTTCTACTGTGTGACTAATGGGCAGTGTAGGTAGGTGATGCCACAGAAGCCACAAAAACAAATTTCCATGAGTTAGAGTTAGAGAACTCTGGAAAGGCCAGGTGATTTCCCTTTGTCTGCCACTTGCCATATGAATTCAGACTTGCTAGGAGACACTGAAGAATATAAGAGAATAGAGAGGGAAGAAAGAGGGGCAGAGGTAAGATTCACTACCTATCACCGGCACTGTCCTCAAGAGTATCCAATTGCTTAGGACCTGGGAAGAAAGCACCAAAATTGCAAACACAGGATATTAAATTCATAACTGGTAAAAGTGCTTATACCTAGGAGGCACTCCTAACAAAGTTCTGGTTTTGTTAGGTAAGCTATGTTCACACATCGCTTAGGGTTCTGAATGGCCCAAACTGTGCAACCCAAACATGAGGAGTCCTTCTAGCCCTCCTAGGAGCCTTCTTTGGGACCCTGACAAGAACCTTCCTTAACAATTTCTCCTCTTGGGGCCACTTTTTGTGAGAAGTGAGTCAGTATTCAACAGCCCAGAAAGAGGGACTAATATTTAACACTCTTTAATATGAAACCCTGCTAAAGAAGTCTTGAAAGTCTAATGGTTAAATTTTCTGGTGTCAAATTTTTTTATCTATACTTTATTGTATATTCCTGCCATTTATTTATTAATATATTTCTCCTCTCGGCCCTTAAAGTGCTGTTTCCAAAATTCTTCAGTTCAAATTTCATGAATATTTGTTTCCCCCAACATCCTTCCTTTAAAGTTTGTCAGCCACCTTGTTCTCTCTCTTCCCAGCCTAACCTTACAGTGTCACAGTTAAGTTGTAAGGGAGGAGTAAAAAGACCTGCAATCTAGACTCTCCACCATGTGAGGTCACAGGTGTTCCAGAGTTTAAAGAAAACTAGATGCCTGTGCAAAGGTCTCCAGTTCCACTTCCATAAAGGAGGCATAGAACATAAACTTCTCAGACTGTGAGGTCTCCTGTCAAGATCCCTGGAGAAGACTCAACCAGTTGCACACAGAGAGAAAGGAAACTTTCCCCTTTTTATTACATTTTTATATGTATTACCTAGTACATTTTAAATCCAGGGAACATCTTAGACATTTAATGGAAAAGATAGTGAGGTACTATTCAAGTCCCATCAAGAAGGAAATGAAGGGCATGAACATTTCAAAATGGGTCATTAGACTGGTTGCCTCAGAACAATTTTGATCTTCATATTTAAGACCAGAAGTAAACAATATCCATGACCAGCTAATGAAATAACTATGCTGCTTAACAATCAAAGAGTCCTCTGCATCATAAATCATCATTAAAACTGTAACCTAAACAAGCACACGTTACAGAGTTGATTTACAAAAGAGGAAAAAAAATGAATCATCCTTTCACCTTGGCAAAGGTTGAGGTATCACAGAATAATTTCCTCCCTCCTATTATTGTCCTCAGTGAGTATGTTCAAGATCTGCTATTTTACTGCCATAATCTTAATTTAAGATTAAGGCAAACGAAAGATTCTAAACATCTCAACTTTTATTCTATAACAATTTCAGCATATTTGCAGTCTGTGTTATATTTCACCATGCATTGCCATTTTGTTTTTTTGTTCAGGACAATAATATCCAAATCTAGAGAATACAAGGATGCCCAACATGTCACAGACAGCCTTCCGCAAAGGAGAGGAAGCCAGCAGCAAGCAAGAAAATGGTTTCTTTTTGAAAAGATAATTCTTCCGGACTTTACGGTAATCTTTTCTTAAAGAAGGAAATAGAGTTTGTGGTCAAGTTAAACCATTTGTTTGCTGGGCTGTTAAGAAGAGAAACATTGGTCAAAAGTAAAACCATCCCAGTCTTCACATTATGCACATGATGTTCCCCCATCACTAATTTCTGTTATAACCTGCCTGTCTGTTAGGTCTACCATCCCACCATTTCTGCAGAAGCATTTTCCAAAAGCACGTCTCAGGAATTCTGAATCTGTGGTCTGTCTGATTCTTTACACTTGGAATCTGGTCTCTCTCATTAAAGCATGGATTAACTGAGCTTCCTAATGACTGAAAGTAGTAGATGAGGTTTCCATGGAGTAACTGGTTGGGAGTTTTTAAACCTGCCTACACTTACCTCAAATTTATCCAAAATCGTGTCTTCTAGCTGCAGTACTAAGTACAAAATCCCATGGAAGGGAAATGCCAAGAATGTTTCAACTAATCTAAGGGAGCACTTTTTTTCCCACATTCTTACTCCTTATTCCTTAACAATCTTATTCTATACCTATCACAAGTATAGAATTTAAAAAATAATGAAATTTGCTCATTTGTAATGTTGACTCTCTGTGTAGTCAGAAGGTATGATTGTTTCCCTTTCTGAGAAACACATCCAATCTATACCATGTAAACCTGCTTAACTTAATTTAATTTACATTGATTTATGTGTATTTATATAGCATATGAAGAAAGATGGGGCATATACAGTCCTAGAATGTGAGGAGTGAGAAAGTAAGGATTTTTCCCAGTATCTGTTTAAAAAAAATAAAGAAAAGCAAAATAACCCAAAAACCCATCCTGTGGTGACATTGAATTTTGTTTTATTACATTCAAACACTAAAAACTAAGATACTTCATTTTTTAAAAAGTCGTATACCAAGGGACTCAAACACATACTTGTATACCAATGTTCATAGCAGCATTATTCATAATAGCTGAAAGGTGGAACCAATGCAAGTGTCCATCAACAGATGAATGGATTTTTAAAAATGTGGTATATACAATATAATGATATTATTCATTCATTAAAAAATTAAATTCTAATATATGCTACAACATGGGTAAACCTTAAAAATGTTAATGCTAAGTGAAATAAGCCAGACACAAAAGGACAAATATTTTATGATTCCATTTATCTGAGGTACCTAGAATAGGCAAATTTATACAAGTGGAAAATATAATACAGTTTACAAGGGACTAGAGGAAGAAGGGAATGGGGAGTTATTATTTAATGGGTATAGAATCTATCTTTTGGGATGATGAAAAAGTTCTGGAAATAGTGAAGATGGTTGTACAATACCGTGAGTGTACTCAATGCCACTGAATTGTCCACTTAAAAATAGTTAAAATGATTTAAAAATAACTTTAATAAAATCTGATTAGTATTTCCAAGGCAAAAAGTAAACATCATATGCCAGTCTAAAGCATTTGAGAAGACATACATTGCTTGACAGAAAAATTTGTCATATAACTTTTTGGTTTAATATAAAAAGGATTCACATTTATCCCTGCATAGTGATGCAACATAAATATTTTCTTGCCACCAGGCCACACTGATCACATTATTTCCTCATTCTTTGGACATTTAGGAATAGACTTGCACATTTTTGGAAAACTGTCAATATTACCTTATACCATTTTGAACCATTAAGTATGATCTTTGAATCAATCGTATGTTGGCTAAATGTGTAGGCTGTTCTGTCTTTTTCATGGTTACCATGGAAACTGTGTAATCATGGCATTATGAGGAGACTACAAGGGCATCAGAGAGCGCACAATAAAAGTTAACTTATTTCATGGTTTACAATTTCTTCCAGCTGTCTGCATTTGTGAATATCATGTTCACATTGGGAGTATAAATATACAACCAAAAGGGCTCCAATAACTATAGCCAATAAGCGATCTCACCCATAACAGACTTCCAACCTCCTTTCCTCAAAGATTTGGATAGAAACACATGAAAGAAGTGGCATGTAAGCTTCAGGTGTTTTCAATTATTTCCCTCATATGAGCAAAGATTTCCTAATGCAAAACATGTTTCAGCTCAAATAGTTTTCCTTAAAAGATTGTGTAGTTTCAGAAGAATTTCATCTACATATTCTTGATTCATTGACACTTCATCAATAACATAATATCTCCTCTGATCTCTTCTTTAAGATCATTTCCTCTCTGGGTGGTCAAAAATATGGTACATTTAAGTATTGTTTACTTTTGTGAAGTTCACTTTTAGAAAGTGTATGCCCCTGCAAGAAAAAGAAATAAATACTTGGTGCTGGGATTTGTAGTAGATTCCTTGTCAGTTAAGTCACCACAGAGTGTTCTAGCACAATGCCCCAACTATTTTCCTATTTAAGAACTGTCAGTTTCTCTCTAGAATCGTATAGATGGGGAAAGATAGGCCCACCTTTGCTGGTTATAAATCATTAACTGCCTAAATGCTCAGGCAAGCCTATTCAGGGATTGATTACAAAGAAAGAATGTGGGTTTGGAGTATTTTGTTTTCCTAAGTTTCTACGAGTGAAAGCGACAACACCGTCATTTAGGCTTCAGCAGCCTGACATAACAGTGAGCTCTATCTTATAGTTCCAGAAATTTGCCACTTCAGTATTGCCGTCTGCAAGTTAGCAGCCCCACTCTGTTTGTAATTACTTTATAGGAATTATGAGGATTACTTCATAAAGCATTTGAATAATGAACATTGCTAAATAATATTCATTGTTTAGGGAAACAAATTCATCTACAGATGGATGAATTAGATGAATTACAATGAAAAAGAAATCCAAAACCCTACCTACTGCTGAATATCCTCCAAGATAGGTGAACATTTTAAGCCCTACCTCAGCACATTCTCCCTGTCCCCTCCCCTTTCTGTCTGTCCGTCTGTCTGTCTCTCTCTCTCTCTCTCTCTCACACACACACACACACACACACATTTTATGATTTTGGCAGGAAATAATGAAAGATAATTGTGAAAAGGTAAACATTGTTCTGATGATGAAGTGTTTTTGGTTAATTGCCAATGAGCTTTGAAGAGGAATCCAAATTTTCAGATCAGTATCAGGGCTAGAGTTCTTTTGGGAGGTAAACTCCTGCTACTCTTGGCACTTTATCCCAAGTCCAAGTAGAGGAGGCATTAGAATCTAACCATCTGAGCAAGTTTTAAACGTAGAGCAACAATACAACTTTGTACTTACATAATAAGAATGGTTACCATTCATTTATGTTTGCAAAAATACTGGTTTGAAATATATCTATACAGACATATACATATTATTTGGAATACATTACAAGACAAACTAGATACAAGTAGAAATTTTGTTTCATTTTTAGAGTTTCACTTTCCTAATATTTTACTTTTCTTATGCTAAAGACCATTTTAGTAGGTTGAATGCCATGAAACTACCAGCCTGTAGTTTATATTTTACCACAGTATGAGAAAATGTAAAACTTTTAAAATATCATAGGAACTAATTTTCAAGTTTATTTCTCATATTTCTTGTTCTACTAAAAACAGGGGAACTATAAGGAGCTTGGGGATGGTGAAAGGTAGGAAAACATCTACTCCCAAGATGGCTCATTCAAATGACAGGCAAATTGGTGCTGACTGCATGTTCATGTCCACATTGGCCTTTGCATAAGGCAGCTTGGGCTCCCTCATGCAAGTTATCTAGGTTCTAAGAGTGAGTGTCCTAAGAACCAGGAAGTGGAAGCTACCAATGTCTTAAGATCTAGATGCAGAAAATGACATGGCATCGTGTCAAGAAGTTATAGAGCCTATATTTCAGGGGAGAGGACATAGACATCACTTTTCTAAAGGAGGCCTGAGAATTTTGTGGCTGGTTTTAAAACCAGCACTATTTGTAAATCAGCAAGAAAATACGTACTTCTTTTCAATTTGATCTTGTCTTTTTAATCTCAAGTGGGAATGTCTGCCCCAATCTTGGAAAATAAAGTATATCCCCTGAAGCAGTTGAATCCTGATATTTAAAAGAATCACAACAAAACAGGCACGAAACTGTGACATCCTCATCTTTACTTAAGGTATATTGTGAGTTTACTTGAAAAAGGGAAATCCATTTGAAATATTGTCCTGAAAGAATAATGGGCTATAGAGATTATAAATTACCTCTTAATTTCTTGCACCACCTTTCTAGGACCTCTCAGTATCTTTCTATCTTTAAATCACTAAAATCTATGCAGATTAGCTGGAGATATATCTTGAAGGGTTGGTAGTTGTCTAGCTAGTTTGCATTTTGCAAGCTTATTTTTTCCTGTCATGCATTCTTAATCACCAAATATTTTTGAGCACCTTTTATATGCTAAACACTGGAATTTTAAAAATACATGATTCATGGTTTTATGGGGTTCATATACCAGTGGGCAACATGCTTGTAACAACAACAACAAAAAAAAATCAAAGACATACTACAGTAAAGCTAAACACAACATCCTGTGGCTTCTTAGAGAATGAAGAATTCCAGATAGGTGCCATGGAGCTGATTTTAAGAAAAAAGTGAAGATGCTTCAAGCACATGCATGAAGTAAATGCACCAGATGGTTTTGAGAAATGCCCATTTATATTGGTGTGCGTAGAATATGGAATGAAAGGAAGAACAAGGAGAAGAGAGTAGGAAGGTAGATTGAGCCAATCCTGAGCTTTGTGTTCTGGGGCCAAGTTTGAACATTATAGAAAGGAAATAGTAATTCCAGATTCGCCTTTGGAATTGTCAGTACATGGGAAAGTGAGAGATGGAGAGAGAATTTGTTCCACTATAATATGGTGGCTACTTTTCTAAGAAACCTTTTCCAAACACACTTTTTATAAGACTTGCTTTAAAACAAACAAAAAATTTTTTTCAATGAGAAAAAAAATATGGAGTAGAGCATTTCTAGCTACACACATATAAGTTACAAAACCTAAAAGTCATTGAGCAAATGCAGTGTTTGATTACATCTAGCTTTGGCTTCAGGGTAAAGATCTGTCTTTACTGTCAGGATAAGCTTCTTAAAATTCTCCTTACCTCCATCATCTACTGTTAGAACAAAGCATACAAATAAATACTCGAAGAAGGTAGCCATGATTTGTGTGATGGATTCCCCATCCTCCAGGAATTTAATGTTAAAGCCAATATCAAATCTGTACAATTAACTCATGTTACCAAGTTAATAATGGCATATTGTCCAATCTCCTTTGTGAAAATATGCTACTGAGAAATCGTCATATTCAAGGAGCTATCTCAGGAATTGAGGAAGGTATTTTATTAAGGAGAAAGACTGGAGGTGTGAACCTAAATTGAAAAGTTGGCTTGAATTATTCTAACCCTATGTTACAGAATTTTCAGCTAAAACTTCATGGGGGGTGGGGAGATAATTCTAATTTTAAAAAGGCTTTTCAAAAATGTGCTAATAATAAAAACAGACACATAGATCAGTGGAACAGAATAGAGAACCCAGAAATGGACCCTCAACTCTATGGTCAACTAATCTTCAACGAAGCAGGAAAGAATATCCAGTGGAAAAAAGACAGTATCTTTAACAAATGGTGTTGGGAAAATTGGACAATCACATGTAGAAGAATGAAACTGGACCATTTCCTTATACCATACACAAAAATAGACTCAAAATGCATGGATGAAGACCTAAATGTGAGACAGGAATCCATCAAAATCCTAGAAGAGAACACAGGCAGCAACCTCTGTGACCTCAGCTGCAGCAACTTCCTACTAGACACATCTCCAAAGGCAAGGGAAACAAAGGCAAAAATGAACTTTTGGGACTTCATCAAAATAAAAAGCTTTTACACAGCTAAGGAAACAGTGGACAAAACCAAAAGACAACTGACAGAATGGGAGAAGATATTTGCAAATGTGTTATCAGATAAAGAGCTAGTATCCAAAATCTATAAAGAACTTATCAAATTCAACATCCAAAAAACAAATAATCCAATCAAGAAATGCACAGAAGACATAAACAGACATTTCTGCAAAGAAGACATCCAAATGGCCAACAGACACATGAAAAAGTGCTCAACATTACTTGTCATCAGGAAAATACAAATCAAAACCACAATGAGATACCACCTCACACCAGTCAGAATAGCTAAAATTAACAAACAAGAAACGATAGATGTTCGCAGGGATGTGGAGAAAGGGGAATCCTCTTACACTGTTGATGGGAATGCAAGCTGGTGCAATCACTCTGGAAAACAGTAAGGATATTCCTCAAAAAGTTGAAAATAGAGCTACTCTATAACCCAGGAACTGCACTACCAGGTATTTACCCCAAAGATACAAATGTAGTGATCAAAAAGGGTACCTCCACACCAATGTTTATAGCAGCAATGTCCACAATAGCTAAACTATGGAAAGAGCCCAGATGTCCATCGACAGATGAATGGATTAAGAAGATGTGGTATATATATATATATATATATATATATATATATATATATATATATATATATACATACAATGGAATACTACTCAGCCATCAAAAAATGAAATCTTGCCATTTGCAATGACATGGATGGAACTAGAGGGTATTATGATAAGTAAAATAAGTCAATCAGAGAATGACAATTATCATATGATCTCATATGTGGAATTTAAGAAACAAAACAGAGAATCATAGGGGAAGGGAGGGAAAAATAAAACAAGACAAAAATCAGAGAGACAAACCATAACAGACTCTTAATCATAGGAAACAAACTGAGGGTTGTTGGAGTGGGGGATGGGGTAACTGGGTGATGGACATTAAGGAGGACACATGATGTAATGAGCACTGGGTATTATATAAGACTGATGAATCACTGAACTCTACCTCTGAAACTAATAATACACTATATGTTAATTAATTGAATTAAAAAAAATAGATACCTTTTATCAAAAAAATAAAGAAAAATGATGCTATAAGAATGACCTATATTTTTTTAAACCTGCACTATTAGTTTTGCCACAATGAAAATTAGCTCATATATTATGGCTCAAGATCCCACAATGATGCTTACTCCCTATAGTTTGAAATCTGAAGCGAAATCTAAAGTATGTTAAATCTTCTTGTTGATTTCTGGTCACATCATGTTTCTCCCTTCTGTATTTATTTGCATATTACTGTCTCAATTAGCATTTTATTTTTATGTAAATTGCCAATTCCTTAAATGTTCCCAGTGACTCTTCCTGCCCCCATCATGGGAAACCCTCATCTCTTGGGGGTTTGATTGTTGATTGTTTAGGGGTTATGTTCCCCCTGGTCACTAATTCCTCCTGCTGAATTCTCCATGTGCTATTCTTGTCTTACCTTCTCCATGTGCTGTCCTTTCCCTCAAGCTGAACATTACTGGATACTGCCAGAATCAGGCTGAATAGTATCAGAATCCTCCACATCCCAAGTACTTCCTACATAAGGCTGTATGTGTCCAGCACACATTGTATTGGGGCAGTAGAGAGGATTTGTGTCACTTAGTCTACAGCACAGCAAAGAAGTTAGAACTGAATGTTTATCATGTAAGTTCTGAAGTTTTTGGGACATTCCCATACCAAATTCTGCACCCAGGGACACCTGGTTGTCTCAGTCAGTAGAGCATCTGACTCTTGATCTTGGAGTCATGAGTGTAGACATTACTTTTTTAAAAAAGATTCTGCACCCAATTACAATGTGTGAGTTTTTCCCCCACACCAAGGAATTCTCCAACCCTAGCTGGGTGTCTTACAATTTAACTCAATTCTAACACTCTCTACCTGGAGATAGCATCAGGTCTCACAGGTTAAAGGGCTCAGTTCTACCTAACTGCCTACCACCCCACCACCACTTCACATGGCCCCTCACAAGTTCAGGTTGTCACCTGTTCTTCTGACCCACTGGTATCCAAAGACCCCTTCCTTGAGTTAGATTAATTCACTAAAGCAGCTTGCAGAACTCAGAAAAGCATTTTACTTACTAGATTACCAGTTTATTATAAAAGGATACAACTCAGGAACAGCCAGATGGAAGAGAGGCATAAGGCAAGGTATGGGGAGGGGGCACAGAGCTTCCATGCCCTGTCCTAGAGCATACTGCTCTCCTCGAATCCCCACATGTTCACCAACAAGGAAGCTCTCCAAATCCTATTCTTCTGGGTCTTTATGGAGGCTTCATTACAGAGAGGCATGATTGATTATATCATTGGCCAGTGGTAATTGATTCAGACCCACCCCTCCTCCCCAGCAGTCAGGAGGGTAGAACTAAGCCCACTAATCACAAGGTTGGCTCCCCTGGCAACCAGCCCCCATCCTTAGATGTTTTCCAAAAGTAACTAATTAACATAACAAAAGCTCTCATCACAGGAAATTACAAGAGTTCTGTGCCAGGTATGGAGATGAAGATCAAATACATATTTCTTATTATAAATCACAATCTCATACCACCTCTGGGAGCTTCTCAAGGACACTGCTCCCATAAAAGCATGTTGCTTCATCAACCTTCCTTCTTAGCTCCATTTCCTTAGCTTCCTAATCCAGTTCTAACTCTCCAACCACCCCACCACTTCCATGATTGACTTTCCTATTACTTATCTTATGGAAAATTACTCTTTCTAGCTTTTTTGTTGTGGTTGCTAAGTAAGTCAGTCTTCTTTCAAAACAAACCCTGATTTCAAATTTATTAAGTAATGTCTTCTGCACTCTATATTATACCCATTGGCCCATTCTCTAATCAGCTTTTGATTTTATCAGTATAAAATGCTGAAATATTATTTGGACATGTTTGCTGGCAGTTTCATTTGGTAATTATTTTTGTAGAAAGAAGAGGAAAAACCAGTTATTGAACACCTACATTGTGCAAGCCATTGAACTAGATAGCTCTCATTTTATCCTCAGGCAACATTGGCACTCAACACCAGCAGTCAACTAGAGCTCAATTGCAGTTGCTTTATTTACATCTGGCCAAGTACTCTATGGCTCACCTCTGTCAACTATCTACTTTCATTTCACTTTTTACAAAGGCATGCAACTTTGCCTTCTGGTATTCTGGAGTGGTGCTAGTCAAAGATTAGTCTTAGACAGTTGCATTGAATCACCTGGAAATTTATTAGAAACTCATCACCTTAGAATCAGCTCTAGACATACTTTCTATCCCTAGGTGGTTAGTATGCACGTCAATGTTAGAGAAGCACTAATTAGAGAACTAAGATTACAGAAGCTTTACAAATACTTCCCGATTAAGTTCTGTATTCAACCAAGACTGCTAGCTCAATATAAGAAGATGTTGATGACCCTGTATTTCCAGAAGAAAAAGCAAAATAGTTTAATAGTGCAAAAGTAAAGAGAAAGGAAAGGCTTTAGTTCTGAACATAAGCTATTCACAAAAATTTTAAAAGTAATTTCATCTACCAAATTCCCTTCCATACCCCCCATTAAATAAGATTTCCTTTTGTCCACACCTTAACTGTAAATGCTTCATTTTTAACTTTTATGAACTTACACATTCTGTTTAGATAATAAATCATTCCTTTTGTTCCTTGGCAACTAAGGAATATATCTGCCTTAAGATTTGTAATTGCCATGTGTTTCAGAAATGATATCCTTGAAGGAAGAATTATGGTTTAAATTTCACTTATGTTAGGAAATTTTTACAAATATAAGTAAATCCTCTTTGAAAGTGCCAAATGGAGTTTTTGCTAGTTCTTTTATAGCTAGCAAAAAACCACTATGGATGTCTGTCATTATCTATAGTGTTTCTTTGCTAGTTGCAGGTTTGTTTCCTTATGTCTTGCTATCTTTTTTAAAAGGGGAGTTTAGGGGCTAGAAATATGAGATAGTGTTAGAGAAGAATAAATTACACATTATAGACTTTTAGGGACCTATAAACTTTTAGCAGCACCTGGGTGGCTCAGTGAGTTGTGTCCAGCTCTTGATCTCAGCTCAGGTCTTGATCTCAAGGTTGTGAGTTGAAGCCCCATGTTAGTCTCCACTTAAAAAAAAAAAGAAAGAAAAAACTTTTAAATGTTCAACAAGTAGGGGAAGCTGAGTTGGGTGGGGGAGCAGGAAGCTCAAAAGGATATTTGTAAACTGTTTTTTTTTTATTTAAATTCCAATAGTTTCCAAAAAACTAAACTTCCTGGTTTTCTTTAGATTTTATCAGCAATGTTTTCACAATCTCTCTTTGCTATAAAAATAGATGTAATACATTATTTCAAATTATACTAATAAATTTATAGCCATGTCATAAAGATATTGAAAGCTATAGAAATAAGTACATTTGAAATCAGTACATACAACCTTTATATCCTGGTTTTTTTCTTCCTTTTGTTTTTCGATAATATCATTGGATTTTCTTATGTAATTTTATCATAAGCATGGTACATGTTGTCTCATAGTCTTCATAACTACTTAAAATGACCAGCGGGTCAAGTCTCATACTTTATTTATCTATTCACCTCAGGATATTCAAATCATTTCCCAAATATTTCCTGTTATAAACAAAGCTTCAAGAAACATATTTGTGTGTATTATTATTTCTATATGTTGGCTTATTTACTTGGTGTACAAAAATGTTAATGGACATGTTTATTTTAAAAATAAAAATAATTTAGAGAGAAGAATTTAACTTTAATTGAAAACTCTAGTTGAATAAAATATGAATATTTTCTAAATTTAACTCCCCCATTCTTAACTCCAAAAAATTCTTGTATTTCTTTAAAAAAAAAGAAATTCCACAAGAAAAACTTAAAAGTAACTATCCAGGTTAACTTAAATACATTTGCTTTTTTCTGTCAATTACCTGGCAAATTTGAGATTAATCCCCTTTCTGATTGAACTTTGCTTTGCACGAATAGACACAATCCTTAAGGTTAATCAGTACAGTTAAAGCTCTTGGTCTTCCAAGTCCTATTTAGTTCTCCAGATTATTTATTTCAGCAAAGAAATATTTTAACCAAGGGGTTATAGGGTTAGAATCTTAATTCATAAATTTTGTGGGGTTACTACCCAAGAAACTTTAGCTTCAACCATGAGCTATTCATTATTAAAGGACCACACTGCTATTTCTTATACCCAATTTATTCTCTGCTACTTGTCTTAGATTTTTAAGTACGGTGTCAAAATCCAAGGGGAATAAAAAATTCTTAGATAATTGATGAGCAAACACTCTAAAGTTTAAGAGAGCAATGTTAGTGGATTATGTGACAATAGTTTTACAAAGATATTGTCACTGCTTTGAAAACCTTAAAGATGCTTTTCCAAATGAAATGGTTAATATAAGTGAACACACATTCTGAAGTGCACTGTGGCCTGGCAACATTCTCCTCTGTGAACACAGAATTTCTGGGCCTCAGAACAGCATTCAGAATGTCGTTGACAAATGATAATTAATTTAATTGTGAACAGCTGTTTCCTGGGCCTGTGCCTTTTCAAGTGAGGGGGTTGAACATAATAAACACAATCACCCAGCTAGGCTCCAGGAGGATAGGAGTTCAGAGACATGAGAGGTGCGTCTTCTGAAAAAATTGAAAATGTGATAAATTTCACTTCCTGTTTCTTCATTTTAGAAGGAACTACTTGTCTTTATCTCTTACATTTTATTACTGATTCTCACTGGGAACATTAGCAAAGGATCCATCCAGAATTTAACTGTTTTTTTGTTGTTGTTTTAATAAGGAAAAGAGACACTCTTAAACATTCTGAAAAAGTATAATGAGTCAACGTATAAGTATTAATAATGTCTTATTGTGGCAGTTAGATTTGTGTTAAGTCCTGGGCTTTAATTTTTTTTCTCATGAAAGTAGATTGTCTTAGAACTTCAAGATTAATGATCTCTGACAACTGTAAAAAAATATAATTACTGGGAAATGTAAAATTAGAGATAATGAAAACTGTTGAGGCTAGTGTGGTTCTGGAATCAATATGAAGTGTTAAATTAGGTCTCAACATATCTTCTGTTGATTCTAATCACACTCAGCCAATTAATCACCTTACCTCGTAACTGTCAAACATGCACTGCTGACAACAGCCATTTTATAGCCTGAAGTTTAGAGTATGCAGAATTCTTTTTTTAATGTTTGTTTTTTGCCTCCATTTTGTTTTCATACATATTCTGAACTGTTTTTGCGAATTGTTTCACTTTCATCTAATCATCCACAGTTAGCTATTTTCCATTACCACAAAGAAAAATACTGCTGAAGAGATTTGTTTCAGAAAAAAAAAGTATTGCTTGACTTATAGCCTTTAAATGAAAACCCTGATGAATTTATTTTCAACTTTCTTTATATCTTGAGATATATATATCTGACCTTTGAGCAACATGGGTTTAAACTGCATGGATTCACTTATCACAGATTTTTTTCAATAAATACAGACCACTACCATAAATGTATTTTCTCTTCCTTATGATTTCCTTAATAACATTTTCTTTTCTCTAGCTTACTTTATTGTAAGAATACACTATATAGTACATACAACATAAAATGTTAACTGTTATCAGTAAGACTTTCAGTCAACAGTAGGCTATTAGTAAAGTTTTGGGGGAGTCAAAAATATATTAGGATTTTCAACTGTATGGGGGGTTGGCGCCCCTACTAATCCTTGTATTGTTCAAGGGTCAGTGTGTGTGTGTGTGTGTCTGTGTATGTGTATGTGTGCACACAAGCATGCATATCAGAAGAGACAATATATTAATAAATGTTGGTGACTTAAGTATGTATCTGCTGACCTTACTGAGTAAACTAAATAGTTAAGTTTTGATTTAAAAGGAATCTTCAGAAATCTTTCTCTTTTTTTTTTTTTTAGATTTTTTATTTATTTGAGAGAGAGAGAGCAGAGTGAGCAAGAACACAAGTAGGGGGCAGAGGGAGAGGGAGAAGCAGACTCCCCACTGAGCAGGGAGCCCAATGTGGGGCTCAGTCCCAACACCCTGGAATCATGTCTCGAGCCAAAGGCAGATGCTTAACCAATGAGCCACCCAGGCATCCCTACCTGTTAAAAAATTTCTCCCTCTTCACCTCCTCCTTCTCCTCCTCCTTCTTCCCTATAACATGGACCAGCTTTCAGTTGAATCACTAGCAACCCTATTGAACCATGAGGTGACCACCTGAATGGAAGTCAAGTGCTTAGGATAACAGATAAGGAAAATAAAAGCTTGGATCACCAATACTATCTTAAGGATATCATAGTATATCCCCAGACCTAGAGAGAAATAAACTATATCGGGCTTAAGTCACTGTCATTTTGTCTTCTTTCATACTGTTTTGTTGTAATGTGGAGCTGAACATGATCTTAGCTAATACACAGAGACAACATGGCCATTACGGAATACGCAGGAGAACACCACTGAGCTGGCACTCACCCACCACACCCTGGCCAAGACAAATTAGAATTAGAACACATTCATGGGGAAACAGCAGTTTTAAATGAACTTTTAACATAAGATTATAAAGTATTATGAATTGACTTAAGGATTTCTTACCAGTGGGGCACCTGGGTGGCTCAGTCAATTAAGCATCTGCCTTCGGCTCAGGTCATGATCCCAGAGTCCTGGGATCGAGCCCCGCATCGGCTCCCTGCTCTGCGGGGGGGAGGGGGGGGCTGCCTCTCGCTTCTCCCTCTCCCTCTGCCCTCCTCCTGTTCACGCTCTCTCTGTCAAATAAATAAACTCTTTAAAAAGAAGGATTTCTTACCAGGAAAAGATCACCCAGATTATGGTCTATGATAAAAAGCAGAAAACTCCATTATAAATTTCCCTTCTTGGGGTACCTGGGTGACTCAGTTGGTTAAGCATCTGGCTCTTGATTTTGGTTCAGGTCATGATCTCAGGGTCATGAGATCAAGCCCCACGTCAGACTCTGTGCTCAGTGCAGTCTGCTTGAAATTCTCTCTCGCCCTCTTCCTTTCCCTCTACACTTCCACCTGCTCATGCTCTTTCTCTCCCCCTCCACCTGAAATAAACAAATAAATAAAATATTTTTAAAAAATAAAAAATTTAAATTTCTCTTTTCAACCAAAGGAGCCCTACCCATAAATGTAACTTTCTTGATACTTAATACTCTAATCGTGTGTTTGCAGTTTCCTCCCACTATTCAAAAAGTAAAAGAGGAAGTAGTGGTGTGTACCATTGATAAATGTATGCTCATAATATTTTATTTTTATATAAAAATAAAATGGTAGTGAAGTGTAACTTTTAGTTCCAAGAAAATATTTTGCCATATGTTCAACATGTTCTTCTTAAATAAAAATAGTTGAATTCCTCTTATAGTAATGTCAAAGATAAAGATTATTTTAAAAACACACAAACAAGTTCATAGCAGCATTGTTTGTAATAGCCAAGAGTTGTAAAGAACCTTAAATAGTCTGGCAACAGCGTAGAAAATCTATGGTATGTATGGTATGTCCAAGGGATGGGACACTATATAGTAATGAAAATGAACAGTTATACACAAATACATAGATGAACTCACAAACACAGTAAAAGTAGCCAGATATAAAAGAGTACATGCCATATGAGTCCATTTATGTGAAGTTCAAAAGTAGGCAAAACTAATCCCCCGTGTTAGTAGTTAGGATAGTGATTTCCTTCATGGGAACCAGTGATGAGGAGGAGACAAAATGGGCCTTCCAGGGACCTGATAATTCTTCACCCTGTACTCACTTGCAAAAGTGACAAGTTCATCTGGTAAAAATTCACCTAACTATAAATTTATGATTTTGTACCTTTGCGTATATAAGATATACTGAAATAAGAAATTGACTTGGATAAAAGCAAATCAAAATAAACACCACCTAATTCTGATTTTTCCCATCCTTACTTCCTGAATCTAAATAAGAAGTTAGCACATTCAACATCCTACACTGTAGCCAGCACCAGGATTTTGAGTGACACAGTGATCACCTCCTTTCCATCCTTTGTTTTTCCTGGATAGTCTCATTTTTGAATGGGAATCACCTGGTCCCTATGAGTTCCTTTTGTATCTTCTCCAGTATTGCATTTGGAGGATTACTGGGCGGGGGGGGGGGGGGGTCTCAGAGTCTAGATTTCTCCCCATCTGGTTTCTTTTTTATCCATTTTTTAAAAGTTGCTCCCATTGGCAGACAGAGACTTCATCCTATTCAGTAGCAGCCCTAAACAAGTAGGCCCAATCGGTGGTGACAGGTGCTGGCTTTTGCAGTACATATGCTAGTTGTGACTGATCAGTGGCTCATACATTATCCTAGTGGGTTATTACACTTGGAGCTTTCACTTTATTCTTTTTCTCCTCCCCTCCTCTAGAGCTTTCACTTTTAGCTCATCTAGAGGGGTTAAAAAAATTAATGTGCTATAGGCTTGGCATTTAAAATTCATTATCATTATTATAAATGTTTTCTGCACCCTTGCCATGCTTTTAATAATTGACGACAGAGCTCTAAAAGCCACCATAGCCAGGTCTAGAGGACCTCTAGCGAGAAGGACATAATGCAGTCCATGGCAGCATCTCTTGGGAGCCTCGGGAGGCCTACAGACCCTGCCCTCATGCCAGGAAGGCCTGATCGGCAGTGTCACAACAACACCATCCCTTCAGGGAATGAAGAGAGGACTTTGGCCTCATCCCGGGGTACTCTTATCTTCACATAAATCCCTCTGTTGATTAAACAAATGACAAAGCAAAGATGGGGTTGATAATGGTCGCCACTGTGGCATTGAAAGTGGTCTGCCAACCTTTCTTAATGTTGTAGTTCTTTATGCAAGTACCTTGGGGTAGGATGGGCTGGTCTTGTTGAATGCAGGGCAGGAGAGGAGCCTTACCACTTGAGCTGCTCCCCTCCCACCAGTAGCTTCTAAAAGGGCTCTGCAGGTGACACAGACACACTGCCCTGAGTCTTTGTCCTGATAGAATGGTATAGTTCCCAGGCCACTGGAAGAGCAACTTCCCAAATCCAGTCTCTAGTGGAGGCCAGACTGGTTGTGTAATAATCACTTGTAGAGTTGGTCAACATTCAGATTGCCAGGCCTGATTAAATTTAGTGGTGGGTCTTAAATATACAAGAAATCTGGATATTTAACAAGTTTCCCAGGTAATTCTGATGCACAGACAAGTTTGGTCCATGGGCATGATCAGGACAAAAACCTACGCCCATGTTTCTGAAAGTAAGGACCAGGGACCATCTGCATCAGTCCCCTGCATATCTGGGATGTGCATATTAGGACATGGAAGATGACACTGAGAAATGGCTCATGAGGGCTTCTTTAGTTGAATTGAACAAGGACTTCACTGTATTGAAAGTCGGGTGCTACTGGATCTGGAACCATTTCCATGTGAATCAAAGGCCCTATCCAGTTTCCCTGATAGAGTTTCTGAACTTCAGGCAGGGCCAGTTTCCCTTCTGAGAGACCCACTGGTGTCTTTGCTTAACTTGCTTACTTTATTTCTTTTCTCCTCTTTGCCCCTCCAAGAATCCTTTATCTAGGCTTACGGTTAGAAAAATCAGCTAGGACTTATTCATGTTCTTCCAAGTCTCTCATTCTTGGATCTCTGTCAAAAAGTAAAGTTCTTTTTTTTTTCTATGATCTGCTGAGACCTCCCTTTCCCAAGACATGAAGTTGGAAAACTCTAGCATAAGGCAGAGAAAGGGCTTCAGTGTATAATAAAGGCAGAGGGAATACACACCAATTCTGGTAACTTTCTATTTCTTGAGCTAGTGTTAGGCATATGGGTGTGTTTAGTTTAAAAAGACACAGTGATTTGTGCATCAGTACACTTGTGATTCATGCACTTTTATATATGTATATTATAATTCAATAAAATTTACAATAAAAATTTGCTGATATCTCAAAATATTATTGTGGCCATAGGCAGATTGGTTGATCAGTTGGTAGAGGGAAACAAAGTCAGAGATACAGGTATATTCTGAGTAAAAATTGTTAATGGGAACTGTTTCAGTATTTTAAGTACAAGTTATTTTTAATTTCTTCAATTTAAATTCTTCAATTTATCCATATCCTTAAAATTGTCAAATGCTGGGGTGCCTGGGTGGCTCAGTCGTTAAGCATCTGCCTTTAGCTCAGGTCATGATCCCAGAGTCCTGGGATCGAGCCCCGCATCGGGCTCCCTGCTCAGCGGGAAGCCTGCTTCTCCCTCTCCCACTCCCCCTGCTGTGTTCCCTCTCTCGCTGTGTCTCTCTCTGTCAAATAAATAAATAAAATCTTTTTTAAAAAATTTGTCAAATGCTTTAAAATTTAAAAAGAATAAGAACATTCTTAAAGTCTCTATTCTAAATGAGGACAATAATCAACAGCAAAAGCAATTTCCCAATCATGCTACCTAAGGATGACCTTTTGAGGGGGCTGCTCCAGCAGTGAATTTTGAGCATATTCTCTCACATAACTTTATTGTTGTGGAGTTCATTTGCACAAGAATATGTCAATCTGTGGATAGATCTGCACACACTTGCTGGAGCCAATAGAAAACTTCAAAGAACTTATAAGAAACAGAATGCTTTTCAGAGAGGCTTGCAAAGTCAGAACTCTGTAAGTATTTATATAAGAAGCCACTTAATGTCTGCTTGACTGATGGGAACTTCAATTGCCATAGGGCAGTTGCTGAATAGAAAGTAAAGTGTTTGTAAAGATGAAAGAGACAATACTCCTGTGTGCCCTCTCCCAAGGGTCAGCGTTCTACAACATCCATGCCAAAGAATCACATGAGGGCCTCTTGAATGGCATTTCCCAGGCTGGTTTAAGAGAAATTGGAAGCAGGCAGAATTGTCTCTGGTGCCCAGATTCTCTCTCAGATCCCCTGTGCTTGCCACCCCCATCCTTACTCTCAACCCGCAAACACACACACCATTTAGCTTCTTATTCTTTTTCCCTTTCTTGTTCTCAGCTGGATGACATTAAATTCAATCTTTTCATCAAATACATGTAAAATAGCCACTCTGAGGGATTAACTGGTAATTCGTGTTACCTGAAGACAGTTAAACGCGTTCCCTGTGTCCTTCCCTTTGTAAACAGGGAATTCTGGAAAGAGAGTTTTCAGAACATGTGGTAGGATGGGTATTTCTGGCCAGAAGGCATCTCTGCCTCACCTCAGTGTTGTGCTAAGAGTCATGTCACCCCACAAAGCCATTCCATTCCTCCCTTGTTTTTTGTTGTTGTTGTTGTTGTTGTTTTTCGTTTTTGTTTTGTTTCAGTTTGCATGAATGCCAAGTACCTGAGTTTTAGGAAAGCATTCCACTGCCATGTCCTCTGCTAATAGGTGCAGGAAAGTGGCTTCTTGCAGCAGTGGCTTCTAGGTGAGCGGATAAGAAGTGTGCCCTGCAGGTTCTTACCACCCCCTCTGCGGACAAGGGAATTTGCAAAGGTTTAGCCTACCCGCTCTCTTCTCCCAGACCAGGCTGTGGTCCCCTGCTCTAAGCCCAGTGGCTAGCATGTGAACGCTGTGGATGAGGGAGCTCTGCCCCAAACCACCTCCATATGGCCCATCAACGTAGTCCTGCCTACTGCTGGGAGAAGTGGGTGCTTAGCTTCTGTGTACCTCCATTTCCTCATCTGTCAAATGGGAACAGCAACAGTGCCTATCTTATGTCATTATTATGAAGATTAAATAAATTCAAACCGGAAAAGTGCTTGAGCACAGTGCCTCGTAAATAATACTCAGTCCATGTGAGCTATTGAAGCACCCAAAACCAATCTTTTCAGAGAATTCTCCACATGATAGAGGTCGGAACTCCTGGGTGACACCTTATTTGTATTTTGCATTAGGATCTACTTCAAGTAGTCTTCTACTTGAATGTGCTTCATCAAGGGATCCTGGCTATCAATCTTTAGTGCTCACAGCTTGCTGGGCGCATCGACATCCCCTGGCTCCTTTAATCCCCATGACGATCCTCTGAGGTAGGTGTTGCTGTTTTTCTCGGTTTACAGATGACAAACTGAGGTACAGGGAGGCTCACTAAAAGCCCAAGGTCACACAGCTACTAACTGGCAGGACTGGGATTAGAATACAAGCAGTCTAGCCCCCCAGTCCACAGAGGCCGCCGTGTTGTACCGTACACTGCACTGCCTACCGTCTGCCTCAGGCCAGAAGATGCAAACATGCCTAGTGGTCTGAGACAGGGGCTGGGGGTAACAGGCCCGCCCCCAGCACTGATCCGCACCTGCACTCGAATGACAGCCCAGGCATAGAATGTTGGATGTTCTGAGTGTTTTTAACATTTCAAGTATTTTTCATATCCATAGTCTGTAAACACTTTCCTCCGACAGTCAGGGATAAAAATAGCATAGCTTTTTAGCAGCTAATACTTTGAGCAGTTGTAGGGGAGGGAAAATAATTTTGCCTCTACCCTTCTACATTCTATGGCTGAGACAACCCCCCTGTAATAAAAGATTAATAGGGGTGGGGAATTTTAGGTTCATATGTGCAGGAGCCCCACAAAAATGAGATTTAGAAAGGTGCCAGACGAGAGACGCTTGCTTACATACCCTCCTGAGCTAAGGAAAGGGACAGAGGGCGGGTGCTTCAAAGAGAAGAGAGAATGTTTGGTAAACAAAATTGGCCCTGCCAGGCAGATAAATCTCTCAAGTGAAGAAGTTCTGTCTGCTAGGAGCTCTCTTCCTGGTACAGGCCCCTTTCTAATGTAAATTTCCTGTCTACTCTGTTTTCAGAGTTCCCCTGTGTCTGCTGTTTCTCAAAATAACCTTATGCCAAGGAGGCATATTTTGGGGCAGCATATTCTGCTACTTTTTACACTTAATGTATACTAGGAACTGAGCTAAGTGCTTTACATTGATTCTGTCACTTAATCTTCACAAAAACTCCATGAGATAAGTATTGTGACTCCTTCCACTTTATAGATGGGACTCAGAGAAGTTAAGTAACTTGCCCGAAGTCACACAGCCAGCACCTTGTAGGGCTGTGATGGGGATTAAATGAGATAATGTATGTAAGCAAGTGCTTGTGTATTACTTGTGATGTCCCCAGACTGTTCAATGAATATAAAAAGGTAGGATTCTTTATCTCCCTCTTAGGAGAGACCATTCTGATTCAGTCAATGTGGAAAGAGATCTTCACCAGCTAAAACAATTATGCTAATTACCAGCTAGAAGGAAGATTTTTAAATCAGCTGCCTATGGAAAATATTCAGATTCATCAAATTCTCCTTTTAACTGAAATTAACTTCTGGTTCCCTAACTGATTTAACTTAATGCGTTTAACACTAGGAATTTTGTGGGGAAATAAACTATAGTCAGAGCTACATCATATATTTATTTTTCTTTCATCTAATTATATTATTATTACTTAAAAGTTTGGTGGGAATTATATTTTATGGCCTGAAATATGTCAGTCCCAACAGAACAGACACTGTACTAACACTTCCTCCTTTTCTATCCTCATTCCCTTTCCAAGTCCAGTCCATTCTTCCCACCCACCACCTCTCCAAAGCCAACCAGACCATTGCTCCTGGTTCTATTTTGGGTTGTAACAGTGGCTTCCAACATTCTCAGTGGGACTCTTGACCAAAGAAGTTATTAAGCAAGCATATCTTCCTCTTCCTAATATGGACCTCTCATGGCATAATTTGGATATGTAATCAGATTAGAAGACACGTTCCCCATCTCAGGTGAGGATGAAGGGAAGACAAGAGTGCAGAGGAAGAACACCCCGTCCTGCCACACTCCAGGTCATCCTCTGCTAGGGTGCAGGAGAGCTGGCACTGCTCAGAGCCCCAGCATGAGAAGCTGGGTTTGGCTCCTTACCCCCCTCCCCCAACCTCGTATGCTAACTGGCGTCTAAATTCCCAGAGCATTCAAAGGGTTAGCAAGCATACTTTTAAATGCCTTCTTTCTCCCTGCCCTCTCCTTCTCCTCTCAGACCCTGATTTCTTTGCCCAACGGAGTGGATCTGGAGGCACTGCCTGCACAAATCCCCACTAGCACAGAAAGGTGATGAGAGGAGGGGCAGGTGGATGACAAGGATGGTGTTTTAGTCACTGCCTAGTCACCCCACTGTCAAGGGGGAGATTCCCACCCTACGGTTCTGAGGATGGCCAAACATCTGACACCTAACATTGGACAGATGAGCTCAAAAACAACTTCTTAGTCACATACCCTCACAGCCTAGGGATGGAGGACACAGCGCCCCATGCAGGGTCACATGGAGGTTGCACTCGGATGGTGTGAACATCCAGGGGCTGTGGGAGGCAGGCTTTGTAGTGTCAAGAGGGTGGGGTGCCCTCTGGTTCAGATATGATTGGCTTGTTTGAGTAATTCCACGGGCTGGCAAGAAAAGTGAGGGATAAGCAGAAACTGTGCCTGGTCCCCTTGATAAGGAGGGTGGTTTGGCAAGGGGGCCTTTTCCGTGAGAACACAGTGGGGTGGGAAATTGGCAGTTCAGCCATTCAAGCCCTTCCCAATTTTACCAGCTGTCAGGGCAGCACATCATATTAATTTTAGGCCTTATATCGCAGAAGGTGAGTACAAAGTGGAGTCTATGTAAAACAGCTTTCAGTATACACAGGTAGATGAAGAGCAAGTTAAAAACTTGAGAGACAAAGTCTATCATGTGAGCCGATGTTGTTGTTCAAAGCCAGAAATAGAGTGTGATGTTCAGAGGTCCTCCTCTGCTCTCAAGTCTCCAGATACTCAAATATTAGTTCGTTTTATTTTTTTTTCTTCTTTCATAAGAAACTTGTTTGCTTTATATTAAACCTAGGTAACTATTTGGGAGGAAATATATTGTTAGGATTATGTGAGATACAAATATGGAAAGCACACAAATTACAAAGTCTTATATCAATGCAAGGTCATCCTTTCAATACACTAAGAATAATACCGGCTCCCACCTTCACGCAGAACTTACTGTGCACTTTACACACACCGCCTCTTGGCTAATTCTCCTGCCTGCCCAGTAAACCACTTGTTATCCTCAAAAGGGAAAAAGTCATAAAGTCAGAGAGCTACTGAAAGCCAGAGCAGGGATTTTACCTCAAGCCTGCATAGATCTCGATACAATTGCTTGATGTTTTACTAAGAAATGTCCAGTGTGGTTAATGAAGAATAATATTGTGTCTTTAACTTTATAGTAAAGTTGGGGAGACCAGTTATTCGCTGAGTTAGTCATTCAGCAACTCATGTTTGACTGTCTACTGTGTGACAGCCATTGTCCCCAGAGGAGTTAAGGCCCTTTCCTTCATGATTCAAAGAACAGTGTGGAAGGATGGAGATCCACTTTTGACCAAGAAGGAGTATCAGGCTAGATCTACAACCTTAAAAACTAAACAGGACTGAACAAAATATAAAAAACTGTGGTTCTTAGACACTAGACAACAGGCAGTAGAGAGAAGTGATCGTGCAGCAAAGGAAAACAGACAAGAGAGCCCCATGATAGCCCTAACACACCGCCTGGTTTCCAGGCCTTGGCACCCAAACAAAGCCTAGCAGTCTCCCTGAGTTGAGGAGACCGAGTGGAGGATTTGGGGAAGCCAAGGCCGCTACAGGAGAGGAGAGAGCTGAATGCAGAAGAGGGAGCCCCACAAAGAGAAATTTCTAGAAATTTCTTGAGGGTTCCTCTTGCATCTTAAATACTGATCAGTGCATGCATGTGAAGAAACTACCAGAGCCAAGAAAGGACCACCTCAAGAAACAGGACAGTCCCTGGGGCTCACACAGGACTTGGGAGTACTTTGTGTTTCTACCAGGCAGAGTGGAGGCTGGATGGGGTAAGGAGTGGAGGAATAGTCACACAGAACATGCTCTTTCCTCCCAACAAAATTCAGGGTTTCTTCCTGGGAAGCCTGCTTAAGACTCAAAAGTCCAGGGTTTGGCACACTCTACAACTGCCAAAAGGAAAAACCTTGTAATATGCAGGGCATCAGATAGGGAACACAGAAGAGCACTCACTGCCTTGGTTGTGGGCCTACAGGCTGCTCTGGTCCCATATAACAAGGCTCAAAAGACAGCTTCCAAAGGACTAAACTATGTTCAAGTACTTTAACTGCAGAAAAAGGCTCAAGAATATTTAAAGGAATATTATCCAATAAGCAACAAGGTAAAATTCATGTCTGGCATCCAATAAAAAATTACTAAGTATGCCAAAAGGCAGGCAAATACAACCCCTTATGAGAAGAACAAAATAATCATTCAAGGGAAACAGTCCCAGAAATGACACAGATGATAGAATTAATAGACATGGACATTAAAGCAATTATAATAAATATATTCCATATGTTCAAGAAGGTAGAGAAAAGATTGAGCTTGTTAAGAGGGGACATGGATGATAAGAAAAAGATTCAAATTAAACTTTAAGGCATGAGAAGTACAACGGATGGTTTTTCAGGTGTCCCAGGCCTACCCACATGTTGGATTGCTCACTAGAATGGCTCAGAGGGCTCATTACCACAGTGGGAATGTAATCACAGCTATAGTTTATTATAGCACAACCATACTCAGCAGGCCCCACAAGGGAAGAAGACATGTAAGGTGGAGGCTGCAGGAATTCAGGCACAGACTTCCAAAGCTCTCCCTTTGAGGCTGGATGGGGTAAGGAGTGGAGGAATAGTCACACAGAACATGTTCTTTCCTCCCAACAAAATTCAGGGTTTCTTCCTGGGAAGCCTGCTTAAGACTCAAAAGTCCAGGGTTTGGCACACTCTACAACTGCCAAAATTCCAGACTCCCAGCAGGAAAGCTGGTGTTCCCTATAAATACATCATTTGTACAATTAATCTAGATCAAGGCAAGCTGGTACAGGAGGGTCCCGAGTGGGCAAAATAGCCTTATCAATGTGGGGAACATTCCAAAGGCAAGTTCCAAGGTGGCAGCCAAGGGCCAGGCCCCCAGGTAGGTCCTTCTAAAAGGTATGCAAAGTTGCCTGCACAGGAGCACCTGGGTGGCTCAGTCAGTTAAGCGTCTGCCTTTGGCTCAGGTCATGATCCCAGGGTCCTGGGATTGAGCCCCACATCAGGCTCCCTGCTCAGTGGGGAGCCTGCTTCTCCTCCCTCTGCCACTCCCCCCAGTTTGTGTGCCCATGCTCTCTCTCAAATAAATAATAAATTAAATAAATAAATAAATAAAATAAAACCTTTAAAAAAAATTTGCCCTCACAAATGAGGTTGACATCAGAGTAGGCACTGCTGAAGAAACAATTAGTATATCAGAGAAGTTATCCAAAACAAAAGTAAGTGAATATGACGGCCCCTGAGTTTCTGCCTTGGGCAATTTAGAAAATGGTGGATCTATGAAGGTAGGAGAGAGCAATGGGCTTTCTATAATACCTCTTAAAATATAATTCATGAATAAGCAAGCACTAAACTAACCTGTTATACAGTTTTGTGTAGTCACCAAGCACTAGCCAGATCTTGAGTTGAGTGTTAATTTCTGAGATCTCCATAACAAAAAGGTTGGTCAGGATATTTCCATATAACCAAAACCAAGAAAAAAAAAATGAAGCTATTAAACATTTTAGTAAATGGCCTCCATCAGAAGTAAAGGAAAAATGAATACGAAAAGATACAGTGTATGAATTAGTATGAAAGAATGAGGGAAGAAACATTCGCCTTCAGCATATAAGGCATCTCCAACACAATTATATGATTTAATCTCCATGACAATTTTAAAAAGTAAGAATTATTTTTCCAGATGAGAAAATTGAGGTTAGGGGAGGTTTAATAAGTGCTACACAAGAAAATAGTTAATTCTGTGGAGCCAAAAATACAAGCCCATATCTCTGTCTCCAAACTCTTTGTGCTTCCCATTGCCCTCTGTTTTTATTTCAGCTGAGGACAAACAGAATGAAAGAGGCAATTTTTTTTAACAAATGTGAAAATAGCAGTCTTGAAATGCATATGGAGTCATTGGCACTATGCCAGTTGACAGGAAGGGGGTAGACCAAAAGTGTGCTTTCTAAGGCCTGTAATAGCCCTAACCTCTGCCCTCTCATCTCCCTCCTGCAGAAACAGTAAATAAGTTAATTCTGTTCCACCTACAGATTTTTTTTTATCTCTAGAGCTTTATCCCTGTACCCCTAATTCTAGCATAATGAAAACCATAAGGCAAAGATGGGAAATATGCAATTGCTCCACCCTTTCACATAAGGGAGACATTGTTCATACATCATGGCACTTTTCCCCTCTAAACCCAGATACACCTTCCAAATCCTTCTCAATACATCATTCCAGGCAGCCATTCCCAGTGATTGCAAGTAGAGCTCAGAATGAAACTTCCTTGCTATCTTTATTCTGGGGATCCTCTGTTAAAGCATAGTGGTTGGAGCTCAGATTCTAGAACTTGGCTGCCCAGGCTCAAATCCTGGCTCCACCAATTAATAACTCTATGTTAATGTAAATAATTACCTTAACCACTCTGCTTCCATCTCATCTGTAATTGGAGGACAGTAAGGCATCTATCTCAGAAAGTTCTGCAAGAATTAAATAAGTTAAAATGAATGTAATATTTAGGCTAGAACCTGGTACAGGGTAAGGCCCTTATGCCCTACCTATTATTACTGTTACTGCTATGATTATTAAAACCAGAGAGATAAGGATTTGATCATTTTTTCTTTGGGCAACACGGGGGTGGGGGGGCTGACGACATTGGGCACCTGAGCAAGAAGGAGAATAAAAGAAAATGGAACAGAATAAATCCCTTCTACAATTTTACTTAGTCTCAGTCCTACTTATAAGGATGATTAAAGGATAATAGAGGTATGAACTAGACCATCCCTCAAAGCCCTTTCTATCCCTCTAAATTCTATAACATTTTTGACAAGGAAAAGGGAAACTTCTACAAGAAGCCTTATCTAAAACATCCTAGATGTCCAACAACAAAGTATTTGGTTAGGTATAAACTCTGACCTATCTACACAGTGAAATACTGAATGTCTCCATAAAAATGCATGTTTCAGGATACTTGATAACTTAGGAAATATTTCATACTGTATTAAGTTAAATGATAACATCCTAAATCAAATATAAAATATGTTCAGATTTTATAAAATGTATACAAATATTAATACAGTATATTTGAAAAACATTCTACATGTACATGTGGTACCTATAAGTATATTATGTTTACCAGTGTACAATATATAAATTAAACTATATGTGAAATATGTACATATCCTATCCATGGAAAACGTGGGTAGATATATAACAAAATGTTCACACCACTGTGTTTGTATGATAGGATTATCGCCAATTCTTAATTTTCATATGTAGCTATATTTATCACATTTCCAGATAAGCATATATTATTTTTATTTAGATTTTTTTGTTTTAACTATACATTTACAAGTTGTTCAAAATGCCAAACATTTGCTGGTACTTTTTACTTGGCCATAACAGGGTGCTAATTCAAGAGATATATCCTATTAGTGAAGACAGACAAAATAAAAGAATCGAGGTGTTTAAACAAATATCATTCACATAATTCCACTCCACAAAAATCCCAAGTTAATTCTTTTCTATATAATACAGAGAAAATTTATTTTTCCTGAATAATTATGTCTAGCCTAGAATTTTCTTGTATCAGACCAAAGATAGGGTTTTTTTTTTTTTTAATCCCTTCAAAAGCCCACAGGTCAAGCACTCAAACGTCAAACAGTGCTTCCCAACTTTTGGTCTAAAGGACTATTTATAACATCAGGTGCCAGCATTTCTAAAGCTGGATATCCCACCACACTTGGCCCCAGTCCCCTAGAAAATAGAGCGTGATGGCAAGTTTACATGGTACCACTCTTGTTCACAGAACAACAGGAGTGAGGGCAGAGGGAGAGGGAGACAGTGAAGGAGAGAAAGCAAGCACAAGGTGGTGGCTGTGGCTTCACAAGAGGACCTAGTCCATTATTTGACTGCATGGACATCTCCAAGAAGGCCATTTGGAACCACTAAGTCTCAGAAGAGTTGATGGGCAGGAGGATTGAGAGAAGGATTATGTTCAGGCTTTCTTCTGTTTCCTGTTCGAGCGCACTGCACCTCATACTCTCAGTGTATGTTTCCCAGCCCTTTGGTGCAGCTGCTGGGGAAACCAAATCTCCTGTCCTATAGCATGTACTTCCTCTGAAACCAGAAATGACAGCAGGAGCCAGAACTTTGTGAGGCATTTGATCAGACAGGGATGCATGAGGAGCCCTCCTAGGAAGGTTGACCTAGCAGGTAGTGGCATGTGGCCAAGGCCTGAGGGGCAAGTGGGGCAAAGTGAGTTGGGGAGATGCATCAATGATTATGGTACACCCCACTAGGCCTGGTCCACCTGCCTCACGTCACAATTTCTTCATTTCTTACAGCCCTTATGAATGGACCTACCACTTCTAATATGAGGGTTTCGTGAAAACCGCTTTGAATTAAGTCAACTTTGCCTACCAGGTGTGACTTGGCAAGTCACCTTCCCTGAAATTTCTTACTAGAATCTTTATTGATCTTCAATCATTTTTTCTTTAAATTCCTCTTAAAATATTAAAAAGTGACATGTTGCCACTGAAATAATGTTGCAGTGAACTAATGCAAAGAAGAGGAAAATTAATAAGCTCACCTTCCTGCTTTAGTCTCTTTCTGTGTCATAACATTTTCAGCCTGGCCTGCAAGTATGTTTTGTGAAAGAAAGAGCTCCAGGGTGTGTGAGCCTTCCATTATTTTCTCCTAATTTCAGGAATCACACTACATAGTTACTCTACAATTTGGTTTCCTTACTTTACTACACAGTATATTAGAGACTCCCTCAAGGCAAATAGGAATAGCTCTGACTCAATCAAATACAGCCTTCAACTTAATTCTGAGACATTCTCTTTTGGTGACTGCCATTTTTCTTTTCTTTTTTTTTTTTTAATAAAATTATATTCTGTCCCATTAAAATTATCTTTAGGATCTCTTCCTAGGATAAAATACAGGCAATATAGCCCAGTGCTTAAGCTTGCAGCCTCTGCTATCAGAATGCTTGAGTGTAATTCCTAACTCCACACTTAGTAGCTGTGTGACTTAGGACAAGGTACTTAACCTCTTCGTGCTTCAGCATCCTTATCTATAAAAGGGATTATAGTACTTACTTTCTGGATGGTGTTAGAAGATTAAATGAAATAAAACAACAAAGGCACTTAAGACAGTGCCCAACACAGAAGAAACAGTAACTATTAACTGTTACTGTTGGAACATAAACAGAAACGCCTACATAAACAGAAACACACCCATTTAACAAAGAAACAAAAATGAGATGAACTCCACCTTGTGCTACAAGTGCTAAGGAGGAAAGAACAACAAAGACAAGGTCTCTGCTCCAGAAGAACGGTGAAGAAGATAAATTTAGGGACCAGTAAATTACAATATCACATGACAGATGGTCTTAAAACCGTAGAAACCAACAGCTATGGGGCTCAGCAATGGCAGTGAGTAACTGTGCCTCAGGAAAACTTCAGGTCTGAGGTGGATCTTAAATAATGAGTAATAGGAATTTGCAAGTCTGAGTGGTAGCATTAGAGTGGGTGTTCAAGTCAAGGGAGCAATATTTGCAAAAATGAAAATAAGACTCTCAGCGGCTGACAAACATGTTCCATGGGGAGATAGTAAGATATCACAGTTTTCTTCCCATTTTCCAAAATGTCATATCTCAGTGGTTCAAGCCAGAGCATTTGGTCATCCGCCAGGCACTTTGCAAAATGTTTTGGTTCTTGTGACTCATCACCATCATAGACTAATCAACTACTATGACTCATTTCAACCCTCTTGGAATTTTATCTCTGCAAAACCTATCTCTCTGCATGAAACATGCCTTTCAAGTGAAAGACTAAATACTCTTGTTAAGGACTACACTGGACAGTCGCTAAGGATCGTTGTCACACGTAACTAGATTTTGCACTCCAACATTGATTTCTGCACTGCCAGGGAATTTGTCAGGGAGCAAGAAACTGACATTGAGCCTGAGCAAACGTATGGATGTCCAAATGAGGCAAGGCGTTTCGTGTTGCTACTCTTTGATGGGGACCCAACAAAGTACTTTAAAGCAAAAACTGCACTGACACAATTTAAAAGCCAAGAGACTCACAAATAATTATTAACACTGACAGTTCTTTTCTGTCTCCATGATTTCATAGAGTCAGAAGGGATAGAGAATTTAAAGAAAACTTGTTCCTCTCAACTATCTCTTTTGTTTGATCATTTAAAATCAGACTTTGCTCAGTTTTTAGAATGTATGGAGCACATCATTATTAAGTAGTTGCCTTATAAGAAAATACCAAGGAGTGAGAAGATATTTTTTTAAACATATATGTTGTCTTAGCTTCCCTAAAATTCAAGGTTCAGAAAGCATTCAAAGCAAAAGGAGCTTATTTCACTGTTTTAATGATAGCATAAAAATTGGAAATAATCTTATAGGGAACATAGTAATACAATGTGGAATAATCAGTTACCAGGAAATACTGTGAAGCAGTTGAAGCAATTGAACTAGATTTATGTATATTAAACAATTGATTTTGTGCTCGCTTCGGCAGCACATATACTAAACAATTGATTTTGAGGAAAATATACAAGATGGAGAATATGTACATATGATGCTATTTTTTAAATGCATAAAATATTTCTACATATTTATATTTAAAATATCAATTGGAAGCATATAAACAAGTCCAATATAGTGGTTGCTCTGAGAAAGGATGAAGGGAATGGGAGATGATGTCAGCGGTGTGGGGTGGGGGGAAGTGAGGAAGATTAAGGTAGACTTAGCCTTACTTTAAGGTTCAAAAAAGACAAAGCAAAATGTTGGTAGTTATGACTTTTCTGTTCTTTTTTTCATTTTTAAATAAAAACATGATTCTTTTTTTCCTGTTAAACAACTTAGTTTGTATCTTCCCATTGTCTTTGCTGTCAGAGACATATACTGGTCCTACCATTTGAACTTCAGACATAGACACTCTAATTACAACATTTTTATGTTTTTATTTTCATTCTAGTTGGTTAACATACAGTGTTATATTAGTTTCAGGTGTACAATATAGTGATTCAACACTTCTATACATCACCCGGTGCTCATCACAGCAAGTGCACTCCTTAATCCCCATCTTTTAACCCATCACCCTACCCACCTCTCTTCTGGTAACCAACAATTTGTTCTCTATAGTTAAGAGTCTATTTCTTGGTTTGCCTCTCTCTCTTTTTCCCCTTTGCTCATTTGTTTTGTTTCTTAAATTCCACATATGAGTGAAATTATATGGTATTTGTCTTTCTCTGACTGACTTATTTTGCTTAGCATAATACCCTCTAGTTCCATCCATGTCATTGCAAATGGCAAGATTTCATTCTTTTTTATGGCTGAGTAATGCTCCGTTGTATATAGATACCACATCTTCTTTATCCATTCAGCAGTCAATGGACACTTAGGCTGTTTCCATAGCTTGGAGCTCATTGATAATACTGCTATAAATATCAGGGTTCATGGATGCCTTTGAATTAGTGTTTTTGTATTCTTTGAATAAAAACCTAGTAGTGCAATTACTGGATCATAAGGTTACAACTTTTTAAATCAGAGTTCAGTCAGTAAAACAGAATCTATTCTATGTATTTCAAGCAAAAAGGATTAGTATGTAGAATCAGATGTTTTCAAAACGACTGAAAAAGCTAGGAGCAAAAATTACGGGGAGTGAGGGACCACAAGCTTTTAGTATTTAGCTAGAGTTTTGGTCCAGAGAATCAGGAAGCTCATATTGCTGCCCAGAAATAGCAGGAAACCACTGTTGAAAGTCAGAGCTGCCTGCAGCCCTGAGGAGGGTAACTGGCAGGGAAGTGTATTAACTATAAAAACCCATGTTTTTAGAACTGCTGAAGTTCACACACCTGCCATTGATGCCTGGAGAACCCTCCTTTACCTTCTAAATCTCACAAGAATGCGTCTCGCTATCATTACTTAAATTGAGTCCAAAACTCTGCTGGAAATGGAGTCTGGGAGATGAAAAATCAGTCTTTCAGCTCCAGGTCCCGGGTCTGGCATAAAAAGGGATGGAAATAAGATGAAGTGCTAAGACAAAATCTGGAACACTTTTATTTTATAAAGGCCAGACATGCAGTTCTTTTACTTCAGTCATCATTTTTTCTTGGCCAGATTAAAAAAAAAAAAAAAAAAAAAAACAGCTAAATAAGTGCTTCACTGCCCCATTCATCACATGGGACTGAATCAGCAAGGAGCTGCCCAGGGACCCCCAGGAACAGAAACTGTCTTCTTACCAAGGGGCATGGACCACCTCTTCTCTCTATGAGGCAAAGCTGGTTGTTAGCAAAGAAAGCTTCCCTCTCTCTTAGATAAGCATTTCCCCTATCTCTCTAAGTTGCCAAATAAAATGTTATGGTGTCTGTTGACCTAATGCTGAAGGGCACAAAAAAGCAGGGTGGCACCAGGCTCTGGCAGAAAAGACACTAAATCCATAGTCCAGAGACCTATAGTCTGTCTCCAGCCTTATTACTCACTAGTTAAGTGACACATCAGGAAAAATACTTAGTCTTCCTAGAAAGAGGGGGTATATCATTACTCAGTGCTTCCCAGCGCTCAAATCTAGCTCTCAAGTGATACTGTTAGAGCAATGCAGTAACTCTAAATGTCACTCTTACAAGCCATCATTCTCACCTGAGATAACTAATGCAGATTCTAGCACCAGATTTTTCTTGTGGAGAATGAATAAATTTTAGTTCCCTCTTGGCACTTATAAACTGAATATATCAGATGTGCCTTCCTCCACCCAGAGCCTTTCATACTATACTGAGATGGACATGTAAACAAAGTTTCCCATTTTCTGAAACTTCAGATCCTAACTGCTTTCACTCTTTTACGGTTCAACGAGTAGTAGGAAACAGTTTTTATTTTTTTAAGTTTATTTTTTATTTTATTTCTGAATACTACAAGGTACTATTCCCTGTTTTTTGAACTTTGCATAAATGAAATCACAGAGTATGTTTTCTTTTGGGTCTGTCTCCTTTCAAATAATAAATTACATTATTTTCACTTGGAATCAAGGATTTTAGCATAAGAAATGCAATTATAAAATAAAGGAAGCTGAGTAAAAACCATGTAATGCTAAATTCAAATTGGAAACATCAGTATAAACTCATGATGTATTTTTTTCTTTTGAGAGTATACATCTCCTAGCTATACCCACTGAAAAGACCTAAAAATAATGATCAACATAGGCAATGTATCATCCTAGAGCCCAGATCTCTAAGTACTATTTCCTACTAAAAGGAACCAGGAATCTCTGAAAAATGGCTTATTCCAGAGGCTGGAATCAAAGCAAAGAAACTATCAACATCAGATTCAAGTCAAAAAGACACAGCCAATTGAAGAGTCTCCCATGGGTCAATAAAGAGGAAATTTGAGGATCAAAATTAATTTTCATAATAACAATAGATGGAAACATATAAAATTATGTGAAAAATCATGAATTTTAATACTAAAAAAAATTTAACCTTATTGGTCACATTGAAGGGTTGCTAGAGGGTCAATTTATTATGCTGGAAACTAAAACAATAAAGAGAAAGAATCAGGCATTCCTGTATAAACTGTGTTTCATCAAAACCAATGGTTGAATAAGGTTCAACCATTAAATGCATAAAAAGCATAAATGCAAAAAAGTGACTCAATTAGAATATCACTATTTTCTAAGCCCTGATAGAAAATGAATGTAAGCAATAATCATCAATGATCACTAAAATGATTAGGTAAAATGCTGATGGTGAACTTTATAGTAGATAATTGAGTTGACAATATCTTAACACATTGATCAGTCTTAGCGTCAGAAAAAGAAAGATATGTAGATATTATGTGCCTACATACTCAACACTGCCTATGAAATATTAACATCTTCCTCCCATCAATCTTCTCAAGCTTCTAGATCTAAATAAAAGACTACAAGAAATCCAAATAACAGGAATATTGAGTCATAGGAAATACAGAGAAAGTAAGATATTAAGTATTAGCAAAATCAGAATATGGAAAATTCTGTAGAACAACTAAACCTTTTTTTTTTCCAAAAAATAAATGGCAACAGAAAAATGAGAGCAGAGGGGTGCCTGGGTGACCCAGTCGGTTAACCCTCTGCCTTCAGCTCAGCTCATGATCCCAGGGGCCTGGGATTGAGCATAGGGCTCCCTGCCCACTGAGGAGTCTGCTTCTCCCTCTGCCCCTCCCCCTGCTCATGCTCCTTTCCCTCTTCCTCTCAAATAAATAAATAAAATCTTTTTTTAAAAAGTGAGAGCAGAAAACCTATAGATCAAATGAAACTTAAGAGTTATATCAGCCAAATTCAATGGGTGAGACTTATCTATATTGTGACTCAGACAAGGCAGCAATAAAATAAAACATTTATTGGATAATAGAAGAAAATGTGAACTCTGACTAAATATTTGATGATATTTAGGAATTATTAATTTTAGGGGGATGAGAATGGTTTTATGGGTTGTTTTAGTTTGTTATTATAATTTTTGTGCTATTTTGGATTTTAAAAATTCTTAGATGGGTAGAAGAATGAGGTGCTGACCTAAATAACATCAGAAATGAGTGGAGTCTATAAGACTAGAAACAAAAGAAATTGCACATAGAACTATATTTTAATTGATAAAGTTATTTCCCATGGAGTCTGGCTTAACAATTTGGAAACCACTATATGCATATACTGGAATTAAATTATTGTGTAAATGGGTGGCAGATGGTGGGAGCCAGGATTCCGTTGGAGGAGAGGTTGCAAAGGGGAAAAGACTAGAATGATCTATGTGGTAATGAATTTGAGTTTGAGATATCAGTATGAATTCATTTTAGCTTAATATACAAATGGTTATATATGGAAATACTTATAGATATACACATACATTTCCTTGTTCTGTCAGCTGAGAGAACCTTGAAGCAATGACACCCCAGACGTGACAAACACAAATAGAGCCTAGATCTTAGTTTCTAGTATGTTCTCCAATAATAAATAAATAAATAAAACCAGAAATGACTGATTCTAGGACTGGGGTAGGAAATATATCAGACAGGCTTAAATCATGGTAAGGAAGTTCTTAAACAAACAAAAAGCCCCAAAATGATGACAGTATGTCAAAGGGACACAAATATCAACTGAAAGAACTCCCAATGGCTAAAGCTGCAACAATTTGAGCAACAGAATAAATAAGTTAGTATTGGATTGTAACTCAATATACAAATATCCATGATTACATACTGATATAAATAAATGATTGAATAAATAAATGGGAGAGAATAGACAAATCTCCTCACAGAAGAATTTCAAATAATTTATGTAGATATTTCCCTTCAAGAAGGTGGAGCATAATTCTCACCTCATTAAATGGGGGCTGCACATGACATACTCCTTTCAAAGAGAATGGATAATGGGGGGAAAGAGTAACTTCACAGTGAAGAAACCTGACAACACTACCTTGGCCAGGTGATCAAGTTTAACAATGGTGATAAGTCATGTTGAGAGTACATGTTGATATGATATAAGAATGACATTTTACCTCTGTAGCTCCTGATGAAGTAATTGGAAGTACCAATTAAGAAATATTCTACAAAACATCTGACCAGTATTCTTCAAAACTGTCAAGACCATCAAAAAACAGGGAGTGTTTGAGAAAGTGTCACAGTAGAGAAGAGTGTAAGGAGACACGGTAACTAAATTTAATATTCTGGGTAGGATCCTAGAACAGAAAATAGGCATAAGGCAAAAACTAGGGAAATCTGAATAAACCATGTTAGTTAATAAAAATGTATCAGTATTTGTTCAGTAATTGTGGCAAATATACCCTACTAATGTAAAATGTTACCAATACAGGAAACTGGGTATAGAGTATACAGAAACTCTGCACTACCTTTGCAGATTTTGTGTAAACCTAAAATGCTTCCAAAATAAAATATTTATTAAGAAAAAAAGCAAGGTGCGAGAAAAAAGTCCTTAGAAAGCCATCCTGAAATAAGATATCCAGGATTTGCCTTAAAATAATCCAGCTTAGGGGAGGATACGAAGTGGGAAGTGGGAAGAGGTATAGATAAAACTGGTCAAGAGTTAATAATTGATTAAACTGAGATTATGAGTATGTGAGGGGTCACTATATTTTTCTGAGGTAAACATTGTGTTTTTTGTATTCCCTATAAGAGGAACAACTATTCAGCATTTATTCACATAATATTGGGACAGAAATGAAGTGTTATTTTTGGTCAAGAGTAGTCACATGTTTCTCAGTAAACATGTGGTATTCAGGATCAGGAGCATACCCTCCCTGCTCTGGGACATAGTGACTACCTGGTACATTTGAGTCTAACACACTAAACTTTCCCACTTAACAGATCATGGTCGTGATGCTTTCAAACCACACAGAGGACTCCTATCTCAAAAAAATAGGGACATTCATTTCCTCTGGAATTTGGTAGATATTCCAGAAGATCCAGTAGAGGCCAATTTGATTTTTAGTTCATAAGTAATTTTATATTGTAAGTCTTAATCAAATTAACACACTCTAAAGCATTTCCTGTAACAAATGTATTTTATAGGTTTTACTTTAACCTTTATTGTTAAATCCACAGGAAAATATGATAAGGCAAGATAGTGATATTCCATAAGTCTACCTTATGGAGAAAATACTTCTGTTTTTATGACCTCTGTCTAGACAGCTATAAGTTTCTCGGTTGCTGAACTTCCTTATCCTCTTGATATAAAATACTTCTAAAGTAGCATTTTTATATGCTGCAAAATGACTCATTATTGGTGTGGGTAGAGCAACTTGCTTCATAATTCAGGTAAGAATATATTCTAAATAAAACAATATATTTTATTATTCTAACTCTGTTTATTCCCTCATATTTACCATTTTCCTTTTTAAAAAGGCATGACTTAAAGTAGATGTATTCCAAATATTCCTCTATAGGGGATAATAAAATTAATAAAATTTAACACTGTAGTCTTCTGTCAAATGCTTTGGTGAAGTGTTATAAAATAATGCATAAATGACCTTTTAGGATGACATAACCAGCAGAATCTGAGAGGCAGACTAATGTAGGGCTATTTTGTGCAAAACGTACTTCACGTAAGTCTAGTTCTGTGGAGTGTTAATAGATATGATTTGCTGAGGTGGGAAAAAGTGCTGAGGTCAAATAAGTTTCGAAAACATCGTATTAAACAAGTTCTTTACTATAGGACTTTTAACATGCTGTTGGATATCATGAATCTTAAAGAGAAGGGGATAGCCTACAGCATTTCTTAGATTGATTTGACCACAGAACATTTTTTTTTTCCGAGTCACCTTACAGTACTGCAATAATAATGGGAAGAGAAGAGGGGCAGGCCGGGGAAAGGAGCTGGGCACATGTTCTGTTGGCATGGAAAGTTTAACCTGCACTGAAATTCTGACTCTGTTACACATAAATTGGATAATGTTAGGCAAGTGGTCTGCTCTAAGCTTCATCTTAATCTTTAAAATAAAGATAAAATATCTCATTTGCCTGGTTTTCATAGGGATTACAAATAATTTAGATGAGTTTTATTTTAGGTTGTAATGTAAAAGCCTGTAGCAGATGATAATTGTCACTATAACAAGTAGGGGAAATTGAAAAACTAAACAAACAAACAAAAAAAACCCCACAAAACTTTAGAAGTCTAAAGGAATTAAATTCCAGATAGGGAAGAGTCATTTCCTCCCTGGTAGCATTTGCTGAGCTTGGAATAGGTAGATGATTGAGTTTGCCATGAGAAGAGGAACACTTTTTCTGAGGGAAAAGTGAATCTAACAGAGTCTAAAATAGCCACATGAGCATGAGTGATATCTTAGAGTCTAGAGGACCCCCCCAAAAGAATAAGCAGTTCTCCCCACCAATCAGTCTTTACCTAAGCTTTTGATAAATGATGGGCAGTTTGTGAAGCTGGGGCACTACGCTGAAAAGGTAAAGAGAGATCTCCGTAGTCCCAACATGATTAAATCCCAAAGAGAGAGGGAGCAGCTGTATTAAACACAGAACAGATCTCATTCTTAATACATTTGAAATCAGATGGGAACTACAGCAAGCTAAAACTGTAACTCATGCCTATCCCAACTCAATTCCTGACAGAACTGAAGTGAATAGCCCCTCAACCTTGCTGCCTGATATAGGAAAAAGTGTGCCCTACCTGGAGAGAAATCTCTCTCTGTCGGTATCTAAGATCTCTTTATACAATGTCCAGTATAAAATTTTAAAAAATTAAAAATAAAAAAAGACATGCAGAGGAACAGGAAAATGTGACTTGCAATCAAGAAAATAATAGAAGCAAATGTATAGATGTCTCAAAAGGTTGGAATTAACTGACATCAAAATATTATAAATATTTTTATCCATTTTATAATATTTTTATAAATATTGGATAAATGGATAAAATGGATAAAAATGGAATAAAATGGATAAAAATGGATAAAAATATGAAGAATTTAAGCAGAGAAATGGAATCTCTACAAAGTATCAAATGAACTTGCTAGAACTATACAGTATAGGAAATTATAATTTTATGGAATGAGTCAGTGAATCCCAAGACAGCTCAAAATAAATTATTCAAACTGAAGCATGGGTAGGAAAAGGAATTTTTAAAAAAGAAAAAGATACTGTCAAATGGTCTAACATATGTGTGATTAGAGTCCTGGAAGGAGAAGAGAAAAAGAATAGGGAAAGCAAATATTTGAAAAGATACTGTCTATGAGTTACCCAAAGCTGATGAAAGACCACCACAAATTCAAAAAGCTCAGTGAATCCCAAATAGGATAAATACAAAGAAAAACTCCTAAGAACAGTAGCTTAAGACTAAAGATAGAAGAAATTTTTAAAGTAGCCAGAGAAAAATGACACATCTTCAAGGGAACAATTATATGATTGGTGAAAGCCAAAAGACAATTAAATGACACCTTTTAAGTGCTGGAAAAACATGAAAGAAAACTGCCAACTCAGAATTCTTTACCCAGTAAAAATATCTTTCAGAAGTGAAGGTGAAATAAAGACACTTTCAAACAAACCAAAACTGAGGGAATTTTTCACCAGCATAGCTACAATATAAAAAATGCTAAAAGAAGTTCTTCAGCATGAAAGGAAATTATCCCAAAAGGAAATGTGGAATTGTTTTTAAAAAGAACAAAGAGGTCCAGATATGGATAAGTGTAAAGGGCTAATTCTTTTAAAGCTTTTTAGACTAGTGACTATTTAAAGCAACAAAATGATAAAAACAATAGCATGTAGTAAAGTTTATAATATAGGTAGAAGTAAAATACAAGGTAAAGAGAGCAAAAAAAAAAAAAGGCCATTATAAACTTTTAGAGATTTTTTTACATTGTTCATTAAATGGTAAAATAGTCCTCAAAGACTGTAGTAAGTTAAGGATGCATATTCAATGATTTCCAAAGTATAGTCCCCAGACCAGTTATATCCGCATCACTTAGAAACTTGTTAGAAGTGCAGTCTTGATTTTTATCCCAGATCTACAAATCAGAAACTCTCAGTGTTGAGCCCAGCAATCAGTGTTTCAAAAAGGCTTCCAGATTATTTTAATGAAACTAAAGCTTGAGCACCTCTGTGCCAGACTTGGAAAGAGAGCTGATAGGAAAATCTTCCCAATGGTAGAGCTGTGAGCAGTATAACTGGTCATGCACTTGGGTGGAAGGAGAAGTGACCCAAGATGAGAGTATGTATAAATTCTTGGCCAATGGCCAATAACTTGATTATCTGTTTAGAAAACTGAAAGGAAAAGAACTGGAAGATCAGAGACAAGGAGGTCTGTGAATAGACACACAAAGATGACAGCATGAACTGTGAAACTTGTGTAATACATGTGGATACTGACTAGAAAGCATCTACCATGGAAAAAGCCCTTAACAAAGCCAAGGAAACAAATGACCAGCAACTCGGCCTTATAGCCAGTCTTGTCATCAGTCACCCAGAGAAGTTATGATGGACACATGAACAGAGTGGACATGGTAGGAGAAACAGAATCTATGTATGAGCCCAAGAGCATAGACCCTGCTTACCAATGCCAAATAACTACTGCTGACTTTGAATATCTAACTTGTCAGCAACAAACACTGAACTCCCAGTATGGCATCATTCCTTGGAGAAATCAACCTGCCGCTTAGTAGCAAGTTGGCTACATGGATCCTCTCTATCTTGAAAAGGCCAGCCATTCACCTTCACAGGGATAGATACATAATTTCATGTATATGTTTGCCTTTCCTGTCTGCAGAGCCTCCATCAGCACCACTATCAAGGGCTTGTGGAGCGCCTCAACCATAGGCCTGAAAATCCACGTAACAAGGCATCCAACTGGGATACCTACTTCACCATGAAGGCGATGAGGAGGGGAGCCCATGACTGTGGGAACCACGGATCATTTCACATATTGTATTATCTAGATGTAGTTGGCTTCATAGACTGCTGGAATGGCCTACTCTTAGGTAACAAATATCTTTTGTCATTTTTACTCATTCAAATGGTGTATTTTCCCATGAGAATGCAAGAAGCAGAGAGTACTGACATGCAGAGAGAAAGAATGAAGTAATGACAGAGAGAGAAGCAGACACAAGAGACTTGAGTGTGTCCTGACAAATCTCTAGTTTCCAGATCTCATGTTAGCCACAGCCCACGAGCCATCTCTGTTTCCTGACAATAAATTCCCCCACACCCTCCTGCTTTTTCTGCATAAGCATGCCTGATTTGATTTCTATTACTTGCAAGTAAAGGATATTGTCTAATACAATAAATTCCAAAGAGGCAAATTTTCTCTTCACATGAAGAACATCTAATAAATAATATAGCTATCCCCAAATGGAAAGAACTTCTCTTATCATTTTTAGATGTAGACAGCCCATCAGTATAGAAAAGAGACTTTATCTGTTATAACAAATAGGCCCCTTCCCACTCCAAGATCCTCTGACAAATATCAGAAAAATATGATTTGGAAAATAGAACTGTTTTATGATTTAGGAAATAAAAAATAATGAGTCCCCAAGTGCTCAATAACACTCCAAAAGAGGATGTGCAAGAATGTATGATATTATGGTGGGGGGGAGGCATGTTCTAGATTTAGAATTTGTTAGAAATCCAGAACAAAACTTTGCGATTATTTATCTTTTATTAAATTAATGCACCCCAAAAAAGTCTAGAAGTTAAGTATCTGGGGTGTGAAATATAAGAACAAAATAGCAAAAAGGTAGCCTTTGAATGTACATTATTTTTTACTGGCTGAAATGAAAATTGAAAAAGATCTCAGAATAAATTTAGGTAAGGTTCTCTTTGTTTTGCTTTCCCTTCATATCACTGCCAACAATGCCCTCTAGTGGTGAATTAAGTAGGAACTGAAGAATGGAAAAGATGAAACCTAATTAAGCAGGCCTGTTAAACTCATTGGTAAGATTTTCATGAAAATATGAACTTTTACACTTCCAGTTGGTAACTGAATGTTATATTTGGCAAGAAAATGAATCCTTACAAAGTATCGCAACATATACCTTAAAGCACAAGCATTTCAGAGCCAATTTTCCCCTGTGGTTTTCCTGAACATATGCCAAGCAGCACATGAGAATAGCCATCTGTAATGTCTTACGGGGGCACTTCTGGGTCACAACTTCCACTGCGTACCTTAAAAGAAAGTAAAATGTACTTTCATTGAGGATGAAATCAATCTCCCAAATACTTCTGCTTTTAAACCCAATTACCTTCAAGAATTATAGCTTCAGATAACAATAATGACTCTTTACCACTTTCAGGATTGTATCTGAATTTTGAACTCATCAACCAGACAAAGTTCCCTTGCTTGAAAAATCTTCAAACTACAGCTCTGAACCACTGGGGTAAGCCAGTCAAAACAACAGTTACAGTTACAGGAATGAAATTTCTCCAACCTGGCTCAGCAAAGAGCTTCCCAAAGGAACTTCCACTGAAGGAAAAGAAAGAAGGCAATGTACACTGCTCACTCCTCTCTAATTCGAACCAGCCAATTGCTGGCTCCAGTCTCTGGCTCAAGACTCCTTTTTCTCTGCATATTGTTCTTTTCTCTCCCCACCAAGCCTCCTTCCCTCAGACTTTCTACCCATCCTACATTCCCTTCAGCAACTGATTCTGTGTGTGATTTTGAGAGACACTTAGACCCTTTTGTGATAACTATATTTGCATGAGAATATTTGCTCTGAGTGACTTTGACTAAGGCATTACCTACTACTCTGTTCTGGGATTTCATCTATTTAAATAGAAAACAACACATCCACAGATAGCTATGTCGTGAGTAGACAAGGGCCATTAATATTAATATTAATTCCCTTAGAGAGACTGAGATGACCACATTCTGTGAATACTAAACATTTCCTGTTTTTGCATTGCTAACATGGAATCCAAATACGAAATAACATGTCGGACTTTGAGGACTACCTAAGGACTTTGAAAAGGAAATGGTAGCGAGTTTATTGGGGAAGACAAACAGATCTCTGAGAACCACTAACCTGGGAGTGAGTTTCCCTTTTCTTTAAATCTACTTTCTCCCAGCCTGGACTCAAGGGCAACCTGAAATCCAGAAGCGTATAACAGGTGCCTACAGAAAGTGCTCCAAGAGAAGCCTTCTCTTTCTTGTCTGAGGAGCAGGAAATGGCCTATTATGGATCAGAAAAATTGGGGGAAATCCTCTGGGGTTTTTTTCCCCCTCTCTTGTCCTAGCCCCTGGCACAGAAGTAACAATACCTGAGCAAATGCCTAAAACTCAGAAGGAAAGGAACCCTTCTCCCTGGCCAGAGGAACCATAGATCCTAAAGTGTGAGAGAAATCCCTGGTGCCCTTTTCTCTCTGACCTCTCGCTACTTGGTCCCAGTACAAGACACAGTTGCAGAAAGTGCATAACCAGGGAAACTAAAGTTGTAGCTGTCAGTCAAAAGACCAGGAAGGTGGTGCCTAGGAGCAGGAAAGATTCTCATGAAGAGAAGGAAGTTCAAGAAAGTGATCATAAAACTATGTATGAACTCCTGTGTCCATCTCTGAGCTGCACATGCATGGATCTGACCCTAAACAGCATACAGGAGGCACTGAGAACTGATTTACAGGGTGGACCACTACCTGAGTCTCACGCTGTTCTCTGGGTGTTAATATGCATGGGACAGACCCAAGTAGCAGAGCAAAAGCTTTGGAAACTGAACTGACTTTGGAATCACAGCCAACAGAAGGCAGAATAGGGAATTTGCAACTAAACCTAAGCTGCTTGATTGCCTGTTAAATGAATAAACGAACATTCTCCATAGGATTTAAACAAGACCGAGAGTCCTACAGCATAATATTCAAAATGTCCAGGATCAAATCCAAAATTACTCAACATATAAAGAACCAGAAAAATCTTGACATTTCTCGAGAAAAGACAGCCAATCAATAGCCATAAATACAGATGTTGAAATTAGACTCTTAAATAGCTGTTAAAATCATTTACTTATTAGCAAAATCAGCTTGTATTATCCTCTTACTGTTTACCATACTTCTCCTTCAAATCACTACTCAAAGCTCCAACATTCAATGATCTATTAATTGATATACATGTTCTTGCTAATTTAACTTAAAATCTTTTATTACTTACTGGGACACCTGGGTGGCTCAGTCAGTTAAACAGCCAACTCTTGATTTCAGCTTAAGTCATGATCTCAGGGTCGTGAAACCGAGCCCCATGTCGGGCTCCATGATCAGCATGGAGTCTGCTTGTCCCTCTCCCTGACCCTCCCCCAGCTCACATGTGTGCATTCTCTCTCTCTATCTCAAATAAATAAAAAAATTTTTATCACTTACTAATTATCTTTTCATGTCTCCTCACCTTTCTTTTTCTATGTATGTTATCTAAATATACGTTCTTATTTGATTTTGCCTAAACAATTGAAATAGCCTCAGCTCTTTCCTTACCTCATCTTTCCACACTTCTATTCATCCTACACACAGTGGCTTCCTGAAGCACAGATTAGATCATACTTACTGACTGTCTATGAACCGGAGTTTATGCTAACCATGGGAGACAGATGTTATGGGAGTTCAGTACCTACCTTCATAAATTCAGGTCCAGAGGAAAAGACAACATGAAAACATATGATTATAATACACTGAAAAACTCCTACCACAGTTTTCTTATCTATAAAATAGAAACAATAATTGTACATACTTCCCAGAGTATGGCGAGGATTAAATGAATTATAGGTATAGCATGTAGTCTAGCATGTAGTCTAGAAGACAGTAATCATACAATAAACACTAGTCATTAATATAATTAACTACTAAGTGCCAAGTACAGTGTTATAAGCTATGATTATTCTAATTTCAAGGGTAGTGAATTCAAGTGAATTAAATCAGTTTTTCAAGCCACCCAGTGAGTCAAGGAATCTTGAACAAAGCCAAAACTCTGAAGTCTGTTTACCCAGATCTCTCATAAGGGATTATGATTTTCCAAATAAAATAAACTATGTCCTTTTAATTTTATCATCCATTTCCAACATGCTTTTGAAGATGTTTCCAAGATGAATTTCAGCAGAAGATGATTCCCATTTTCTTCTCAATCATGCATTTTATACAGAGGAGCACAATGACATAATCTCCCCATTCTATTTTACTATACTATGCCTTATAATTCTTGCCAACACTCACAACTCAGACGCTTTTTACTCTTCCAATAGTCATACATATTTATTGGCATAAAATGAAATCTCTTCTTCAACAAAATGAATTAGGAATATTATATATAAAAAATAATAGCTATAATGAAAGGGCAGACAGGAAAATAAGACCCAAAACTTCTAACACCCTGAGGATTTGAAAAATAAAATGACATTATGCTTTGCTTTTCTGAATCCCAAACATAATCTCTGGAGTGTCCCAAAGAAAGCCTGGAGGATATGGATGAGAATCAAAAACTATCATCCATTTCTAAACATGCCCAGAAAAATATGTTCTCTCCAAGCTGCCAAGATAAATGCAAAACAGAGGTTTTATTTTTTTTTATCTCACATTATGGCTTTTCAGACGTGTCCCAGAATAATTTTAAAAATAGACAGGCTGCCCTTATAAACAGGAATGCATAAGATTCTTGCAGTGCAGGAGGGGGTGAAAACAACAGAATGCAAAGACCTTGATCCTGAGATGAGCACCACACATAACCGGCTGTGGGATTCTGCACAACATACTGAATCATTTTGGAATGATTCAAAGCTATGGATTTAATGGATTCAAAGCTATGAATTTAATCGATTCAAAGCTATTAAAGTTAGGGGTAATGACATCTCTTCTTGCCTATCTCAGTCCGTTGTTACTAAGAATAATAACTAGCATTTGTGCAACAACCTAACAACTACCTTTTGCCTTACAAATACTACTTTATTTAGTTACTCCAACAACCCTGTGAACTGGCTATTACTACAACTACTACTACTACTGTCATTACATTCTTTTGACATATGAGGAAGCTGAAGTTCAAATAATATTTAACCAAGCTGCCTAAGGTCAGAGTGAGTGGTAAAGTGGGAATCAACCCACCTCTCCTAACTCTGTACCTTTGCTTGACCCACTGGATTATAGTTCTGTGAATGCAAGGACTTCTTATTATTATCATGTCCTCAGGGCTGAGCATCATCCCAGGTTCATATTACGCACTCAGTAAATATCTGATGAACTCAGGGGAACCAACATACCACTGTGGGAGGTTTAGTTCACCAAAGGTCAGCCAGATAGACATTAACTACTATAGGATATGAGGGAAGGTTTTAGATAAAAAAAATATTTCTATTAGTTAAATTTAAATTAAAATATCATACCTAAGGGATATATATCCTCTTCATGGCTTTTAGGCCTTCTGTTTGAAGGCACATTTGATTGGTTGTGAGGAACAAAAAAACCACTCAATGGAGAAAAGCAGATAAGTCTTCCTTACAGAAGAATTTAAGATAATATCTGTAGATAATCTCCCATCCAGGCGGTGGAACTTAAATCCTCACAACCTTGAAGGTGGGTATGATAGTTAATTTTATATGTCACCTTGACTGAGTCACAAAGTGACCAGATATTTGGCCAAAGATTATTCTTAGTGTTTGTATGATGGTGTTTTTGGATGAGATCAACATTTAAATCAGTAGACTGAGTAGAGCAGATTGCTCTCCCTGATGTAGGTGCGCCTCATCCAAACAATTAAAGGCTTGAATAGAACAAAAGAGCTGGCCATCCTTTGAGTAAGAGAAAAGACAGTCAACATCATTAGTCATTAGGGAAATGAAAATCAAAATCGCAATGAGATATCACTTCACATGCACTAGGATGGCTATAATAAAAAATGTAAATAACAAGAGTTGGAGAGGATGTGGATGAATTAAAACTCTCACATATCATTAGTGAGACTGTAAAATGGTGCAGCCACTGTGAAAAATAGTTTGGTGGTTCCCCAAAAAGCTAAATATAGAATTACCATAGGGCCCAGCAATTCCACTCCTAAGTATGTACCCAGAAGAACTGAAAACATATATTCAAACAAAAACTTGTACATGAATGTTCATAGAAGCATTATTTGTAATAGTCAAAAGGAAGATACAATCAAAATGCCATTAGCTGGTGAGGGGCAAACAAAATATTGTACAACTGATTAGTGGCTGGCAGCGGCTAGAGGAAAGGTGGCATGGAAAGTGGCTGCTAATAAGTATGGAATTCTTTTTGGAGTGGTGATATATTCTGGAATTAGATTATGTGGATGGTTGCGTAATTTTGTGAATATACTAAAAGCTATCAATTTGTATACTTCAAAAGAGTGAATTTTATGGTATGTAAATTATATTTCAATTTTCAAAAATCACAGGACCAAAGAAAGGTTCATAATAATGTTCTAAGAGCCAACATTATGAAGCAAGCAAGCAAGTAAGCAAGCAAGGCAATTAAAACCATAGTAAAAGGAAATAAATGAGGAAAAATTAAATGAATGAAATAGAAAATAAACAGTAGGTAAAGGCAATTAAGTTTAGACTACTAATTGGGAAAAGGTGGTTTATTGACAAGAAAAAATTTATGAACATCCTACTAGGTTGATCAAGGAAGAAACAGACAACACAGAAATTAGCTGTATCAGAAATAAAACAGGAAATTCACTACATATCCTACAGATGTTAAAAAGGTAATAAAGGAAAATTATATAAAACTTTTGGCAACAAACAACTTATATAAAATGGACAACTTCCTTGAAAAACTCATATTATCAAAACTGATTCAAAAAGAAACAAAAAAATGTGAGCAGGCATAACTCTATTAAAGGAATTAAATTTATAATTAACCTTCCCACAAAGAAAATGCCAGATCCAGATGGCTTCACTGATGAAGTAATCATATTAATCTTACCTAAGATCTTCTAGAAAATGGAGAAGTTGGGAGCACTTCCCAACTCATTTTTGAGGTCAGCATTACCCTGAAACCAAAACCAGAAATATTGAAAGAAATTACTAATATGTCTTATGAAGACAAATACAAAATTCTTTAGTAAGGTAATAGCAATCTAAATTCAGCAAATAGATCTGAAAAAGGCAATGACATCCCTCTCACCATTCCTATTTAACATTGTACTGAATATCCTAGCCCATATAATCAGGAAAGTAAAGGATACAAAAAGCATACAGATAGGAAAGGGTAAAGAAAACGAGTTTTGGGGGGATGGGGGTTTGTAAACAACATGGTCATCTCTTGTAGAAAATCTTAAGCAATCAACGAAAAAACTACTAGAACTAATAAGTGATTTTAGTAATGTCACAGAATATATATATATATCATCTGCTATATACTAGCAATAAACAATTTGAAACTTAAAAATTTTAAATATTTACAACAGTATTAAAAACATGAAATACTTGGGAATCAATAGAACAAAGATTGTGACACTGATATGAAAACTATAAAATATTTTTTTGAAAAATTAAAGAAGACCTAAACAAATTGAGAGACATATCATGTTCATGAATTGGGAGACACAATATTGTTGATGTGTCAAATCTCTCCAAATTGATTTGTGATTTTAATGCAATCCCAGTCAAAATCTTAGCTGATGTATATGGAAATGCAAAAGAACTAGATAGGCCAAGACAACTTTGAAAACAACAGCAAAGTTGGAGTGCTCATACTGCATGAATCTAAGACATACTATAAAGCTAGAATAATCAAGACAGTGTGGTGTGGCATAAGAAAGACATATAGACCATTGGGGTGCCTGGGTGGCTCAGTCAGTTAAGCATCTGACTCTTGGTTTCAGCTCAGCTTATGATCTCAGGATCGTAGGATTGAGCCACGCATCAAGACCCGTGTTGGGCTCCAAGCTTAGCACGGAGTCTGCTTAAAATTCTCTCCCTCTTCCCCTTCCCCACCCCCTCTCCCCGCTGTTCATGCTCTCTCTCTCTTAAAAAAAAAAAAAAGACATATAGATCAACAAAACAGAATACAAAGTCTAGAAATTGACCTCTACATATATAGTTAATTTTTAACTTAGTTTCCAAAGTAATTGTGTGTGGAAAGGATAAGCTCTATAACAAATGACATTGAAGCAATTAGATATCCACGTGGAACAAATACAAACCTCAATTCTTTATGCCATATGTAAAAATGAACTCAAAATGAATCATAGACCTACAGATAAAAATAAAGACTACATGAGTATAAGAAGAAAAGTGGGAGAATATCATTTGACTTTGGGTTAAACAAATGTTTTTTAAATGTGACACAAAAAAGCATGAAAAAGAGAATTTTAAAATTGGTAAATTGGACTTTAGCAAAATTAAAAACCTTGTTATTTAAGCTGCCTTTGACGCAGGTCATGATCTCTCAAGTTCCCCACTCAGTAGGGAGTCTGCTTCTCCCTCTCCCTTTCCCTCTGCCCCTCCCCCCACTAGTGCCCTCTCGGTCAAATAAATAAATAAAATCTTTCAAAGGAAAAAAAATTTAAAAAAATAAAAGATGTTAAGAAAGTAGCTAGGCAAACCACAAACTGGGAGAAATATTTGTAAAACATATACCTCATAAAAGACACATTCGGGATGTATAAAGAACTAGTATAAGTCAATAATAAAACAATCCAATTAGAAATATGGGCAATATCACTACCTACCTATTAAACCAACTAAAAAAAATTTAAAGGTGACAATACCAAAGGCTGACAAGGATGCAGGGAAACTGCATTTCTTATACATTGCTGCTGGGACTGTAAAATGGTACAGCCATTCTGGAAGTTTGGTAGGTTTTTGTGAAATTAAACATGTACTTACTATACAACTGAGAAATCGTACTCTAGGGCATTTATCCAAAAGAAAACCTGTGTTTACATAAAAACTTGGTCATGAATGTTCATAGCAGCTTTATAAGAAGCTAAACACTGGAACAGCCCAAATGTCTTTTCAATGAGTGAATGTTAAAACTGTGGTACCTCCTTCATACTAAGTGATACTACACAAGAATAAAAAAGAACCACCTACTGATAGGCACAACTTGAGTGAATCTCAGGTGAATTATGCTGAGTAAAAAAGCCCATCTCAAAGGGTTACATACTCTATGATTCTACTTATATAATATTCCCAAAATGATAACATTATGAAGGTAGAGAACAGACTCGTTGCTAGAAGACAGGGACAAAGGATGGGCCAGGGTGTAAATACAAACTGCATGAGGGAGTTCTTTTGTAGTGATAGAACAGTTCTGTACCTTGATTGTGGTGGTGATTACATGAATCTATGCATGGGATAAAATCACATAGAACTTCACACTCATGCGTATACACACACCCACATACCAAAAAAATAAAAATAAAAAATGCAGGTTTTTATGAAAAACCAAAACTGAATTAAGTCTGTTAATAGTAATATCAATGTGAATTTCCCGGTTTTGATCTGTGCTACAGGTATATAAGATGTCGCTGCTACAAAGCTGGGTGAGGGATACATCGGACTGATACTATTTTTGCAACATCCTATAAGCCTATAATTATTTCAAGATAAAAAGATGTTTTTTAACAATGAGAAAAGGTTCTGCACACTTCTCCAAAGAATATATATAAACAGCAAATAAGCACCTCACAAAATGTTCAACATCATTAGTTATCGGGAAAATGCAAATTTAACCACAATGAGATAACCACCATAAATGCACCGGGATAGCTAAAATTAGAAAGATAACAATACCAAGTATTGACAAGAATGTGGAAGTAACTTGATCTCTCATACACTGGGGAAGTATAACCATTTGGAAAACAGTTTGTCAATTTCTTATAAAGGTAGAAAAACAAAGGTAAGAACCATATGACCCAAATATCTAACTCATAGGTATTTACTCAAGAAAAATAAAATCTCTTTGACCTCGGCTGCAGCAATTTCTTACTAGACACATCTCCGGAGGCAAGGGAAACAAAAGCAAAAATAAACTATCGGGACCTCATCAAGATAAAAAGCCTCTGCACAGTGAAGGAAACAATCAACAAAGCTAAAAGGTAACCAATGGAATGGGAGAAGATATTTGCAAATGACATATCGGATTAGGGGTTAGTATCCAAAATCTATAAAGAATTTATCAAACCCAACACCCAAAAAATAATAATCCAGTTAAGAAATGGGCAGAAGACATGAACAGGCATTTCTCCAAAGAAGACATACAAACGGCTAACAGACACATGAAAAAATGCTCCACATCATTCATCATCAGGGAAACACAAATCAAAACCATAATGAGATACCACTCACACCTGTCAGAATAGCTAAAATTAACATCCCAGGAAACAACAGATGTTGTCAAGAATGTGGAGAAAGGGGAACCCTTTTGCACTGTTGGTGGGAATGTAAACTGGTACAGCCACTCTGGAAAACAGTATGGAGTTTCCTTAAAAAGTTAAAAATAAAACTACCCTATGACCCAGCAATTGCACTACTAGGTATTTATCCAGAGGATACAAAAATGCTGATTTGAAGAGGCACATGCACGCCAATGTTTATAGCAACACTATCGATAATAGCTAAATTATGGAAAGAGCCCAAATGTCCATCGACTGATGAATGATGAATGGATAAAGAAGATGTGGTATATATGTGTGTGTGTGTGTGTATACACACACTATATATATATATATATATATACACACACACACATATGCATATATATGTATATATATAATGAACATTACTCAGCCATCAAAAAGAATGAAATCTTGCCATTTGCAACGACATGGATGGAACTAGAGTGTATTATGCTAAGTGAAATAAGTCAGTCAGAGAAAGATAAATGCCATTTGATTTCACTCATATGTGGAATTTAAAAAACAAAACAGATGAACATAGGGGAAAGGAAGGAAAAATAAAATAAGATAAAAACAGAGAGGGAGGCAAACCATAAAAGACTCTTAACTATAGAGAACAAACTGAGGGTTGCTGGAGGAGAGGAGGATGGGGGGATGGGCTAAATGGGTGATGGGCATTAAGTCGGGTACTTGTTATAATGAGCACCGGGTATTATATGTAAGTGATGAATCACTATATTTCCTCCTGAAACCAATGTTACACTATATGTTAACTAACTTGAATTTAAATTAAAAAAAAGAAAAGAAAAAGAAAAATGTATATCCACACAAAGACCTATTCGTGACAAGTTCATAGCGGCTTTATTTCTAAAGCCAAAAACTCAAAACCTTTCAAATATCCATTAATAGGAGAGTGGACTAACATATAATATATCCATAGAATAGAATAATTCAGCAATACAATGGGTGAATCTCAAAAAACATTACACTGGATAAAATAATACAGACAGAGAAGAGTACATACTATATAGTTCCATCTATACAAAAGACTGGGAAAGGCAAATTTAATCTATAACAATGAAAAGAAGATTGGTGTTTGCCTGGGACCAAGGGGCAGGAAATAGATTGGGAATGAGCACAAAAGAAACTTTTGGGTGATGGAAATGTTCTGTATCTTGATTGTGTTAATGGTTACATGGGTATGAACATTTGTCACAACTTGTACTGTACATATAAAATGTATGCAATTTGAGGGTGTGTGCTAAACTATGCTTCAATAAAATTGATTTTTTTTTTAAATAGGACCTTAAGATCTTCCTAGATTCACAAGAATAATGAAAGGTAAGTCAAAGGGAATAGTTTTAAGTCAAAGTGATTAATAGAATGATACTGCCATTAACAAGCATGTGTCTTTGAAGAGGCCCAAACTCAACAAGACCAAAATTAAAGACCTCCTTTCATCACTACTCCCAAAATGCTCTTCCTTGGGTGTTTCTTATCTCAGAGAATGGTATCAGCAGATAGGCAAGTTGGAAAAATAGCAGATGTTTTTGATATTTCTCTCTTCCCTTCACCCTCACATTCTCAAATCTGATCAGTTAACTCAATCCTGCTAATTGTTTCTTCTAAATAGATTTCAAATGTGTTGGCTTCTCTCCATCTGCATTATGACCACACTAGTCCAAGCTTTCATTGTCTCTCACCCATACCACTGCAAAGCCTACCAAATAGGTCTCCCTACATATACTCTTACTCTGGAATTGGTCTGTACTCTTTGATTGCAAATGACAGAAATTCTATCCAAACTTGATTATTTAAAAAAAAAAAAAGCAAATATATTCATGGATCACATAATAAAGAGGAAGTGAACTAGATCTAGATGACTAGATCTATGGATTTGCCCAGTTTATTCAGGAATTCATCTTTCTTTCCATCTCTTACTTGTGCTTCCCTCTGTGTTGATTTGATTCTCAGATGCCTGTCCCCAAATGATGGAGGAGTTACTGATTTTTCCCTTGATGATCTGACCTGGTTCTTATAGGTAATAGTCCCAGAGTGACAAGGATTATCTCTTTCCTGAGAGTTTGAGTAGAAGTTCTGCAGACAATATTGATTAGTCCAACTTGAGTCATGTGCCCACCCCTGAACCAAACACTGAGGCCAGAAGAACAGGGAACTCTGATTATTTATATATTAAATGGGTTAAGTGCCCATCCCTGTGATGAGGGATGAGGGAGAGTCAACTCTACTCAAATCACATGGAAGGAGATCCCCACAAGCAGAGGGGTTCTGTTACTGGAAGTGGAGGAAAGGGACAGAGTGCTAGATGAAAAAAGAATTCTAACTATCGGAGTTCACTTCCATTCTCCTCACAGCAGTCAGCCATTTTACTTTAACTAATCCCTACATCCAACAAGGGGCTCGAACTCATGACCCTGAGAACAAGAGTCCGATGCTCTACCAACTGAGCCAGCCAGGTGCACCTATTTTAGTCTTTTTAAGTTAAATCTGAATCTCTGGCTTCAAATATTTCTACAGCTTTCTATTACACTTAGAATAAAATTTAAAATCTCCCACAAGGCTGAAAGGCCTTCGTGCTCCAAGTCTACCCCACTAGAGTAAATTTTGTCACTCTCCCTTCATTCTCTATTCCAGAAACCCTAACTTCTGTTGTTGTTGTTTGGGTTTTATTTGTTTGTTTCTTTAACACAACATGCTTCCTCACAATTCACGTCCTTTCCACTGGCCATGGATTCCCCTGGACACATCCATAGTAACTCCATTGAGGAACATCTAATCATTTTTAGAGCTCAGCTCAGACCTTCCTTCCTTAATGAAGTTTTCCTAACTCCCCAGATCAGGACAGACTTCCTCAGTTAAACTCACTCATGGCACCTGTGCATCCCAATTGTAATTATACAGTTATTAAGATAATTATTGCCTACTTTCTGATCTCTCCTGTTAGAATGTAAGCTCCATCAGAGCTGAGACTTATCAAGTCATTCACCCCTATAGTCCTAGCACCTAACCCAGTGCCTAGAAGAAAGCACTCAATTTTTTCCTCAGTAAATGAAGAAATTTTGTGAGGAAGCTAATAAATTTGGTTTTCAAGGCAAGAAGTTAGAAAATTTATAATAGATAATTATAAATATAAAAACTCCATGGTGAATAGAGTCCAATATTCCATGGGAATGTCTTTCCAAAAAAGAACAAATATCAAAATATCAAAAATGTATGTTGTTTCCCCAAATGAAGATTTATTGTGAATTGATGAATTTGGGAGTATAAAAGCCCTGGTCCATTCTGGAAGTATTTGCTGTCTGTACAACTAGAGCTTTACTTACAAGCTCATCCCAAACTGGAGCCAACCACAGCAGAAAAGGAAGGAAAAATATTTCATACAGAAATCTGAGGTAATTTTAGTTTTATTTACACAAGCCATTCACCTTAGAAACTGAAGTCAGATTTAGAGATTCAAACAACCCCTGTAATGAGTACATTTCCTACCATCCTTTCCCTTGGTAAACAGCTTTTAGAGACACTAACAGCACAGAATATCTTTCTGAGAAGAGCCCAATGTTCTGCGTCTTTTTTAACATCCTCTTCTCCTCCATACCCACTCTCTGCTAAACACAAAGGTTTTGCTTGTTTGGGGTTATTCTAAGCCTAAAGAGTACTTCTCAAGAGAGTAGTCTAAAGGGTGTTTCTGTATTTTCCTTCCTGAGGTGTGTGCAAAGGAAAGAAGAAAAAAAACAAAACCCTGCCACAGCTACACCCGCATTCAAAACAGTCCAACAATCATTTTTCTTCATATTTAACAGTGAGTAGCTAGAGTCCTAGAACCGTGCTTTAAAAAAGGAAAATGAGACTGATGTTTTCAAAAGCCAATGCTGGTTATAAAATATAGATACTTGGCTAATTTTTAAAAATATTAAATGTCCAAACAAAGGAAAAAATGATGGGGAGGAGAAAAAAGCACAAGAGAAAGGAAACAGCTGTGCTTTAGTTTTACTCCAAAGTTCAACAAAACCCTTACTAAATTTATAGCTTATGTTGTCAGCAGCAAATGAAAAAACCTTAAGACAAGGAAAGAGAAGCAGATGAGAAACCCTTAGAAGAGAGAGGTTGGGCTGGGAGGAAAGGAAAGAGAAGATGTGAGGCCTTCTTTGAAGCTAAGTTTGGACTTTTGTAGCTTATCATCCCAGAATTTTCTCCATACGCAAGCCACATGTGTTGCCTACTACATTTCCAAAGAACAACAGGGGAATAAAAGATTTAGCATGAGCTGAGAAATAGGTGAGTTTCTCAGCCACTTGTCCACTTGCCTTCTCCATGTTGAACTGTACTCTTCCCCTTTTTGCTGAACAGAGACAGTGGGGAGCTCACATAAGCCTAGACCTTGGACAACCACCATAAGCACATTGTAACATGTATGGCCTAAAAGTTCAGCAATGGAGGGAAGGCAGGAAGTACCATGCTAATCAGGCCAGCACAGGAGTAGATGTTCTGTCCATCTCATTTTTAAGTGTACCTGGGCTGGTCCTTCATTTTTCCAAACCAACCCTTTTTCTGCTTATTAATGCTTACAATCCCAGACTTAAAAAGTAAATCTTATGAAAGATAAGGCACATTTGGTTAAATCATTAAAATTGTGTATATCATTGACACTATAGTCTTGTTGAGAAAACAAGTTTTGATATGAAGGAAGGAGTGAGGAGGGAGGACTTGTGAAGGACCAAGAAAAAGGGCATAGAAGATCAGGCTAGGAGAAGGAGTCCAAGGTCTGGGTACTCCCAAGGTGTAGCTATTCTCTAAGATGGCAATGTTACAGATAAACAATAACACCCCATTCACACATAATTAAAACATCCGGTGGTACAATAATTGCTATATAAAAAAGAGGCTTCTTATGGAACCTGCGATTATAGCCCCAACCCAAAAAAGATTAAATTTCTTCTGGTTTCACCCATTACCATAATGTTAATGGGGTATTTTGGAAGCTCATCACGTATTATATGCATACTGCTATGGCTGAATTATATGCCCTTGAAATTCATATGTTGAAGCCCTAACCCCCAGTGTGCCAGTATTGGAAATGGAACCTTTGGGAGGTAATTAGGGTTAGATGAGGTGGTGAGGGTAAGGTCTGAATCTGCTAGGATTATTGTTCTTTAAGAAGAGATACCAGAGAGCCTGCTGCCTCTCTTTCTACCACAGGAGGATAAAGCAAGAAGGCATCCATCTGAAAGCCAGGAACCAAATTGGCTGGCACCTAGACTTTGGATTTCCCAGTCTCCAGGACTGTGAGAATTAGATTTTTGTGGCTTAAGTCTCCCATTCTCTGGTATTTTGTTATGGTAGCCCAAGCTGACTAATATAGATTTTGGTACCAAGAAGTGGGATGCTACTGTAACACATAAAAATGTGGAAGCAGCTTTGGAACTGCATATTAGGGTAGAGGTGAGAAGAGTTTTGAAGTACATGCTAAAAATATGGACATTAAAGGCAATTCTGATGACAGCTCAGAAAGAAGAGAATGAGAGAGAAAGCTTCCATATTCTTAGAGAATACATAAAGAAGAGTGAACAGAATATTGATAGAAATGTGGACATTAAAGGCCATTCTGGTAAGGTCTTGGAATGAGGAACAACTTCCTTATTGAGGAATTGCTGGAAAAGAGACCCTTGTCACAATGGGACAAAAAGATTGGCTGAATCATGTTTTATGTTTTGTAGGATGAAGAACTTACAAGCAATGAAACTGGATATTTAGCCAAGGAGGTTTGTAAACAAAGTGTTCAAGGAGCAACTTGGTTCTCCTGACTGCTTAAAGTAAAATGCAAAAAGGAAGGAGATGAGTTGAAGAAGGAATTGTTAAGCAAACAGGAATCTGGCGCTTTAGAAAATTCAGGCTCTCCATATTGCAAAAGAAAGAGAACAGTTGTTCTGAACAGAACCTAAGGGTGTGGCTGAACAACCATTAGATAAAAAGATCATGGGTGTGATTCATGGATTCAATCAGCCATCTCAGCAGAAACCGGGAATTGAAATGGGATTTTACTGGCAGAAACACTGGCAGCAGGAACTAATGGGGACAGAATAAACAAGACAGAATGAAGGAAGGCTGTCAGACTTCCTAGATCCTATAGAAACAGACCATAGAGCTATTTGGCTAAGAATGTGCACTGGTCTTCCAGAAAAGGGAAGAATGACCCCAAAGGCAATTCAAAGATCATCAGGGCTACTTCCTCTCTTCCAAAGGGTGAAGCCACCACTTTTGGTTACAATAAGCCAGATGGCCTCTGCCTGAAGTCTTGGGGATGGGGCTACCCTGCAGAGCCATGGGCTTGGGGCTCCCTGGAGCCTTGAGAGCCAGCCTTGCTTAGCAGAGCTTTAGGGGTGGGAACACCGTGTCAGTGGGTCCAAAATGTAGGACCCTGCCCCCGTGGGTCTGGAAGGTGGGCACTCAGCAAAAGAGATTAAGATTTTATGGAATTTACAATGTTAGGTTTGACTTGCTTGGCATGCCTCATTCTTTCTTTTCTATTTCTCTTTTGGAATGGGAACGTCTATCTTATGCCTCTCCCACCATTGTATTTTGGAAGAACATAATTTGTCTGATTTCACAGGTTTACAGATAGGGATTTTTAAATGATGCTTAAATGACTTTGGACCTTAGACTTTAGAGTGGATGCTGGAATGAGTTAAGACTTGGTGCTAATTGGATAGAATTACTGTATTTTGCATGAAAGAAAGACATGAATTTTGGGGGGGCAGAAGCAGAATGCTATGGACTAAATTGTGTTCCTCCAAAATTCGTATGTTAAAACCCTAATCCCCAGTACGATGATATTTGAAGATGGGACCTTTTAGGAGGTACTTAGAGTTAGATGAGGTCGTGAGTGCAGTGCCCTAATTTGACAGGATTAATGTCCTTTCCAGAAGAGACACCAGAGAAAATTCCCTGCCTCTCTCTTGACCATGTTAGGACACAGCCAGAACGCAGCCATCTGCAGACAAGAGGATTCTCATCTGGAACTGAATCTGCCAGCACCTTGATTTTGGACTTTCCAGCCTCCAGAACTGTGAAAATTCGAATTCTATTGTTTAAGTACCCAGTCTATGATATTTTGGTTATGTCAGCCCAAGAAAACTAATATACATATTAATATGTATTATATACATATACTATGATTCATAAATTGCCTCATTCCTACAGAAATAATAATAAGAATGTGTATGAGAATGTTCATTGCAGCAGTTTATAATAGAAAAAAAAGGAACAAAGCTATATTAGTTTCCTAGAGCTGCTATAACAAAGTACCATACACTTAGTTTAAAGAACAGAAATGTATTATCTCACAGTTCTGGAAGCTAGAAGTCTGATATCAAGGTATGAGCAGGACCATGCTTTCCTCTGAAATCTGTAAGGGAATCCTTTGACTCTTCTTAACTTCTGGTGGTTTGCTGGCAATCACTGGCATTCCTTGGTTTGTACTCCAGTCCTTCATCTTCACATGGCCTTCTCCCTGTGTCTTCATATCATCTTCCCTCTGTACATGTGTCTCTGTGTCCAAATTTCCTCTATTTATAAGGATGCTAGTGATGTTGGATTAGGACCTATCCCAATAACCTCATTTTAACTTGATTACCTCTCTAAAGACCCTATTTCCAAATAAGGTCACATTCTAAGGTACTGGTGGTTAGGATTTCCACATATCTTATGGTTGGAGGAGGACACCATTCAACCCATAACAACCAAAAAAGTTCATCAATAGTGGAAATGGAATTCTACACCCTATAATGGACCACTCTATAGTCATAAAGAAGAAAGGAATTTATAATAACATAGAAATATATACCATCTGGAATAGATTACTAAGTAGAAAAGGTGAGCATTTCAAACCAATATGTATAACATAGTCTGAAAGGCCATGGAATTCTTATCTGAAATCTGGATTTTGTTCTAATGCATCATTTGGAAGAAAGTTTACCAAAATGTTTAATGGTTGTTAAATTTGGGGAAAGGGTGAGGTTGGAGGGCAAAGGAGGTGCTTTCACTTTTTTAAATTATACTTCTTATTTTGAGATAATTGTAGACTCACATGCATTTTCAACAAATAATACAGAGATGTCATATACTCTACCCAGGTTTCCCCTCTGGTAACATCTCAAAAAAATATTGTACAATATCACAACCACAATATTGATACAGTGGTGATATAAATTATTTCCATCACCACAAGGATCCCTCAAGTTGTCCTTTTATAGCCACATCTATTTCTCTCCCACCCCCATATGCTCCTTAACCCCTGGCAAACACTAATCTTTTCTCCATTTCTATAAGTTTGTCATTTCAAAAATTTTGTATAGATGGAATCCAATAATAAGTAACCTTGGGGTACAGCTTTGTTTCACTCACGTAATTCTCTGGATTTTCATCCAGACTATTGCACGTGTTAATAGTTCATTGCTTTTCATTTCTGAGTAGTATTCCATGGTATGGAGATACCACAGTTTGTTTAACCATTCACCTGTGGAAAGGTATCTTTAAATATTTTCCAGTTTTGGACTGTTACAAATAAAGGTACTATAAACATTTGTCTACAGATTTTTATGTGAACATAACTTCTTGTTCTCTGGGATAAATGCCCACAACTGCAATATGTGGGTCATATGGTCATTGCATGTTTAGTTTTTTAAAACACTGCCACATTGTTTTCCAGGGTAACTATACCATTTTATATTTCCACCAACAAGTATGGAGTGATCGAGTTACTTGGCATTTTCTCAAGTATTTGTCATTTTCTATTTTTTTATTTCAACCATTCTGATAGGTGTGTAATAGTATATCATTGTGGCTTTAATTTGCATTTCCATAAGGGTAAGAGATGTTGACCATTTTTTAATGTGCTTATTTATTATCTGTATGTCCTCTTCAGGGATATCTCTCTTCATGTCTTGTTGGAGTGTTTGTTCTTTTACTGTTGAGGTTATAGGGTTCTCTATATATTCTAGATACTAATCCTTTTTTTAAAAAATATGTTTGGCAAACATTGTCTCATACCCTGCAACTTGTCTTTTCACTTTCTTAACAAGGTCTTTTGCAGGGGAACCTGGGTGTCTCAGTCAAATGACCAACTCTTAATTTTAGCTTGGGTCGTGATCTCAGGGTCTTGAAATCAAGTGGGTTCCATGCTTGAGATTTTCTCTCTCTCTCTCCCTCTGCCCCTCCTCCCCACCCCCACTCCCTTGTGTGTGCACTCTCTCAAAAAAAATTTTTTAAAAAAAACAAGGTCTTTTGCAAAGCAAAAGTTTTTCATCTTAATGAGGTCCATTTTATCAATTTTTCTTTTTATAAATTTTACTTTGTGTTTCAAGCCTAAGAACTCTTTGCCTAACCAAAGAGTTAAGAGCTAAGAGTTCTTTGATCACAAAGATCTATTTTTTCCTGAAAAGCTTTATAGTTTTACATTTGACATTTACTTTGTGGTCCATTTTGAGTTAATCTATGTATAAGGTGTGAGACTTATCAAGGCTCATTTTTTTTTGCCTATGGTTGTCCAATTGTCCAGTACCATTTGTTGAGAAGGCTTTCCTTAATCCAATTGCTTTTTCACCTTTGTTAAAAATCAGTGAGGCAATTTCTAGTTTTCTTTTTCTGTTCCTTTGATCTATGTATCTATCCCTCCCCAGAGTCTTGATTACTGTAGATATATATAATAAGTTTCAAAATCAGGTAGACTGATTTCTCCCACTTTATTCTTCTTTTTCAAAATTGTTTCAGCTATTATTATTCCTTTGCCTTTCCATACAAATTTTAGAACAATTTTGCACAAATCCTTTATAATTCATTAGGAATTTTTATATGAATTGTTTTAAATCTACGTATTAATTTAGGGAGAATTGATACCTTCACTATGTTAGATCTTCCAATCCATGATCACAGTATGTCTCTCCACCTGGATTTTTTATTTCTTTCATCAGCGTAGTGTAGGATATAAGATAAATATTAAAAAATCAATTGTATTTTCATATACTAGCAATATTTGTATGTTTTTCTTATATCTTGTGACCTTGCTAAACTCACTTATTAGTTCTAGGAGTTATTTTGTAGATTCCTTGGGATTTTATAGGTAGATAGTCATGTCATCTACAAATAGGGACAGTTCTATTTCTTCTTGTCTAACCTGTATGCCTTTTATTTCCTTTTCTTGCCTTATTGCACTGGTTAGAACTTCTAGCACTATGTTGGATAAGAATGGTAACATTAAACATCTTTGCCTTTCTCCCCATCTTACAGAGGAAAGCATTCAGTCTTCCACTGTTAAGTATAATGTTAGCTATAGGCTTTGTGTAGATGTTTGTAATCAAATAGAGGACATTCCTCTCTACATACCCATTTTTCTGAGTGTGTGCGTGTGCGTGTGTGTGTGTTATGAATGGGTTTTGAATTTTGCAAAAACACTTTTCTGCATTGATTGATATAATGATATGATTTTCTTTTTTGTTAAAACCCATGTTAAAATTATGGTTTGTATTGATTGACTTTTCAATACTGAACCAGCCTTGCTTCCCTGGAATAAACCCACTTGGTCATGGTATATAATTGTTTTTATATACTGCTGAATTCTATTGGCTAATATTTTAAGGATTTTGCTTTTGTATTCATTAGGGACATGGGCCTGTACTTTTCATTTTTGTGTCTATCGCTTTGCCTGGGTTTGGTGTTAAGGTAATACTAGCTTCATAAAATAAATCGGGAAGTATTCTCTCCTGTTTTTGTTTTTTGTTTTTTTTTTGTTTTGTTTTGTTTTTTGGTTTTGGAAGAAGTGTATAACTTGTGTTAATTTTTCCTTTTTTGAAAATTTGATAGAATTCGCAATGAAACTATCTGAGCCTTAGACATATCTTTGTTGGGAGTTTTTCAGTTATAAGTACAATTTTCTTAAAATTTTGGAACCATTCAAATTATTTCATTTTGGGTGACTTGTGGCAGTTTGTGCATTTTGAGAAACTGGTCCATTTCTTTTATCAACTTTATGTTGTGTGTAGAGTTGCTTGTAGTTTTTCCTTATCCTTTTAATGTCTGCAGATTCTGTAGTTATAGTCCCTATTTTATTTCTGATATTGGTAACGTGTGTCTTTTCTTTTTTTTTCTTTATCAGTCTTGCTGGAGGTTTATCACTTTTATTGGCCTTTTCATTGATTTTTCTCTTTCTCTCTCTTTTTGTTTGTTTGTTTTCAATTTCATGGATTTCTTCTCTTTAGTCTTTCTTTCGTTCTGCTTGCATTGGCATTATTTTGTTCTTCTTTTTCTAGATTCTTGAGGTGAGAGCTGAGATTATTGATTTGATATTTTTTTCTCTTTTCTAATGTATGCATTTAGTGCTATATATTTCCCCCTCAGCTCTGCTTTAGCTGTTCTCTACAACTTTTGATATGCTTTATTTTCGACAGTGGGGGTCCCTCTGTTACTTCTGGACATGGGTGGGAGTTCCAACTCCCCAAGTAATCTCCAATAGCATCACAGCCTGTGGTCTTATTATTGTTCTGTAATGGTGAAAGTCCTGACTCTGTAACAGGTCTTCCCAACACTAACCCAGTGGAAAGGGGTGGGGAGTCCCTTTACTTCCAGAAAGGAGTTGAAGTCCAGTATCCATTGACACTGCAAGGGGTAGGGAACATACCTTACTGCCTACAAGAAAGGATAAAAGTCACAGCTTTGTGAGTCTAGAAAACTAGACCTCCCACTCAGCCTTTGTTGGCATAAAGTAGTGTTGAGCTACAGTAGAGTGGTTATTGTCTAAAAATTTGTCTTGCTAGGCTATCCTTTTCCTGATCCTTTGGCTAGAAAAAACAGGCTTTTGTCAAAGTTGTTTTGTTTTTATGTTTTTGTTGATATTCACAGTTCCTGGGTTGCCAGTTTTTTCAATTCCAAGTCTAAGATCTATGAAGCAAAAAGAAAACCCATAATACTTACCACTATGTAGTTCCTTGGGCTCTAAGGCCCCTAGTAAGTCTGCCTTTTTATCTCTACCTTTCACATCCTTCTTATGTTTGTTTTATATATAATATCCTAGTATTTCAATTATACATAGTGGGAGAACTAGGGAAAAAGATGTCCATGCCATCTTCCTAAATATTGGAATTGCCTTTTTACTTTTTACCTTATATAATAATTATTCTTTTGTTTACAAACAAGTGATTTTTGACAAGGTGCCAAACTACATAATGAGGAAAGGACAGTCTCTTTAATAAATGGTGCTGGGAAATCTGGATATCTGCATGCAAAAGAATAAAGTTGGACCATTACCTTACATCATATACAAAAATGAACTCTAAATGGATTAAAGACCTAAAGGTAAGATCTAAAACAATAAAATTCTTAGAGAAAAAAAGATAGAAAATCTTCAGCACATTGGACATTACAATTATTTCTTCAGATATGACACTAATGTAAAAATAGATAAATGGGACTAGAGCAAACTTAAAAACTTCTTCACACAAAGCCATGATAATCGCTCACTCTCACCCCCAGCCTTCCTGAGGCCTGAGATGCCAAGGGTGTGGGGGGCCATTCTGGCATCTGTCCACTCCACCCCCTCCCCACAGCAACATTACAAGGAGTGCAGGAGTAGCCCTCCCCGCCCTGCCTTAAGCTCTTCTGTTTTTGTGTCTGGTACTGAAGATTCTGGGCTGGGGATGGATAGGGGGAGGAGGAGGAAGAGAGGCAATTAAGGAGGTTTCCAAGAATAAAGGAGGGCCCCATTTGGCCAGACTTGCCCTGTGGAAGTGAGGGGTCCTGGGTGGTGGTGGGTTAGTACCCTGATGGCCCCAGGCACAGGACAAGGCAGGAGGCTTGGTGTAGGAGGGGTACCCTCTGTTCCTTAGCCATGCTGGGAAATGTTACACAATCATCTGTCAATAAAAATATAATTTAGATAACGTGCCATTTTCCACCTTCACTCAAATTTAACATGTATTCAGAAGGTATTCACAATGATTTAATTGACAAATTCTTATCCTAAATAGCTCAAAAATTGCTATCATCATTATGGTTATTCATTTTATCATTACTTATCGGTAGTAAATGATCTCTGGTTGGTTCCAAAAATCATGACACATTTTCAAAGGGTATTTCTCTATCATTTTTGCCTAAACCACAGCACAATTATTAAAAAGCACTTAAATAATCTGATTGAAGATTTAATTAAGTACTTGGTTTCTTAAATGAGGTTTGGAGATGTGCCATGGTTTTAAATTAATACCTCAGACTGAGCTATCACTTGCTTTTAAAGACTGTATAAATTCTAGCACATTGAGGCACTTGAAAACCAGGGAAACAATTTGTTCTATCATTAAATAAATGTAAATTTGGGATTCTCTTGTCACAAATTGTGTGATTATATTTATAATCAGTTCTTCTGAATATCCGATAGTTACTCAAAATGAGCAAATACAGGCTTAGCTCTAACCTTGGCCAAGTCGCTTAAACTAAAAAAGATGCAGTTTTCTTTTTAAAATAGGAAGAACAGGGGTGCCTGGCTGGCTTAGTAAGTAGAGCATGTGACTCTTGATCTCAGAGTTGTGAGTTCAAGCCCCACGTTGGTTGTAAAACTTGCTTTAAAAATACATAAATAAATAAAATAGGAATAATAACTTCATTTTACTCTGTCTCACACTCTGTGTTTCACAGAGTGAAAGCACATATAATATTGTGGGCAGAAAGTTCCCTTCCCTTCCCTACTTCTGTTTTCAGATATCACTGAACAATCAAGAATCAGAGACTGATTTCCTCAAGGATATTTATCTATAAAAGTAAAAATCATAACATTTCTTGGAGAAACCCAGGAAACACACCTTAACCAAGTGATCAAGGGTAAGATCACCAGTTAAAGACATATTGATATTATGTGTCCCCTGAAATGATACACAGAGAAAAATACAAGGTCACTTCTGGGGTATTCATGACAAAAATGCACAATGTCAATCTAATCTTGAGAAAATACCAAACAAACCCAAAATAAGAGACATTCTCCAAAGCAACTGACCAGTACTCATCAGCGATGTCAATGTCATTAAAGACAAGGAAAGAATGAAGAATTGTCATACATTGAAGAAAACTAAGGATACAAACAACTAAATTTGGTATGGAATCCTGGAATTTAAAAAAGGACGTTAGGGGAAGAACTGGTGCAGTTTGAATAAGTTTAGCTTATAGTATTATAGTAATGGTAGTGTCCTGGTTTTGATGATTATACAATGGTTATATGAACTATTAACATTGGGGGAAGACAGGTGAAGGGTATATAGGAACTACATACCTATCTTCTATTTGCAACTTTTTTTAAGATTAAAATGATTCCCAATAAAAAGTTTAAAAGGAAATATCAGAAAACAAATTCTTAACTTTTTTTAAAAAGATTTTATTTATTTATTTGACAGAGAGCGACAGAGAGAGAGTGCGAGCACAAGCAGGGGGAGCAGCACACAGAGGGAGAAGCAGGCTCCCCGCTGAGCAGGGAGCCCGATGTGGGACTCGATCTCAGGACCCTGGGATTGTGACCTGAGCCAAAGGCAGACGCTTAACTGACTAAGCCACCTAGGCGCCCTTAACTTTTTTTTTTTTTTTGGTAGAAAAGGAGGGAAAGAGATCCTAATCGCTATCAATTGAATTGTGTTCTCCCAAAATTCATATCTTGAAGCCATAACCCCCAATGTGAGGATATTTGGAGATGGAGTCTTTGAGGAGTAATTAGAGTTAGATGAGGTCATGAGGGTGAGGCCCTAATCCAATGGGATTAATTCTTATAAGAAGAGGAAGAGCACTCTCTCTCCCATTCTTCTGTCTCTTTCCTCCCTGCCCCCAACCGAAGCATGCACAAAAAAGAGGTTATGTGAGCATGATGGCAGCCCTCTACAAGCCAGGAGAAGAGCTTGCCCCAGAGCCCGACCAAACTAGCACCCTGATCCAGCACTTCTAGCCTCCAGGATTGTGAGAAAATAAATCCCTGTTGTTTGAGCCACTGAATCTATGGTATGTTGTTACAGCAGTCCAAGCTGACTAATTGGTGATTTATATACCAAAGTGTCTCTCATATAGTTCAGCTCTATAATCATGTTCTATAGATCTCAGTTATTTCCTAAGGTTTTTGCCATTTATTGGATGCAGCTTTGCTCCTACTAAATAATGGAGACTCAGTGGGCTCTAGCTTATCACTCCTGGGTCTGTTCTTGATAAATAAGGGGCCTTTTCTCTCAGTTTCTTCCCAGATCTATTCCCTGTCCTGCTCTGTGCTCCGGAAGAATAACCTCTGTGGTAGGAAACTCCTCACCCCTACCTCGGTCTCTTGCCCTTTCCCTTTTAGTTGGCAGTGTCGATTCCTCCTGCTTATGTGTTACCTCATCCCCTCTGGCCGTGGCTGGTCCTTCAACAACCGTACTTCTTGCTAGAGGTCATGTCCAAGATCACCACTCTCATCAGCTCTGATAACACCCTTTCCTCTCCTGCCCTTCAGATTTCTGCTGTTATTAATCCCTGGTGCCTGAACATCTCTTATTGAGTCCCTTAATCCCTTAAACCATTCACATCTCTGTAAATAATCATTTTAATAAATACTACTTTTTAAAAAAAGTCCACAGTTATGCAAGATGAGTAAGTTCTGAAGATCTAATGTATAGCATGGTGTCTATAGTTAATAATAACTCTGTTACATAGTTGAAACTTGCTAAGAAAACTGATCTTAAAATGTTCTCACCACAGATACACACACACACAAATCAGGACTATGTGAGGTGATGGATGTGTTAATTGGCTTGATTGTGGTGGTCATTTCACAATATATACATATATCAAACCATCACACTATATACCGTAAATAGATAAAAATTTTATTTGTCAATTATACCTCAATAAAGCTGGGGGGAAGACAATCCCAGATGAGTACGCTGCCCCTTTTCTGACAGAATTCTGATACAGATATGTTACTCAAAATCATTGGGGATTTTTAATACGCTTTCTCTTTCCTTCCTTTTTTCTTTTTCCTGTTTTCTTTTTTTTCCCCCCTAAAGAGTCTCAATTACTCTTAACACATCTGGATTCAAGGCACATAAAACAATATCATGAATCGCACTCACTACACTATAAAAAACATCATTTATTGTTGTCACTATATAGTCATTTTGAGATGATCTTTTATGGAAATTTGAAACGTCTTCTACCCTAAATACATTTCCCTAAAGCCCTTTAGGAAAACTATCCAGTTCCAGTGACAATCTCAGCTCTAAAACACAGCAAAAATGAAAATGTCTACTGAATAACCTAAACAGAGAGGCAGTATAGCCTAATGGTTCACAGTACAGACTGCTTATTCCCTCTGTGTCTAGGTTTCTTCATCTATCAAGTAGACAATAGCACCTACCTCAATGAGGTGTTACAAGGATCAAATGAGATATTCTAAGGTGAGTGCTTAGCATAATGCCTTAAACATAGTGTATGCTCATTTCTGTTATTATTTTTATTAAATAAGCATGTTTTTACCTATTGTTGATAAGGTATAACCCAAAAGAAGGCAATATTCAGCCTCAAGTATTATCGAATTATTTATCCAAAGATTTCATAGATCTTGCAGTAGTTGTCTTTCCCTGACTTATTTCACTTAGCATAATGCTCTCAAGGTTCATTCATATTGTCACAAATGGCAACCTTCTTTTTATGGCTGAGTAATATTCCACTGTATATATACACCATATTTTCTTTATCCATTCATTCACTGTCAGACACTTAAGTTGTTTCCATGTTTTGGCTATTACGAATAATACTGCAATAAACATGAGGGTTCAGATAACTCTTCTTTTTTAAGATTTTATTTATTAGAGAGAGAGAGAGAGAGCATGAAAAAGGAGCAGGAGGAGGAGCAGAAGCAGTCTCCCCGCTGAGCAGGGAGCCCCACATGAGGCTTGATCCCTGGACTCCAGGATCATGACCTGAGCCTGAAGGCAGACGCTTTACCGACTGAGCCACCCAGGTGCCCCAAGGGTGCAGATAACTCTTAAAGGTAGTGATTTCATTTCATTCAGATATATACCCAGGAGTAGAATTGCTGGATCATATGGTAGTTCTATTTTTACACAAGACTTTTTATAAGATTAAGTTCTGGGGATCTATCATATAGCATGGTGACTATGGTGAACAATATTGTATCGTGTACTTGAAAATTGCTAGGGCAGTAGATTTTTAATGTTCTCAGCACATACGTACACAAATGACAACTATGTGAGATGATGGATGTATTAACTCACCTTAATGTGGCAATCATTTCACAACACACACACACACACACACACACACACACACATCAAAATATCACATTGTATATCTTATTTATGTACAATTTTTATTTGTCAATTATGTCTCAATAAAGCTGGAAAAACAAAACAAATAAAAAGATTTGGTAGAGCTCACTGGCACATTACACAAGTGAGTAATTACTTGGAAAATAGGAAACAGAAAGAACCATTTTTTCTCCTCAGAACCCCTCCATGCACTTCCTTAACATGGATAAACATCCACTAGAATCTGGATATAATATGAAAAGTCTTTAGAGCTCCTTGTTCCACAAAGAGAAAGGAGTAACTACTACTCAGTTGTTTGGAGAAAATCCAACCACAATTCCTGTTTGGTTAGGGGAATGGAGATGGCAGAACAATCTACAAAAAACGTATTGATGACTTGTCTTTTCTGAAATTATCCTAGCTCAGGAATGAAAGGGAAGTTGTTCAAGATATCCATTTTAATTTTTGATGGCCCGATTTTCAGATATTTATGGTAAAGAAACATACTCTATTTTCACCTTCATATTATTATAAAAGGACTAGGTACTTGGAATAAACTTTAAAATCCACTAAAAGGTGCATGAAGTAAAAAATGATAGTTGCCCTCTCAACATATACTTTAAATTCAGAAATCTCTCTTCTATTTCCAACTTTTATCCTTAGGAGTATATTGAAACACGAATGAAAATAGGAACAAGGAGAACTGGAATATGCATTACTTTAAACGTAAATTATCCTAAAAGGCTAAGTTAAAAACTATCCAAAATCATTCAGTCTCTGTGAAGATTTAAATTTTATTCATTCAACAAATACGTGTTTCCATCACAGTCGTGGCAGAAGTGGAATCTGGCTGCTCCTGGGAACGTGTTCTGCCCGACTGTTCCCTCACCTTCTTTACCTTTGACCTGAATTTATATAAATTGCCCTTTTCGAGTCATTTCTCTTCTTTTGTTCCTGAAAAACTCCAGCGTTTATGAAGTCATCCCATGCAACGTAACGAGTACCTACCCCTCCCTGTGCTGTCATCTACGATCTCTTAAGTTGCTTCCCAGGAGACAGGCATAGAGCTCACCGTCTTCCTGTCCACTCTGCTCCTCTCACCGTTCCCAACGACTGCAACACCCAGGTGCTGTCCCATTCAACATCAAGCCTGCTCAGGCCTCCTCTCCAGGAAACCTTTCATCTTCAACTTAATCCTCTTATTTCTAAAGTAACTTCACCTCAGAGTTACCAGTCACTATACCACCTCCCAAAAAGTTATCCTTCCTAGTGCCTTTACTTAAACAAAGAATTTCAAAAATTCTTTGGCCTCACTGAAAACTTTGATCCCTTGGCCCTACAACTTTTCCACTGTGTAGTACCCACTGCATGACTTCACTTCCCCCTCTCCACTTATTGTGTATTTCTCTCCAATAAAATGTAAGCTCCCTGAGGACAAAAACCCACTTTTTCACTCTTATCTCTAGTATCCAGGACAGAACCATGCCTGGTACAAAGAAAGTACTCAGTAAACATTTAATACATTTATGAACGCCTCCTATGGGCCAGGCATTTGGCAAGGATAAGGAAACAAAAACAGCCTCTCCCTTCAAGAAGTTTAAACAAATGGATTTTATGCACATGTATTAGCACATTCATTACAAATTTCAATTATTTTCACTTGAACTGACTACCTGTTCTTAGCTGATTTTGAAAATAATTTTACACTTCATCATTCCGATGTTCTTATAACACACTGTGAAGTCTCTTACTGGCAAGAAAATCTTTTAGCATTCCAAACATATCTTTTAGGTGTAATAAGTAATAGCGTGAGGCATTTAAAACCCTAAAAATAATTAGCTCTTTTTAAAATCTATCTGATACAAATAATCTATCACCGTAAAAAAACACCAGAAAGTGATGATGTTGGCAATACATTAAAAAAATGGGGCTCTATCCAGGTGTTAGGCATTTCATACTATTCCCACACCTCTGGCCCCAATGAGAGTCCAAATGGCACCATCGTGCAAAACAGAACATTCCCCTACTCAAGACACATTTTTGCCATCTCCTGGAAAAATCTTGTAACAACTATATAAATCCAACGATGACTACAATATGAATGGCTTTCACAAACCTTGTACAGTTCTACTGTTCAAACCATTACTTCCAAAACTTATTGGATCGTGGAAACTTTCTTTTTTCTTTATGTCATTCATACATGTCATATGGAACTAACATTCTCTGATACATAATTCGGGAAGTACTGCTCTATCATACTATAAAAAGTGGTTTAGTATTGGGCCTATAACTTTTATTTTTAATTTTATATATTTGCAATATTCTCTGAGGGTTTGACCTGGAGTAGATGGACTTCAGTTTGAAGGCCAGCTCTGACACTAACTTTGAGCAAGTTATGTAACCTCCCTAAAGATCAGTTACCTCACTGTAAAATGCAAACAGAAACAGTGCTACCCTTTTAAGATAAGGATTGCAAGAAACCTGGGTATAGTCCCCGGTAGACACTAAATTCTCATTAAATGGTAATCCTACTAATAGCATTCTTCAGGCCATCTGACATACAGAGCAAAATTACTTAAAGGAAGTTGTGTTTGAATGAGGAAGCAAAATTTTGAAAGAGTAACTATAAATCATAAAAGTCAAGTGGATTTTATTGTAAATTCATTTTTATAAAAACAAAACTAATTTTGACTTTAACCAGAATTTATGGGCTCCTAAGAGACAACATATACAAAACTCGAGTCATATGTCAATATGGAAAGACAACCCAAGTTTAATAAACATGTATTTCACACTTTCTCAATAGTTAAGGCACATACTCTCATACTCATGTCATATGGTCAGATGATCTCCCTGTCAGTGAGCAAGGGCAGCAGGAATACAATTTAGAGACCATCCTTCAGTCCATGGACCAGAGAAGCCACCATTGCACTCCACTGCAAATTAATTCATTAATCACCCCAGAATCTCAGGGGTGTGCTGACCTAACTGCAGTGAAGCTGGGCCAGTTCATAAATCTTTTGTCCAGTATCCAATCTGCCCTTAAGCCTTGACATTTTTACCAACTATGTGTGCATGATAGAGATGTGAACTTTTATAAAGAGGACAATTTGTAATTATCACTAAATAAATGGGAAAAGACGCAAACATATTGCCAGGAATATTCTCATGGCACCCACATCCATTTTCTACCTTTAGAGCTGGCTTGAAGTGTGGTGACCACAGGGCCATCCGTGTGAAAAAGACACGGTTCCTGCACCATTAGGTGGGAAAAGGCAGCCCAGTTCACCCAGGAGCGGGAGCGCTTGGCACTCCTGTTAAGAGTTCTGGATTGTTTGCCCCAGGCTTACACAGGCACAGAGTCTCTCCAGCCCTGAGAGTACTTGAGCTTCTTCTAAATACATTTTTCAGCATAATAATAAACTCTATTTCCATTTGTGCCTCTGCAACTGAGAGAGAATTGAGAACCACAGGATAATCCGTGATCATTATCTGTATGTTTCTATAAAGGGTGGTAAAGTGCTTAAAGAACACAGCTGAAACGCCCATATTAGCATTTACAGCGGGAGACAGACACCTCCCTTATCTCTTCGTTTGTGGTTTACCAGTTATCCTCTTACCTCCTACTGACTCAAAGCTGTCCCAGCAGCTAACCCCTGATTGTAGTTTTTTCCTCAAGATGAGCTCCTCTAAAAAATGAGAGCAAATGGAAGTGGCAGCTGAGATGTGCAGTTTTCAACTTACACAGTTACTTGGGGGCTTTTCAAAATCTTTTTTCATCTGGGCATATTAACAAGGAAACCAATAAATGAATTAGCAAAAAAAAAGTAACATTAAAAAAACTTTAGGGAAAATACTGTACAAATGCAATAAATATACAGATACTACAATAAAATGACAGTCTTTGTATTGAAGAGATGATTACCAAGAAGGCAGAGATTGTAAATGCATCCATACCTAACTTAGGAAATTAGAAACACTAATTAATTGAGATAGGGGGAAACAAGTTGAGAAGAGAAAGGCTGGTGTAAGATGATTGCAAGTAGACTGTATTCAAATCAACTTTGATGATTCATACTAACATTATTGGAAAAAGTAGTTCGATGATTAAGGCACTTTTTCTTACATTAGTACCTGTTAATGTGGAGAATAATGATTATGAAGCAAGTCCATCTTTTGTTCTAATATGGATTTTAAAGCATAAACTGACTTGTATACTATGGCACACACCACAAGCGTTTTACTTTTCAGGCGCGTTGCCCATAAACCATTTGGCAGCAGAGGGCGCTCTTCTGTTAAAATCCGAAATTCTTTTTAAAAGGCTTTTAGGGTATAGCATATTCACTAGAATCCAAGGAACAGTAGTTGAAGTACTGTTTTCAAATAACAAGAGTACGTTTGGGCTCTGAGTTTTATTTAGGGGAGAAGGATGTCAAAGTGGAACGTTTATGAAATACAATTTAATGATATCTTTGATTTTAGCGCATGCTTAGTCTCTTCTGAATAAATGTCTTTGTCCAATTGATTCATTCCGCTAATACTTACCGAGGACCAAAGAGGTGTGAGACACCAACATATACTTCCAGCAGTCATCCCGGATATTGTTACAGGAAGGCTTGGAACTTTATAATATGCTGTATGCGCTTTAAGGGCAGAACATTTTAAAACAAAATGAAGGAATAAAGTCACCATATTTACCCACTCAAATGTAAAGAATTCACTGTATGATAGATTCTACCTAAGATGTTTGGAACGAACAGCAGAAAGTCTCTATTCTCAGTTCACATCCTGAAGAGATAAATGATTTTGTAACATCCGACTATTAATATATGACAATAGCTGCATATTTCTCGCGTGATCTACGGCTTTTTCTGGATAGAATCTTCTGTGCCTCTCCACAACATCGGATTGCTTCCTGGATTTCAAATCATGGTCTATTCCTCCCTCTCTGACCTTACCCCTCACCACCTCTCTCCCCAGAGCGAACCAACTCCGGGCAAAGTCAAGTTGCTGCACATTTTCAACTGCTACAAGAGATTCTCTTCTGCAAGAACTGTAAAGGGGAAAGTTTCCGCATCGCCGCTTTTTATTAGCTAATTGGCTCATTTTTAAAGACTTAGATTTAAACTAGGAGGAATCCTACATCTTGCATTTTCTGAACCCTCCTTGTTTCGTTTTCAAGCTACTGAGGTCTTACCAGGGATCAGGCAAAAGCCATTTTTGAACACCCCAAGTCGCAAGTCATTGGACAGCACTCTAGATGCGTGTCCAGCTCCCACGTGGTGCTTCTACGAGCCACACCGAGCGTTTGCTCGGGTTAAAACCCTTAAAACTTCGTGCCTTTTCCTTCTGGAGAGAGCAAAAAAATCCAGTCTAAAAGGGCCGACTTTCGGCTTCCCAAAACTGATCCTTCTGGGAAACAACAGGCATCCCGCAGGGCTGCTGCACGACTCAAGACTTAAAAGGTTCCCCAGTTCTAACAACTCTGGACGCCGCCGCTATTCCGCGCCGGTCGCCGGGCCGCGCGACCGCCACTCCGCTGTCCCCGCCCGCCCGCGCGGCCCCGCGCGCTAGCCGAGGAGGAGGGCCGCACTAGGCAGAGGTCACCGCCCGGTTGAGCAATCCGGCTATGCAAATAAGCAAGATTACGACAGCCAATAGGAAGCCGAGTCTGCCCTGACGCGCGCGCCCAGAGCCCGTAGTATTTATAGATCGTATTTAAAGAGCCCTTGGGAGTCTCCCCGGGCCCGGCTGGGCGGTGTCGGCGGCGGAGGCTGTGGAGGTGCATTTACCCCGGCGCGCGTGAGGTGGCGGAGCGGTCGCTGCTGGTCCCATCCCAGTGGGGGTGTGGGACGTGGGAGAGCGTCCGAGCACGTTCCATGGTGGTTTTTACCCACTTCCCAGCCTCGGTTTCTGGAGAGGGGGAGGAAATGCTGCAGTTTCGGCAACAGTTTTACTTAAAACAAAGCCAGGCATGTGGAATCTCACAGAAGCTGGGGGGTGAGAAGGGGGCAGAACGTTTGAACCGACCCCGCCCCGGCCTCACATTTGAGCCACAAACGGGCGCCGTTTCCTGGTTGCTGGGCTGTGCTCAGTAGAGGCGGCCTTCCTGGGGGGAGGGGAGAACAATACGGCCTGAAAAGCCAAAAGTCGTGGAATTTGGGGGCGGGGTTATTGGACCAGTTTTAGTGTATTCGCGGAAAATAAACTGCAAGATAGTGGCAGTGATTATCTTGGCTTTCAGTCGATTGATCTAAAGACTTCCCAGCCAGCAAACCGCACGCTGCAATGCGAAAGCAGGAAACTGGCATTACGTCAGAAGAGAGAAGAGACCCAAATGGCAGCCGTTGCATCTGCAGGGCTGGCTTTTTTCCTCTCCCAAATTTTCCCCTTTATTTCTTGGAAAGGTTTTGCTGGCCACCGGCTGGGGCGCTGGATGTCCCGCTGTGCGGCGCGGCGGGGTTCACGCAAAGGCTGGGGGGGTGGCGTTCGGGGACTCCTCGCCTGGCTGGCCTGAGCGGCTACACGTCGCCCTCCCCGGCGAGCTCCTTAGAAGCCACAGCTAATTCCTTTCAAAGATAGCCCGGCGCTTAGATGGATTTCCTAAATTCCAGGAGGGGGTGGGGGCCGGCACGGAGTGCTCAGCTGCTATCCTTAGTTTAGCGCGAGCTCACGTCAACCCCAGGAAGGCAGGTGGTGTATGGGGAGAAATCCCAACAATGTGTAGAAATGGACGAGTTCTCCACACCTTGTCTGGGATCTTATTTCTCAGTATCGCAGGACATGATCACAAGAAACCTCTTCTCTGCCGGGGGCCCATCTTCTTGGGGCCTTGCCGCTGCTCTTTAGAAATCTCTTGACGGGCATGAAGCAGGAAAGTACTGTGAACTGGTGCGTTTTTGCCGCTTGGAATGTTGAGTCTGACACTAGCCTCCCCTGCTCTGCTGCTCCTTCACTCCCCAGTTCAGGGTCATTACAAGGTAACCTCAGTGACCAGTTCCAGGTTCCTGCCCCACTCCACCCCTGGGCAAAGCTTAACACAAAAAAGGTGGTGACAACAGCTAATGATTATTGACTGTTGTGTGCTCTGCAGCTTGCTGAGTGCTTTGTCAGACTTTATCGCGCAGGAGTGGGATGAGGTGAGTACTATTACCCCGTTTTACAGATAAGGAAACTGATTCCAAGAATCTGGCGTCCACTAGCTAGGGCGATGGGAACACACGGGCAGTCTGACTCCAAAGCTCACAGTTAACCTCTCTGTGCCAACTGTATGGGGGAGGGGAGACAGCTGTGGTCTGGGGAACTTCCAGGCTCACCTCTCCTCTCACCAAGAAGGCAAGGGCCTTTATTCATTTCTGACATCCTGTGAACCACAATAAACTTAGTCCTGGTCATGGGGCGCCTGGCTGGCTCAGTCAGTTTAGCCTGCGACTCTTGATCTCAGCGTCGTGAGTTCTAGCCCCATGTTGGGGGGTAAAGATTACTAAAAAAGCAAAAACCCAAACCTCTTGGTTAAACGAGGTGGGTGTCAAGTGGCAGGATTAGCAGGTTTAGTCCCTTTATGTAAAAGAGACTGTTGGGAAAGCCGAAGTTACCTAAGCTAATTTTCTCATTGCACTGTTTGCAACAGTATCTTATAAGCTATTTAATGATTAACTTTATATAGCCCCTCATTCTTAGCTCAGACCATTGGATAATGTGAAATCCTCTTCTCCCCATTAAGCATATAGGGAACCTAAAGAACTGAGTGAGATTGCCATGTAAATTAGGATGGAGGCCATGTTCAGAATTAGCCAATAGCCTAATTCAAGGTCAGATGAGTCTTTGTTTTCCCCATTGGTTGCCTTCTGTCTCTTCACTAGCATTTAGGCAACAGAGAGCCAGGGAAGGGAAACTGCCTGTGTTTTTGGAAGATTGTGATTAGTGTCTGGGAAGGGAAATCCAAATGAGGAAAGGTTTAGAGGGATGAGTTTGTACCTGTTCATACAGCCACAACTGTGTACACGGGTATACCTGGGAGATACTGCAGATTCAGTTCTAGATCATTGCAATAAAGCAAATGTCATAATAAAGCGGGTCAAAGGAATTTTTTGGTTTCCCAGTGTACGTAGTTATGTTTGCACTATACTGTAGTCTATTAAGGGTGCAATAGCATATGTCTAAAAAACAATGTTTTTACGTTCAAAAGCTTAATTTTAAAATACTTTATTGCTGGGGCACCTGGCTGGCTCAGTGGGAGGAGCACACAACTCTTGATCTCAGGGTTGTGAGTTGGAGCCCCACATTGGGTGTAGTGATTACTGAAGCATAAAATAAATAAAATACTTTATTGCTAAAAATGCTAACCATCGTCTGAGCTTTCAGCAAGTCGTAATCAGTGATCACGGGTAACCATAACAAATATAATCATTAAAAAGTTTGAAATATTGCAAGGATTACACAAAATGTGATACACAGATATGAAGTGAGTATATGCTGTTGGAAAAACGGTGCCAATAGACTTGCTCGATGCAGGGTTGCCACAAACCTCCAATTTGTAAAAAAAAAAACAAAAAACAAAAAACATGCAATATCTGCCAAGTGCAATAAAGCAAAGTGTAATAAAACAAGGTATGCCTCTAATAGAAACAAGTGATTTGAAAGCCAGACACCTGATAGAGGTTGAAGCTCAATTCTGCCCCATCCCAGCTGGAAGGCCTTAGACGAGATGTGAAATGTGAGACCCAGTTTCCTCATCTGTGGAATGGAAGGTAACCTGCTACACGTCCACTGCTAGACAGCTTTGCTCCTCACGTTCTCCTCTGCTACCTTCTCTTCCTCCTCTAGTTCTTGAAATGCTGCTATTAAAAGATCAAAACCCCTGCCTCGGCCGTCTCTTCTCACTCGACACACACTCCGTAGATTATTTACCCTGGCCGTGGGCCTGGCTACCTTTTGGAGTCCTCTCTTGCCCAGGTCTTTTTTCTGAGCTCCAGATCTGTGTATTTGACTATATATAGAAGTCCCCACTTGGACACCTCAAACTTAAATGTTCCAAACTGAACTGGTCATTATCTGTCTCCTAGCCACTTACGAGAAAAGGTCTGCTCTGCCTGTGTATATCCCCACCCAGGTGTTGAAGTCAAAACCTAGCTAATTCCTCTTTCCCTTAACCGATACATCCAAATACATCCCCTCCAACCGTGGGGCAAGCTGTTAGCTGCCTTCTGTCTACCGGCCCCCAAAACCTTCTTCACTGTGCAGCCATATCCCCTTCATCAATCCCCTTTGGTAGCTTCTGCTGCCCTCAGAATGAAGCAGGGCATGGGTTACAAAGCCCCTCAAGACTAGGTCCATACCTAGGTCTTGAGCTGTTCCTCTCGCTTGCACTCCACCCTTCAGCCATTCTTAAATTCTTTTAATTCTTCTAATGGCACCAAATCCTTTCGTTGTTTTCCTGAGCTTTAGCATAAGCTACTCCTAGGGTACTGCCGTACCATGTCATCCCATTCCCTTCCCTTCTCTAACAGCTCCTACTACTCTTTAGTTCTCACTGTATGTTACTTCCTCTAGAAGGCTCTGACCTCCACTCAGCTCCACTGTAGGTGCTCCTGAGCTTGCTCAGTGAACTGCTCTCCCATCACAGCACCCATACACTGTATACTAAGTGCCTTTAAACTTGGATGAACCTGTGTCCTTATTCATGTGGAAGGGGGATACATCAAAATCATTCAGGGTGCTTTGTCAACCGGCTCTCCAAAACCCCATCTACCCCTCCCTGCTCCCAATCTGCCATGAGTGTGTTCTGAGCTGAAACTCACAACACAATGAGTCCCTGGCATGGATGACATGCTGTGTCCCCCAAGTGTGTCAGGACGGAAGAAAGGTTGAGAACGGCTACATGAGGTTGGCAGTGCCACAGGGAAAGGGGCGGGATCTGCCCTGTCCACCTTTATCTCCATGCTTGGTACAGTGTGAGGCACAGAGTAGAAAATACTCTGGAAGGAAGTACTTATACAGTTGATTGGGGATGTGAGGGTTAGATAAAATATGTATATTGAGTCACCAGGACATAATAGACATTGAGTACCTCTGGATTGTCTTTCCTTCCACTTGTTGAAATGAAGCTTAGGGCCCCCGGCTGGCTCAGCTGGTAGAGCATGCGACTCTTGATCTCAGGGTCGTGAATTCAAACCCCAAGTTGAGTGTGGAGCCTACTGAAAAAAAATGAATAAACAAATAAATAATGAAGCTTAGGAGTTATCATTTGATGCTTTGTGTCTGTCATCCTTGTCACCCTTTATCTCCCCCAAGTGAGTGAAAGAGAAAGATATTTACAGTAAGTTCCTAGAGCCCTGCCACATCCCTAAATTTTTTTTAAACATCTACAAAACGTAGGCCTGATTTTTGACTGAAACTCCATTGTTAGTGGACAAACTGCCTCATATATACTGTTTCTCTGTTGGTCTGGATTTTTGTTGGTTCTAAGAGAGAAATATGTTTCCCAAAATCCTTTCTGGGGGGAAGCCATCCTCAGAAAAGGAATTTTATTCCGATTGTCTGAAGGAGTGGGACTGAAACTCAGGAGGGGTCAGACTGGAGCTAGAAAGCTGTAAACTGAAAGCTAGTGAGAGCCTTTGCACTTCACCGAATGTGGATGGGGCTCCATTGGCAGGTGGATGGCTGCGAGGCATTAGTGGCCTTCCGTAGTTTCCCCAAAAGAAAACAAGATACAGGTGGCTTTGAGTCGGGTCTGATATACGTTTGGCCTTAGTCAATAGTACAGCCTCTCTGGATCTTCCTTCCATGGTAAAATGGATTCCATTTGTCCGACAACATACCCCATTGATTGTCGGGATCAGTGGGTTACATTTGCAGAAATACTTTGTCAGATGTAACTATAAAGTACTATATGAAAATAGGGTGTTATTAATATACAATAATTATAAATATAGAGAAGTTATAAGCTGGAAGTCAGCACACATTTATTGACGACCATGTGACGATAAGACACAAAGATGAATGAAAAGGAAAAGGAATTTATGTTTATTGATCCTGACAACTTCTTTCCCAAATGCTTTACAGTCATCATCTCTTCTAATAGCACAAAATTTTCTGCCCTCAAGAGGCTCCTATCAGAAAGGTGACATAGGCACATCTTAAGCCTCACAGAAGCAATAATGATAATGCCAAAGTTGTCAAATGGGAACACAGATGAGGAGGCTGTTAATCTGCTAGCCTCTTAGAGGTGAGGGGCAGGTGAGGGAGACATAAATATTGACATTGACACTTAGGCCTTGAAGAATAAAGTAAGATAAACAGACCCATAAGAAGGGGAAGGGCACGTTAAGTAGAGGGAACAGCAGTGGTGAAGGATGGCTCTAGGAATGTGTCTGTGAGGGGAAAGGTAAACGTTGGGTGGTGTGGTAGAGCATGTGACAGCAGTGGGTAGACATCAGGGTGAAAAGTGAAGTTGGGCTGTTCCTGGAGGACTTGATGTGCCTGTGCTAAGGAACAGGGATTTTATTCTATAGGTAGTGGGGAGTCAGTCTCCCAGAACATATTTTATCTAGAAGGAAAGTGACATGGTTAGACTTACCTCTTTTAGAAAGGTAGCTGCATGGAGACCAGCCTGGAGACAAGGAGACAAGTTGGATGTAATTGCAGTAGGACAAGCAAGCGATCACGAAAGCCTACAACAGTGGTTTTCAAACTGTGGGTTGCCACCCATAGGTGGATCTTGAAATGATTTTAGTGGGTCACAACCTGCATTTAGAAAAAAATAGATTTGAATACAAAAAATATCAGAGCCTCATGTAATAAAGGCCAATACTTCATAAAATTTCTTTTTGATTTACTCATTGTGCATTGCTTTCTAGGTAATTTGAATTTTTAATAAATTCACTTCTACAGTAGATTTAAATAACCTTAAAAATGAACAAAGTGGATTTACTTAAAATTTAACATGTTTAAGTGCCTATGTTTCAACATAGTCACCATTACTTTGTATAGAAAGCGTGACAGCTTGAGGCCATTCAATATAATGGAGGGTTTATGACCTGGAAAATAAAAGAAATGAGGGGAAAAAATGAGTGGTTAGTTATTAGGTTTAAATCTTGAGTAAGTTTCCTCTTGGTTACAAATGGTATCTTAGAAGTGATTTTATTAAAAATGCGAACTACAGAATCCATATCCTGGGTCAGAATACAAAATGTATTTTTTTTTCTAAAGATTTTATTTATTTATTTGACAGAGAGAGAGAGAGAGATAGCCAGAGCAGGAACACAAGCAGGGAGAGTGGGAGAGGGAGAAGCAGGCTTCCCGCTGTGCAGGGAGCCCGATGCGGGGCTCGATCCCAGGACCCTGAGATCATGACCTAAGCTGAAGGCAGACACTTAACAACTCAGCCACCCAGGTGCCCCACAAAATATATTTCTTACCATGGGGTCAGGGTTCAAGAAAGTTTAAAAACGTTGACTTCAAGATTGAGGCAGTGGCTCTGGGGTGAGAGAGAAGGATCAAGATAGCGGAGTAATTTCTGAGGTACAATTAAGACCAGTTCACCAACTGGATGTAGTAGTAAAGGAGAAGGAAATTAAGGATGATTCACAGGTTCCTAATTTGGGTTGCCAGGGCACATGGGGGTTCAGTTCAGTTCAACCAATATCTCTTGATAGGAAGTGCAGAAACAGGCGAAGGAGGAAGGCATGGTCGAGGCCCTTGAGGAACTCCATGTGGGTAAAAGAGATGCATAAGCAGGGTATGTTAATAAAATATGGTAACTACACTCATAAAAGTATTCACAAGATGCTACTCAAGCTCAGAGGAAGCCCAGGCTGGATCATCACAGAAGTTTTCTTGAGGAGATATCTTTGAACTGAGTTTTGAAGGAAGAGCTAGTCAGCCAGATAAGAAGGAAACAATCTAAGACCAGAGAGGTGGAACAGAATGTTTGTGTGTGAGGAGTTGTGTGCATACATATGTGTGAATGTGTGTGGGCCAATGTAATAAGCAATTTGGTGTTACTGGAACACTGGGAAGTCAGAGATGCAGTTGGCAGGGGTAAAGAGACAGGTTATGAAAAGCTTTGTCTATCACGCCAAGGAGCTCAGAGCTCTTGTATGAAATAAAGAGCCACTGAAGGGGTTTTTAAGAAGGTTAGTAACAAGGTCACAGTAAGGTGATTGTGTTTTAGAAAGCTTGCTTTGGCAGCATGTGGAAAAGGTCTTTATAGGGAACTGGACTGAAGATCAAGAGACTAGAAATGGGGACATTAGATTACTCCAGGTGAGAGATGATGGCCTGAATTAGGGGCATTGAGAAAAGGATGAAGAGAAACAGAGACACAAATTGGCAAGGCACTGTCACTAATTGGATATAGAGGACTCCATCAGTCAGAGTCTACTCAGGAAAGCAGAACCCATGTCAGTGAGTTTCATAGAAGAGATTTAACATGAGGAACTATTTTTGAAGGTGTTAGAAAAATGAAAGGGTTAATAGGAAACCGTTGGAAACCCCGAGATTAGGAAGAGCAGGGCTACTCCCCCTGAGACTGGATGGACCAAAGAGGCAGGTCATGCCACCAGACCCCAGGAGCTGTGGCTGCCTAGAGGGAGCTGGACCATGAAAGAGATGCAGTCAGCTAGAGCAACAAGAGGGAAGAAATGCCCTCCCCTGGTCCCGTTATCCCCACTGGCCAAGGCTGACCAGGAGCTGGCTGGCAAGGGAGGCTGAGAAAGGTAGCTTGTCTTTTGCAGGAAGAGCAAAGCTGAGGAAGGTACGAAAATAGATCTGAGCAAGTCAGCAAATGAGCAAGACGTGAGGATAAAGGAGAAAGAGTTAACCGATTGCTCCTGGCTGTCTTGCCTGGATTGAGATGGGCTGGTTGTGTCAGAACTGGAGATTAGGAAACCAGGAAGATGGTGGGACTGAGGAGGATGAAGGAGGGGAGACAGAGAAGGACACAAATAATCTAACTTTTCTAAAAACTCCCTCACTGGGGCACCTGGGTGGCTCAGTCAGTTAAGACTAAGCATCCGACCCTTGATTTTGGCTCAGGTCATGATATTGGGGTTGTGAGATTGAGCCCTGTCTTGGGCTCTGTGCTCAGCAGAGAGTCTGCTTGGGATTCTCTCTCTCTCTCCCTCTCTCTCTCCCTCTCCCCCATGCGTATGTTCACTCTCTCTCAAATAATAAATCTTTTAAAAAATAATAAAAACTCCCTCATTGTAGTATTGTTATGTATACACAGGATTGATAGGTCCAATTGATTTTAAAAGAACAGTTCTAATGTTCAGAACAGCTTTATAACTGTATCTTTTAATGTAGGGGAAAAAAACCTCCATACTCTGAAATGCACAAAATTTCTGCCCCCCAGTCCTTGAACCTTCCCCTAGGTCTCATTTATAATGTTGGCGTGAACTAACATGAGGAAAACAGGAGGAAGTTATTGAATCCTTACCAAATACCACTCACTGTATGGTTTACATAGAGTTTGCACACACTAAATTACATATACTACCTCATTTAACCCTTATGATAGTTGTATGAGGTTGGAATTACTATTCTTCCTGTTTTACAGATAAGGAAACTGATACATCGGGGGGTTTGGTTCATCTTCTCCCTTGCCACATAGGCCTCTCAACCAGTAAATGTTAGCTGGGACTGGGACTGTGGGCTGACTCAAAACCCATGCCCTTCACCTCTGTACTATAAAACCTCAAAAACTCTAAAGTGGTTAAGTTCAAATAAATAAAATTGTGATAGCATCATTGTGTCCATGTAGATCCAATTGCTTATAGAGTAGTGAACATTTTGATGGGTTTTCTCACATCTTGTTCACTCTAGATTTTAATAATTATCATACTTTTGTTTCCCAATCTGTACAGGAGTGTAATAGTCAGGACTCTTGGTAGAAGTGACAGAAATGTAAGTACACATAGACCAAAGAACAAAGAAGCTTATGGCTCCCTTCACATAAAAAGTCCAGGGGTCGGCTTGTGACATGGTGACATGGCTGGATAGGCTCAAACATTGCTACAGGATTGTTTTTCACTCTTGATCTCTTGGCACCAGCTCTGCTTTGGACTCATTCTCTTGTGGACTCTCTCCTGGTGGCAAGAAAGGTAGTCTTCCACCATCTTAGGTTTACATGGACTTGCTAGCTGGTTGTCCCAGAAGAAGAGGTGGCCTCTATTCTCCAAAAGCCACACTAATCTCCAAGGCTCAGTTTAGACCCATAGCCACCTTGGACTAACTACAGTGCCCAGGGAAGGGGTTCCTCTGATGCTCAGGCCTGTGGTGGGTCAGGCAGAGCCATGTGATTGGCTGTCCTATCGAGATCCCAGGGAGCTGGGCAAGGTAGTACTTGCCCAGAGTGAGGCCTAGAGAGCAGCAAAAAAGCCACAGGTTTCCACTACAGGGAACATATGAAACTCTCATTTTGCCTGCTTATCCAAACAGAATCCTGGAACTATTTCAAAATCACTGGATAATTGTGCATTCTGTTCTTCATTTGAACTAAGAAAACATTTCCTCACACCTCTTTTTGGCTTTTTTTTTTTTGCATTTTACTTGGAATTCTAAGCTTCTTTAAGAGGCAGAGTTAAAGCATCAAGGCTATATCTGATTGCAGAAAACATCCAGAAGCTCTCTCGCAACACCACTTTTCTACTCCTCACTAGCTCCCTTCCAGATTCCTCCCACATCTTCCCACATGATTCTCTAGAGAACCCCCGGGTCTGTCTCTTGATATATGTGGTCATTAGGGTGGTCCAAGATCTATGGCATTGTTCTGGCAATCAGTCATGCTTCCTTTTGGGGGGGAGGTTTGCAGGGGTGACAACTGAGGACCCTCATTTTATTATCAAACTATTTTAAAAACGGGGCGCCTGGGTGGCTCAGTTGGTTAAGCGACTGCCTTCGGCTCAGGTCATGATCCTGGAGTCCCAGGATCGAGTCCCACATCGGGCTCCCTGCTCAGCGGGGAGTCTGCTTCTCCCTCTGACCCTCCCCCCTCTCATGCTCTCTCTCTCTCTCTCATTCTGTCTCTCAAAATAAATAAATAAAAATCTTTAAAAAAATATTTCAAAAACGTTTCAAAAGAAGTAATTAGTGGCATTTGATAACAGCTTTCTGCTGTTTTGCCATCTTTAATCCTAGCCTGGTTTATGTTAGAAACCAGCCTCATGACCAAGATTATTCTTTAAAACACTGAGTTTATGACAAGGCAGGTTCCTCGCAGAAAATAGACAGGGATGCAAGAGCCAATAGTTTGTTTTTTCCCTGTTGGCATGGAGCCTAGGTTTAAGAATAAGTGTTACTACTGGAGATTCAAATCTGTCAGTACATGTTAAGTATGTACTCTACAATTATTCGTAAAACTTGCTGGAACTTGCTAATGCCAGCTAGCTTGATGCCTATGTGAATGAGTTATTCTACAGAAAATATCTGCAACTGGGACAGCATGCTGGCCTCTCCATTAATGGTTTTCCCCGGAATAAATAATAGTTGGAGTATTTCTTCTTGTCATGAAATATTTAAATATTAACCCAGCAATCCTCAGACACCACAGAAGTTCTATCATTTTCCTGGTATTTTTACACTGTGGAGATTCAGTTGATCTGGCTAGCTATTTTGGAATCAAAAGGTAGAACCAGTTCTCCATTACGTGATTGTTGTGGCAAACCTTAGGTTCCTATTTCTTTAATTCTATGCCATTACTGTCCGGATCGCCTGTAAGTTGTCTATATTTTATTTTTATAGCCAAGAATGCTAAGTTACACATTAAAACCACTTAGCCTTCTTATGGCTAAATAAAACCAGTTCCCTTCCTTACCATTTTTATGCGCTATTTTTCTAGCTCCTTAATCAGTCTTTGTACTATACTCTGTTCCCTTTCTAGTTTCTGCACATCCTTTTAAAAAAAATGAAGCCTCAGACTGGATGCGAGTTTCTAATATAGGTTTGACTGACCATATATATATATATATATATATATATATATATAGGGAAAAATTTCACGGTTTTTGTGTGTCATATTTCAGTTGGTATACTGTAGGATCATGTCAGCGCTTTTTAAATAGCAGTTCTATATTGCTGACACATTCACAATGATATAATGATATAACTTGAACACCTAGGTGGTACTGTAAGACTTCCTTTTAACTATTTTAAGTTAAAGCATCATGAAAATCGTTATGATGGCTCTAACTACCATTCAAGAGAAATATCCTTCAAAATAGATGATCATCATCATAGTCTACATTTTAAGGCTTTTTTTTCTTCTAAATGTTCAAAATTCTCTGCAATAAGTTGTCTAACACCAATTGATTATATGGTTTCAAAGTAAAATTTTACACATATCCTGTGTGTAATTTCAGACCTCCAAACAAAACTTTTCATGAAGGGCTCCCCTTTTAATCCAGTACCCTCAAATACTTGGGGTCCCCCCTTTTTGGGAGGGCTTTGACTTCTCACAGGCTTTGCTTAAGACTCTTTGTAACTAAATAAAATCAGTAGATTTTCATAAAATTAGCATATTTTAGAAAAGTTTCCGTTCAAAAACGTGACTCACTCATTTATTTCCCTCCCTCCCACTTCTAATTAATCATGCCTAAAATCAGTTTGAAACAGTGTTATCAAAAGGAAAATATCATAAGCCAACAGGTCCTAATCAATACTTTCTTATTTCGGACGATGTTCAATGTATATGCAATATGGAGCCTTCTCTTTGGAGTTCATTAGATTAGAGATAGACAAAGAATTTCCATCTAAACTTACAATGTAAACTCATTCCTTTTAGCGAGGCTCAGGAGTCATTTTGGTCATTGTATTGATTGACAGTAGACTGCTATCATCCATTTAATTTTTGTCCATAGATGACTACAGTCCATTTCATTTCTCTACCGGTCAGGGTTCATTTGCAGAGAATAAAATCTACTCAAGCTTATTTAAGCAGGAAAGGATTTATTAGGGAGTATTAAATGACTTAAATCTTTGAAATGGCTGAAGAAACAGCCTTCGAGTTTTAGCTTTTAAAAACAATCCACAAAACCACTCCACAGGACTGACCACCAAGGAAGCTACTGCCTCTTCTCTAGTCAGGAAGTCGCAGGTTCCAGAACTGCGCCATTAATGCCACGATCAGAAACCGAGCGGTATGGTTGCTGGCTTCAGAAGCACTTCACACTCATTTCTATCCAAACCAGCAAAACCCGTGCCCCACACCCATGAAGCTAGAAACTAGACAGAGCGGGTGCTGTACTAAAGCTTCCACAACTGTCCTTGCCCGCAGAGGCAACGGAAGTAGCCTTTGTTCTTCCGGAAGAGCATCTCATTGGCTGATACTAAATACGTTCCGGGACCCGGCTGCAAGGAAGCTGGGAGCCTCTGCAGAATAGGCAGGCACGTTAGAAGGATGATATAAAGTATGTCCAACACTAATCTACAAAAGCCATCACAACCACAGTCAAGTGGTGTCTTCAATTCATTGGAATGGAACGAAATTCTGCCTCCAAGCCTTGTCTAATAAATGGAAATGCTCTTTTAAAAGTAAAGTGACCATGACTGTCAAGGATATATTATAAATCAGTTTTGTTATTGATGTGGGGAGAAGCCCTTCCCCATAACTCTTAATGTAAATATATCTCCAAAAAGATTTTGAGGCAAGGCTAAGTATTACAATAGCCACCACAACTCTCTGTGGTGACTGTTCTTGGCTCAGTTTTGTCCTTGTGCAACAACGTATGAGCATGTGCTGCGTGCATTACATTGAGGGCAGAACAGTAGAGATCGCAAATGGAGACACATACCGCATTGCCCCTTCCATCAAACAATTCACATAATAGGGCAAAATAGAAATAAACATGAAAAGATACATTTTTCCAATTGAAAAAAATCTAGGTTCAAATCTCTCCGATTTATTAAATGTGTAACATTGTATATACATATACCGAGAATATTATAATGTGGATGGTCTGTTACCTCAACACACAGTAAAGAAGTGTCTGCATCAAGGGAACTAAGTGAAATGAATCCTTTTTTTAAAAAAGAAAGAGAAGAGAGAGACAGAGGTGAGAGAATGGCCAGCATTTAGTAGGCCTTTGATGAACTATAGCTTATTAAGTAGTTGTAATAATAACAGCAGTGACGAATTATAGAGGGATGCAGTAAATGATTAATAATCAGGTGAATGATGAAGTAAGTACCCTGTAAAACACTTGATCATCTACATCATAGGAACTAATTTCAGCTTAAAGAGTTTCTATCCAGACTGGGTTTAAAACCTTTTTCTCATCGAATTTCCACAATGAAGATAAAAAAAATTGGGGGAAGTAATAAAACCTCCAGTAACTATAGATTCAATCTTTGTTTGATACCATAGTGTATTTTCAGCATTATATAGTCAACTCTAACAACATACTATGGTCAAAATATGTAGTTAAATCTACTTTTTCTAATATATTTATGTCAGATTTTGCATTATAATTTACTTACGTTAAAATTCATCCTTTTTAATTACAGTTCAGTGAATGTTGACAAATGCACAAAGTCATGTAATGACAACCACGATCAAAATACAGAACATTTCCATCAGCCCAGAAAGTTCCCTTGTGTGCCTTTGTAGTCAGCGCCCCTTCTCCCGTAGCTTTTGGGAAGCATTGATCTGGTTTCTGTCCTAAGGTTTTGCTTTTCTAGAACGTGATATAAATGGAATCATACAGTAATAGTCTTTTCTTCCTGGCTTTTTTTCACTATAAGTATTATATTTTGTTTTAAATATATTTTCATTATACATTTTATATTTTTTTAAATAAAATATACAATTTGGCCTGGTATATTGAATAAACTTTTAATTAATTTGTAAATGTATAGATCAGATATAGTTACAGTACCTTTAATTATCTTTGGCCTTTTACGTAAGAACTAAACCTTTCTGGGAACCTGGCTGGCTCAGTTGTTAAACGTCTGCCTTTGGCTCAGGTCATGATCCCAGGGTCCTGGGATCGAGTCCCGCATCGAGCTCCCTGCTCAGCGGGAAGCCTGCTTCTCTCTCTCTCCCCCTGCTGCTCCCCCTGCTTGTGTGCTCACTCTCGCTTTCTCTCTCTCTGTCAAGTAAATAAATAAAATCTTAAAAAAAAAAAGAAGAAGAACTAAACCTTTCCCACTCAGAAAACTCATATTGCAGGCAGTCAACAAAATCTAATTTACAAGATTTTTTTGGTGGTTGTTGCAGTGCCAGAAGTAAAAAACTAAAATAAACAAACAAAAATAGACTTGCATACTTTAGAGCTCACAACTGTTCCATATATATAAGGTAACCCATAAGGAAAACAATTTCTTTGTAACCCTTTGAAAGAATTAAAATGCAAAATATCTGGCATGCTTTGTTGTGGTTACAGTAATGTCTATGAAAAGCATGCCTTTTTCACTTGTAAGAGTTTCAGTTTTGCACTCTGCATTTGCCTTGATAGTAACTGCAAACAACTGTAGCTATTACCTCTTCAGTTCTGAAAGCAAGTTCAAAGTCGATCAAATTCATTGTCAGAGCACAAGGTGAAGCGTAACTCCACGCTTAAATAAGGCCTCTGAAATGTGTTTCTTGTTAGAGAGGTTTTTTAATGTACCATTGGAGCATCTTAAAATTTGATTTCAGCTTTAGTTATGCACATCTAACAGGTCAGAAGCAGGAAAACAACACTTGAGCTAGAATGCTTCTTTTGGTGACCTTTTGCACATTGCAAATACTTTGAGTATTTTCAGTCATCAATGACAATTTTTAAGAACAGACTTATTGAGATATAATTTGTATTTCTAGTGTGAAATTCAATGGTTTTTTAGTAAATTTACAGAGCTGTACAACCATCATCATAATCTAATTTTAGATTCAAAAAAACCTTGAACCCATTAGCTGTTACTCCCCATCCCTTGCACCCTCTGCCCTAGACAACCACTAATCTACTTTCTGAATGACAATGATTTTTAACTTGGTAGGAGTTTTTTTTTTAAACCTGCAGCTAAAAAGGAACCATATTTTCATATTTACTCATGTTAAATCCTGTAATTTTAGACACGAACTTAAATATAATTCATTGTCACCTTTGTTAGAATGCCTAGATCAATTTGAATTTTTCTAAAAACAGTTCTTTTTTGAAAAATAGTTTTTTCTCATTCTTCCTTCTCTGCAATATTTAAAGCTCTTTCTTTGAATCTTTTGAACATGTAGCTAAAAGCCAGATGGTGTTCAGGAAAGCAAATATTAGCGTGAGTGTTTCCAAAAACCCCTTCCTTTAGCAATTAACAAGAAGTTTATATAACTAAAAATAATTCAGTAGCGTGCATTTTCTCAACAAGTTACTTAGTGAAAGTAAACAACAAAAAAAATTCTAAACTATATGAATAGCAGCACTTTTGTTAAATGTGTGTTTTGTTTTTTTTTTTTTAAGGTACAGGTCTGTTTAGCATTTAAAGGAAAACCCGTTGGGTGGGGTGGAGAGATATGGCCCAACTGCTACTTTGTATTCTTTCACTGGTGACCTCAACACTTGCCTGAATTTTTATTACTGGTAAAGAAAACAAGGTTTCTAGTTTTCTCTGCAACAAAGATCTCATTGGCTGAAGACAGATGTTTAATTATTAGTGCCTTAGAGATAGGCACTTCTCAGAATAGTAGCTTCAACAGGAAGAAGGAACCAGAAAACATACTCCATTTGTGGTAATGTGGTCTAATTTGACATCTCAAAATTGACTTAGAATTTCAGAAGAAAAGGTTGCTGTTAAGCGTACTGAGATATATTTGTTAAATTTATTTTTATTCATTTATATATTAGTTATTTATTGCTGTGTAACAAATAACTCCCCAAAATTTAGTGGCTTAAAACAATAAACATTTCTTATTTTCCACAGTATTCATCCATAGGCCAGAATCAGGGAATGGCTGGGCTGGGCTGTTCAGGCTCAGTCTTCTTGCAAGCTTTTCTCAGATGTCTCCTGAGACTGACTTCATGTAAAGGCTTCACTGGGGCTAAAGGTGGCCCCCTCACATGGTTGGCAAGTTGGTGTGGCTATTGGCAGGAAACAGTTTCTTTCCACACATGCCTCTCCACAGAGCTGTTTGAATATCCATGACACGGCATCTGACTTCTCCCAGAGTGATTAATCCGAGGGCACGAGGCACGGCGGCAGTCACCTAGCCTCGGAAACCATTACCTCTGTCTTACTTTATTGGTCACACAAAACAGCCTTGATTCATTGTGGGAGAAGATTATGCAAGGGCATGAACACCACAGAGGGGCCCTTCTCAGAGGTTGGCTGCCACAGCTTAGAGTAGAAAGCCATGCAGATGATTTTTAAACATTACCAAACTGCAAAATCATTAACTTCTTTTCAAATATATATATATATACATATATATACATGTAATATTATACATAGAGAACAGCAGAGGCCTGATGAAAACACATACGGATTTTAGATTCCAAGGCAGTGAATCATCTATTTATTGAGAATATGCTGAATGCCTACAACCATGCTAGGAGCATCTTAAGGGACATAGCAGAAGTGATAGAGCAGTCTCAGGATTTTATCAGAAGGGTATCTCTGTGGAGAGCCTGGGTGGCTCAGGGGTTAAGTGTCTGACTTCGGCTCAGGTTATGGTCTTGGGGTCCTGGGATCGAGTCCCGAGTTGGGCTCCACGCTCACCAAGGAGTCTGCTTGTCCTTCTCCCTCTGCCTCTCCCCTGCCCTCCTTGTGCTTTCTCTGTCTCTCAAATAAATAAATAGAATCTTTAAAAAATAAAAGGAAGGGTATCTTTGTAATATATTTTCAGAATGGTGTTCTCTTTCCAAAAGTTAGGCAGAGTTATGCTTGCACCTCCAAGTTCTTTTGGGAAATTCTGCTTTTCTCTTGACCTGAAAGAAAGTAGAATGCCACCAATTAGGAACAGGGACAATTTTGTCCTTTCATATTAACACAAGATACAATATGGCATGTCTCATTTTCACAGAGAAATCTGTATTTAGCTATGCTTTGTCTTAAATATTGGGATGCATCCAGCATAAGCAGATACACTGGGATTTTCCTATTTTCTACATTTACTCACAAGGAACAAAAGTCTGGAAGGTATGCACCAAACTGTTAAAGGAAAGCATGTGATCAGTAACTGGTTATCTGCTTTACACGTTTCTTTTCTTCTAGAAACAGCAACCCTCTCTGATAAGCCACCCCTCTTGCTCTTGTCAGCTGTTCCAAATGGAAGCTACCACTGTCTTTTCAATTCTTTCTGTCTCTGGCTGCAGGACTTGGCCAGTTGTGCTGCCCGAGAGCCTCTGGCCACTCTGCTTTTCTAACTAGCCTCTTTTAACAGGAGGAGAAAGGCCTCTTCCCTCTCTGGTCACAGAATGATTCTTGAGCTGCTGGTGGCCAATTTCATGCCAAGCGGAAAAGAATCAGTCTGAGAGAATGAAGTTAACATGCAGAGAAAAACAGGAAGGAAACAGAGCTGCTCCTGAGCTCCTAGTGTCGATCCAGAGGGCCAGCTCACACAACTTGCCCTTCCAAAGGCTCCATTATATGAGCAAATAAATCCCCCTATTCGTTTAAGATGGATCAAATTGGGTTTCTGAACTTACTTCCATAAAGCCCTGACTAGGACCTCTGGAGATGGGGTTGGGGAGACTATTCTGCTTTCAAATTTATACATTAATTGTACTAATCAGACTTTTTTGGGGCAGGGGGAGTGCTGCAAATGCTAGAAACTCTATTTGAGCTAGCATTAAAAAAAAAAAGGAGTTTATTGGATCATGTTCCCAAATGTAGGAAGGGCATGTGTGCAGGTGGCCTGAGGAATATCTGGGGTCAAGGATCTAAATGCCATAAACAATTTCTGCTATTTTTCTTTCTGGATCTCAGTTATATCCTCTTGAACTGCAGACTTGCTTTTTTCACCCTGTGGGGACATGGCCATTGCTGGTGGACTCTAGGCTCACATTTTCCCAGAAAGTTCTTCCTCCCTCATCTTGAATTAGCAAGAATCTCAGGGAAGGATTCCGATTGGCCTGGCTTGGGTCACATGCCCATTCCTGCACCAATAACTGGGGCCAATAATGTAGATACTGTCGTTGCCCAAATTGGTTCACATACCCTCTTTATCCTGTAGCCAGGGATGAGCAGGCATGTAAGAACGTGGCAGTTCCTACCTAGAAGCAATGTCTGGAGTGAAAGAAAAAGAATTGTCCTTCAAAAGGGAGAGAAACTGGCTTGACAGTGTCACCGGAGAAGTCATTACCATAAGTATGGCAGTAGATGCTCAATATTTTTGTGTTTATCACAATTCTATATTGTTCATATATTTTATAACACATAGGTAACCCTTTGAAAAGATATTAAATCTATATTATATGCTTATTTGGTTTTAATATTAAATGCTTTATACCTAAAGTAATATCAAATTTATAAGAAACCTCAGAAATCATCTGGTTTGATTACTACCGATGCAAAATACTTTTTTTAAATTTAAATTCAAGTTAGTTAACGTAGAGTATAGTATTGGTCTCAGGAGTAGAATTTACTGATTTATCACTTACAAATAACACCCAGTGCTCACCCTAACAAGTGCCATCACCCACTTAGCCCATCCCCCCACTCATCTCCCCTCCAGCAACCCTCAGTTTGTTCCCTATATTTAAGAATCTCTTATGGTTTGCCTCCCTCTCTGTTTTTATCTTATTTTATTTTTCCTTCCCTTCCCCTATGTTCTCTGTTTTGTTTCTTAAATTCCACATATGAGTGAAATCATATGGTATTTGTCTTTCTCTGACATATTTTGCTTAGCATAATACACTCTAGTTCTATCCATATTGTTGTAAATGGCAAGATTTCATTCTTTTTGATTGCAGAGTAATATTCCATTGTGTATATATATACCATATCTTCCTTATCCATTCATCAGTTGATGGATATTTGGGCTCTTTTCATAATTTGGCTATTGTTGATAGTGCTGTTATAAACATTGTGTCCCTTCGAATCAGCATTGCAAAATACTTTCTTAAGTTGTCCCAGACAACTCCCTATCTGCAGTGATTAAAGAATAAGTGAAAAGACATTTCTTTTGGAAAACAAAAAATTGGAACATAAGAGTTAAAGCACAAGTTGACTAAACTAGAAGCTATTAATTGATCCACAGTCATTGTATTACCTTGGAAAAACAACTATCTGATTGTCCTTTCTTACTCAAAACTGAGAGTAATAATAGTAATACTATTAATGTTTTAAATACACCACAGGGGGTGGGGAAGGCTCCAACATCTTAGAAACACAATCTATAAGTAGCAGTTTTAATCATTTTCTTTGTACTGTTATGAAAATAATATCCATTCTATTAAGGTATAAAGTTAGCCTGAAATGATGAATGGTAACTTAAATTCAATTGGTATATTATTTCGTATTTACGGAACACCAGTTTGTTCCAGATCCCTTATAGGATACAAAATGGGGCTGGTCTGTGTTCTCCTAGACTTTTGAGTCCTTCAGTAAAAAGTCTATTTGCTCTTCAGGGACACTACAGTCTTTTGTCAGTGAAGTGCTTTCTCAATTTTTAAAATTTTAAAAGTGTAAGTAGTATTCACAGTTGAGAATATTTGAAAGAATGTGGATTGGCTATATCTGTCATAGTGTTTAGAAAAATATGACACTAAGTATAAAAGCACTAAGAAGGTAAAAATCAATATGAAAGTAAATATTAAAAAGAACAATTCGTGCAACATTATGTTTGTCCTGCTTGAATATTCAGGTGAAATAATGATTGATAATAACAATAACTAATAGTAACTGTCAATCTCTATAGGTAGGTATGAAAAGCTGTTTCATCCCTGAAATTCCAGAGGAACTTTTGTACATCTAAACCAAGCTGCTTCGAAAATGGCCTGGGTCCAAGGTAAGGTGGACACTAATTGGCTAGGGATTTGTGCAAATGTGCTCTTGTCACACAGTACAGTGGGAAGGACACGGACAGATGTAAATTTCAATCCTGTTCCACCTATTGACAGTGTGAATTTTGACCTGTCTTACTTAAGCTTTATAGACTTCAATTTCCACATCTGTGTGTAAATATATACACATATATATTTTAAGTATATACAAATAAATTTAAATATACTAAATACATATATATATGTGTGTGTATATATATATATATATGTGTATATATATATATATATATATATATATACTCTCTAACAGCAGCAACTAATTTGCAAACTCGTGTGGGTTACATGAGATGACCCTATGAAGTAGAGTGCCCGGCATGTCGTAGGCATTCAATAGATATTAGCTGAATGGTATTTATATTATTCTGTTGTGAGATAGCCTCACCTCCCTGCAGGATAATATGGTTTAAAGAGCAAACTGTAGGACTGTGAAGACAGTGAGATCAGGAATATTAATGGCTGGCAGACCACTTGTGGGAGTAAAGGTTTCAGGCAGTCCTAATAGATCTTCCTTCCTGTGGTTGGGAAAAGGGGAGTTCAGATTCTCTTGGGTCTCTTTGCCTTGCTCATTCTATGCTGCCTGATGGTCTTCTGAATACGTCCCAGGTCTCTTGAAGTGCAACCTATGAACCAGTGCTTAACCTGAATGGAGCCTGTCCTCAACTCCCTAACCCTCACCCAGACCCCTCAGGCTTCCATCTTGCTTTGTCCCATCCATCCAGCTGTGAGAAGGAGGTACTACATAGCACGTTGCTGATGTAATGCCTTAGTTGCTGTGGGTTTTTATTTTGAAATAACATTAAAACCAATAAGATGTGGAACTAAGGCTATAAAATTAATTACAGTTAATTAGCAGAATGATACATCTCCCAGTGATTACAGATTGAGGGTTTAAAGGGAGAACTGTCATTTAGGGAGAGTTTGTGGGGATGCAGCTCCTTTAATCTAGCAGTACCTGGGCATGGTCATTGCTTCGCAGAAAACTGGTCTCCAGCTTTGAAGAGTCAGCACAGCGACAGGGGAGCAAGGAATCTAATATTGCTAACTAAACTGGCAAGAGCTTGCCGTGTTAAACAGAGCGACAAATTCTTCATTTAAATGAGAAACATAGCTGACAAATGGAACAGAAGTTCCAGTTCATTTGCTTGGTGCATTCTCTCCTTTTGAGCAGCCAAATGCAGAAGGGAGCTTAGTGAGGAAAAGAAACATAACTTGAACGCAGGAGCAAGCCACTCTTGAGGGGGATTGCGTCCCAGGTCCAGGTGAGGCTGATGAACCACACCTGTCACTCACAGAGAGCACCAAGTCTTTCCTAACCAAGGTGCCGCATTGCTGGTCGTTGGACTCCCCTTTCCGAGGCTCTTTCTGTTTTTGTAAATAAAATCTTTCTTCATTGATTATATCTGTACAGTTGTTTTTATTTTGTCTTCCTTTATTATAATCACATCCATTCATACCTTCCTCAAATAATACTTTAAACGCCTTGAGTAGGGTTTGTTTTGTACATTTCCCCCAAAAAACTCTATTCACTATTGCCAGCATTCTCTCGGGTTACTCTTTTTTTTTTAAGATTTTATTTATTTATTTGACAGAGAGACAGCGAGAGAGGGAACACAAGCGGGGGGGGTGCGAGAGGGAGAAACAGGCTTCCCGCTGAGCAGGGAGCCCAATGTGGGGCTCGATCCCAGGAACCTGGGATCATGACCTGAGCCGAAGGCAGACGCTTAACAACTGAGCCACCCAGGGGCCCCTTTTGGGTTACTCTTATGTATCACTACTATCATCTCTCCTTTATATTAGGAAAATAATCTTTTTCTAGTTTCTAAGTTCTTAGAGAAACACCTTACTTTCCTCTATCAACATTAGTAATAGGCTATGTTAAGACTTTATTTAATCTTCAAGGCTCTGGAAGAAGTAATTAGCTAATTTATGTCTATAAATTATACTGGAATCAAGTTTTGCCTTATGGATTCTGAGTGCTAAGTTGAATTGTACTGCACTCAGACAGATTAGCCATTCAGCAGCTGGATTGCTCATTTAGGTGGCTGGAATCATCAGTGTAAACAAACTTGCCGACAGTCTTTTTAGAATGCATCTGAATGACTTGGTACAAGATTCTTTTCCATTTGTGACTATATGTACTGGGGAAGACTTGAAAATTCTACTTGTCAGTAACAATCACCATTACTTAAGATTAAGTGGCTGTCTTCAAACAGTCGTCTACTCAAGATAAAAAGGATTCCGGGGGGACTTCCTGGACACTCAGCTGAAATTACCCCTTTACCAAAACAGCTAGTTTTAAGAAAAGAGCTCTATCAAAACTGGGAGTTTTTAAAAACATTAGTGTAACAAATAAAGAAGGAACAAACTCTTGCTTCCATAAACGGTATAAACGTTGGGAATCAATGTGTGCTGTCCACTGGAGTAATCCAAAGTTCTCACATAGGAATTATTACATAAAAATGCAACAAATATGCATTCCACCACCTTTTGAAGTGCAGCTTATAAACTAGTGCTTAACCTGAATGGAGCCTGTCCTCAACTCACCTTCCAAACTCGCTTTTTCCTTATTTCATATGAATACATAATTTTGGCCAGTTCCTTAACATTCTTTCCTCCATATCTTAATTTGTAAATTAGAGATCTAATAAAGCCTCACTGATCTCTCTCAGGTCTCAACTCATGGTTTGTTAGCCAAAACCCTGGATCATTTAGTCTCTCTCTACCTAACTACAGGATACCAGTTGTTTGAGGTGATTCTGAGCACTTCTATCAGAGAATCTTTAAGGCATACAGGATACCATGCGTTAGATTGAATAGAAATTGAATGCCAATAATAAGTGGTCATAATTAGTGACAACATAGTGATTCCTGTGACAGAAGCATGATAACACACCCAACAACTCAAACTGTGTCCTAGTTTGGATAGGATCTTTCTTGAAATACAGTCTACATAAATCAGTTATATCAAATAATAAACCCAATGCCTCTTTGAAGCATTTTTTTCCTTTTTTAACTTTAAATTATTATTATTAAATTTAAATTTAAATTATTAAATTATTATTTTTAACTTTAAATTATTTCTTTTGAAATAATTCAAATTTACCAAAAAGTTTCAAGAGTAATACAAATAACTCCCATATACAACTTAGAGAAATTCACCAATTTTTAAAAACTTGCTACATACATTATCACTCTTTACTGTTTTTTTTTAACCATTTAAGAAGGTGCACCCATCAGACCCCTTAATCCTTTTACTCTTCAGTGTGTATTTCCAAAGCACAAGGATACTCTTTATATAATCACAGTACAGTTATCAAATTGAGGAAATTCAATATTGCTAGAATACTTTAATCTGTAGTCCGTGTTTGAATTTTGTCAATTTATTTGATCATGTATCGCATTTTCTCTCTTCGATATGGGATTTCGTCTAGGATCATGCATTAGACTTAATTGCCATTTTTCTTCATTCTCCTTTAATCCAAAACAGGTTCTCAGCCTTCTTTTGTCTCTCATGGCATTGACATTTTTGTTTTACAGCTGTGGTTTTATGAAATATTCCTCTGCTTTGGCTTGTTTGATGTTTCTTCATGATTAGAGTCAGGTTATGTATCATTACATTAAGTGATGTTATGTCCTTCTCAAGGTATTCCAACCGTGGTGGACCTACGACGGCCACCTCCTCCTCACTGGCGATTTAATTTTGGTTAGCTAGTCAAGATGTAGTCTTTTCCTCCCCTGTGTCGTTACTGGCTTTCCCCCTTGTGACTAATGTGTAATCTATGGCATCATGTCTACTTTTTAGACCTGTGTTTGCACCAAATGTCAGGACCATCCTAGAATTAAAAAAAAATGTTTTTTCTACATATGTAGTGATTCCTGCCATGTTTATGGCCTCCCCCCGACAAAATCCATGTGTAACAATGATATATAAGACAGAGCCAGTAGAACGTAGTGATTGAGACTATAGATTCCAGAGTGTGATGGCTTAGGTTTGAATCCCAATTCCACAGCCTCCCTGCTGGACAACTTTGGCAAGTTGCCTTATCTCCCTGTGCTTTAATTTTAGCACCTATAAAAATTAGAAGGTGAAAATACTGCCCTAGCTCATGGTGGTGTGGTGGGATTGAGCTGATAATATGTGTCTGGCACATAGTAAGCACACAATAAATATTGGCTTTCTATGTAATGTATCTTTCTATTTTATATAAAATATATACTGTTTCAGAGCACTCTTTAAAAATACAGGATAGTAACTACAAATCAAAATAATGAGGTAACACTTTTAGATGCAGCTATATCATTCTTCCGCTACCAGATCCAAAACATAAACTTAGCCAGATAAAATAGTTTTAAATCCCTCATGCAAGTGCTTTGACTGTCTTATTCATTTCTTGAACAAATTCACAACCAGCTCCTCCAAGGTGCCAGGCACAGATGTATGACGGGGTGTATGGTGACAAACCAGACAGCTCTCGGGGAGATCATACTCTAGTAGATGCACAAGTAGTATATAAATTAAGATAACTGCAGGTAGTACCAAGCGTTCTGAGGAAAACAAAAGAGGGCAATGCAATTGAGGCTGGGGTGACAGTGGAGAAGACTTGCGGTGACATTTTTAAGGTCTCTTCGTTGCTTATCTAACAAAACATTTTTATAGACTTGTGATTTGAACTGAAACAAAGTGAAACAAATCTTTCCTAGTACATTAAGCTCTCTATAAATAAGATAGGATCACAGTTAAATAATCTCTTTCAGTCTTGTAGAACATGTATCAGTTAAGCTGATCTTGAATAAGTGCTCTTCTTAATTGAAAATATGCCCCTTTGTCATCATCTCTTATTAATTAAGCTGCTGAGGCTGTTGATTACCTAGTTCTATTTAGAATCTAGTTGCATAAACACCTCTTTCCTTCCCTTAATGAATTTTCTATCCTAGCTTTTATGGATACAAGCTATCCTTTCATTTTTTTTTTAAGATTTTATTTATTTATTTGTCAGAGAGAGAGAGAGAGAGCACAAGCAGGGGGAGTGGCAGGCAGAGGGAGAAGCAGGCTCCCTGCTGAGGAGGGAGCCCGATACGGGGCTCGATCCCAGGACCCTGGGATCTTGACCTGAGCTGAAGGCAGACGCTTAACTGACTGAGCCACACAGGCGACCCCAAGCCAGCCTTTCAAATATGCTTTCTAGTGTCCAAAAGTAAACAAAAACATTGAAACTTACCTCATAGCATGCATCATCATTTCTTAATTTCTCCAGTCTCCCATTTGCCCCCTCCCGTGCTACATTGGCCTCAGAGCTTGTAATATTCGCAGATTATTTTTCGTGGCTTGTGAGATCCTACTTAGGGTTTCTTATGTGACCCCCGCCCACCCCGGACATGAGGTTTCCTGGGTTTGAAAGTCAGACAGATTTTCATTTGAAACTAGGATTTACCACTTATGGCTGTGTGAATTTGGGAGGGTTGCTTACCCTCTCCGAAACTCATCTCTAAAATGTAGGCTAGGGCGCCTGGGTGGCTCAGTTGGTTAAGCGACTGCCTTCGGCTCACGTCATGATCCTGGAGTCCCGGGATCGAGTCCCGCATCGGGCTCCCTGCTCAGCAGGGAGTCTGCTTCTCCCTCTGACCCTCCCCCCTCTCGTGCTCTCTCTCTCAAGGAAATAAATAAATAAAATATTTTTAAAAAAAATAAATAAATAAAAAATCATGGTTGTATTACTAGTAGCCCTTCTTAGGAAAAAAATCATTAAAAAAATGTAGGCTAATTTGAAGTTCGGATGAAATTAGATTATGGATGTGAAAACTAATACAGTATTTTGCCTGGAGTTCAAGTTGTCCTCTTACTTTGCTCATACCGCTGGTAAACCTGTGTAGAACTGAGTCTTTCCAAGGAGTCCCTGAAACTGGCCCTACTCCACTCAAAATAGTTTCTTATCCTGAGAGGACAGCAAATACCTGGATGATGAGGCAAGTTCCAAAACTACCTCATCAGGCTGGTCCAGGATTTCTTAACGGGGGAACCATGGACCCTAAAGCACAGGAACCCCGGGTGTGCCTGAAAAAGCTTGGAGATGTGAAGGCATGAAAAAAAAAGCAAGCTCAGCCCATTCTGACTTGTGTGATCTATGTCCTGGTTGACACAGCAGACATTCTTGCCCTTTCTAGCTCTTCTCGATAAGTAGTTCTGCCCCTACTTCTTGGTGAAGCATTTATATGGCATTGCTATTTAATTGCTAATAAGTTAAAATTTAATAGTTTCATCATAATCCTTAGTTCACAATACTGATGCATCTATAAGTTGCACATCTTTTTTTTTTTTTTCATTATTGTAATTGTGCAATAAGGGCCTGGCTCAAATAATTCAGTCTGCTTGGAGGTTGGGGAAAGAGACTGAGCATCAACGGAGAATTCTTAATGCCCAGTTGCATATTTTTTAGAGACTAAATTCAGCAAGAAATCATGGGATATGTTGGAAGTTTTGCAAAGTGTTTATGGTAGCCTAAGGCAGCAGTTGGAATCATTTTCTTTTGGTTAAAACTAGATGTTTGGTTCTGATTACAAAAATAATACAATCTCAAAACTGGAAAAGTTGGAAAACAAGCAAAGTGATTATATAGTATCCCAGAACAGTAGCTCAGACAGTATTTTTCAAGAATGTGATCTGCTTCAGAATCTCCTGGTTGCTTGTTAACTCTGCCACTTCATGGACCCTCCAGAAGTACTAACTCAGAATCCCTAAGGCCAGGACCCAGAATCAGCAGTAAATGAACTTCACACGTGACTCATCAGGCAGATGAAAGTCCTACAGCTAGGCTCTTACCATATACTTAATTTCCTGCCCTTAAGTACTAATTTTTCCCCCAAGTATGTAAGATTCTGAAAATGTCTGTTTTGTAAAATGATCTGCGGGGTGCCTGGGGGGCTCAGTCGGTGCAGTGGGCCACTCTTGATTTGGCTCAGGTCAGCATTTCAGTGTCCTGGGATCCAACCCCTGGTCCTCTCCGTGCTCAGCTGGGAGTCTGCTTGAGATTCTCTCTCTCTCCCCCTCTCCCTCTGCCCCTCCCCCCTAAAATAAATAAATAAAAATAAAATTATTTGCAAGCTTCTATAAAAACAATTTGCAAGTTTCTGGTGAATTCATGCTTTGCCAGATTAAAAAAAAAAAAAACTTTCCATAACAGGGTGAGTACAAAGTAAGAAAAACATTGATCAACTAGGAAATGAAGTGCCAATTTACATAAATTTGCCAACAAACCCCACCCTCACTTATATGCGGAGGTCAGAAAAGCCTAAAGGAGTGCTGAATGAGAGTGCTTGCATTAGCTCTTTGGTTTGGGTCTTAGTTCCCATAGGCAAGGTGTGAGGCTAGAACTGTATGAACTCCTGTTTGGGCCAGGGAGGCAAAGTGGACTCCACCCCAGCCTGAGGCATCCACATTTTACCTCCCCAGCCCCAGTGTTTGTTTTGGGTTCTGTGGCCTTGAAAGAGGTCTGGCAACTCAGGATGAAGATTCTGCAAGTGCACAGTGGGCAGGCTTATACCTGGGTATGGCTTTGTCTCTGTGGATTTAGGACACCGTGTACAAGTATGCTGTTTTGAGCATCAGGACTCACCACAGACATGGTTAACTAATTCTGTCAACCATTTTTTTTTTTTTTTTCCGAGCAGAGTTACATAAAGGAAAGTACTTAGAAAACGAGCTTTGGGGTCAGATAGACCTGACTTCAAGTTCTGACCCCAACACTCCAAACTATGTGACCTTAGGTCTCAGTCTTCTCCTATGCAAAACAAGCACAGTTTCTAGCAGGAGATTAAGAGTTTAATGTCATAATGTAGATTCAGAGCATGACACATAGTCATCTTATTAAATGACGCTATAATTACTATCTTTCCACTTAAACTTGGAACTCCTACTCAGATACACATCAGAGAAGGGAGAAAGGATGGAATGAATGCACCTAACACCCGGGGGGGGGGGGGGGTTGCTTTAGGAGGGGGAGGGCAGCCAGTCTGAAGGTCTCCTGATTCTGACTGGGTGGCTATACTCAGGTCCAGGCTCTACATCAGCTAACTGATGACTTTCCAGCCATTCCCAGACATAAGTAGAATACGCCTAATGGCTGAAGGGTTGGAAGAAGAGCAAATCTGAGCATCTAGGGCAAAGCCCTAAGCAACTGTGCCAAACAGAAAATGTGGCTTTCTACTTGACAATATATACATGTTTATTTTTATATAAAAATGATGGTTTTTCCCCTCCCCAAATCTTCACGTTAAATTGGTCATCTAGGAAGCTGCACTGTGTTTATCCTAAAGCCTCAGATGCCACTGGGTGAGTACATAACACAGCGGTTTGAGAAGCAGCCGTCTGAAGTCTAGGGAACAAAGCCCATGTTCCTTCTTCAGGCCTTCAGAATCCAAATGCTATTTACTTCTCCACCCTCTGAGCCTTCCAGATGCCTCCCCACTTGTCAAACATAGGAGGTCCTCCAGTGCCTCTTGCCTTTATCCCTGTGGTTCCACCCTGCCTGAAATGAAGGGCCTTCCTTCCCCCTCTCCCCTTCCCTGCTTCCCCAGCACGCCAACTCCCCCTCCCAGTTCCAGTGAAAAGACACTTGTGGGAAACCTTCCCCAGCGTCCCCAGACAGGTAACATGGCTCCCCACAGTGTGCCTGCCCTATGTATTGTTGTCACTCTCCCTAAGGAGAGGGACCTAGTTTTATTCATCTTTGTATCTCCTAGTGCAGGGGATACTTGGTAAGCATTCAATAAATAGTTATGGACGTCATTGATTGACGGAAGGCGGACAACTGGAAAAGAAGCTGTTTTAAAAGACTCTTCTCTTCCTCATGCCCGTGATTGTCCTTTGCTCAAAGAGGATAGAATGAGCCCAACATTTTAAAGGGAAACTTTCTGAATGAGGTTAGCTTACATGCATTCATAAGGACCCTAGAAACCTGGTACAAACCCTGGCTTTGATTAATGATATGACTCTTATTCTTCCCTTTCATATTATATATTTTGAGGGAAAGAACTTTTAAGTTAAAAGTTTGTGATTTTGCAAATGGATCAAGTGTTGTAAAGAGAGGTAAGAGATGATTTGCTGAAACTGGTTTTTTTGTTTTCATATTTTTAGTTTGTCAGAGGAGGATAAACTCAGTTCTCTGGTGATTTTTCTCAGAAGTTTTCCTCTTTAAATAGGTCGGTAATGATTTAATAAAAGCACACGCGTGCACACACACACACACACACGGGCACGCACATGGACACACAGCTGTTGAGAAGGTAAAGAAGCAAAGCCATTATAAGAATCCACTGCTGTGGGAATCTTGCTATATTTGGCTTTAAACAGACAATAAGCACAGAAAATTGTTGGATGCAGCAGTTCCGTTCATTTAATTGCAGATACTAGAAATAACAACAACCAAGAAAAAAAACAGGGAAAAAACCCTCTTCTCAGACTAGTTTGCTCATAAAATGTGTTACTGCTCTGGGGGTTGGCATTACCTTCTACCTACACTTATGTTAGCGATTCTATATACAGTGCTAGGGCATAAAATATCTTAGATACATGACCAGGATTAAAAGTTTATTTTTAATTTTCCTTCCAATTCCTATTTATCCACAGTCTCGTTGTCTTTAGGGCCCATTTGAGAATCCAGTTCAAGAATTATTTATTGAAATTCCATTAGGTGTCGGGTCTGTGCATACTTAAGGATTTCAGTCCCTGTTCTCTAGTAACTGACAGTCTAATCAGAGAGAGATGTAAAGAAATTCATACAATACAACTCATTCATTAAGTCCTTTACTAGTTGAGTAATTAAGTACATGTTTTGTCTTTATTAATAAAACTGTAAGCATATGTCCTTCTCAACAAATCTCAAATTCACTTGAAAATGCATATCTGTATAAGCACTCACACACTGAGGTCTACAAAGAGGCAACAAGAAGGATGGAAATTTGAATGTAATATTTTTAACGGAGAAATATATGATAAACTATTACAGGATAAGCCTAGCTTTAAAAGAGACATTTCTTTATTTTAGGCAAAAACTGTAATAATTCTTTCCCACTAAAATGGAAAGTATACTTCTAATTTTTTAAAAAAGACAAATTTTAAACCATGAATAATTTCCTCAATATTTTGCACCTGATTCAACCTCACTGAATTACTTAACATTTTCAAAAAAATAGAAATTGTCAGCCTTTTTTTAGGGATGTTTTCCGAGGTAACTTGTTAGTGGATAAGCAAGGAATTTTGAATAGAATTGTTTCTCCCTAAGTATGGGTCATTTCTAGGTGGTTCGGGATATTGCTGAATTTTAATTATGGTTTTCTTTTGTCTTGGTGAGCATCAAATGGTAAACCTCCATGAACAAATATCACAGAGACCTCTGTGGTTGGAAGTTGATCAAAGAGAATTCGCAATGTCCAGGAAGAAAGGTGTGAGGCTGTGAGGTGAATACTATCCGGTTCCTCACCCCTAGAGCCCAGGACCCATAAGCACTCAATAAGTGTTGAGGGAGCTAGTAATCTACCTTGAAACTCGGAGAGAAGAAAAAAAACACAGTGAAATGGCTTAAGAAGTTATCACACACAAGAACTACATCCACTGGGAGATTTTGCTTCCAGGAGCTGTTGACTGTAAATACTCCAGGAAGAAAATCAAAATACTTTTATGAGATCTGATTTCCCTGCAGGAAAATAGCATTGGTGTTATTTAGCCAAGACATTTATACTCTTGCACCCTTACAGAAAGATCTGCAGAGAGAGAATTTACTCACTGAAACTGTGATTCAGGCTTGACTTGCAAAATGACTGTAATACCTATTCTTATTGTGGCTGACCACGCTTGGGTTAGAATCAGGTATTCATATTCACACTCCTGGGTGTAGAAAGGAAAAGGAAAACTTGAATGATGCTAATGAGGTACTCTATTTCAGATATTTGAAATCATCTGCTACTCATAAAGTGGAATTGTGACATTGGAAGCTAGACCTCCAGTAAATGAAATCTCCAGTGGGTTATGAAAGATTCGGGGAAAAATCCTGGTCCTCTTGTCTTCCCATACTGCATTGAACTTAACTCCTATTGTAAAATTTCTCCTCCTCCACTTTACTCTTTACATTAATCTTTTTGACAGCACAAACGCTATCTTATTCACTAATGGATTTCCAGTGGTTAGTATACTACCCAGTACATAGTAAGTCCTTAAAATATTAGTTGTTAAAGAAATATGTAGACATCCATTAAATTAATCTGTTGACCAATGGATATGCAGTGCTATGTTATATGTATGATGAAGCACCATGTTAGAAAGTTCTCTTTCTTCTAGAAGCCTAGATTTTTAGTACCAGTCTTTAAAATTAAGATAAACGGCAAATAATACTGTTGATACAATTTAAGCTATATGTAAGAGCAGTTTCAATGATGCAAAGCATTATAGTCGTTCCTTATACATTGCAAAGGGGGGGAAGATTGTGCATTTAACCTTAACCTTTTCATATGATTCCAAGATAATCTTGAAATATCCTCACACATTCATTTTTTATAATTGCAGGTGCCATTGGGTGGTTTCCTGGAACATATCTTTACACTCTGGTCCAGTGGGATTTTTAAAAAAATATCTTCAAGACTGTTCCTGGAAAAAAAGAAATAGAGAAATAAACACATATGGATTTGACAGTGTGCTCCCTAATGCTGTATTAGATGCTTTCTTTCTTTATTTCATCAAAACAATGTTGTCAAATAGCTATTATATTCCTATTTTAAGAGTGAGGAAATTGATATCATTATTTGTAACCTCTCAAGGAATGGGAAAAATCTAGATTGGATGATGTTTATGGCACAACTGTGCTCAATTCTGAAATATATTAGTACTGAAAGGTGTCTGGAACAGGTAAAATAGATCAAAACACTGCTCCCCAAGGAATAACCACCTATGCCATCATCCACTGTGATAAATGCATGCAGTATTGTTAAATGTATCCCGCAGGGTCTTTTAGATTAATTGGGTTGGAACTAGGGAACTTTAAGCCTTGTGAGTGAGGTTCCTTCCTAGTGCAGAATAGGTAAGTCAGTCATCTTTGAGGACAAGCTTCCCTATTTGATTCACAGACAAATGCTGGAGTAACACTCCTCGCTCCAACTCAGTCCTTAGCATTCTTATCCCAAATTTATAAACAATTTGAATATATATATGTATTCCAAATTTATAGCTCCAACATGGACCTCTCTTGAGTCTAGACACAAGGATAAACTGACTCCTTGACATTTCCCAACATGCCCCATGTTGGGTTCTTCATATTTTCTCCTCAAATCCTCTCCTCCTGAAGTCTCCTTCTTCATCAATGGCAAATCAACTGATACAGCCATTCATAACTGGCACTCCATTACCTGTTTGAACTGCTCTCCTCTTTGCTCACTCTGTCACAGTCACACGTCTTTCCTTGCTGTTCTTTAAGCAAGCTCCTACCTCAGGACTTTTGCACTTTCAGTTCTCTATTTGGCATGCTTTTCCCCTAGATGACCCCATGGCTCACCACCCCTCAGGTTCCTCAGCATCCTCAAGTCTGTACATGAATGTCACCTGAATGAGACCTTCCCATGTAACATTGCAATATCTCCCCTGCCTCCCAACATCACCAGCACTTTCTACCTCTCCCTTCTTGCTTTACTGTTCTATTCTGTACTTAGCACTATCTAACTATGCACTTATTTTTTATTAACTATAATTCATCAAATCTAAGATGCCTTTGAGCATAAGATACAATATTATTTTTTGTATAACTAGGAAAGAAAAACAGCTGCCAATTATAAATGTAAGATAGTGTTGAAAAAGCCACATTAGAATTTCAAAAATGTTGAAGTGTGAGCAATTGTGCATCTTAGGCTGCATGAAATAGGGTATTTTCTTTATTGTATCTCTCTCCCACTAGAGTGCAAACTCCATATGGATGTGGATTTTTTTTTAAGATTTTATTTATTTATTTATTTATTTGAGAGAGAGAGAGAGAGAGAGAGAGAGCACAAGCAGGGGGAGCAACAGAGGGAGATGGAGAAGCAGGCTCCCCGCTGAGCAGGGAGCCAACATGGGGCTCCATCCCAGGACCCTGGGATCATGACCTGAGCCAAAAGGCAGATGCTTAACCGACTGAGCCACCCAGGCACCCCTGGATGTGGATTTTTATCTATTTGGTTCACTGCTGTATCATCTGGCACATGGTAGATAATAAATATTTATTGAATGAATGTTAAAGATCTAATGAATAAATGAATAATTAGAAGCTTATATGAGCCAAGTATGACTATTCTAATTGCTTAGAAGATTGAAATCTAAAAAGAAAATGATCATGAGGGGTGTCAGATTATGGTCTGAATTTCCTAGTTTTCTGGAACCTCTAGAGATGATGAGAGCCCAGTATTGCCAGGACTACTGGTATTCTTCGGTTGAATTTATACAGACCATCCAACCTCACTGGAAGATTTTCCTGGAAAACTCTGCCCCCAAATGTTTACCTGGCTAGTTCCATATTGCTCAGATTCTCAGCTCAAGTGTTACCTCCTCAGAGATGAGTCCCAAGACTGCCCAATCCAGAAAAAGGAGCACATCCCCCCACCATGCCCACCCGCACCCCCTATCTTGCCCAACCTTGCCCAGTCACTCTGTCTCATCACCATTTTGTGTTTTCTTCATAGTGCATGTCACCATATGAAATTACAGTTGTCTCCCCTAAATCCCACTAGAACACAATCCTATGAGAAAGGGACACTGCATATCTTGTTCTTCTCTGATGCCATCATGCCCAGAACAGTGTCTGGAACACAGGAACTGCTTAGTAATTATTTACTGAATGAATGAATACACATGGAGTATTTAGATCTCCCCCCCAAATCTGCTTTCCCCACCCAGACCTAACAAAGTACCAGAGAGTATTATTATTGAAGTAATTTCTCTGAGTGAAGTTTTAAATACTCAGGAGAATCTGATTATAAGGTACATGTGCTATTTGGCAAAGATCACTTTAGCCAAGGGGTACCTATTAGCAACTGAGTAAGCACTACCTTGTCAGATGAGCAGATTTTTATTCCATCAAAAAAAAAGCCCTGAGGGCCAGAGACAGGTTGGTTAGAGAAAGACAAGTGTGGTTCAGAGAGGGGACTGTGACCGTGAGGGTTCTGAGGAGCTAGTTTCCTGGGGCCTGAATGGGAGGTAGGAAAGTTGGAATAACTAGAGGACTGAATTTGACATCTTTAAAATTTTGTCTAGTACCTGACTATGCCCAAGTGCTACTTACCCTTGCTTCCTTTCCTTCAGTTTCTGCTTTGTGAGGTTTCCTCAGCACCTTTTTCTGGTCATCTCTGGTCATTAAAGAATGGTGTTGGTTAAATTCATTCCTAAGAATTTCATTGTTTTTAAGATATTGTAAATGGGGGGTGCCTGGCTGGCTCAGTCGGTTGAGCGTCTGCCTTTGGCTCGGGTCAAGATCTCAGGGTCCTGGGATCAAGCACCACATCGGGCTCCCTGCTTGGTGGGGAGTCTGCTTCTCCCTCTGCCTCTGCCCCTGCTTGTGTGCTCTCTCTCTTGCTCACTCTTTCAAATGTATAAATAAAATCTTTAAAAAAATTTTTTAAAAGATATTGTAAATGGGATCAATTCCTTTATTTCTTTTTCAGAAAATTCACTGCTAGTATATAGAAATGCTACTGAGTTTTGTACGTTAAATTTGTATCCTGCAACTTTAATGAATTTGTTGATTAGATCTTTCAGTTGAGTTTTTAGAATTTTTGTCAATACTTAGCATATGAAATATGTTAGATACTACAGTAAGCCATTTACAGATATAGACTTGTACTTAAAGGTTTAAAATGTATAACAGAAATGTTCATGGAATATGATAATTTGACATATTTACAATCATATTAGTTGACATTATTTTATTTTATTTTTTTAAGTAATCTCTGCACCCAACATGGGGCTTGAATTCAAAATCCCAAGATCAAGAGTTGCTCGCTTTACCTACTGGGCCAGGTGCCCCCACATTAGTTGACATTAAACCATCATAAAAATCAATTGTTTGGGTACATAGCAAACAAGTGAACAAAAAGAATGTTAATTAACTTATCATAAAGTTTGGTTAATTAAGCATAGAGGCTATGGGTAGCCTTTTTTTTTTTTTACCAGTAAAGAAAGGAAATACATTATTTTCCAATACCAGAAAATTATCTAAAATGAGAAAGTTTTAGGTAAAAAATATGCTACTAACTTTATGAAAGGAAAACTCCAACAGCTCATATTTGCTATGCTTTCTGAAATAACAATAAGAACTCTTTAAAAAAGTGTAAACAGCAATTAATATCTAGGTGCATGCAAATTTAATTTAAGACTCTTTTAAATAATTTAAGACTCTTGTAAATTAAGCGGAAAATCCATCCCGAGATTACTTTTTGGTATCAGAGATATTTTAACGAAGAAACAGGACCTTTGAAAGCATAGGTCACGGGGCGCCTGGGTGGCTCAGTTGGTTAAGCGACTGCCTTTGGCTCAGGTCATGATCCTGGAGTCCCGGGATCAAGTCCTGCATCGGGCTCCCTGCTCAGCGGGGAGTCTGCTTCTCCCTCTGACCCTCTTCCCTCTCGTGCTCTCTATCTCTCATTCTCTCTCTCTCAAATAAATAAATAAAATCTTTAAAAAAAAAAAAGAAAGAAAGCATAGGTCATGGCTTAATGTTATTGAAAACACTAATACTGATCATATATGGGTAATATTTAGTGTAGTGGAGCATTATCATTTCATAAATTTGTACAAAACATAAACTAAATTTTCAATTATAAGAAAATAATCACACTCTTCCAAATAAAAACAAAAAGGAAAAGAAAAAATGGTTTCTATTTATTTTAGTTCTTTTTCCAGAAAAAAAGATTATTTGTACATTATTTGTACAATGCTATCTTGAGATCTAAAGCTTTACGTCAACCTATAATCTTTCTATAGTTAAAGCGAATTCTATTTTTGTACTATCTCTAATGGAAAGAAAATGTCTGTTTAGTATATAATTCATAGGATATCTCTTCCTATATCGAGAGACCCTCAAATTCTGTACTTAGTAGACCAGCTGATGAATAAAAAAAAAAATCTCAGCTTCATTGGCTTTCATGTGGGGAGGAGGAGGGAGGAGTTTATTGGAAGGACTCCAACCAGTATTTACAAGGAAAATTTAAACCCACTTTGTTTAGACATTTCAGTTTTCTCCAGTTTACATATTTCAGACCTTTAAACTTTTTCCTGTGGGGCTTATTTCACAAAACTTTAATTAGTTTTGTGGTTCTTTCATTAAGTCATCTCAATTCTTTTTTTTCCCTACCTAATAACATGAAAACTCTACAACCAGTAGATTTCTTTAGAATCTCTGAATTCTAAACATGCATTTATATCCCCTAGAAGTTCATAATGCCAACCAGCTTGTAAGTCAGAATGTATGCCCTAGACCAAGATTGTTCAAAATTCAGTAGAATAAGAAGAGTAAAATAAGAGGTTAAAAAGAAAGATTAAAAAAATGTGTTGTGGGGATAATGCTATGCATATTATGGGGATAACTTAATCAGGGGTAAGAGAATTCAAAACTTCAAATACAGATAACCCAATAGTTACCAAACAACTAGACTTGTGCGTTTGTATTAATCTTGTGTTAAAAGTCAGATGTTTTTGATTATCTTTGAAGAAGGATTTTGTGTGTAGAAAGATTATTCAGAACTTTTTAATTAAAGTTACAAATTCTAAACAGTAGTTTTTTATTAAAGTGTTAAATTAAGCTTAAAAATAATATTCTACAGGGGCACCTGGGTGGCTCAGTTGTTGGGCGTCTGCCTTCGGCTCAGGTCATGATCTCAGGGTCCTGGGATCGAGCCCCACGTCGGGCTCCCTGCTCGGCAGGGAGGCCTGCTCCTCCCTCTCCCACTCCCCCTGCTTGTGTTCCCTCTCTCGCTGTGTCTTTCTCTGTCAAATAAATAAACAAAATCTTAAAATAATAATAATAATATTCTATATTCAATAAATACTTCCAATCATATTTAAAGATCATCAATTAATGCTTGATTTCACTTACAGTTACATGCTTTTGAACATCTTAAAGTCTATTTACAAATTTAAAATATTCATTTTCTTTTTTAATACTATAATTGCAAAAAAAATCTTCCTGGTATCAAATAAACCATAAATCTAACAAAATAAACTCACAAGTGCAATGAACTTTAACTTTTCTAATATGTATATCAACTCAATAAAATTTTAGCTTAAATCACAAGCCTAAATCCATTACATATTATATGTTCTAGACTGTAACAAAAAAACTGATCTGTTAACTCTACTAGCCAAATTCCAAACACTGAAAGTACCAAAAATACTAAGTATGCACAAATTTCCTAATACAAAATATATTAATACCAAGAAAAATTTTCTAAATCTTTGAATTGAAAGATGCTTAGCCACCAATGAAGTAATTATGTCATCCTTTATAGTTTGGAGGATTACCTCCCCATGTAACTTTTACATCGTGTTTCCAGCTTGCTGAAGCCTCATAAGGACCAGATGGTACAGACCGAGACAATACTGGGTCCTTGTTTATGACACTGATGAGGCATAGTGGCATACTTGAACCCCATTTTTAGCCTCTAACAGAGAAGTAGTCATCATTTAAAACAAAAGGTGGTCACTTAGCAAAAGACCTTAGATTTGGGTCATTTCATTACCTAATTTTCAAGACATATTAGAATTTGTGACACCTACTCTTGAAAATGCCTCCTTGGGGGTGCCTGGCTGGCTCTGTAGGTAGAGCATGTGACTCTTGATCTCAGGGTTGTGAGCTTGAGCCCCATGTTGGGTGCAGAGTCTACTTAAAAATAAAAATCTTAAAAAAAAATGCTTCATTGGATTGGATTTTTTATTTCTTTGGACTTTGAGATATTTAAATGTCTTTTTAGTCAAATGCTTGCATTCTTTTTATATATTTTCATAGTTTTAGAGTCACTCAACCCCTACAGATATCCAAATAATAATCCATTAAGTTCTATCTATGTCTAATGCATTTGTCTGGTTATTTTATCCTAAGTTCTAAGATCATCCAATGACACCTTACAAATCCCCTTCTAAAAATGTGTCCCAAGGAAATATTTATAGATGTGCAAAAGAACTTAACCACAGGGATTTCATCACTGAATTATTTTTAGTAGAAAATGACCTAAATGTCAAACAAAGTCTTTTTGTTATTTAAAAAATTCCATAACGGCCAAAACCAAAGTTTGTTTATTTCTTGTGTCTGTTTTCATCTAGAATCTACCTTATGGCATTGCACGTAGAAGGTGTTCAGTAAACACTTGTTAGCTGAATAAAGAACTGGGTAGCCCCCTCGAACATTCCTCTGTAGTAACTGTGGTACTAGAATCACAGCTTGGGAGGACTTTATATTCCAGAACATCTCCATGAGCCTTTCTTTAAAATAAACAGTTGACATGGTCCAGGTCTTAGGTCAAGTGCCATGCAAACTCACAGCCTTAACCCTCTCTTTATAATAATAGGACATGGCCCCGAAGCCCCTCTGTGGAAAATTCTAGATCTGCCATTCCTCTGTAAGATGCAATTGTGAAAAGAGAGAAAAGAAAAGGAACTTCTTGGTACCCTTTGTCACATTTGTCTTTTAATGAGAGCAGAGGCTGTGGAAGGAGAGTAGCCCCCAAGCCAGCTAAGAGATGCCTATGGTTTGTTGTCAATCATATCCGAATGCTTACCTTTCACAGAGTTTGTACAATAAACAGGGATTCCTTTTGTAATAAAGTAACATAGACTTTTTTTTTAAAGATTTTATTTATTTATCTGACAGAGAGAGAGAGATAGGGAGAGCAGGAACACAAGCAGGGGGAGTGGGAGAGGGAGAGGCAGGCTTCCCGCGGAGCAGGGAGCCTGATGCGGGGCTCGATCCCAGGACCCCGTGGTCATGACCTGAGCCGAAGGCAGATGCTTACCGACTGAGCCACCCAGGCGGCCTTAAAATAGGCTTTAAAATTATGCTTAAATTATTCTATAATCTGCTCTGAACTTTCTTCACCAGTTGTCTAAACGCTCTTGTTGGTCACCGGTAGGAGCACAGGCACTCAGGTAGGTGCACACCGCGGGCTTGGGAGGCTGGGGCTCCTCTCGACACTGTGCTGATACTCAACGTCTTTGAAAATTCTACCTACGCCACATCCACAGTAAACCTGGCAAGTCCGAGCGCAAAAAGGGGAGTCTAGAAAATATCCCAAAGCTTCAAGACAGGCCGTCCTGGCTTCTGGGAGCTTTACTGCCCTCCTTGAAACGGAAATGCTCACAGGTTTTCAAATTCAAGATCTTTCCTAAGTCTTCAAGTAAACAGTCAGGAAGTTCTGCTTTGCAAGATGAGGCAGACCAATAAACAGATAACAATGCAGACTCTACCAGGAGTGTAGACAATGTGATTGTCAAAGTTGAATGAAAGGGTAAGATATACTGAAAAAACAGAAAGGTCAGCAGGCCTGAGGAGGAAGAGTGACAAGTAGGAAGGAATCACAGGAATTACTACTGCCTACCCTGGGTGGAGTTGCTGGTTGTCTTTACATCCTTGGCGGTAGTCCTGGAGGGCTTGCTGGAAGAGGTGGGGTTTTAGCAGCCGCTTGTCTCAAACAGAGTTATCATAGAAATCCATGTGATAACAAATTTTGCCCCCTGCCAAAATTGTGAGATACAGTAAGTAACTGAGGAAACAAGAAATATATTTCTTGAGGTTCCCAGTGAGAACCTCAAAATATTTGAATTAATAGTACACTGGATTATTTTAGAATACAGTTGATAGTCTCCTCCCTACCCAGTCCCCATTTCAATCCCACCTCCACCCCAAGAGCTCCCCATCTCCCTCCATACTCTGATTTTCCTGCTCTCCTGCCCCTCCCTCAATTACTGTTTTGAAATTTAAGAACAACAGTAGAAAATCATTGTGATATGTGATACAGATATGGACATGTATGGGATGTGTAACAAGGTGTCATTAAAGGCTAATGCTGGCTCTGCTGGGCTCTCTGAGCCTATTTTGTCATAGTTAAAGTGAGAATAATAATGCACACTTGTCAACATTGCCGTCAGGGTGAAATGAGATCATGTCTGTGAAAGCACCAGGCCAATGCTCAACTTAATATGTGATTGGAACATAAACCGGTATATTTTTCAAAATATGAAAATATGGCCAATAACAGATTTCTCTGTTATTTCTCATTTCCAGTCAAAGAAAATTTCAGTCATAATAGCCATATCCAGTTTCAACATAGTGTTAAGAACAGTGTACTCTCCTATTGACCATGAAAATGCAGAGATTTTGGATTTACAATCCTTCCATGTGGCTTGAGCATGTAGTCCTAAGTGAGATCAAAGAAAGGCTTCTTTCTAAACCAAGTTTCTTCCCTCCCACCTCATCCGTTGTCTACAGTCTGGTCTTTTTTTTTTTTTTTTTAAAGATTTTCATTTATTTATCAGAGAGAGAGAGACAGAGGCAGGCTTCCCGCAGAGCGGGGAACCCGACGCGGGGCTCGATCCCAGGACCCCGGAACCATGACCCGAGCCGAAGGCAGACGCGTTAACGACTGAGCCACCCAGGCGCCCCTACAGTCTGGTCTTACACAGGTCTCACCTCTGCGAGGACCAGGCCTTTCTCGGCTGCTCTGGGCTACCTCACCCTTCCCTTACTGAGTACTCCCATTAGCACTTTCTGGCTATGAAACTCCGACACTTGGCCATAAAGACATTTTCATCATGTAGTCCCCAGTTTTTGAACACTTTGTATTTGTCTAATTTTTACAACAACCCCGCAACCCTGCAAAACAATCCCAATTTTACAAATGTGAGCATTATGGCAAAAATAGATTAGGGAACCATGCCCAAGCTTGGATCCAAAGCATGGAGTCTTTCACGACAGCCATCTGTCTTGCAAATGCGCTTATTATTCACTCATTTGGGTGTTTTAATTTGCGGGTTAATAAATTTGTGTCCCCACCCATAAACTATTCATGAGAAGCCCACTGAACAAAGGGCTTAGTTTCCAAAGCTGCTTCCTTTGTTTCAGCTGTACGTGTAAGTTACAGACACCTGTTAAAGCTAACACCCTCCAGTTCTTAGGTGCTGTCTTTGTGTACTTTTGAGACAAAGTAAATGCTAACTAGGGATGCTAAATACTTTCTCCACACCCTTATGAAACTAACTGAATTAGTGAAGAAAAAGGGAGATTGTAATGAGAACCCCCAGTCATTGCTAGCCCTCAGAATTTGAACCCAAGGGCCTAAGTCAAGGAGTGTTAATTTTGACTCAAAAAGTCCAGCTCAGTGTCACCAATTTTCCAAATGAAGGATTTGGGTTATTTGTTTTTCATGACGAGGTGACCCAAGGCAGGGCTAACTCAAATCCTTGCTTCTCGAATGTTTTTTTTTTAAAAAAAATAAATTTGGAAGTTGATATTTAGTTATAGCCAAACACATTCAAAAGGTGGCAATGTTTTTTGTCACCCAGTTTTTAAAAAATAGCTTACCTACGTGTTGGTTGTTTAGACATTCAGATATTACTAAATATATTCTCTTACTAAAATGCTAGCTGCCAAGATTCAGCCCACAGGCATATTTTTATAGGCAAGTTACATATCCCTGAAAATTTATCGTAGAAATACACAATAACGCCTACGTCCCCAGGGCCAAAATCCACAAGCAGCTTCTACAGACCTATGTGCCACGGGAGGCAGCAGTTTTCCTAACCGAAAAGAACTCATAAAAATCTCAAAGGAAATGAAAACATCTTTTTAAAAACATGAAACATCAAACCGTCCAGTCTCATAAGAAGGGAGAACATGGGCTAAAAATATATCCTGTGTTCTTTTCAATCCTGTTTATTGTACTCATATATAAAAATGTCCTATCTATTTTATTTCGGCATATATCATAAATATTTACTTATATTTATTCAACAGCAACAGGGCTGGAGGTTGCTGACAGTATCATGGCTTTGACATTTGTGCTCATGTGATTCAGTCCCAATGGACTTATTATCAATAAAAATTACCCCTGTGAATTTTACCTGGGGCTTAGAGAAATTGCATCATCAGCCACATATCAAACATTTAGCAAGTGTTTACAACATGCAAGACACTGTGGTAGGCACTGTGGTCATATTCAGAATAAAAGATGTAATTCTTCTCTTTGAAATGAGAGTTAAGTTGAATCCAGATACTATTACTATGTGATTAAGGTAGTATAAACAGATAGAAAAAAAAAAAACTTTAGAAAGTCTGAGCTGAAAACAATTGGTATTTTGAGAAGATCAGTCTTTGTATTATGGGGTTCTCTCTAACTGTATCAATTCCAGTACCTTGTGTATCATTGTTTAGAGTGGCATTTGCCAAAATGCATTCTAGTTTGAACTGAGTGAAAGTTAATGAAACTTCTCAGAGTCTTTAATATGGTAATCAGTTTCCCAAACCTATTCAACAATACGTGTTGTTTTTTGTTTTTGTTTTGTTTTACAGCACATTTACTAACATCTAATGGTACCTATGTTTATGTCCTTGTTTTCTCAGGAGTCTGGAAGTTCAAGATTTTTTAAAAATTTTGTGCTTTATTTTTGTTATCCAAGTAGCTTTTGGATCACCAGGACAACTACCTTCTTTCTGAGTAGTGTCATGTGATTTCAGGGTCCTTATTTACATTTCTGTTTATGATTGGGTTCCTAGCAAGCCAAATGACATCATGCTATGTTGCACAAGCAAAGATTTCCCAGTAATTTGAATAGAGGAAAGTGGTAGGAAAATTGAATCATTACCTTGAGCATGGTGTATAGCCTTGTTGAACTTAAGAGAAACTGTGCTCTAGGTGACAATTCATTATTCTAGACAAGGAGTCTGTAGTGTATATGTCTGTATGCGTTCCAACTTATGACAGTTGATTAACATTAGCATAGTTAAAATTATAAAACTTTACAAAATTGTCCTACTGATTGTGTTTTGCAGGACATTATTAAAATTATTAGCAGAACAAAATAATAAATGAAAGTCAAAAATTAAAAAGAAAAGCAAACTGCAGGTCCAATGGCAATACAACTGAGGATTAATCATGTGGGAAAGCGAAGGAATCATGCAGACAAGTAGAGTAAAATATACAAAATATCTTTCCATTATTTAACTTGACAATTTAGCTTCAATAAAATGACATCAAATATCATATTACTGCTGTAGATTTATATGGTATTGATTTAATTTGGCATTGATTTGTAAATTTGCTTTGGTTTTATTCTCATATGAGAGCCATGATAATTAGTTTTACCCTCATTTTTCATTTTCTAAAATTGAAGTAAAAAGGAATTGGGTTCAACCTCAACATTTAAATCTGTCTGAGTTGGGGTGCCTGGGTGGCTCAGTTGTTAAGTGTCTGCCTTCAGCTCAGGTCGTGATCCCAGCGTCCTGGGATCGAGCCCCGCATTGGGCTCCCTGCTCAGCGGGAAGCCTGCTTCTCCCTCTCCCACTCCCCCTGCTTGTGCTCCCTCTCTTGCTGTGTCTCTCTCTGTCAAATAAATAAATAAAAATCTTAAATAAATAAATAAATAAATCTGTCTGAGCCTCAATTTTCTCCCCTGTGAAATTTTCTCACTAAAACCACCTTTCTCACAGAGCCATTGGTTGAAGGTACCTAGATCAATGCATGGCACATAATAGGAGTTCAATAAATAGTGTTGATTTTTCATCAGAACCAGTGTCAAAATTTGTCACTATACTGTTTTCTATAGTCCCAGTTTGAAATTATATTTTCTAGGGACACCTGGGCACTCAGTCAGTTAGGCATCTGCCTTCAGCTCAGGTCATGATCTCAGGGTCCTGGGATTGAGCCCCTGGTCAGTCTCCCTGCTCAGCAGGGGGTCTGCTTCTCCCTCTTTCTCTGCTCCCCACCCCCCAATTCATGCTCTCTCTCTTTCTCTCAAATAAATTAAATCATAAAAAAATAAAATAAAAATTAGATAAGTTTGCATTACAGTCAGAAACAATAATTTCTTAGCATAGTCAGCTGTTAGATTGTTCTAGATCCTACATTTGTGTCAATGGAGATATGCCCCATTTTGAGTGACATCACTCACTTTTTTTGTGCAAAACAGATGTTTTTCAGTAACATGTTTTCTAGAAGATTTGTACCCAGGACTCACAGTGTAGTTAAGTCTGAAAATCCACTATCTTTACATAGTTGGCAAGCTATAACAATCATTTAAACAAGCTTTTTGTTTAAATTTTTTGAATTCATGGACTCAAAACTGAAAGAAAGTATCTTACGAAAACATTCCTACAAAGTCTATTGTTTTGAAATTCGAGTAGTGAGTACAGGGTATGTTTTGAGTACCTTATCTTTCTCTAAGGTTATCTTCTTTCCTTCATACATTTTGTCTTCATCATGAATGTTATTGTACATACTTTTAGAGCTTTTTATCCTTGTGGAATTTATAGATGGTAATGCTGAATTTTTTTTTAATTCATCCTCACAGGGTATAAAGAAATCCCAAATAGAGACCTTCTTGAAAAATGGCCTAAATGGAACCAAATAGCTAAAAATTAAATACTATTCTAAAAGATGATTGTTGTTTAATGTTATGAATCTCAGTTCACAAAACAACTCAATCAAGATTAGCATTATGGTATGATGTTAATATCTACCTCTATTTTTCTGTCTTGCATTACTACTTTTATGTTTCTGAACATTTTTTTTGTAAAACATTTGTTACTCTTCCTAAAGTTATCTAGCTAATGTCTCCACTAAAGAGGTCTATAATCCTTTACCTGGAATTTAAAAATCCAAAAGCTCTGAAGGGCACCTGGGTGGCACAGTCAGTTAATCGACTGACTCCTGGTTTCGGCTCAGGTCGTGTGGGACCTGAGCTCGAGCTCCACATGGAGCCCTGCGTGGAGTCCCTTATTGAGGGGGGGGGGCTCAGCGAGGAGTCGGCTTGAGACTCTCTCTCCCTCTGCCCTGCCCCATATGTGCACACATTCTCTCTCTCTCTAAAATAAATAAACAAATCTTTAAAAAAAAAATCCAAAAGCTCTGAGAAATGAAAATATTTTACAACTTGGCCACAAAATCTGATCTGATGTGAAACTCAGTAGAAATATTAATACTATGTAGTAATATGTTTCGTTCTTTTGTTTCCCAGTCCCCCAACCCCCAGAGGAGTAGATAAATATGGTGCATGTAATCTATTACCTTCCTGAAATCCGAACATTTCTGAACTCTATAAGATATATGGGACAAAGGATTATAGACCTATATTTATAGTAACTGTCAATCTTTATTTCAAGGTTCTCAGTCGTCGAGGGCCATTTTGGGTGCATAAAATTAGTAAGCTTACAATTATGATCAGTTATTGCAGCATTTTATTCTCAGAACAGTCAAAATGCACTTATGCTTCAACTGACAAAATCTGAGCAAAGCACACAAGTGAACTTTTACTCTAAGTACGTTCTAGAATGCTTATAAGTATTATAATATTTCTATAAGTAAATGTTATAAATTTCATTATAAAATCTCATTTCTAGAAAGCTTACATTACAAATATATAATATGTAAGCATATAATCACTTATATTTGAAAGTGAATAATCAGATATTAATATTAATCTGAATAACATACATTGTATTACTTATACTACGTTATGGTGTGGGCATTCAGCTATTCTGACTTTCAGAAGCCAAGTGTAAGTTTGAAACTGAAGTCAAATAGTAAATTTTGGCTGAGTACTGAGGTTGAAACCAGACTTCAGTGGACCCTAAATTATATACGTATTTTCAAATTTTTCTCAAAATGCATTATTACATATATATTTTGAAGTAGTTTGGACCCATAATATTCAATACAGAATGAACATTTGTAACACCAGTAATTACTTTTCAGAAATAAAATTATGGAGTTTTCTTCTTCATTACTTTTTAAGCACAAATGTACTGAAAAGCAAGATTTTTTTTTAACCAAGGGAAAGGATAAGACTCTGTGTGGGGGAGGGAAATAGTATATATGTGGGTGAGGGTAGGGCGTCCATGAATAAGTGGCTTCCTAGGGTGTAAAGACCATGACCTTTGTATGTAGACAGTCTATATTCAAATTTCAGTTCTACTTTTTTCTAGCTGAATGATCTTGGGAAAATTACTTATTTTCCAGATAGATGGTGTCTTCATTTATACAATTGAGGCAATAAAAACTACCTTTCAGAGTAGTTAATATGGGACAAGTTAATTTATGTGAATGAATAATACAGGGCCTGTCATGTAGTAAACAGTTAAAAACTGGGTGACCTTAGGGGAAAAAATTTGGAAAAGTCAAATGGGAGATGTGATTAAACCTCTGCCTTGACTAAGTGAACTAAATGGCTAACCCGGGTGCCTCCTCTGCCTTGGGCTAGTTACTGGGCCCATCCTGAGACAGGAATTCTCTGTAGGACAAAGATGTCTGAGCTCCTTCAATGAAAAGCATGGTAACAGAGAGAAGTGATATTCTGATCAGTGTTTTCAGCCACATTGCAAATGCGCCACACAGACAGTTTTCAGTTCACCATCCCCCTCATATGTTTTCTCCTCGATTCGGCTCACAGAGCCATGAGAATTGAAGCAGAGCCACTACATACCAGCCCTTTCTCTACAACCAGGAAACCCCCGAAGACTGCTCATATCTCTAGAAAAATGGAGGATCGGGGGAGTGCTCTGCAGGAGCTGGGCTGGAATTCATCCCATTCTGCATAAATTTCAGTGTCTAACCTCTAGTCCCTGACCTACAGTTTGGAAGAACTGGAAATGTTTCTATTTATTGTTATCATCAACAGTGATGTTATTGTTACTTACACTATACAAAGATGTAGCTTCTTGTCTTGAAATAGGGCAAATGAAGTACAAGAAACAATCGTTAAAAGTAAAAATATGTTTCCCATTTTCCTAGGATAATGCTTAGAAAATGTAGAAAATGTCATTGGTCATCGAAGACAAAGCTTACATGATTTAACTATCATTTTCAGGAATCCACCAACAATCTTATTTTGGGTTCTTCATTTGGGTATTTTTACAACAAGGGTTGTCATGATATCTTATTTTACCTATCTCTTTATTTATTGTTTTGCTACAATTGTATCCTCTTATAAAATTTTCACTCTTTTTCGTAGAATGTTAAATCTATTTCCTAAGTGCCAGGAAAAACTGAGAACCATTTAAAGAGCTGGAAACCTCTTGCATGAGGCCAAAAAAGACAACAATAAGAAGTCAATAAAGGAAAATGAGAAACTATGTCTGTAATGGGCCATTCAACAATATGGCAGAAAAAGGTAAAAGAGAAGGGTTTGGATTATTTGCTCTTCTCACACGCCTTAGCCATCCCTCCAGACCTTCAACTTCAGCAGATCATTATTTGCATCTACTTTATTGGGGAAAGCGAGATCTGGCAACATGGGCTTCCTTCACCACGCTGCCCTTCACCACAGATTTCCTTGGATCTTTGAAGAGAAGAGGACTTACTTCCTCCAGGGAAGGCTCCTCCCCCACAGGTGACCTCACCCTTTCCAATCTCCTCTGCGGCCTTGTTCTCTGCAGTCATCCTTCCATGAAGTTTCAGTCACCCTTGCTAGCTCGACTTCTCCTCAACCTATAAACATGTTCCATTTTCCTCATCCCTGTCCAAATGCCCCATCTCTTTTCCTTCTTTTATAACCAAACCTTCACTTTTAAACCCAGGTCTGCTCCTTCTGCTCTCCTAAAAGTGTCCTCCCGTAGGTCCCAGTGGCCTCGCCGCACACAAATAACGCTGGGCTTTTCTCTCTTCTTATCCTCTCTGACCTCAGTAGCATCTGACATTATTGACCGGCTGCTCCCTGCTGAAATTCTCTTCCCTGCCCTGGACTCCCCACCTTGATCTTTGCCTCACTACCTTTTGCAGACTTTTTTTTTCTCTTCTCTCCATTAAATGAAGTGTTACTAAGGGTCTTCTTGATCCCCTTCGTCCGGCTCTCTCTTTGTGCTGTCTTTTGAGAGCTTTTTGACTTTTTGCAAGTGATTCCAAAAGCTACACGTTTCTGATCTTTTATCCCCCCACAACGAATCCTTGTGTTTCCAATCCTGGCTTCTCTCCTAATTCAGCACTTGAATTTCCAACTGCCTGCTTTATGTCTCCATATCCTAAAACAATTTAAAATTTAAAATCAAAGCAAAATTTAAAATCAAAGCAAAAGTCATCTCATCTCTGAAACTTTCTTGCCTAGTTTAATGCATTTCCAGCCACTCAGAACATTTGGGAGCACATTCAGCTCCTTTTCATTCCCTTCATGAACTTAATCAGTGAAAAAAGATCAGATTTGGAACCAAATTGACTTGGGTTGAATCCCTCTTCGGCTGCTTTCTAGAACTGTGACCTCAGGCTAATTGCTTAATCTCCCTGAATTTCTTAATCTGAATTAATCAAGTACCCATATTTACCCAACCTAGATGTTGCATCAATTAAATGTTTTCCAAAGCACCTTGTACAGGCCTGACATATAATAGACATGCAAATAACTTTTCTACACTTTACTTTTTTTGGTTTGCTCCCAAATAGTGTCTACTGTCTTAGCATTTTCTCTCTCAATGTTGCTGACATTGTCAGCGTCTTAGTTTCATGTTGCATTATCGCTTACCTATGTCATTGCAACTTTTTGAAAAATATTTTCTTGCCTGCATCATCTCCCAGCCTCCTATCCAGCCTCCTTACTATCAACAGGATTCTTTCTAGAGCACTGACATAGCGCTGGGATGGCACATAGTACACAGTATATGAGATTACAAGCACCCCATCTTGGTATTCAAGTTACTCCAAAACCTGGTCCTTTCAACCTTTTAAAATCACTACTACAGGGGCACCTGGGTGGCTCAGTTGGTTAAGTGTCTGCCTTTGACTCAGGTCATGATCTCAGGGCCCTGGGATCGAGCCCCACGTCTGACTCCCTGCTCAACGGGAAGCCTGCTTCTCCCCCTGCCTGCCACTCCCCCTGCTTGTGCTCTCTCCCTCTCTCTTTCTCCCTCTGACAAATAAATAAAATAAAATCTTAAAAAATAAATAAATAAAACCACTACTACATATGCAGGTCCCTGAGCCCAGGGCTTTAGTCAGACTGGACTACTACTTAGACATTCTTTACTTGCCCACCTCCTTACCTTTGCTCACTCAGAGCTCTTTAGGATCTGGCCAGGCCAGGTGGCCATAGGGCCTATCGTTTTCAATTTAGTCCAACAGCACTAGGAGGACACCACGAGGAGGCGACTTTAATATAGAAATCAGGTGTCAGGAACCTTTCTAAGTACTTTGGAAGTAGTGACTCAGTCCTTACAACAACCCTATGAATTAGGTACTATTATAATCCTAATTCAAAAGACTAGGAAACTGAAACACTAAGTTATGTCATGTGCCCAAGATAAAACGGAAGAGCTAAAAAGAAGTAGAGCCAATCTTCAAATACAGATGGTTAAAGATAGTTAAGAGTCTGTGCTCTTTAATCACCTCCCTCCGAACTGTTTGCTGGGGCTGTGCCAAGATAAGTAGTTCTAACTAAGGGTCAGGGCAGGACCAAGATGTAAAGCCAAATGGATCAGGAATGACATACGTTGATGTGTGAGAAGGTTCAAGGTTGACAGTTGCAAGATGAGCAGACAGGAATTACGTAAGCGAAGTTCAGGGGCTCATGACCGCTCTGAATGCAGTGCCCGTCACTTCTGCCGCCGTCATGTCGGGAGTGGTTCAGGGGTCCCGTGCAGGCACGTCTTTGCTAACAGTCACTTGTGTGCTCCTGTCCCCACGAGAGATGAGCCTCCAGAGAGGAGGTACCATGTGTTCCTCACCCCGTAGCCTTCACTGTGTCTGGCACGGCACCTTTCTTTAGTGGACCGAAGTTTATCAGGTACCTGTGGTGTTAGGGACGCTATAGGGTTTCGGAACATTTCATCATTCCCTCCCTTGGAGTTGCTTCGATGCCTTTTCTCTGATTTGATCTGTAAATTATATTTGTACAGGACATCTGACTACCAAGGGCTTTCTCCACAGTTTTTGCAGAAGGCCTACAAATCACCTTAAAACAGCAGGCTGTCTGGAAATGAATTAGGGCTGGGGCTTAAAGATACCACTCCAGGGAGTTTTAATTCGAACTGCAAATATATCATAGATTCTTTGTCATTTGGTGATCCCAATAAAATTGCTACATGGCTCAGTTACAAGCATGGTGCCTTCGCCTTCTCTGTATTCCCTCTGGTGTCTTACTGAGACTCTAAATATAGTAGGTTTGCTATGTCTGCTAGGTGATAAGTAATGCTAGTGAAAATTTTGTATCTGAACACTTTCTCTTTTTGTCTTTTGAAGATTAAAGGTGTTTTCCTCAGGGGAAAGTTGGCTGTTACAACATAGAGGAATCTGGGTTATTTGTCACAAGTCTCCAACTCTAGGATTTAACAATAGCAGAAAAAGAGTTTGAGATAAATGTCTCTATTTTAAAAGCTTACAAAGTAACGTTCATTCTGTTTATTATTGACCATCAACCTAGACACGCTATGTTTCACTTCCACTGAAGATAAGAAAGAGGTTTTTTGGCCATTTCCCCTAAATCGTGTAATTATATTTTGAAATTACTGGAACTATTCTCTGACCTTCAGACAGAACTATGTTTTAAATAGTTCTGAGCAGCTGAGAATTTGTCCTGTCTGTAGACACCTTTTGAGCAAATTGCACAACTACCACCGGTAACCTGTTGTGTTTAATGGCTCGAGTCTGATTTCTAATCTCATCTTCTCTGTGCCATTTCTTTCCCTTTCTCTCTTCAGTGGAGCTGGGAACAACTGGGGAACTTGGGGTAATTACTTTGTGAAGTGTTTCTCTTAAGAAGAGACATGAGAACATTTAGGAAATGGACTTAGTGGAATTGTACACCCCTGCATGTGGGGTCTTCCTGGACAGGGAGGATGCTTATATGAATATAGGGAAGACTCACTTGGATATATGGTGTACCTGATCTTGGAGTACAAATATTTGAGGTTTAGTCCCGGCTCTAACTCTTACTTGCTATGTGGCTTTAAGGGAATATAATACCATCTTTATGAGATTCGATTTCTTTATGTGTAAGACGGGATCATAATAACTCAACAGAGTGATGTTTCAAACACTGAAATACTGTGCATATGTGAAGCACGACTGTTGTGTCCCAGGTATAAACCCCAAATCCTTTTCCATTTCGACTTCACCTTTGGAGAAGACATTATTTTTTATCTTCTATCAAAAAGATCTAAATCATATTTCTTTTGGGATGGGAACATAGCCATTTAGCCTCAATTCATTATTACAGAATTATCTCAGAAGAATAGGAAGTTATACTTGTGTGCCTACCTCCTTCATGAGGTGGTAAGTTTTTTAGGGCAGGGATTCTGCCTTATCAATCTTTATAGCCTCCGGTGTATGCCCAGCGTACATATTTAGCAAATATGTGTGATTGAATTACTTATAATACTTTAATTGTTAGCTGGTTACCTAAAGGGAGACTTGATGTGCCATTAAGTACTCGTAACTTCTTCCCATCTTCAAGTGTATAGAGAGATGTCTTCCTTCCCATCCTCCACACTTAACATCATAAAGATCCTTAATATTGAGTAATATAACATATCCAAAATCCTGGAAATTCTTCTTTGCCCTGAAACTGTATGTTTATCTCAAAAGAGAAAAATTTGGCGATTACACAAATTGGTAAATGAATTACTAGACAAAGAAGTGAGTAAGATATTAAAAACGAGGCATGATTGAAAGAAGCAATGAACATTTAAATGGCAAATATTTTACTCCAGGGACTTGGCTAAATCATTTGAAAATCTTGGGGCCAATTATGTGAACTCTGGAGACTGTTGGGAGGGTAGTTACAGCTAGTGGGTGCTGGAAAAGAATATGTCTTTTCTTTACACAAGCTTCCAGAACTAGTTCTCATGAATGCCTCAAATATTTGGTGTGGTGTTTTGTAAAGTCACATCAGGAGGGTTTTTTTTTTTTTTCTCCCCTTTGCTTTAAGAGAAACTATTGTCCTCTTGAGCTTCTTTTCAAACCCAGTTTGCTTCATGTTGGTGTATGTTGTTGAATATTTGTAGCAACTTCATCAGTTTAGCTATACAATTTAAACCTGTTCCATTTAAAATGCAAATTTGCCAAAAGGGGTGTAAATAAGAAATTTTTATGAGGGGTGTAAATAAGAAAATTTTAGCTTTTCCTCTTTTCTTTTTTTCTTTTGGTTGACCTTGTTAAACAAAAGACCTACTTGAGTCCACTTTCCACAGACTGGGGGAGGGGATGAATAAACACTTTCTCTCCTAATTGGAATTGGGCATCTTACACATTTGGCTTAGATGGGCTGATGGTCCAAGATCCCAGAGCCCACAAACTAGACAATGTTTTTGTGTGGGCACAGCCTCTTCATGGCACTTGGGCTACACAAGACCACCCAGACCCAAATGCAGAAATTTCTGACCAGTTATAGAGACTCATTGCTACTCATCACAAATGCAACCTTATCATTTCTCACAGTACAATACTCTGGGCCTTTGATAGGAAATCCTCTTGCCGTCCCAGATACACAGAATACTGACACAGTTTAAGTATGTGATTTGAATGACAGGTATTGTACAAAGGAAAGATATATCCTGAGAGTTCCTCTTCACAGCAAGGGGTCCTTGTGATTAGAGCCTGTCCTCCAGAACTTTCAAACTCTTGAAAGTTCTAGATGCCTTTCCTATTCTTCATGCAAACCAGGGAAATAAGTCCGAGTTAAACCATGTGACTGGAAATTAATTTGGAATCTATACCTCACTTCTGAAAGAATGTCATGTTAAATTTAACACCTATCCTAGTAGGAGAAATGATATAAAATGTCTTGCCAATATTTGTTGTAGCCGTTTTACTAATATACTCTGGGAATTATCCTCTCAACATGAATGAAATTGAACCAAAATTACATCAATAATTAAAATAATTGATCATGGTAGTAGTTGTAAGAAAACAACTTCCAGTTTCTGCATTACATATGCAAATATCGGGTCACTGTGCTTGTTTAGAAATGGCAATCAGGTTAAGGCTGACAGAGGCAGAGCCACGGTTCTTCGGCTTGGGAAGCAGTCTTTCCCCTAAAGGGTAGGCAATGTCTTTCCTGATGCATCACAAGAAGAGAAAACTCCTTAAGGAGAAAAACTGTAGGGGTGACTTCCAGGTAGGTAAAGAGCTCTGTCTTCATTCTGGCTAGATAGTAAGGAATCCAGGTGTCTGGGAAGTGGGCCCTACTGGCTAGAATTAACAAAAGCCTTTTCCAGGTGGATGCAGGGAAATAGCTAGGAAGGATGGATCAGGACTTCCGAGTAGAGTATAAGCAAAAGTCCCTAAACTACCTTGTGAGCTATATTTTCTAAATTTGTTACTCTCTGTGTTAGCTTTCTTTGTAAGTCTTAAACCTTTCAGAAAAAGCTTGTTTGACGGTCGCAGATTCGTTAGGCCTTAAAAATTACAAAGAGAAGAGATGGGTGAGAGTTTTGGAGATGCTATCACAAAGCTTTAACACCAGAGTAGTGGCAAAAAAATAATAATCAGCAAGACACTCCCAAGAAGGAGAAAGAGAACTGCATGACCCACTGCTCTAACCCTCTGCACTGATCCTTAGAAGGTGCTGAGTTTTACCAGATTAAGAAAATCCTTTCAAAAGGATTGGAGCACTTAGCCGATCTATGAATGAAACGTTTCCATAAGCCAGTGAGGTTGCACGAACACAGAGAAGATTTGGGGACCAACTTGGGGCATCCATGATACTTTGCATTTGAGTCAGTTTTACTTATGACTAAACGCAGACATTTAGGAATAAAGGGTAGGAAAAAAATCTATCATAACACTAGAATATTTATTGTCAACAAGCAAATATTTGTTGATAAGGAAAAAGCCATGTAATAGGGAGAAGAGAGATCTCTCAGAAAAAAAGGCTGATGAATTGACCAGCATGAAGATCATGAGGGTTGGCTCTTTATGGCAAAGTTTCTAAGAATGCTATCGGTGGGGAAGGGTAATTGGCATATGGGAGGTAGTCTCTAGATGGCCCCCAATGAACCCCACTTTCTGGTATTCACACCTTTGTGTAGTCCCCTCTTGCATTGTACCAAAGTTGGGCTGTGTGACACATAGCATACAACAGAAAGTGATGGTATGTTGCTTTTGAAATTAGCCTATGAAAAGATTTTGGCTTCCATCTTGGGAAGCTTGCTTGCTTTCTTTCTTTCTTTCTTTCTTTCTTTTTCTTTCTTTCTTCTTTCTTATCTCTATCTTTTTCTCATACATCAGTTTCTCTGAGGGAAGTCATGCCATGAGCAGCCCAGTGGAGAGACCCATGTGGTAAGGAACTGAAGCTACTTGTCAACCACCACAGGAATGAGCCTGAAAGCAAATCTTTTAGCTCTAGTCAAGTCTTCAGAAACTGCAGCCCTGACTGATACTGTGACTGCAGCCTCATGCAAGATCCTGAGCCAGAATCATCCAGCTAAGTCAGTCCAGGTTCCTGACCCGCAAAAACTATGTGAGATAATAATGTTTGCTGTTTTAAGCTGCTACATTTTGGGACAACTCATTACACAATGAGAGATAATGAAGGCATGGCAGTGTAGAGCCAAGAAGTCCAGAAGGAGTGTTAAATAGGGGAGACAGATTCAGATCTTACCAACATCCCAGCTCATTCTCAGCACATCTTCTGATATGATGGGCTTTGGGTTGAACACTAGTTAAGGGATAAGATGGTGGATTAGCTTGTCCTCATCAAATCTTCAACAAAGTGGGGAGGAAAATGCCTACTCTGGACAATAGAAACTTAACTGGAGAGGACCAAGTGGAGTCAATGTCCAGGCAGAGAGAAGCTTTTGGAAATCTATTCAAGAGTGGGAGGAAGTACTTACCAACATGGAGAAGAAATGAGTTCATAGAGAAACTTGCTTCCCACAAATCTTCTGCTTCAAAGGGGAGAGAAGAATGACCATTCAAAACAAGAAGGGCTTCAACTGGTTTTTCACCAGCAGAGTCAGGGATCACTTGACGAGGTAGGGCTTAAGAGCCAGGCATTCACAATGATCTTTTCCAAGTGATTGTTCTGCCTTCTGGAAAAAGGGAGAGCACAGAAGTCCATGAACAGCCTCTTATCAGAGGGAAGCATACCCAGGGAAGGGGACTTTAAAATCCCAACTCTGAGAAGTCATTCTCTTATTTTGATTTATCAAATTTCTACGTCAAATTTCCATGTGGGTGAGGTGAACAAAACAGCAAATTGGACTACATGTCTTGTTCTAGGAAACCTATCCAGCTAAACAGAAGATTCCATGGAAATAGTGAGTAAAAAAGTAACTTTAGAAGAAATCATCTGACAAAATCAACCCCAGCAGAAGTCTGTGGCATGCTCTTGGCAAACTAACACAACCATGATAAAATAGGAACTGGCTGAGAGCAGAGCAGTTAGTGACTGGGTCCTGAGAGGTCCAGTGGATCCCAGGGAAATAGGAGTCGTCATGGTAGTAGACTGTCTCTAAGAGCTCAGTTAAAAGACACTAGGTAAGGAAAGTCTCCCACACGGTGGGGAGAGGAGCAATATCTTTCTGAACCTTTCCCTCTTGGAGAGGCTGATCAAAGAGTGAGAGATGAATTGGAGGGAAGAGAAGGAAGGCATTGAAGATTGCACTATGAAACAGATTACTCTGCCAGCTCCGTCTCCAACCGAAGGCTATTCAGGCAAGAGGTCCGGGAAATGGAGAAACGAGACACTAAATAATAATTTGTAGGCTATTCCAAGAGGGAAAGCAAATAATGGGAAAGAGTTGGGGCTAAGTGTCCTTCTGGCACCAAAATGTGAATTCTAGATTTATTTTTTTTTATTAGAGAAAGTGGCATCACATTACATGATTCCTCATCTATTTTTCACATTTGCTAGCCACTAATTTACTTAGACTTCAGACAAAATAGTTGATTGTATTAGAGAGCAACATGAATGACACACGTTAGGTGGGAAATAAAAAGGTTACAAACAGTATACCCAATACAAGTCCACTTTTGTTTTTTAAAAACATAAGTTCTATATAAAAAATGCTCAATGTCATTAGTAATCAAGTTAATGCAAATTAAAACACAAATGAGATATCACTATACATCTATTAGAATACCTAAAGTTTTGTTGTTATTGTTGTTGTTGTCTTTGTTTAATGTTACAATACCAGGCGCTGGCAAACATTAGAGCAACTAGAACGTTCATTCATTGCTGGTATGAATGCAAGCAGCAAACAGTTTGACAGTTTTACTTTATAAAGGTAAACAGTTTAAACTGTATAAAGTGAAGGGCATTTTTATACTTCATTTTTTAATACTTTATAAAGCATAAAGTTTTACTTTATAAAGTTAAACACATCATGCAATCTAGTAATCTTACTCCTAGGTATTTACCTAAGGGAAATGAAAAATGTATGTTCACACAAAAACTTGTCATATATGTTTTTAGTGGCTTTATTCATAATGGCCAAAGCTCAAGTGTTCTTCAGCTGATGAATGGATAAACTTAATCTCTCCAATGGCATATCACATAGCAATAAAAAATAACCCCACAAACTACCAATACGTGCAATAGTATGGAAAAGGCTCAATGAATGAAGTTAAGAGATAGATGGATATATATACTGCATGACTCCATTTATAAGGCATTCTGGAAAGGCAAAAATATAGGGGCAGAAAATACATCAGTGGCTGTCAGGGGCTGGGTAGAAGGAGAGATTGACATTAAGGGGCCACAGATAATTTGTGTGAGTACTGGAAATATACTGTATTTTGACTGATTGATAGAGACTTTACTAATGGCCTGAATTTCATTTTTAAAACTTCTATTTTTTCTTATTATCATGATTACATATATTATTTTACAAATACAAAGAAGTAGAAAGAAAAAAATTTAATTACCCTTTCTCTGTTCTGTAAGTTTTGATAAATGCATGCAGTTGTGTAAATGCTACCTGGATCTAGCTTCCTAAATACCATTCTCCACTAAATAGAACTAGAGATCCATAAAAAAAAAATTGATTCCAAAGCTCAGGCAAGGAAAATATCAAATGAGCCTATAATATTGACAATGGGAAATATAACAAAGTATTTAGGAGAAAAGTTGACATGATGTCTCCAATTCATTCTTACATGCTTCAGAAAAAAATGTATTCAGATACAGATAGATAGAGGAATGATAAAGCAAATGGACTAATATGTAAAAAATTAGTGAAACTGCATAAGGGCATATGGGAGTCTATGTATAATTGCAACTTCTGCAAGTTTAAAATTATGTCGAAATTGGTTATACAAAATAATGTTAGGGATGTACTAGAGTTGGTCTGTACCAGTCATTTACTCCCAGTGAGCAAGCAGAGATGCACCCAGAGTTTTTAGAACCACTTAGGGGAAGTTGCCAGAGTGTTTATAGGAACTCTAGATGCTTCTTAAATGTGGTGGGATCTTTATCCAGCATAGGTGACATCATATGTAGCTTTACATCCCTATGAGCCTTGAGGAGGCCTATACTCAGCTGAAAACATGCTGGGTTACTGCTTTATTTATAGATCCTTCCCCAAAACTTTCCATGTATTTTGCTATTCAAAGAAAAAAAACAAAAAACAAAAAACCTTTTAAGGTGATTTATTGGCTTAGCATATATACTCTCTACAAACCTAAATACCCTATTGCACTGTATTTTGCCTGGTCTTGAATGTGTAGGACAGAAATGAGGCCAGAAGATGTGTGGGAATATTAATCAGCTGAAAAAAGGCTGTATGAGCATTAAAGTTGTAGTATCTCCAAATATTCTTCTAGTCCTAGTTGAGGGTATAAAGGGACATGTGGGAGCTTCTGGACTTTTCTTATCCCTAAATACCATCACCTGCTCCCCCATACTCTTAAAGCTTTGTACTACCTCAAGCAATGAGGAAAGATGAGTGACTAAAATAAATAAAAATAATTCTGCATTAAAAATTGACATTAGCATGATGTAATGGAGATAAAACAGAATTTGGTATCAGAATAACTGGATACGAGTTTGGTAAACCACACCATCTCTCTCTGTCTCCATTTCTTTATAATAGGACACACCTTCTGGTGTTTGGAGTAAATGGAGAGTTCTTATACAACAAAGAAAGCAAATGAAAAATGATAACCATAAAGGAAAAGACTGATAAATTGGACTACATTAAAATTAAGAATTGTTCATCAGAAGACACCATGAAGAAAGTGAAAAAGCAAGCCATAAGCTAGAAAAAAAAAATTGTATCTTTAATAAAAATGACAAAGAATTGACATGCAAAATATACTAAGAAATCCTAGCAATCAACAAGAAAAAGACAGATAGGGGCTATTGGGTGGCTCATAGGTTAAGTGTCTCTGCCTTCGGCTCAGGTCATGATCCCAGACCTGGGATCGAGCCCCACGTCTGGCTCCCTGCGCAACGGGGATCCTGCTTCTCCCTCTGCCTGCCGCTCCCCCTGCTTGTGCTCTCTCTCTCCCTCTCTCTGTCAAATAAATAAATGAAATCTTAAAAAGAAGAAAGCAAGCAAGCAAGCAAGCAAGCAAGCAAGAAAGAAAGAAAAAACAGGCAAGGTATTTCAATAGATACTTTAGAAGAAAAGATACCCAAGTGGCAATAAACACATGAAAAAGGGCTCAATCCCATTGGTAATAATCAAAGAAATGCAAATTAAAATAAGATAGTACTATATTCTCCCACCAGAAAGTAGGAAATTAAAGACCAAATAGCAATGTGCTAATGAGTAGCCAGAACAACAATATTCATTTGCTGTTGATGGAGATGTAAATTGGTATAAACAAATGAAAACAATTTGACATTATGTAGTATGTACGCCGTTTGTGACCCAAGGATTCCACTACCAGATATATACTAACATATGCATATACGCACTCCAGAACACAAGTAGAAGGAAGTTCATAAAAGCATTATTTACATTAGCCAAAACCTGGCAACAATCCAAATATCCATCAATATAAAGGGATAAGTAAGTTGTGGGATATTCATTCAATGAAAATACTTTATTGCAATGAAAACAAATGAACTATAGCTAGAAACAATGTCAATAAGTCTCCAAAACATTATCTTGAGTGAGAAGCCAGGCTCCAAAGAATATGTAGAGTACAGTTCTATATAAATCAAATTAAACAAACAAATATTACAATGTTTGGGGATGCATATGTGGTTGGCAAAATTATAAAGAAAAGCCAGGAAGTGTTGGTGGTTCCCTGTGGGGTACAGGTCGGTGTGAGAGTTGAGGAGGGCAGGAGGGGATTTGGGGGTTCTGACAATGATTCGTGACTGGGAGGTGGTTCCACAGTTGATTGTCTTAATTCCTTGAGTTGTACATGTTTTGTGTACCTTATTATATATTCATTATATTTCATAATTAAGGAGTTAACTTTTATTTCAAAGGACTTAATTCTATGAGCCCTATCAACATCAAACATCTGCTATGAGTCAAGTGAGAAATGTAAGGACATTTTTAAAACTATAAATTACCCTATGCCCATAGTATCATTATTTTTTGTAATAACAATAGGCAAATACTTACAAAGAACCAAAGGGCCATTCTTAACAATGGAAGTACTCGAATAGCATATCCTCAATTGAAAAATCACATTTCTAAGGGCATAATGGCTACTAGCCGAAAGCGCTGTTAAAATAAATTCATCCTGTCTAGACCAACTCAGCATCAAAAGTGAAAACAGATGACTTAGCTATTTCCTTTTCTTTTAAAATATGACTAGTAATGCTCACAGATAGGACTTTGGGGCTAAATATGTGAAGATTAAGTCAAAAAGCTCAGGGTAAGAATTGAAAACTAAGGAGGAAAATTTTAATTGAAAACTAGAAGCATTACTGAAAATATTATGTTTCTTCTGGCTTCTTGTGTATAGCTGATGTTTATTGTAAATAGCTTCTATTTATTATTATTGATAACATCGATAATAAGTTGAATAATAATACTATGTATCCTGAATTTCAGAGAACATTTTATTTAATATCATTCACTTTGTGAACTTAGTGAGGATCTTTTCTTCAGTTCTCTACACCCTACCATGTCTACAATCTGTTACCTATTATTATTAATAAATTATTAATACATTACCTTCACGAGGCTATTCTCTCTTCGGTGATTTAGTGACATACATAAACACAGGAGCTTTTATGGAAGAAATTATTTGTATATCTCCTTGGAGTTGTATACTATAACCCTTGCAATAATCCTCAACTTGCCCTTTTCTCCCTCCACAACGCATCAGTCCCCTGGTCCTCCTGATTGTGCTTTTGTTTTGTTTCTTAAAAACTCTCTGGCTTCTGTATTTTCTTCCTTCTCACTGGAAATGGGTTTAATGCTCTCCTATGAGCTATTAAAATGACCTCCTCACTGGCTCTTCTGCTTCTAATCTCTCTCTCCACGAATTCATTCTTCACGTGAAACACTTTCCAAAACACAAGATTTGATCCTGGCAGTCCCTCTCTTTCAGCTTCTGGTTTCCTCTCTTGCCACCCGTTCCTCCCCGACATTCCCATGGACTTCAGACATACCTAAAGCTATAATTACCCTGAACCTCAGGCGTCGTCCCAACCCAGACTTCCTGGCCTGTGTAAGCTTCCCATGTCTCTCCACTGGCACACAGTAGGCATTCAATAAGACTTCGTTGACTCTAAGGCACCCGTTCGTTGACTCCATAAGACACCTGTATGGAAATACATCTGGCTCCCCCAGGCATTTAATTGCTTTCTGCTTTGGGCTCGCAAAGCGATTTGTTCCTATCTTGATTCTTGTTCTGTAACTCCTTCTTTTTCTAATCTTTAGGGACCACAAAAACAATGGAAACTCCTTTGAGGGACCTATCAATGGCTGCTGCTAGAGGAGAAGTGACCCCTTCATTCCAGCCTTTCCATTGTTTGGATATTCAGTAAATAACAATGAGATGTTCCCCCCGTACCAGTCACTGTGCCAGGTATTGAGCCACAGTGAGTCATAATCCTGTTGTCATGGCCCTCTCTCTATACCTGGTGGAGTAATGGAGCTATCAAGATTTGGTCTGAGCGCAGTAACTTCCCGTTTGCCTTCACTCATAGGAGATGCCTGGAATAGCCCATTCAGAAAGGATCAGCTCTTCTTTTTTTTTTTATCTTAGCCTTTAAAATAGCTCCTTTCATCATCAATGCTCATAAGAGCATTTCTCAGCTCCTCTGTCACTTGACCTGAGGTTTTCAAAGTATCCTCCAAAGAATCTGATTTGAATAAAGGAATCTTCAGTTGTGATGATGTGAAATTGATCCCTTGGTCACATGCTCTCCTTACTCAGACAGCAACATTAACCACCATCCTATTAAGTGGCGCCAATTATGTTCGAGAGCCCATCATGTGTCCTTGGTGTGAGCTAGCCCCATTTGGATGAAATTCTTCAGATTACAGGCCTTGCCGAGAGTAAATAATCACAGACCATCAAGTAAGCTTTCCTCTTTGCAGTCAGTTCTAAGGGTGGACGGCACAAGATATGATGCTAAAGTATTCCTTTTGCTTAAGAAAATGATTTTCTTCTTTTCTAATGTAGTTCATTTAATATTTTTTTTAGCCCTAACCAAAAGACTTTAAGGAAAGGTTATATGTTAATTATTAAACATCCACATTAAACTCTCATCTTCCAGACCAAGTTGAGAATGAAAGTCAAACATTCTGGTTAATTATATTTCTATGTATGTCATTCATAGATGGTCAGCTTTCCAAGATTTAGAGTTGATAAAATCCACATAACATTATAAATATGTTGGTATACTTTAGCCTAGCTTCAAGGAAGAACGAGTTAAGAACCAACTTCAGATATTTCCTCACATTGCTTGAAATTCTCTTCATTTTGTCACTTTTCCTAAACTTAAACCAATCCAAGGTTTATTTCAGTGACCAAGTTCTGCGTTGAGAATATGGCTGCTCTAAGGGGTCCAGTTATTCTCAGCTTAGTATGACTCAGCATCAGATTGGTTGTCTCCTGGAAAAATTTTAGTGAAAATTAGCATCAGATAGGTTTTCCCCTTGAATCTAGCTGAAAATAGAGGCAGTCAGATAAATGCAGTTTTAATGAATAATGAGCTAAAAGAAGTGGTAATGTAGAGGGAGGAATGCTGTAAAGAGTAGATTGGATGGTTTCTAATGAGGGGCTTTGGGTACCAAAGAAAAACATGAGACTATCCAGTACTTGAAGGAAAGGTTATTAGTTAAGCTGCTTTTAGCAGCAAGTGACAGAAAACTGCAGACAAAATTGGCTTACACAGAAGTCAGGTAGACCGCCTAGAGTTCAGCTCCATTTCCCTATAATCTCTTGCCTTTGCCTTTCTCTGCTTGTTGGCTTCATCTTCAGCCTCGTAGCAAGTAAAGCCATAACAAGTCCAGGTGCCAACACCAGATACAGCACAACAATGTCCAGAGCAAGATGGCACCCTCCGTTCCTGTGTGTCACGAGATGGCTAAACCTTTCCCCAAAGTTCCCAGGCAAACCTCCCCATGATATTGCACGATTGAAATTATGTCAGAAACAAGTGCCCATATTCGTCTCTGGCCAGGGGAATAAGAATGCCATGATTGCTTCTGGAGCTAGAGATGGGGCCGATATCCCTCCAAGCACCCAGCTCCTAGAGGAGGATGGATACCTAAATAAAAGTGGAGGTCTATTGGGACAGAAAAACGAAGAAAATTGGTTATTGATGAGGCAACCAGTGTGTGGCACAAGGGCAGAAGAATATGTGATTCTATGAAGTGGAAGAGAGAGGAGAAGACACAAGAGGGAAAAGGTTCCAAATATACAATTCTTAACCTTCAAGCTTTTCCCTGGGGCTCAACTCTGGTTTTAAATTCGTCTTTAATTAATATCCATTATCATTGTATACCAGTAACAGCAACACCTGTCATTAGGACCTATTAATAGAAGCAGTCTATTAATGGAATTATTGAGTATACCACCTAGGGTATCATGCTTCCTTTTCCCCACCAAAGCTAGTATACAACAACTATTTTTTGAAATAATGATTTCACCAATGAAATACAAGATGACTCCTATAATTTAATGAAATGTTAATTTGATACATGCAGAGATACCTAGTGTTTTATGACTTAATACTAAGAAGGGATTATATGTTATTTAATTTACTATTAAATGCATAATCATTAGTTCTATTTTCTAGTATTCTGATACCATGTCTGATACCATCCATTTACTTATCCAAGTAATATTTATTATCTACATATTTTATGCCAAGCAATAGTCAAAACTCCAAGAATTCAAAGGTTGGTGAAAACAAAGAGTTCACATGAACAAATGGATAAGTAGGCTTGGAAGATTTAATCTCTTAAGAGATATTCATATTTTAAAACTCATTCAAATGAAATCAGATCTTGTGAGAAGAAGCAAAAAAATAAAAAAAGCCAAATTTTCTTCAAAGGGAGAAATTGCCTAATGCATAAGTAATACTGTGTTTTAAGAATTTTCTTAAAAGCCTCTTGTGGACGTGAGTTTGCATTTTGGAGGAAGATGTTGGGAAATACAAGGCTCACTCAGTCTCTGTTGCCTTATCTCCATAGATGGTAAACAATGTGCTCAAACCGATGACATCATCTACCATTACACCTTTGCAAATAGTTATCTCATTATCAAATGTGAATAGAAAAAACAAAAGGGGGAAAACCTCACAGAATCTAGCAACAAAGCATACATTTTAAAGAATTCTATTAGTGTTTCATAAAATGTAGGAATTTTGACCATCAGGATCAATGAGGCAGGAGTTATTTTTTAATAATTAGATAATTTATGCAACTCCTTCGTGTTTCCTACAATATTTTATATACATTTGCTTGAATATTTTTTACTGAGAAAAATTAAAAGAATTCATATCTTAGGGTGCCTGGGTGGCTCAGTCCATTGGGCGGCTGACTCTTGATTTGGGCTCAGGTCATGACTTTGGGGTCCTGGGATTGAGCCCCATGTCGGGCTCCACGCTCAGTGGGGAGTCTGCTTGAGGATTCTCTCTCTCTGCCTCTCCCTCTGCCCTTACCCCCACTTTCTCTTTCTCTCTCTCTAAGATAAATAAATCTTTTAATAATTCTTTTAAAAATGAAGAATTCATTTCTCACTGTTCAGTTGTTAAACTTTCCTATGAAGTCTGCTTCTTGCTTATTTTCGGGAAAAATCAAAGTAAGGCCCTAAGGGCTAGAAACAAAAATACAATTTTGAAACTACTCTCAACTGAAAATGTATTCAAATGGCAATTTCTATTTATATGCAAAAATCTTAAAGTTACCTGACATGAAAGCAGGATAAATTGTGTAAACTCACAAGAAGTATAAGTGCATCCTTCATATCTGATTTAGTTCAACCCGATTTGATTAAATAAATATGGTGCCAAAGCCCAGATGAAGGTTAATGAGGGCGTGACTAAAGACACTATCAGTGAGAACAGGCAAGATAATTAACTGATACTGCTGCACAGGATGAAATACAAGCTTCTCAGCATGACAGGAAAGGCCCTTCACAGTCTGACTTGTGATTGCCTTTTCTGCCTCGTGTTTTGCCAAAGTACCCCATGTTCCTCCATTGAACACCATCTGGGATTCCCCACATCCTTCACAGCTCCCTGCCTTTTCCCCCAACATTTTATTTTGAATATTTCCAGGCTAATGTTTCAAGAATTTTACAGCGAGCACCCATATGTCCACAACCTAAATTCTATCACTAATATTGTATTGTACCTACTTCATTACGTATCCATCTATCTCTCCATACCTCTGTCCATCAGAGGAAATTGCAGCGACCAGTACTTTTCCCCCTAAACACCTCAGCACGTATATTCATTCATGAGAGATTAGTACTTATTTACAGCCTTTTATTTTCCTGCTGAGGTAAAATTTATATGCAGTAGTAAAATGTACAGATCTTAAGTATACCATTCACTGAATTTTTTAAAGATTTTATTTATTTATTTATATTTAGGAAGAGAAAGAAAGGGGGTGAGGGTGAGAGTGAGAGAATCTCCAGCAGACTCCACACTGAGCCAGGGCCCCTTGTGGGGCTCCGTCTCATGACCCTGAGATCACCACCCCAGCCAAAACCAAGAGTCCGATGCTCAGCTGACTGAGCTACCCAGGTGCCCAACCCCCACATTCACTGATCTTTGACCAATGCCTGAAATGTAAATCCCTATTGAGATGTAGCACTTCACCATCATTCCAGGAATTTCCTCCACACTCTTTTCTGGTCGATTCCTGTCGGGCCTTCCAGAAGGAACCACTACTCAAAATTTTTTTTTCCACCAGAGATAACATCAGTTTTTCCTGTCATAGAACTTCATGTAAATGGGCCTATACTGGGGCGCCTGGGCAGCTCAGTCGTTAGGCGTCTGCCTTCGGCTCAGGTCATGATCCCAGGGTCCTGGGATGGAGCCCCGTGTCAGGCTCCCTGCTCAGCGGGAAGCCTGCTTCTCCCTCTCCCACTCCCCCTGCTTGTGTTCCCTCTCTCACTGTGTCTCTCTCTGTCAAATAAATAAATCTTTAAAATAAATAAATAAATAAATAAATAAATAAATAAATGGACCTATAAAGCATATCTCATCTCTTACTGTTTCGGAGTGCAGCTGAGTGTATAGTAGTTCATTTCTTTTTCACTGCCGAGTAGTATTCCTCTGCATAGATATCTCACAGTCTGATTATCCATTTTCCTGTTGTCAGAAACCTGGGCTCTTTCCAGTGTTTGGCTATCACAAATAAGCTGCTATGAACATTCTTGGACAACACTTTCTTTAGACATATGTTTTTATTTCTCTTGGGTAAATATTAGTGGAATTGCTGGGTCATAAGGTAAGGTATACATTTAACTTTATAAAGTACTACAACGTTTTCTTTCCAAAGTAGTTGTACTATGTTACACTTCTCTACCAACCTATGTACGAGAGTTCTGGTTGCTTCACAGACCTATCAAATTTTAGCCATACGCACACATTCCGAGTGTGTAGTGTCATCTCATATTGTTTAATTTGCATTTCTCTGTTGACTGATGATGTTGAGCCCTTTTTCATATGCTCACTGCATCCATCTAGACTTCCTTTTGTAATGTGTCCAAATTGTTGGCTTTTTAATTATCAAGTTGTAGGAGATCATTATATATCTTGGTTACCAGTCCTTTCTCAGATGTGAGTTTTTTAAATGTTTTCTCTGCTATGTGGCTTACCTATTTCTTTTCCTAATGGTATCTTTTGATAATCAGAAGTTTGTCATTTTATGAAGTCTAATTGATCATATTTTTCTTTTATGGCTATTGCTTTCCATATCCTAAGAAACTTTCACCAAGTCACAGAGATATTCTTCTATGTCTTCCCTTGAAATCTTATGGGTTTAGCTTTTATATTTAGATCTATAATCTAACTGGATTTACTTTTTTGTGTACAGTGTGAGGTAGAAGTTAAGAATAATTTTTTTCCATATTGATGCATAGTTACTGCAGAACCATTTGTTGAAAAGAATTTCTTTTTCCCATAGGATTGTCTTGGCACATCACCAAAACCAAATGACCTTCTGAGTGTAGATTTCCTTTTGGGTTTTCAATTCTGTTCTATTGAGCTTGTTGATATTTATGCCAATACCATGATTTATTGATTATTGTAGCTTATGTTAAGTTTTGAAATCATGTAGTATAAATGCTCCAATGCTTTTCAAATTTGCTTTGCACTCCAGGTCCTTTGTGTTTCCATTTAATTTTAGAATCAGCTTGTCGATTTCTAAACAAAAAAAAAGACAAATTTCTGGGACTATGACTTGCATGGCATTGATCTATAGATCAATTTTGTACCATGTTCTTTCAAAAAATTTTTTTTCTCCATGGTTTTTTGTACTCTAGTCCTCCTGCCTGAAATACACTTTTTTACATTTTTCTCATTTTTCAGGACTCAGTTCCAATACCACTTCTGTTAAGTCTTCCCAGTCAACCTTCTCTGCAGGTAGAATTAATTGCTTATTCCTTCTTTTGAGCGCCTATAACAACTAGTTATACATCCATCGGTAGAACTTACCGTGTGATGATCGTTTTTGCTAACATATCTTTCTTCCAAACTAGCTTGAAAGGTCATGAGAGCAAGGACCAGTATTTCAGAGTTATTCCCCTCTACCTAGCATAGCAGCCGGCATAGAGTAAACTATCCTTACGTGGTTATCCATTCCACTCTCTATTGTGTATCTTACTAATATACCAGAGGTTACATCTTAACTGGGGACACAGAAAAAAACATGTATACAGGTAAGTGAATGAAATCGTTGCAGATGATGCTGAGTGATAGCAAGACAATGAAACCAGGAGAAGGGGCAGAGAGGACTGGGAGCGTGGTGCAGCTACTTTACCTTAGATGGTCACAGGACGCCTCCGTGGAAGTGACATTCGAGTTGAGACATAAATGACAAAAACGGGGCGTCCATAAGGACTTCTGGGGGGAAGAGCCTTTCAGGCAGAAAGAACCAAAAATACAAAAGCCCTGAGGTGAAATCAAGCTTAGATCAAAGAAGTGACAATTCCTGAGCAACTGCATGTCCACCAGAAGAGGATGTCGGGGAAAGCTGCACAGAGCTGAGGCTTGAGAAGAGGAGTAGGTGTTATTCTGTCAGAGAGAAGTCAGGGGGAAAATATTCTAGGCAGAGGGAACTATATATGGCAAGGGGAAATACACAAAGGGGGGAGAGTGGTGGGAGGTGACATTGCAGAGGTAGGCAGAAGCCAAACAATGTCGGTCTGTGGACCTTAGAAAGTAGTTTGGATTTTATTCTGATTGCAAGGGAAAGTCATTGAAGTCGGAAGTCAATGTGGTGTGTGAAGACCACTGTGGGTCCTAGGTAGCAAATAGGCATGGGTGGGTGGGGCAAGAGCGGAAGCCCTGAGACCAGGTGGGAGACTGTTGCAATGGAGTGGGTGGGAGATAAGGGAGATTTGGACCAGAGTTCTCAGTGAAATGGTTGGAAAAGTTGTCACCTTCAGGCTATATGGAAGGTGTCACAGATAGGTCTTGAATATGAGACATGAGGAGAATAGGATCAAGGATGAGTGCCACTTTTTCTGGCCTAGGTGTGTCATGGCATCATTTACTGAGATGAGGAGAAACACATTTGGGCCGGAGGAGTGGCAGCGGAGGCGGGGGGGGGGAGCCACGAGTCAGGAGTTCCACCGTGGGAATGTTAAGTTTGAGATGCCTGTTAGATATCCAAGAAGAGATGTCAAGTAGATGATTGGATATATGAGTCGGGAACTCAGAGGAAAGATCAGAACTGGATGTACTTGGGAGTCGTAAAGCATATGGCAGGTATCCAAGACAATAGACCTGGATGAGATCACTACGAAGAGAAAAAAGAGGACCGAGGAACAAAGGAGATTGGGAAAGAGCAACTATTGTGAGAGGATAAAATCAGGAGCCTGTGATACCAGGGAAGCCTGGAGAAGGAAATGTTTCAACAGAGAATAATTGAGAGATCAAATCAAATGATGGGTGGAAAGTTGGCCTGTAAGAACCTTGCAAAATGAAATTATTTGGTGGTGTTCATAAAATCCATTTCGGTAGAGTGCTATTCACAAAAACCTGATCATAGGGGATTGAGGAGTGATTGTAAAGGAGAGAGAAGGAGGCAGGTAACATGGACAACTTCAAGATTTTGTCCTGAAGGTGATCAAAGACATCTAGGGTAGCTAGAGATGACCTGAAGTCAAAGAATGTGTTATCATCATTTATTTTTTAACATAGATGACATTAAGGCATGTCTGTCTGCGGATGGAAATAACCCAGCCATGAGGGAGAAAGTGCAAGAAAAGGAGATAATTTGAAGCCAAGATCCTTGTTAAGTTCTAAATGAATGAATGAATGAGGTGAGGAATGTGTTAATTAGCTAGGTGGTGGGAATCTTTCATGATGTATATGTATGTCAAATGACTACCATGCACACTTTAAATATATTGCAATGTTATTTGTCATGTATATCACAATAAAGCTAAAAAAATTTATTAAATCTGATAACTATTTTTTTAAAAAAAAGCTTTTTATAAAAATAAAGCAGAAACTGAAGGATACTTAATTTACATAAGGAAAACAAGGAAATGAGGAAACCCATCAAATATGTATCCCCTAAACACAATGTAGTGATTTTCCTGCTATTTTCAAACTCTTTTGTATCAGGCATAATTGTGAAGATCACTATAATATTAATGATATTTAAAAATATACAGTCTTGGGGAGCCTGAATGGCTCAGTCGATGAAGCCTCTGACCCTTGATTTCAGCTCAGGTCATGATCTCAGGGTTGTGAGATGAGCCCGGCCTCAGGTTCCATGCTCAGTGGGGAATCTGCTTGAGATTCTCTCTCTCCCTCTCCCTCTGCCCCTCTCCCCCATCTCCCTTTTAAAAAATACACACACACACACACACACACACACACACACGCAATCTCTAATTAGTATATCTGTCATTGCCATCTCGATTTGCTATCAGTATTTCCCTGTTGGCATGGACTGAAATGCTATGAATTGCTGGCATTCACTAAAATGCTGTTGGCACTGATTGAAAAAGTCCATCTTCATACATGACCCTGGAGAACCGAGAATCAGAGTATTCTAAAAAATTATATTAATATAACTCATTTTTATTTTATATTTTAAAACAGTTTATTAACATACTAAACATGAATAAATGGCTACTTTCTATTTGATTTATGAACATATAAGCCAAAGAAATGTCCTTGTTAAAATGAGGAAATGAAATGAGAGCACAAAATGAGGGCTTGGCCTCAGACAGTAGGGACATTTATTTCATCATAAGAGGAAGGGAAGCAGAGTACATGGGTACTGTTGTAGGTATGATGATAATTTTGGTGATGGAAAAACAAAATAAAATAAATGAAGGGGTGAAAAACTAGAAAGAGTCTCCTTAGGACTTAAGGATTGATTGGATGTTAGGAATGGAGTAGGTTTGGGGCACCTGGGTGGCTCAGTTGGTTAAGCCTCTGACTTCAGCTTGGGTCATGATCCCAGCATCCTGGGATCGAGTCTGGCATCGGGATCCCTGCTCAGCAGTAAGTCTGCTTCTCCCTCTCCTCTGCCCCTCCCCACTGCTCGTGTGCTCTCTCTCTCAAATACATAAATAACAATATCTAAAAAAAAAAAAAAAAAGGAATGGAAAAGGTTTGAAAAGCACTGAAAGGTTTCCAGAATTCTAGATAAATGGGGGGCAGGGAGCAGGTGATAACAACAGCACCGATCTGTTTGTTCATTCATTCACTCATTCAACAGGAGGCGGCATAAACAAAATGGACACCAAAGGAACTTCCGGGTGAGTTTACAGACTAGTTCTTGACTCTATTTTCAATGAGACATTACCAGTAAATGTATAACTAAATTTTGTTCTGGGGTCATGAATAAGAACGAAGGCTATTTGTTGTTCCTGAGATGTGTTCTTTAGTTAACGTAGCTTGAAATACTCTTTTTTATTACAAGAATTGCTTTTCATGGTGACTGCATCACAACATTTGAAGATAGCCCCACATCTTTCTCCTTAGTTACAGGGTGGGCACATTATTCTTTCCATAGGCTTTTTTATACCCTATCCCCTGAACTTTACCCATATTTTTATTACATTCTTTCTTTAGATATGTTGATATAATCATTCAAGTTACTGCAATATTCTAAATTGAGATACAATAGAGCTTAATGATTAAGAGTACGGACTCTGGAGCCAAATTGCCCAGATTTGAAGAGTGGCTTCATCACAAACAAATTGAGTGACCTTGGGAACATTACTTAGCCTTTTTAGGCCTCAGTTTTCTTATCTGTAAAATGGGAATAATAAATAGAACTTAAAAACGTACAAATGAGTGCATGTGCAAGTGGTAAAATCTGAATAAGCTCAGTGGGTTATACCAATATCAATTTCTTGGTTTTGATATTGTGCTGTAGATGTTTAAGACGTTAACATTGGGGGAGTCTGAAAGAAGTGTGGATGGGACCTCTCTATACATTTCTTTGCAAATTTACATGAGTTTATAATTATTTCAAAATAAAACATTAGAAAAATGTGAATAGTAATATTACCTACCTCATAGAGTTTTAGGAGGGTTAAATGATCTGATATGATTATATAAAGTGCTTAGAATAGTGTCTGGTATACATAAAGCATTATATAAATGTCAACTATCATTCAAAGGTGATTTTCATTATATCTGCTCTGAATCATTTTTAATCATTTATAATTTAACTCCCTAAGGGCAACCATGCTTCTCTTATTTAATAGCTCCTGGGAGAACTATGCATAATATGAATATTACACATGTAATGTATGTAGGGTATTTAATATATATGTGATATATATGTATAGTGTGTAATATATGTAACCTGTTTCGGGAACTAGTCCAGGATAGCACATGCTTTTCAGTTGTCATGTCTTCTTAGTCTCCTCCTATCTGCAGCAGTCTGTTTAGTCTGTCCTTGTTTTTCATGATCTTGACCCTTTTGAAGGGTCCTAGTCACGTATTCTGTAGAATGTCCATACTTTGAAAGTAATCCACTAAGTCCAACTCATCTCCAAGGGGCAGGGAATTAAGCTCCACCTCCTGGAGTGGAAGTATTTAAATGTATTATTTGCAGTTTCTTATAAGAAAGATTTCTCGCGGAGCGCCTGGGTGGCTCAGTCGTTAGGCGTCTGCCTTCCACTCAGGTCATGGTTCCAGGGTCCCGGGATCGAGCCCCACATGGGGCTCCCTGCTCGGCTGGAGGCCTGCTTCTCCCTCTCCCACTCCCCCTGCTTGTGTTCCCTCTCTCACTGTGTCTCTCTCTGTCAAATAAATAAAATCTTCAAAAAAAAAAAAAGAAAGATTGCTCGCTTATCCCCAATTTATTTACTTATTCAATCATGTATTTATATCAGTATGGACTTATATATATTTATGTTATTCTTTGAATTATAGACCAATATGACCGTTATTAATTTTGTTTCTCAAATTGTTCCAGCTTTGGTCTTTGGGAGTTCTTTTGGGCTAACTCCTGTGTCTTTCTGAAATGCTCCCAACCTTTTTGTTTTTAGCCATTTTTTGAAAGCGTGATAAATGGCAATGCACACCAAAATGTGTTATATACAAATTAAGTACATCAGCATCCTTGAGAACTTTACTTTGGTTGGCAGGTATCTTTATTATGGCATTCTGTAATAAATGCTTCCTGATATCACTGATTTTATGTAGTTAAACTTTTGTTTTAGAAAGTGGGGTTCCTTGAAATTTTTAGAAAGTGGGGTTCCTTGAAATTTTCCACTACAAAGAAAAAAAAAAGAACTTGGAAACAACTGATAGAAACTTTTATGTTCCCTATGCTTTTTAACTCTCTACTTGTTCTCCTAAAAAGTGAGAAACCTGTTAAAAGAATCCTTTCATAATTTTGTTTAGCCTATTAAAAATAATAGTACGGTAAATAGATCTGCTTTGAGTGAGGAAGGGCCTCATGATCTTGGTATCTTGTTGCTTTAGAAATTCTGGAGGAGCATTGCCAAGTGCTCTCATATTGCCTTTCTAAATATTTATATGAGGGGTTCTTGCAGAGGCTTTTCTGAGCCATTAGGCATTCATGAACATGACTATACTGGCAGTAAGGCAATTTTCTGGAGAGAAATGCAAAGGCGATGAAGATCTTTGCATTATCTACAAGTTAGTTCAGAAAGAAGCCAGGATGGAAGCAGAGCTAGAAGAGGAACAAATGAGTTTATTTGGAATCTTACAGAGTTAAGTGGATTTGTAATTTTAATATACTTTAAAAAAGCAGTATACGTAAAAAAAAAAAAAAACAGTATCAAATGTGTACTTGATACTAGCCTTTAGAACAGACACTTTAACCTTTCTTATAACCTTAGAGGTTAAACCTTTACCCAAGGTCATTTTTTTTTAAGGATTTTTGCTGCCAAGTAACAGAAACTCCAAAGCAGAAGTGGCATATATAAAAGTGTAAATGTCTGAGGAACACTTGGGTGGCTCAGATGGTTAAGCGTCTGCCTTTGGCGACGGTCATGATCTCAGGGGCCTGGGATCGAGTCCTGCATCGGGCGGCAGTCATAAGTGATAAAGATGGGATTTGAACTCAGATATGTCTTGCCCTCGTGTTCTTTCTAAACCAGATTTGTTCATTGGAGAAAAACAGGAAATATGTTGAGTTGGAGCCACTTTTAGCACCATTAAGTTGACTGAAAGAAAGGAACATGCATGTGACAGAGAATGCAAAGAAGCTGAAGAATTGCACACTGGTTTCACAGCTCCCTTGACATGGGCAAAGAGCAATCTTAATAAGTCTTCAGGTCCTCCTGGAAAGCAGGAACAATAGTTTGAGAACCAATTGTCCCTAATTCTGGGCGAGATCTGTGCTGTCCAATATAGCAGCGCTCTATGTGGCTACTGAGCACTTGAAATGTGACCGGTTCGAGTTGAGAGGTACTGTAAGTTTAAAATACACACATACTTAGTACAAATAAAAAATGACATGTAGCTCAATAATTTGTATAATGATTACATGTTCAGAGTATAACATTTTTGATATATTGAGTTAAATATAATGTTATTAATTTCACGTTGCTTTTTACTTTTTTAAATGTAGCTATTAAATTTAAAATCACATATGTGATTCACATTTGTGGATTGTATTATATATCTGTTGGAAATCAGTTTATTTAGGAGACAAAGAATTGTCCTACAGAAGTCCTATCATTGAAACAGTTTTTCAAATGCTTGTAGGATCTGTGAGAATTTACCTCTGAATGTTCTGAAAAACACAATAAATGACCCCAGATTCTTTCTGGGGTCTTTCTCTCATCTTCAATAAAATGTGAATGATATTGACTATCCTCTGGGTAACTTGTATGGATTCACTCCAACACTTGGATTGTACTGAGCCTCTTCAATCCACATGTCTGAGGCATATGGCTATTGTTATTATTAGATGAAGTGATTTATGGAGATTACTTTTTGAAAGCACCTCTGGTTTATTCACATCCATGAGGAGAAATAATTTTAGTTTAGACACAGTAATAACAGCTGATCAACATAGCCTACTTGAAGAACCTCGTGATTTCTTAAAGATTACCGAAATTGAGTCCTCAAGCCCATTTGCAAGTTTTATAGTAACTTAGTAAGTCTTTGGCTGGCTCAGAAGATATGAATTCATTACAGCAATTAGTTGTTCTCTTGTTATACTTTTATCTATCTTTAGCTTCAGGTTTCCCTTAGCAGTGATTGATCTGTACTTCCCAGTTGAAAGTTTAGTGTTTTCTCGGTAGAAAAGGAAGGAGGATTTGAGGAGTTCTGCATTTTTTGGTCCATTAATATTTTATCATAAATTGTCAGCAGTGAGTGTATCTGTTCCTTGTTCTTCTGTTCTGGAAATGTTCTATAGACATATATAACATCTTCTTACTCTAAATATTATATATATGTAGGCAGACAAAGAGATAGAACCTTTGTGTTCTTAGTCAAATTCATCTCATTCCAGATTTCAAATATTCTATTTGTCCAGTCTACCAACATAATTATCTTTTCTTAACTTCACATTATTTAGCACCCACATTGTTCATTTGAACTATCTGTAAATTATACTGATATCAGATTAAAATAATACATAATCTATAGCTTTTAAAATAAGCCTTTGAAAAAGGATTTTATTTTTTTTATTTTTAAGATTTTATTTATTTATTTGACAGAGAGAGAGATAGCGAGAGAGGGAACACAAGCCGGGAGAGTAGGAGAGGAGAGGCAGGCTCCCCGCGGAGCAGGGAGCCCGATGCGGGGCTCGATCCCAGGACCCTGGGATTATGACCTGAGCCGAAGGTAGATGCTTAACGACTGAGCCACCCAGGCACCCTGAAAAAGGATTTTAAATGGCTTTCTTGTTTAACAAATACTGCCCTTGGTGGCAAAAAATTAAAAAGTGTATTAATGATAAAAGTGAGTAAAAGGAAATAATGGCAGTGAAAGGAAGAAGTTGTTTTCTACTCAGAGTGGATTAGCTAAAAAAAAAATAGTGCCTAAGTGATTGTTTTTTTAGGTAACTTAAGATATTTAATTTTTTTAAAGATTTTATTTATTGACGTTATTTGAGAGAGAGAGAGAACATGTCCTCATGAGCAGGGGTAGGCGCAGAGGAAGAGGGAGAGAGAGAGAATCAAGCAGACTCCCCCCGAGCATGGAAGGAGCCTGTGGGGCTCGATCTCACGACCCCAAGACCATGACCTGAACCGAAATCAAGAGTTGGACACTTAATCGACTGAACCACCCAGATGCCCCAAGATATTTAATTTTTGTAGACCCCTATCATTTGGTTGTCCCCCAAATCTTTTCTTCTGAGAACAGCACCATTTATTTTGGGAAGCTTGTTTGCCTTGAACTCCAACCTGATGGTTCTGGTGCGAACAGCCAACTGTAGTACCCAAACCAATGGCCATAAAAATGACCACATGATGCCAATGAGAGTTTTTCTGCAGGACTTTTCTAACTGAATTAAGGGAAGAGAGTCAGTTCTTCTTTGAAGAATGCAAAGGTAAAAGGGGTGTGCCTCACCATGTGATAAGTTTAAGAGCATACCACTGATATGCAAAGAGGAGCAGATGCCTGGGATAGACAGAGTTCTCAGGGTGCTTGTATATCTGGTTTCATGATTATCTAAGGCACAGATACATCCCACCCTTAGTGGCAATTCAGTTATGTGAACCAATAAATTCCCCTTTGCCTAAGTAAATTTTAGTTGCATCTCTGTCAATTGAGGACCAAAAAAGCCCTGGCTAATATATTATACTTTTGGTAGCCAACCAACGAGATGACCCCCAATGATCTTAAACTCTAGGAGTCACGCCCTTGTGTAGTATCCTCATAGATTGAGTAGGAATATGATCGGTAAGAACATAGGAGGTGTGATGGTGTGTGGCTACTATAGCTAGGTCAGAGAAAATACTGAGTCGTCTATCTTGGTCTTTTTGATTGCTTGCAAAGGAGGAAGCCAGCTGTCATGTTGTAAGGTCACCCAAATAGTCTCAAGAAGAGGCCTACATGGAGAAGAACTAAGGCCACTTGCCAATAGCCAGGGCCAACTTGTCACCAGGTGAGCGAGACACCTTTGAAGCATATTCTACAGCCCCAGAAAAGCCTTCAGATGACTGCAACCTCATGAGAGACCTGATTTAAAACCACCTACCAAGTCATGCCCAAATCCCAGAGCCACAGAAACTATCAGAGATTATTGTTGTTTCGAGCCACTCATTTGGGGGTAATTGGTTAGCCTAAGCAAATATGTTATCTATATAAAATCAGATAATTCATACAGCATTGTGGGGATATTGTTAAGAAGAGGGAGAAGCCTAATACAATGCTATAGTTCTTTCCCAGAGACATGGTCACTGACTATGTTGGCAGCCATTGATACCCAGTATTCCTATCTCCTATCTCCTTTACACACTTACCTGGGTTATATACATTAGCACAAACCATCATAAAAGCTAATATCTCAATATAGAAAAAAATAGCAAATCAACTCATTTGAATTCCATTTCACAATCAGTTTAGATAAGATTCTATATCGACACTTAAACATATTAAATCTCAGTTGTTGTTACTCGTAGAAAAATAAATATTAACTTGTTGTAGATATTTAAACGCATTTTCCCACTGCTTAATATAATAAAGGTAAGACTTTTCTTTCAGACAAATGAATAATTGAGGACTGCTGCTGCTATCATCTAAAGAGGACTCTAATCATTGGATTTTCTCATTGACTTCTCTATTAGAATACTGGATTTTTAATTTAATGTAGAATATTTTGCAAATACAATACAAATTTTTGGTTTGGACGTGATGTTTTTAAACTTGTTAAATAGCATTAAATTTTTACTTTTTTCTGCTTTTATTCTCCATGTTTTCTAGTTTTAATCATTATTATATACTTCAAAAAAATAGACTCTAGTTCAACTTCCTGTTCAAATGATAATTCAGCAGATGGTTCATTGTTCTCAATGTGAGGCAGAAGGTTTGAGAGCCAACAGATCTATATTTGTTCATGCCCCAGCATTAACTGTGGTATGACTCCACACACCTTCCCTGCCTTTACTTTCCTCATTTATCAAATAACTGCCTCAAACATGTACAATCCTCAAATTCTATAAAATTGGGCAAGTCACCAAATAGTGAGTCTTCAATTATCCAACTTGTATATTGGCAAGTCAAAAAAACATTAACATTTGTATGTGTGAGGCAATAGATCTTCAGTTACATTTGTGTTCTTGATACCTAGAGTTGCATTTTGTACAATTAATCTTACTGTTGGAAAGATTGTGAAAAGGAAACATTATCAATGAGGTAAAATTAATGTTTTAAAATGCTGTCAAGAAAAAGTACATAGAAGCCAGGAATGAATCATAATTATAAAAATGATAATACTTTATATTTGAAAAACACATTATTTTCAAGGAATTATGGTTTAAATTATAACTGAATTACATATTAAATAATATGTGTGAATAATCCAATGGGATGATGTTTCTTTCTTATGGTCTCCCTAATTCCTTGATTGTACAATGCAAAGTTTCTAGAACACTTGATTTTCACAATAGTATAGTTTGGTATCTTTAATACAATTTAAATATTTCTGCAGCAGACACTGTATGTAACTCTCGGCCAACATTTTATTTATGAAGCTGCTGAAAAATCCTTCTTGAAACCAGTAATGAAAGATTAAGTCATGACCAGCAGAGTTTTACAGTTCAGTGTTTGATGTGGACAGGAACGAACGTTTACTTAGTTACGGTGATGCTGGCCCATTACATGCTGTATTTCAGTAGACAGATCCACACATCAAACCTGTGAAGGAGCTACTGTTATCCCCATAAAGAAAAGCCAAAGAAGGTAGTTAACTTAGCACATTTTTGACATAGCGATAAAGAGGAGGAACTGGGATTTGAACATATATCTTTAAAAATAGCTTTCAAGGGGTGCCTGGGTGGCTCAGTCGGTTAAGCATCTGCCTTTGGCTCAGGTCATGATCCCAGGGTCCTGGGATTGAGCCCCACATCGCGCTCTGTGCTCAGCAGGGAGCCTGCTTCTCCCTCTCCCTCTGCCTGCCTGTCTGCCTACTTGTGATCTCTCTCTCTCTCTCCGTCAAATAAATAAATAAAATAATAAATAAAATTAAAATAAAAATAGCTTTCAAACTTTTTGTCAAACTATGGAATCTTAAGGCAAAAGCTTCTGTGCATGTGAAAAATATCCAACAGATAAACTGGATGCTCTGATTGAGCAGCTGGTTTCACTGCTTCACTTCTCTTCCTGCCTCTGACCTCCCCGCACCCCAGCCCTGTAAAACCCCCAATTTGAAAACTGCTGGGTTATGCCATTATGCCTTCTTCTTTGACTTTTTCTTTTTTCTTTTTTTTTTTTTTTTAAATTTATTTTTTTTAAAGCTAGTTTTTTTTTTTTTTTAAGATTTTATTTATTTATTTGAGAGAGAGAATGAAATAGAGAGAGAGCATGAGAGGGGTTAGGGTCAGAGGGAGAAGCAGACTCCCCACCGAGCAGGGAGCCTGATGTGGGACTCGATCCCGGGACTCCAGGATCATGACCTGAGCCGAGGGCAGTCGCCCAACCAACTGAGCCACCCAGGTGCCCCTTTCTTTGACTTTTTCTAAAAGTAACAATCCTCAGTGTGCCAAACCACTCTCTACTAACAAGAGTGTTTGAGAGAGTAACACAGTTACACAAGGTAATTGTTGCCTAGCCTTTAGGGTATCATTATGCAAGGTACATATGATGACGTTGAGGAGGATAACGGTGAGGATAGTGTTTACTTTATATAAAAACTGTGCATTTGTTGAGTTTCTGAGTTAAATAGTAACATATGTGTAGGCCTGTTAAGGCACCTAGCCAGTTTCATTCCTCTCTCTCCTGAAAAGCATCAGAGTAATTCTTTGTGAGAGGTTCCCTAAGGTGCGTGAACCATGTGTTTTTGCCATGTACTCTGCCAATTCGACAGGGACTCACATGACCTAAAGACTAATGGCTTAGGATGACGCCTGGCACGAAAGGAGTGCCCTTTCTTCTTTCTTACAGAGTTTGAGTGTAAAACATCCAGGGAGGGCCAGCCCTGGGTAAATGCAGAAGTGGACAGAAGGAAGACAGGAAACAGACACCATGAGTAAGCAAAGCCATGGGGCAGAGAGAAAGTGAGTGGAGTGTCATCAGTAGCAGTAGTTGGAAAAATATGCAGGTAGACAGAAACAGAGACAGGAGAGCTGAATCATGTGCATGGCAAGAAGCCACGAGTTCCTGTGAGGTCACCGAAGGGTAGCTTCTACTCCTAGACTAGAGAGCTATTACTCAGTTGTTGCTGATGGACTGTAACAAACATCTGGTTTTCCACAAGCCTGCCAGTGAGACCTGTACTTATCTTTCCTATTTCTTATGTCATATCCTTTTTAATAAACCTACAGTAATTGAGCCAACTGATTATGTCTCTGTTCCTTGCACCCCAAAAGAATCCGATTAACAGAATATCGAAAGCTTGCACAGCTCCTGGAACATAACAGGAGCTCCATATATGGTGCCTATTATTATTTTAAAAGCGATCATTCAAGCAAAAGCAAAAACTGCACATTAACACTCAAATCCAAGGGTCACAGTTGGTTTGAATTTGTAGTTTGGTAGCTTTTTTTCCCCTCCTGCTTTAAAGTTTGCTGTTGTTGTTGCTGTTGTTCTTTTTAATTCTATGAGAGGGCCCAAATTGGAAAGTTAGGTGTGGAAATAAAACATATGTTCTAATAATTTGGGAGAGATGGATGAATCTCTTGGGATATGAGGTTTCACAAAATATTTCAAATTATTTTTCAAATATTATCGGCTTGGCAAAACCAAAATGATTTTCTAAAAGAATTTCTCTTTTCGACATTCAAATGGTCTCAAGGGAAATGTAATGTACATATTTCTAACTCATTTTACTTATATCAGTATTGTTTGATAGGAATTGATTGATGTTTTAAAATTCAGTAAGTTTTTTAACTAAGCGGTGTTTTAGACAGTGAAACTGCCTTCTCAAAAAAGAGTTGAATTAGATGTTTTCTTTTTTTTAAGATTTTATTTTATTTGAGAGAGAGAGAGAGAGCAGAAGACGGGGCAGGGTCAGAGGGAGAAGCAGACTCCCCGCTGAGCAGGGAGCCCGATGCGGGACTCGATCCTGGGACTCCAGGATCATGACCTGAGCCGAAGGCAGTCGCTTAACCAACTGAGCCACCCAGGCGCCCAAATTAGATGTTTTCTTAAAAGGGTCTCGGAGCCTGGACTCAAACCTTACCAGATATTTTTTCTTCCTTTGTACACAGAAAAAAGTAATCTCTGGAAAATCTCCTTTCTTTCGGTTATGAACAAAAATACAGTAATTGAATTCCAGAAAATTAATAGGCAATAGGAAAGAAACCAAACGTATTCCTTTAAAAAAAAAGGTTTATTTATTTATTTGAGAGAGAGAGAGAGAGAGTGAGTGGGGCCAGAGGGAGAAGGAGAGGGAGAATCCCAAGTAGACTCCCTGCTGTGCTTGGAGCCCATTGCAGGGTGATCCCAGGACCTTGAGATCATGACCGGAGCCAAAATCAAGAGTCTGCTGCTCAACCGCCTGAGCCAACCAGGCGCCCTGAAACCAAACATATTCTTAATCTACGTGTTAAAAGGAAAGGGAAAAAGGGAAGAACAGAGAGAGAAGGAAGAAGAGAAGGAAAAAGGCCTACTAAGATGATAAAGGATTATAGGTCTGTGAACTAAATGACGTGTAATCAGCAACCCACATTTTGCTATGGAATGCAGTAAGTCTCAGAACTGTCTGGCGAGCTCAGCTGGTGTAAAATTATACTTTAACTCTGTTCCCTTTGTACCCTATTTTTCCCTCATGATAATAGTCATCAGACTTTATTGAAATCACTTCATAATTGACTGCCTTTCCTCCACACTGAACTGCGTGAGGATAGAGTCCATTTCTGTTTGTCCCCCATTATTCCCAGAACCCAGCATAACATAGGTGCTCAAACTATTTGTTGAATAATACATCATAATACAGTATGTCTCAGGGTTGAAAGCACAAGTTCTGAATCAAATTCAGTGTCATTTTCGACATCTGAAGAGTAGAAGAGTATGGGTGCTTGCACCACTGAGTTGTCATGAGGATTACGTGAGGAAATATGCGTACAGCTCCCAATATGGTGCTTGGCATATTGTTAGTGCTCAAAAAATGTTTGCTATAAAAATAACCACTAGTATTTCCCATGGCAATGAATCTAAGTATTTTTCTTTGAAAAGAAGTTTTTATAAAAGCCAACTAAAGATAGATTTTTTTTAAAACACATATTGTGATTTAGTCATGCACATTTTATCAGCACAGCCCGAAGCATTGCTGATGACGCTCTCTTCAAACTTCTTTTTTCTCCAATTGGCTGGTTGGCCATTCTCACCATTAGTGAGTCATTTGATCTTACTTATTTCTGGCTGAATTCAGTTGGATGAAGCATTGTAATTCTAGATTCTTCCAGCCTAATAAGTATGTCAATTGTCTAAGAGGATGGCCATGATTTAATGGTTACATAATCAAGAATTCCTAGAGTAAGAGTTTTCTTTTTCCAACACTGGCATAACTCTGACCCTGAACAGAGTGTACTTGGGTCACTCTGGAGATGTGGCCACTGCCCAAGTGTCCCTTGGACAGATGACATAGAGATTGAAAGCCCATCAGCGACTGGCCTGTAAGTCCAGGAATGACATTAGCCTTTAGCTGAACCCAATCACATGGCTGGAGAACAATAATAAGAGCAAGGATTTATTGAACACCCACCAAGTGTGAGATGTTTTAAAAATATCATTTCTAATTGTTACAACAGACCTATAAAAGCCACTCTATAATCCCCATTTTACAGATAAGGAAACTGAGGCTCAATTAGGTTAAGTCAGTTGCTCAAAAGTTCACAGATCTAAGGGGCACCTGGGTGGCCCATTTGGTTAAGTATCCAGCTCTTGATTTCAGCTCAGGTCATGATCTCAGGGTCAAGATTCAGCTCCCAGTTGGCTCTGCACTCAGCATGGAGACTGCTTAGGATTCTCTCTCTCCCTCTCTCTCTCTGCCCTTCCCCCCTCACACGTGTGCTCTTTCTCTCTCTCCCCCCACCCCAAAAATGCTGCTGGATTGTACCATCTTCACAATTTTTATGTAAATCTAAAACTGTTATAAAATATAAAGTTAATTTTATTTTTTTAAAGATTGATTTATTTGGGCACCTGGGTGGCTCAGTTGGTTAAATGACTGCCTTCGGCTCAGGTCATGATCCTGGAGTCCCGGGATCGAGTCCCGCATCGGGCTCCCTGCTCAGCGGGGAGCCTGCTTCTCCCTCTAACCCTCTTCCCTCTTGTGCTCTCTATCTCTCATTCTCTCTCTCTCTCAAATAAATCAATCTTTAAAAAAAATTAAAAATAAAAAATAAAGATTGATTTATTTGAGAGAGAGAGAGAGTGGTGGGGAGGGGCAGAGGGAGAGAGAGAGAGAGAAAATCTCAAGCAGACTCCCCACTGAGCATGGAGCCCAACATGACTTGAGCTGAAATCAAGAGAAACCAAGAGCCCGACCCATTACGGACTAAGCCCCCCAGGCACCCCAAAATATAAAGTTTATTTTAAAAATAAAAAAGAAACATTTCATTTGTAAATGGAAACCCTCAGAAGAAAAATATCGATTAAAAATATAAATTTCTGGGCACCTGAGCGGCTCAGTCGTTAAGCGTCTGCCTTGGGCTCAGGTCATGATCCCAGGGTCCTGGGATCAAGCCCGCATCAGGCTCCCTGCTCGGCAGGAAGCCTGCTTCTCCCTCTCCCGCTCCCCCTGCTTGTGTTCCCTCTCTCGCTGTCTCTCTCTCTGTCATATAAATAATAAAAATAGAAATAAAAATCTTAAAAAAATATATATAAATTTCTAAAACATGGATTCTGGAAAAAAAGCCCCAAAACACTGGAGCTGAGATTAAACCCAGTTCTACCTTGAATTCAATGTAAAGAGCCTATGTTTTGCTGCCCTCCTAGCACTTGCATATGGGATTCCTGAAATAAAAACCATTATGTGGATGGGGTCTTTTGTTTTACAACTAGGTGAGAATAGGAGTGTTGCCTGTCTTATTCATTATTCATCTTTGCCATTCAGTCCAATGCCTGGCATAAAATAGTGCACAATAAATGTGTATTAAATGAACAAATACATGTCCCCTTCTCTCTGGTGGCCTCTGGGAAATGCAATGAGTAGATATCACTAATTAATCAAACATATGTCATGAGGCATTGTTTTCATTAAGGTCTTCAATCAATACGCTATATAGGGACTTACTGCGTTAGGGGGGGACTAGCTTTTTGATAGGAACACAATCTAAGGGGGGTGCTGGGATGCACTCCCAGGCTCCCCGCCATATCTCTTTCACACACATACTTTACTGTCTAACTTGTACCACTTTAAAAATTGCTCCATTAAGGGGCGCCTGGGTGGCTCAGATGGTTAGGTGTCTGCCTTCGGCTCAGGTCACGATCCCAGGGTCCTGGGATGGAGCCCCACGTCGGGCTCCCTGCTCCGCGGGAAGCCTGCTTCTCCCTCTCCCACTCCCCCTGCTTGTGTTCCCTCTCTTGCTGTGTAAATTAAAAAAAAAAATTGCTTCATTAAGTAAATAAATGCTTTTTTAAGGAAGGTGATAAGGAGAAAATGTCTTACTGCATAGTTACCCTTACTGGGGGAGCAACTCTAGTAAAGGGGATCATGACCGCTCAAAAGAGCCTGCTGACATCTAGGCAAGGAAAGCCAGGGAGCGTGATTCTGGAAGATGGGGTGACGATTGTACACCAGTGGATGACGGGAGGCCTGGACAACAGTGACTGAGTTCTTCACTCAGCAGCTTTCTAGGCAAGACACCTGAGCCCACTTCTGCCAGATTGCGAAGACAGGCCTCAGGCTGCTCTGTTATGGAATAGACGCTGGCAAACCGTTAACATGGTTCTGCTCTTCTGTTCGGAATTCCACGAGATTGGGAGCCACATCCGACCTGCCCACTTGTGCACACTGAGCAACTAAGTCGGTAGCGGCTGCACAAAGTGGGTGCTCAGAAAAATATCTGTAGCTTGAATAAGTAAGTCTTGTTTTCTTTTAGGGATTTCCCTTCTTGATCACTTTGGGGAAAAAAATACGGATACAGGTGAAGAAATCCCCAAACTGGCAAGCTATAAAGACTGCAAAGCCTTTATAAGAGCAATTCTTATCCCTAATTCCCTTTGCATTTCACTTCTATTTTTAGAAGTCATGTGTAGTTTTATTATTTTATAAATAGCAAACTTATTACTAAAATTTAAAAATAATTTAAAACTTTTAATTTCGCCACCCACTCTTTTTCACTATTAATAGTTCACTGAATAGCCTTCTAAACACATACGTAGATATCTATTTCTTATTAGAGAAACGGGATCATACAATTTTATAATCTACTATTTCCACTTAAAACTATATTGGGAATAGATGATAAGAAATCCACTTCTATGTCACCTTTCTTAGCAGCTATGTGACCTTCCTAAGTGGCTATAGACTATATTCTATGCTAACAATAGTTTTGCTGGTACAGCTATGTTAAATATCTATCTTTACTTGTTTTTAAACATTGAACTAAGGCTTTACTGAAGGCTAAGTTTAACAGGAGAGAACAACAATATGGAAAGAAGTTCACACCTGGATACTAGAGCTGGTCACTCTCAGAGTCCACAGGCCCAAGGCCCTGCACAGGGTCTCCTAAGGGCCATGTCTTACCTTAATCATAGCCTGCGGCCCCACTGTAGGGTTTCCTCACCCCACCTATCTTCTGGTTTATCTTTAGAATAGGCCTCTACTTCTTATTTTTTCGGAGGGCCTCATCATCTACTGTCCACCTCCACCTCCATTCTCCTTTTACCTTTATTCCCAATCAGAAAATGTAATCCCAGCAGGACAGAAAATTTTTCATCAATTCAAGGAGAAAAGCAGCTCAGGGTGACCTACTCAGTTAAAACCAGCTCCTGAGCTTCTGCCCTGCTCTTTAAGGTGATGAAAGGGAGCTTCCTGGTAGCTCTTAAATCACTTGTCTATGTCCTTAGCTACCCCCATAGCCCCTCAGCCAGAATCCTGAGCGCATCTCACATAGGCATAGGCCATGCCACAGTGACCCCGTGCCCCTGCTTCCATTCTGCGCGCCTGAGTCACGACCGCAAAACTTTCTCTCTCTGTAGGTCCCACCTTACCTGCCAACAGGCCCCACCACAATGTGCTGCTGTTTCTCTGACTTTGCCACAGGCTGTGTCTCCATGGAACACAGAGAAACAATTATTCAGTTCAGCAAATACCTGTGGAACACCAGACACTGAGCAAGGCTGAGTTGGAACAGGGACAGGGAGTAAAGACATCGAGGGGATAAGAGACTTCAAAGCACAGAAAACACATAGGCAAGTAGGTCTGAGAAAGGCAACACAACACTGAACCTCTTAGACTATAAGCGACATGAGGGCAGGGAGTTTTGTTTTATTTGTTGGTTTTGCACTGTCTTGTTGGTTTTGTTTTATTTGGGTTTTGCACTTCTGTCTTCCCAGTACCCTAGAGAGCGACTGGCACCTAGGAGACTTTTGATTCATATTTGTTGGATGAACGCGGACTCCCGTTCCGGTAAAAGACACAAAGACTGCACAGTAATAACGTGTCCCTGTGGTGCCGTATATGGTAAAGGCACCACGTCCAGCCCAGAGGTGATTTAAGAATTTGGTCTTCCCAGTTTGCCAAGGCTATATAGGAAGCCTGGGAGGGTGCTAAAACAAAGTTCTATCTCCTGGTCAAATGGTTCTGCTCAAGAAACAAAATATTGAAGAGTCAAACTTTTTATTCTCTGTTAGTTTCTCACTAGTGTGTAGCTGTAACTTTAGTTTTTCTTCACGGCTGGGTGTACCATTAGTATGCTTATTTCCATTTTATTGTGTATCATTAGAATCCAAATATAAATTTTTAAAAAAGATTTTATCTATTTATTTGTCAGAGAGAGGGAGAGAGTACAAGCAGGGGGAGGGGCAGAGGGAGAGGGAGAAGCAGACTCCCCGCTGAGCAGGGAGCCAGATGCGGGGCTCAATCCCAGGACCCCGGGATCATGACCTGAGCCAAAGGCAAACGCTCAACCAACTGAGCCACCCAGACACCCCCACCAAATATAAATTTCTGTAAATAATTTTAATATAACCTTCCTTCTTATCACAGGAGTAGGCATTGTTCTTTCTGATCAGATCTTAAAGTGAAGTGGAAAAGAAGAAGAGGAAAAACAGCACTGGAGTCCCCGAGGAACAGCAAACCCAGAAGGAGGGAGTCTGTGGATTACTGAGTTACTAGAGGGGACCTAGTTTCTAAAAACTGCGCTAACTACTTAAAGGGAAATTTTCCCATTGCAGAACAAGCTAGAAGTTAAAAGTAACGTTACCAACGCCTTTCACCACATCATTCTAATCTAAATATGTGAGTGAGACATTTGAGGGTCAGACCCCATTGCTAGCTGTGCTTTGACTTTATGCTGTCATAAAATAATTTGTGTTCTACCTTGAAAATCCCTTGGCTGCAAACTAAAAGGAAGAAAGTATTCCTTTAGGAAGGGAAATTGTCTCCTAGAATGAAAGGAAAGTGTGCTGTTGAACATTACTTTATGGGTCCTTGTTCCCAAGTAAACACAGAAAAGGATTTTCTAGCAGAAATTTTCAACTACGAGAGTACCTCTGACTCTAAACATATTGTTGGCTTCCACGGATTCCTACAGGAGCAAGGCACAGATGGCTTATTATATTGAGATTCTTGAAGGGCTCTCTGTATGTTGATGATATTAGTTTAATGCACTCGAGTGACATAGCTTAATTTGCAAATAATAGACAACAAGAGCATTTAGTGGTAAAAAAAGAATGCCATTTGGGCTATTAACGTTTTCATTATGGAAAATGCAGGGTGGTGTGTAAAGTTTGGGGTAAATATGTTTATCTCTGTTAATGGTATGGATGCTTTGCAACAAAGACTTGCTGAATATAAATGGAGACTGGTGGTGGTCATACATTATGTATAATATTGAAGAGCTAAGGCCACAAAAGCCTGCATTTCCTGGGTAACAAAACATTTAATACAGAAACTACATATATAATTTCACAAGTCAACTCAAGAGGTTAAAACTGATGGATAATAAATTGAAGAAGAGTGGTCTAAAGAATTCATCCTGTTTTATTTCTCCAGTAGACAGGCAAATTATTCATTTCTTTAACCTGTTAATGCTTTAGACTAGAATTATTCTCTAAACAGGGCTGGTGCTGTTTCACAGATCCATAAAATTTTTCTTACTATGCATGTAACATTCATTCCTCTCATTTTTTCAGTTCAAGTAGCAATGATCCTAATGAAAAATTTCAAACTAAATGTCTAACAAAATGATGTTGTGTTTCTCTTTTCAAGCGCTGAGGAAATCATGCAGGAAAAGCAAAGAAATCATTCTCTTTTGGGGTGAAAGCATTCATATTTGATAAGTGATTTGAAAGTAAAATGAGATTTTATGTAAACATTTTACATTTTTTATGGACTTTATTGGTATTCTTTTCAGGAAAGAATCATTACTAAAAGAAATATGAACATATCAAAAATATATATGACAAAGTACAGTTATTGATAATTGGTGTTAGAGAAATAAAGAAATCTTGCAAAGTGAATATGAGAAAGAACCTAGTGATAAAAAAGCTTCCAGGGGAGTGGTATTAAAGGCAAAAACCAAAAACGTTTTCCTTTATGTGAACATAATGCTGCTACCTAGAAATACAATCCAAAAGATATAAAGGAGAAACAACAAATTACTTGGGGGAAAAAAAAAACCACCAACAGAAAATTCACTAGTAAATCTGTTTTCCGAATGTCATCTATAGCATAATGTGACCCCTCTGAATGGCTGCCAAATCACTGGACTAGAAATGTGGTTATGGGAGCTAAAGCCTAATCTTTGTTGCACATTCTTGCTCCACCCCTGAAATTCTTTTCATTTAAACCATCAGTTGGCAATTAGTTTAGCATTTCTTATGTATATAGGGGCCCTGGGCTCTAGTGAAATCTCATAAAACTGTTTATAACATACTCCACAGTGGAGAAAAAACTGACAAACTGACAAAAAGGCCCCCACCTTTAGCTTTGCACCCTTCTGGCTAGAACTATATGTAAAAAGCAGCACAACTATGTTGGTGTAACTGCTGCTGAGAACAGGGCTAGTACATAACCATCTGAGAGAGTAACCAAAGCCAGATTGCACTGTTCAGCATTTTGTAGGGAGGCATAGGATTTATACTCGGAGTATAATCTTGGCATATACTAATGCATATTTATTGAAGATCTACTCTGTGCCAGGTACTAAGCTACTCACTGTGCAAGATGCAAAGATGAATGGAATACAGTCATGTCTTCAAGGGGCTTGCAATAAGGAAGGGCCTGAAATATTATACAAACAGCTATCATAAAGGTAAGTCTGATATGAAACTTTGTCTGATATATTCCTACACACCTTCAAAGAAAAATAGCTTGAAACTATTACTTTTTGTATCTGTTGTGCTTCCCAAGGCTTTAAAGATTCAATCTGAAACCAATACCCAAATCCAGAAATGGTCTGCAGCATAAACTCTGCCCAAGACAGGACTCCAAAATTGCCGAGTGCCTCACTGGCCCCTTGATTAAGTTCACCTTCTGGAAGTTTGAATGTGAGACAGGCAGAGAGAATAAGTTTGTTGGTAACGTGGCTGAAGTTGAAGAAATAGAGATAGATGCTTCCTATGTCACTGTGATAGCAGAAAATCGGAATAAGGAGCAAGCAATGATGCGCTCCTTGAGTGGAAGGAAGGGGGATGGCCAGCCGAGCAGAACACTAGAGCTCCTTCTGAGCCTGGAGGGTCCCAAGCACTGCTGTGTCCTGGAATCAGCTTCTGTTCTTCATGGATTTGCCTGTTGGGACGATGGGTCTTTCCTGGGGGCCCTGGTGTGCCTATTCCTCACACCCTGAGAAGACCCCTCCCAACACAACAAAACATGGGAAGTTTGAAGGGCTACATGCATAGCAGTAGAATTGTTCTTACCTTGAAGTTTTGGCATCAGACATTTGTTCAGAGATACTGGAATGAGTATTGTTGAATGAGAGAAGCGGGCGAAGTACAATGAAAGGCAAGAGAAGGGGAAATTATCCCTTGCTGAGAGACTCAGGGACCAGCCTCATAGATACAGCGTCATTTGAGCAGAGCCTCCAAGTCAGACGGTACCTAGTTGGGAGTGAAGGGAGGGACTGACTGCTCCCCAACATACTCTCTTAAAAGGGGACTTGTATGAGTGCTGTGAATTGTGCAAGACTGTTGAAGCACAGATCTGTACCTCTGAAACAAATAATGCAATATATGTTAAGAAAAAAAAAGAAGAAGATAGTAGGAGGAGGAGAAGAATGAAGAGGGGGAAATCGGAGGGGGAGACGACCATGAGAGACTATGGACTCTGAGAAACAAACTGGGGGTTCTAGAGGGGAGGGGGGTGGGGGGATGGGTTAGCCTGGTGATGGGTATTAAAGAGGGCATGGACTGCATGGAGCACTGGGTGTTATGCACAAACAATGAATCATGGAACACTACACCAAAAACTAATGATGTAATGTATGGTGATTAACATAACAATAAAAATTTTTTTAAAAAGGACTTGTAAGCTGTTTTTCAGGTATTACGTTGTCTCGATAGTTTTTAAAGCTATGATGGAAATAGGTTGGCGAGAACATTACGAAAAGAGCAGTTACAGGGTTGCACTTTTTGAAAGTAGTCACTTCCCCCTAGGTCTTACACCTGGGGCTCTGCCCCTCCCCCTCTTTGTTAAGAGAACATGTCTGCGAATGTGTGAGGGTTAGGGAGGATGCAGACTTGGAAGTCAGAATTACAGGCAGCGGACAAAGTCTTACTGGTAGGGCAGGGAGGGAAGTAGTTTAGCTTCAAGTCAACACAAAAAGGGAAATATTCGTGGGAAGTGAGGTTGGAAAAGTAGATCCAGATTTCAACTTTATTCTGTAGGTATTTATAATGTAGGCTTGGATGGGAGGCATTTATGATTTCTAAACAAGGCAGCGGCACGGCCGGGCGGCGGCAGGTGGGGGGGGATGTCAATGTTGTGCTTCAAGAGGATTCATCTGAAAATAGTGTATGAAGTGGATTTGAAGAGTCAGTAGGGGCAAGTTAGGAACCCAGTGCAGAAGTCCAGGTGAAAGGTAATGTGCAATATGGTCAGTGTAAAAGTACGTATACTTTACAGTGTTACCATTCAGTATTTGTGTTAGTGTCTTGCATTTATACCCATCTTCATTATTTATTTATTACAGCTCTTTATGGTAAGTCAGTACCACAGCAATACTACACATCTTTCTTTAATTTATAGCAATGGGATTGCATACAAAATGCAAAATTCCATAACAGCTTGTTTCTTCAACAGCACATAATGAAAAATAATAACCATTCCACACATTGTTTACTATTTTGGGTAGAGATGTTACTGAAACTTAATCAGTCCCAAATTTTTTTCTTTTACAAAGTAATGCTTTTTTTTCTTCTTCTCAGATGCTTTGAGAAATCTAAGAATTCTCAAAAGCAATCTACCAAAAACCAAAAGCAATCTACTTTAGGATGTTGGGTTTTATAGGTTAATGTCTCAGAGCGTAACATTGCACATGTCAGGATTTTAAAACTCACATCTCACCATGTGTAATTACACGCATTGCCGCAGCCTGCCTCTGACTATCTGAAAGCAAGCCTGTGATGAATGGTTTTCAAGTGTTCTATTCTAGAAATATTTGAGAAAGATGGCCCAACAGTCTATTGATAATGGCGTCAGAGCTTTTCTTTCTTCTTTTGCTTTATTTTGTAGGATTTCCAATTTTCCTTAGAAAAAAGAACCAGACCAATGGATTCTCAGTGTTTTCCATCTGAGACACAAATGATTGGAGCTAATCCCAGTCATCATACACTCCCATGGGAACTAGCTGCAAATCCTACCCAAGAAAGCATACAAACATTCACTTCAGTTTGGGAAGCATTTGATAGGGTTAAACCTGAACAGGAATTAAAATTTTAAAGTCAGGGGTGCCTGGGTGGCTCAGTTGGTTACGCATCTGCCTTCAGCTCAGGTCATGATCCCAGGGCCCTGGGATTGAATCCTGCATTAGGCTCCTTGCTCAGCAGGGGGGCCTGCTTCTCCCTCTGCCTGCCGTTCTCCCTGCTTGTGCTTGCTTGCTCACTCTCACTCTCTCTCTCTCTCTCTGACAAATAAATAAATTTTAAAGTCCATTCAAGTCTGAAAGACTTTAACATTGGTTAGAAATGACTTACGGATATCCTCACCGCTAAACACATGTCAACACCTTGCTTAGTTGGGAGCCCCTAGGCTTGATGATCCTGTCACCCTCAAGTATCACTCAGGGTCGGTAAAGCACACGCACAACACACAACATACTTCCCCACCATCCACACACATATGTATTCACAGTCTTAACTAAACAAAGACCTTTCCTTTTTTCATTCTTACCTTTGTTTTCTGAACTTTGATTTTTCAAACTCTCTCAACAATTACACACAATTGCACAGAATTTACTCTTTGATTTTAGATACAAGTACATTTATTTTTTTGAAAGATTTTATTTATCTATTTTTGCAAGAGAGGGAGAGAGTGTGCACGAGCCATGGGAGTGGCAGGCAGAGGGAGAAGCAGGCTCCCCGCTGAGCAGGGACCCTGACATGGGGCTCGATCCCAGGACCCTGGGATCATGACCTGAGCTGAAGGCAGACACTTAACTGCGCCACCTGGGCATTCAATACGAGTACATTTAATAACAACAAATTTTCATTTAAAAAGCTAGACTGGTTATTGAGGGTTTGTTTTGTTTTATTCATTTTCATAAAACTGATTTCAGGCTAATAGGTATCCTAAACCATAAGGAAAAAACAAGAAATACACAAAATATGTTTGAAGGTAAGTTACCTTCTCTCCTATAAAATCATGAGGAGAATTTGCCCTCTGCTCACAATTTATCTATTAACAGAACTCCTTTGGGTAATCCTCCCATTAACTTTTTAAAAATACAAGCTGTATCACATTCTGAAACCAGAAAAAAAAAAAATTGAGTGGAGCATCCCTTTGTCCTTATTTATTGATGTAATAGCTTGTTTTCAGCATGTGTTTTTGGAAGTACATATTAATTATTTTTGTATATTTTCTTGGGTTGGCCACATTCTTATCATTCTGACACATGTCAAAGTTCATTTGAGGATTTCTGTAGTTTTTTATTCAACAAATATTTTTTGAGTGTCTACTATGTGTTCTGGTGATGGGAATTCACCAGGGAAGAGAACAGACACCAATCTTAGCTCACATATAGCTTAGTTTCTAGTTGGGGGAAGACAGACCGTGAACAAATAAATAAGTCAAACATATTGTGTGACAGATGGTGATCTGTGGAGGAAAGCAATGCAGATAAAGGAAAGAGAGTTCTGGAGTGGAAGCTGCAATTTTAAATAAGGTGGTCAGGGACCTCACTGAGAATGAGGCATTTCAGCAAAGAGCTGCAGGGAGTGAGAGAGTGAATCCTGTGGTTACCTGAGGAGAGGAGCCTTCCAGGTAGGAGGAACGCTAGGTACAGAAGCCCTGAGGTGACTGTGTGCTGTTCTGTCCAGGAAACAAGAGGAGGCTGGTGTGGCATCAAAAGAGGGGGAGGAGCAGATGTAATTAAGATCCCTAATCACTTGACTGAATTAAAAGGGAAATTACAAAAGAGTGCCTAAAGGTAGGAGTGCCAGAAGAAGCAGACAGTGCAGACGTGCTCTCCTGTGAGCCTTGAAGCAAATCGCCCTGTTGTGGAGGGGGTCCCGGCAAGCCTCGCAGAGGGGCCCCCTACCACAACCACAGGAACTGAATTCTGCCAACAATCAGTGAGCTTCGAAGAGGACCCCAGCTCCAGATGAGATCACAGCCCTGGCTAACATCTTCACCGTCTTCTTGAGACACTGGGAAAAGCACCCAGTTATGCTCTGCCGAGACTCTTGACCATGGAAACTGAGATAATAAATGTTTATTATCTTAAGATGCTCAATCTGTGGTACTTTGTAAGGCAGTGACAGAAATTCATAAAGCTTGTAGAAAGTGACAGGAAACTTTAAAGACAATAGGAATAGCAGTTGATAAGGAGCTGCCACTACCCCTAGCTAGGCTGAGACAGAGCACAGAAAGAAGAGACACTCTACTTTCCCCTCAGCCCCACAACTGGGGCTGAGATCCAGACCTTGTGGGAGAGGGCAGGTGTGGCTCACTGAAAAGCAGAGAAGTTACTGTGGTGCTGTACTGGTAGGACTTGCTGAAAATCTGCCTTGAGGAACTTGCTGGAAATCTGCCCTCTAGGATAAGAGTCATCAAACTACAGCCTGCAGCCTGGCCCACCACCTGTTTTTATACAGTCGAGGAGCTAAGAATGGTTTTTGCATTTTTAAAAGGTTGAAAAAAAAATCAAAAGAATATTTCCTGGTATGTGAAAGTTACACGAAAAAAAAGTCAGTGTCTATAAATAAGGTTTTATTGGAGCACACACACCAAAAAGGGGAGGATATACTATTAGGAAATGGGGGGGGCTCCTCATGGGTCATTTTGAGGGTTCTGCCTTTGAATGAGATAGGAAGTTATTAGAAGTTTTGAACAAAGGAGTGACAAGGTTTTATTGTGACTGACCTGAGCATCAGTGGATGGGATACGATGAATTTGAAGTCACTTAATGATGACTTCTGGAGAGCCAAGGTGTTTTATGGAGCTAGTGTCTGAGAAGTTTCATAGTTTTGTTTTTTTGAGTTCTTTTGTTTTGTTATATTTTGATAAAAGAAGGAAGGAAGGTAGGAAGGAAGGAGAAAGAGAGGCAGGGAAGGGGGAGGAAGGAAGAAAGAAGGAAGAGAGAGAGAGAGAGAGAAAGATCAAGTATTGTTGAGATAGTGAGAGTAGAAACTTTGATTATAATATTATCCATACTCCGGACGAGCCTGATGCGTTAAAACAATCTGGAGAATATATACAGATGGTCCCCAATTTACCATGATTCAACTTAAAATTTTTTTACTTTACAATGGTGAGAAAGCCATACGCATTCAGTAGAAACCATACTTTGAATTTTGAATTTGGATCTTTTCCCAGTCACGTGATATTCAGTATGATCCTCTCTTGTGGTGCTGGTCAGCGGCAGCCACAGCTTCCAGTCAGCCCTGCCATCACGAGGGTAAATGACCAGTACATTGACAACCATACCTGTATACCCGTTCTGTTTTTCACCCTCAGTACAGTATTCAACAAATTACATGAGATATTCAGTGCTCTATTATACAATAGGCTTTGTGTTAGATGATTTTGCCCAAGTGTAGGCTAATGTAAGGGATTCTGAGCATGTTTAAGGTAGGCTAGGCTAAGCTATGATGTTCGGTAGCTTAGTGTATTCAATGCATTTTCGACTTTTGATATCTTCAATTTATGATGGGTTTACTAGGATATAAACCCATCATAAGTCAAGGAAGATTTGTGGTGTGTTTATAGTCGTAATAAATACATGATAATTCTTTGTTTTTACTCAGAGCTTTTCTTCAAGCCAGGACAAGCCCTGCCACCGTGTCAGTTAAACCATCTGCAAAATGCACAAAAATTGTATTTGGAAACATTCCCTTGGCATTCTGAGAAATTCAATTAAGTAATGTCTGTAAAGTACTTCAAGATCCTGAAGAACACAAAACTGAACTAAAAAAAAGAATTTTCTTTTTCTTTTTCTTTTTTAAAGATTTTATTTATTTATTTGAGAGAGAGAGAATGAGAGACAGAGAGCACGAGAGGGAAGAGGGTCAGAGGAGGAAGCAGACTCCCTGCTGAGCAGGGAGCCCGATGCGGGACTCGATCCCGGGACTCCAGGATCATGACCTGAGCCAAAGGCAGTCGCTTAACCAACTGAGCCACCCAGGCGCCCTAAAAAAAAGAATTTTCAAAAAAAAAAAAAAGAATTTTCAATTATGGCAAGGAAGTACATTATTTGGGGCATCTGTTTTACCTTTATATATTATCTTAGTGATAATTTCTCCCAAATACTAATATCAATAGTACTGTCTAATAAGGACTCAGAGAGCCTGTTCTGAGACATAAAACAAAAATTTTGGAAAAAAGCTAATTAGTGCACTGGCCTTTATTAAATTAATTAAATTATTAAATTACTACCAAAAAAAATTTAACAAAAGTTCTTTTGAACAGTAGTTCTCAAAGTGTGGTCCTGGCACCCCTGAAAGTTCCAAGACCTTTTTAGGAGGTCTGCAAGGTCAAACATATTTATAATAACACCAAGCTATTATTTTCTTTTTTCATCTTCATTTCTCTTATGAGTGTACAGTGGAATTTTCTAGAGGCTATTTCATTCTAAATAGATAGAATTCAGGAGCAGATGTGAGAATTAGCTTATTGTATTAAGCCAGACATTACAGAGATTTGCAAACATGTTAAAACAGTGTTATTCTTCTCACTACTTTTATTTATTTTTATTTATTTTTAAAGATTTTATTCATTTATTTGAGAGAGAGAGAGAATGCACGAGAAGGGGTAGGATCAGAAGGAGAAGCAGACTCCCCAGTGAGCAGGGAGCCCGATGTGGGACTCGATCCTTAGACTCCAGGATCATGACCTGAGCCGAAGGCAGTTGCTTAACCAACTGAGCCACCCAGGCACCCCTCTTCTCACTACCTTTAAAGATTTAGGTTATTTTTATAAAAATGGTTTTTATGTTAGCATGCAATGAGTTTATTATTGTTGTTTGAAGTGACTAAATAAGGAACTCCACAACTTTTAAGTGTGTGAAAGGATCCTGAAATCACAAAGTCTGATAACCACTGTTTTATATAATTAATTAATTAGTTAGTTAATTAATTTTTTAGAACCACTGGTTTAGAATGTGAGTTCCAAGAGAGCAGAAGTTTTTTTGTTTTGTGCATCAATGCACCAAGCAGCCCAAAGAGTATCTAGCATATTAAGTACTCAACAAATACTTGCTAAATGAATACATGAATGAATGAGTGGTTACTAACATGTAACTATTGAACTAACACGGACTTCTCAAGGGCCTGAGACAAACGGTAATATTTGGGTTGTTGAGGTTTGTACATACATTAGGAGGGACTTATTTTATGCATGCATTAGAATTATTCATGAAAAAAATTCAGAATAAAGTGAAATAATCATTTATATTTCCATTTATAACCTCTCCATACATTCAAAGACCCCTGATATAAGAAATAATCACCCTTTCATTGAAAACCAAGAAGTTCTTTTGAGTTTTCAGCATCTGAATGACTGGTCCTCTTATCTTTTTGGTACATTCACAAACTCCTATATCTTAGCTTTCACTGGACATTTGACAAGGCAAATAATGTTCCACCGAAACAAGAAAAATTTAGCAAAAAAAAGCGACTTGCTTCTTTCAACTGAGGACATATGGATACTAAATTAGAAGCTTGGTCCCAAAGGGTTAATGCCCCTAGGCTCCAGAATTGATGTTACGATATATCTAATAACTGTGATTAAGGACAAAAGACAGAAACTAGGAAATTCAGGCTTGTAATTGATAGTAGTCCAATGAGCACCTCCTTGGAGAACTAGACGAAAGCAATTAAAAAATAATAATCTGACTTTTAATATTTATTTATTTATTTATTTAAGAGAGAGAGAGAGAGAGAGAGAGAGAACATGGGTGCACATGAGCGGGGGGAGGGGCAGAGGGAGAGGGAGAGAGAGAATCTCAAGCAGACTGCATCAAGCATGGAGCCTGAGGCGGGGCTCGATCTCACAACCCTGAGATCATGACCTGAGCCCAAATCAAGAGACCGACACTTAACCAACTGAGCCACCCAGGTGCCCCATGACTTTTAATGTTCTTAAAAACAAAGCAAGCATTAAATAAAGTTACTATTGCATTGAATAGAAACAAAAGCAAGGGACTTAAATTGATTTGCAAAGACCTCACTTGAGTGGATTATTTGTCCTATTATTTTCTCTGGAGCAGCTTATCAGCAAATCTTTATTAAGTAACTACAATGTGCTCAACTCTCCTTGGCTCATAAAATCTGAGAATTCAGTGGTCCCTGGCTCATAACATTTATTATTTCATCAGAGGAAGAGACAAGCAACCAAATAAACAACCAAGATAATTTCAGGTATGGTGAACACTAAGTAAAGGAATGAAACAGGCCATTGTGTTAAATGTGACTATTTGAAGGGTAGAAGTGAGGGAACAGGGTGGGGAGCGATGATGTAGACTGGGTGTTAAGGAATCTCTCACTGAAGTGCAGTTTTAAGCCGACATCTCAAAGGCAGGAAGAGGCTTGCTGGCAGGAGCATGCAAGTATAGGGCCCCCAAAGAGGTTGGAAGCAAAAGGTGGCTAGTATAGTGGGAGCCCAGAAAGGAGAAGGGTCCTACATGGTGTGGTCAGAAGCCACATGAAATAGCTTGAAGTTTGAATTTTATTTTTGAGTGCAATGAAAAGGCTTTGAAGAGTTTGATCTTGTCATGTGATTCAGTTTGCATTTTGAAAAGAATCTGGCTGGCTGCTTCATGGGAAATGGATTGCAGAGGGGCAAGAGTAGAAGCAAGGAGACCCGTTAGAGATGACTGTCCCCCTGGGACAGGGACGAAGGATGGCATTTGGACTGCAGTGGTAGCAGTGAAGAAGGAGACAAGGGGACAGACAAGGGATCCATGTGCTCTTTGTTTAAAATTATGCATAACACTTGTCTGGCTTATATGAGTAGTTTGACAAATGGTAGCTGTTATGTCACTGCTGGATTCTTAAGCAAGAAGCTTGCAGAGATTAACGAATTTATTCTAGCTCACAGAACTAGTAAATTTGGCCAGTGCACTGTTCCCACTGTCACTGGGTACTCTTAGCCATCCACAAAACACCTTACCTTTGGTCTTTTTCCTTCCAATCTTTTCTGCATTTAGCTGCCATTCTGTTCATCCTCGAACATTGCTTTCAACATGTTTATCTTGCTGATACGCACATTATATGTATTCATGCAGTTATTGAGTAATTGCAGTGAACTAGGCTTGCATGGGGCTGGTGGTGTTCACACACCTAAGATAGGGGTTTTGCCTCGGGAATTTTAGAATTTACTTGGGGAGACATGATTAATGCAAATGAAATAATAGAAAGACCAAAAAGAGAATGGCATAATTAACAAAGCTTTTATAAAGAATGTTGAAAGAGAGAGCATTTTAGTAAAGAGAGAGACAAAAAATGCTAGGTGAAAAGAGAAGCAAAAACAACATGCTGATTTTATGGCACAGAGTGGGGATGTGCTTGAGAGGAGAGCATCTGCTCTGGGAAGGTGGAAGACAAAGTGGCAGGGCAGGATGGTGCCAGACCGTGCATGTGATCAAAAGCTGGGCATCAAGGATTTAGACCTGATTCAGGTAGATATAGAGCGTTATTAAAGATTTGTAAGCAAGATTCAGTTGGAGTGAAGGCTTTGCTGGGACCAATGATCATTTCTCCCTCTAATTTCAAAGGTAATTATCATCATCTTTAGGTACTCATTAGGTACTTAGTTTGTAACTCTTTGCACGTTAAAACTCTATAATCTGTAGGACTGAAACCTGTATGGAATAGGTGCAGAGTAAATGTTTGATGATGATGAAAGACATGTATAAGGAAGATTAATTTGGTAACATCATATGGCCTGAATTGAAAAGAAGAAAGCCAACAGGTAGGAAAATCATGAGGAAGTTGTTCCAGAAATATAGGCGTGAAGGAAGGAATGTGGAAGAGACAGATATGAGAAAATACTTAGGAAGAAAGGAACTGAACCAATTTGAATGTGGAGTGGGTTGAAAATTAATTTAAGTCTTCAAATCTAAGTGTTTTGAGGGGCCATGATGCCACTCAGGTAAGATGGAATAATTGGCAGAGGGAATTGATTTGGGGGAATAAGGTGAAGAATTTAGTTTCGGACAGGCATCCAAGATGATGACAGGACATTCATTTAGAAATGGACTAGGAATTTGGCTAGATGAGAATGAAGTGACTATGTAGAAACAGGGCTGAAGTTTTGTTATAATTTTATTCACTTCAGCAGGTATTTATAGAATCACTACTATGTGCTAAGAGCTATGGGATATAGAGTTAAATGAGGCAGAGATTTTGAGGAATTAACGTAATGGGGAAAACAGATGTGCGAAAGGGAATATAAAGTCTAATGAAGATAAGTGTCCAGAGGAGATTATATACTAAGAAAGTGAATTAAATGACACTTATTAGTGACACAAATTTCCCACTAGAGAAAAACTGGAGAGTCCATGAAAGCACCCGTAGGTAGCTCCTTCTGCTTAATCTTTCCTGCTCTGTGTCCTGCTACTCTGGCCAGACTGTCTGGACTCAGGATTGGCCCCCAAGTGAAGGCAATCATTTCAAAGTCAGGCATGAAGAAGACCCACCACCAGTCAGGTGGCCCATCAGGAAAATTGTGACCCCTAAAAGCCCTTCTTATTGAATAGTGAATGACAGATACATTTCGATCCTCTTGCTTGGGATGTTTTAAAATGTAAGTCACAGAGAGTGGTCACTTGAAGCAGAGATAGCAGTAGAAGTTGGGACTGTATATGAGAAAGAAGCAGAGAGATGCTGATTCAGGAGAATGGCAAAATTACTAGAGCATGGGCAATAGACGCTTGTCAGTGAGGGGATGAGCAAGGCACCAGAGCCTGTTGCAGGATCCTAAGAACTGCAGTTGATTTCTGGAATCGACAGTAGCTCTGGCCAATGATATGTCTTTCTAAGGTTTCCTTCTTTCCTTAAAATAAACCCTCAGCATTCATAGTGCTCTGAACATGTCCTGGCACTTTATAGCTCATAAGAACCCAGCTAGCACAAAGGAATTTCTATTGTTTGGGCTTTCACTCTATCTGCAGAAGAGCGTACCTTATGAAGGATAGGTCAGTGTGATCTTCATAAAGCACGATCAAGGGATGCCTGGGTGGCTCAGTTGGTTAAGTGTCTGCCTTCAGCTCAGGTCATGATACCAGGGTCCTGGAATCGAGTCCCGCATTGGGCTCCTTGCTCAGCGGGGAGTCTGCTTCTCCCTCTGTCTGCTGCTCCCCCTGCTTGTGCTCTCTCTCTCTGACAAATAAAATCTTAAAAAAAAAAAGCATGATCAAAAGGATGTTGCCAAGGACACGTGTGTATGTGGCTGCCTTCCCCTAAGAGTGTAAGAGTAGAGGGTAAAATCCTCAATTACATCTCAAAGCAAGCCTCGAATCCCCAAGTTTATGCTTTTTGCTATTCCCTCTCTCTTTTCCCATCGTGATCACAGTAGAAGTCTGTGGGCTTGTCCTTAGGGAGAGCAGAGAAAAGGAGAGGCCATGGAGACTATTCAGTGCAGGCACCAAGCTTAAGGAAGAAAACCCCAGAAGACAGTAGACAGTGTGGCTGCCAAGAGCCATGTGAGTGTCAAGATCGGAGTTTCTCAGTGTACAGACTGCTCACCACCAGTTTAGGATCACCTGATTTGTTAAAAAAATGAAGATTTCTAGATCACCTTGCCCCAGTTGAATGGAATCTCTGGGTAAGCGGCCTAGGAACTTGCATTTTCCTAAGTATGCAAGGTGCTTCCCTTTGAGACCCACTGCTGTGAGCCCTGTGTCAAGGAAAGAAAGAGAATTCTGGCATCTGAGCAAGCACTCAAAACTGAAGGGTGGAAAAGTTTGGCACAGCATGGGCATACATTGCTGTAGGAGTGAAAAGGAAAGAGAGAAGGTGTGTGAGGTAAAGCTGGAGGATAGGGTGTGCAGAACAGAGTGGCATGCAGGTTTGCTCTGGGAATCACGAACCTAGATGATAATTGAGACCATGGAGATGGATTAGGTTTCTGCTAATGCCAGAATTTTCACAATCAGCATTAAAGTGCTATATAAAGCTCTCTCCTCTTTATTATAGTCCTTGCAAGATTTATGGGGCACCAACTACAGGGAGAACATTGTATTAGCAGCTGTCAAGGAAAACAAGAGTGTATCATGTACTTGAAGTTGGACAAAATAAATCTGTAGTTTATACTTAAGAGCGACTACAAAGCAACATCCAAGTAAGTGCAAATTCATTCATTTAACAAAAACTCATTGTGTCCATTATGTGCAGACACTTTCCTTGACTCCACAGGGTGTGGTTCATCAGAAGGTGACCTGGGTGAGTTTAAAGGCATTTTTTGGAAAGAAAGTGAAAACAGATTACCGAGAGTTTAAGGCACTCTAAGTAAGGATTTAGAGTCACAGAGTTCAGAGGGAGGGTACATAACTTCATTCATTCAATATTCCATAAATATTTATTAAGTGCCTATTGTGTTGTAGACACTGGAAATACAGCAGTAAGTAATAGACAAAAATCCCTGCCCTCCTGGAGCTTAATATTCTGGTGGGAGAAAGACAAGAAAGCATAATAAATAAGTTATATAGCATATTAGAATATGGTGTTTTGGAAAAAAGAAAGCAGGAAGAGAGACAGGATTTGGGGGGAGGGAGAGATGCAATATCAAAGACGATCTTTTGGGAAAAACTCATTGGAAGGAGACGTTTATAATTCTCCTATAAGGGGACACCTGGGTGGCTCAGTCATTAAGCGGCTGCCTTTGGCTCAGGTCATGATCCCGGGGTCCTGGGATCGAGCCCAGCATCGAGCCCCGCATCAGGCTCCCTGCTCAGCAGAGACCCTGCTTCTCCTTCTCCCTCTGCCTGCCTTTCCCCCTGCTTGTGCTGTATCTCTGTCAAAAAATTAAAAAAAAGTCTCCTATAAGATCTGTGTCAGGAAGATCTGTGGCTGTGTAGTGGACATGTGTTCTGTTAGAGGCAGCAAATGCAAATTCCTCCACAAGAAGCCTGCCTGGCATTTTCAAGGAACAGCCAGGAACCAGTGTGTGTGTGTGTGTGTGTGTGTGTGTGTGTGTGTGTGTGTGTGTGTGTGTGTGTGTGTGTGGAAGTGAGGAAAGGTAATAGGATAGAGTTCAGAGAGGCAAGGGGTGAGGGATGTCACATAATCTAAGGCCATAAGACTTGGGAGATTTTTGCTTTTCTGTTAGGTGGGATGGAAGCCACAGCAGGATGGGAGACTCTAGAGCTGGGAGCAGAGGAGTGAACATGATCTGACACAGATATTTCATTTCTGGGGGGGGGGGAGGGGAAACTTGGGCCCAATTTTTAACCTCTCTAAATTTGTTTCCTCATCTGTAAAATAGTGAAAGGTATTCGTCCTCATAAGGTTGTTGTGATGATTAAATAAGATGATATGTACAAAACACTGAGCAACTACTTGACACAGAGTAGGCACATCCTTTCCCCTTCCCTGTCTTCCACCTCCTCTCTTCTCTCTTCCACCTGGTACCAGGTGCTAGGAGAGAAAGACCAGAATAAGCCTTGCAGTTGACAGCCCACCTAAGGGGTAGGAAGAAAAGGGTGACAGTTGGTTTAAGGCCTATGTTAAGTGATGTAATAGTTTAAAATAATCATTTTATTGTGTTTTAGGATGTGGACTAGAGAGACGGAACTGGAAGTTGAGACTCAGGTGAGACTCAGATGCAGACGCCCGTCTGCCAGGCCTCAATCTTGAAAACTCACCCAAACAATTTACCTCTCTAGGTAGTTTATCAGACTCTGGGTTATGCTAGCAGTTTTAATTGTTCTGTTGTTAAACGTGTTAACTCCCTGAACGTTAACTGATTCATCTCGGTCTTCTAATTAATGTTTGAGTGATTCTCCTCAGGTCTAAACTATCAAGGGCACTTAAACACAGTTTGCCTTCTGTTTGTGCCCTCATGGGCGATAGGCACATTTGAGGTCGCTGTTTACAATGACCTGTGATGACTTCAAAACATTCATAAAAACAACAACAATAAACGACAGACCTCTCCGTTAAGATTAATGATGAAAGGCTATGTCATGTCTGTTTGGGCTTCGGGCTAGGTTCCCAGCCCCCAGTGTTGAGGCTGGTAATCACCAAGCCATAGTCAGAAAGCCCCTGGGTGGGGAACTGTCTGCCTCATGTCTCCCTAAGTCACCGAAGTCGCCTCCCACATTTGGTCACTGCATTGTTTATTTACTTGCAGTAAATAAGTTAATGAACGACCCCGAGCGGCGACGGATTTCCCGCGGCTTCTCGCAGTAGACCCCGAAAGGGTGCGGCAGGGTCGCTCACGGAGCCCCTGGCGTGCGTGTAGCCCACCACCCGCCGGCCCGGGTGCGAGTCTGCGGCTGCGAGCTGGGCTCTGCGGCTAGAGTCCCGAGGCGGGCCGCCGCGTGGGTCCGGCGGTCCCTCCTCCCCGCCCCGCCGAGGCGCCGCCCAGAACCCCCTGCTCCGCCGGCCCGGCTCCCCCACCCTTCGCCGCCCGCCACCCCCTTCCCCCGCCGGCCCGGGCCCCGCTCCTCCTCCGCTGGCCGGGCCCGGCCCCCTCCTTCTCCCCGGCGGCGCTCGCAAGGCTTCCCTCTCTTCCCTCTTCCCACACCGCCCTCAGCCGCTCCCTCCCCGCACGCGGGTCTGGAGAGGAATCGAGCGCCGCGCGCATCGATAGTTCTGCCCTCTGCGGCCGCCCGGCCCCGAACTCATCGGTGTGCTCGGAGCTCGATTTCCCTAGGCGGCGGCCGCGGCGGCGGAGGCACAGCGGCGGCGGCGGTGGCGGCGGCGGCGGTGGCGGCTGCCCGGCCAGTACTCCCGGCCCCCGCCATTTCGGACTGGGAGCGAGCGCGGCGCAGGCACTGAAGGCGGCGGCGGGGGCCAGAGGCTCGGCGGCTCCCAGGTGCGGGAGAGAGGTACGGAGCGGACCACCCTTCCTGGGCCCCTGCCCCGGTCCCGACCCTCCTCGCCGGCGCCGGGTGGGGCCAGCGGCGAGTGAATGAATTAGGGGTCCCTGGAGGGGCGGGGAGGGGGCGCGGGCGCTGAGCCCCAGCGGGCGAGCGGACCGGGTGGGGGTGTCTGCAGGGGGAGGCGCGGGGACGCGGCGACGCGGGGAATGAGGAATGGGCGGTGCGGGGCTGAGGAGGGTGAGGCTAGAGGCGGCCGCCGCTTGTGCTGCTTCCTGGACGGGGAACCCCTTCCTTCCTCCTCCCCGAGAGCCTCGGCTGGAGGCGGCCGGGGAGAAACTCGCGGGCTGGGCGGGCTGCCCCTCGGGGCGGTCGGGTGCGGTGGAGGTTACTCCCGATGCGCTCCGATCTCCCCTCCCCCTCGTCGTCCTTCTCTCTCTCTCTCTCATTCTCTCTCTCTCTCTCTCTCTCTCTCTGTCTCTCTCTCTCTCTCCCCCTTCGCTCCCACACCTCTTCCTCCCTTCCCAGCCCTCTGCTGCCTCGGTTACTGCCTTCTCTGCTGCATCTAGCATCTCTAGGACGAAGGTATAAACTTCTCCCTCGAGCGCGGACTGGACGACGGATAGTGGTCCCTTCCAGTGTGCAGGGGGTATATGAGTAATAGGAGAGGTCACGTTTTGGAAGAGCCTAAGAAAGTGCTTAGAGACCACTGTTTGTGGTTATTGTGTTTGGAAAAAATGCATCTGCAGCCGAGTTCCTGACTGCTCCCCTCCCCCATGTATGGGCTGTGACATTGCTGTGGCCACAAAGGAGGAGGTGGAGGTAGAGATGGTGGTGGAAGAACAGGTGGCCAACACCCTACAACGTAAAGCCTGTGACTTAGTGAAAAGGAAAAAGTTAATCCCAGAAGGTCTGTTTTGCTTTGTCAAGTTAAAACAGAAAACCCGCAGAGCAGAATCAGGGCTTTTTCCTTGCTAGTTGAGTGTAGACAGCAATAGCTAAAATCGTACTTAAAGTTTTTTTTTGCCAGTTCTTGTCCTTTCCCCTATCTCTTGTATATTACCTTTATCCTTACATATTTGACCGCCGTCCCAAGAGTTATTACAGTACTCCTAAATAGCGCGCATTTTTTTTTTCAAACTGACTTGCAAGAGGAGTTAATTGTAGCAATCTTCCAGCCAACTGCCTGAAATGCTCTTAAGCATGTACATGCTTTAGCTGAAGTCCTAAGCTAGCATTTTTAAATCTTGACATTTATCAAAACAAGGGTTAAAACAGAAAGGTATTTTCTAGTTTTTATACAGTATATGTGTTATTTGTAATGGTTGAAAAAGAAATTACAAAGGGAAAAATTCTATTCCTAATCATCATCTCAGAATCAACCATATGAGTGATGTCACTTTAGGTGACTAAGGTCCAAAATGCTGACTCGACCATGAGATAGACTATAGACATCAAATATGGTTGATACCAGTATACTGTTTACTTTGAGACTGTAGCCATCCTCAGGCATACTTGATTTTAAGAGACCGTAGATGAGAGGATAATTCAGTTTTATGACAAAAGTGGTTTTCCTTTTCCCTTAACAAAATGTTGGGTTCTAGTCCCACTTTACCCCTCCGTAGCTGTCTTAGCTTTGGGTGAGGGGGCTCTTTCTGGCCTATGATTTTCAGTAAGTCTCCTTGGGAACCCAGTTCTCTCCAGTGGATTTAAATATTACTTGGTTTCTAAAATAATTCAGGGATTTTTTTTCTTTTCCAGAAAGAACAGCTGCATAAACAGGTAGACCAGAAGGTGTGTGTTTCTCAGCACTTAAACAGTTAAGCTCTAATCTCTTATCTTGTTCACTGTATCTCCTAGGCTAGCAAACTTTTTAGCTGCAAGGACACCTTATACTCTTGAAAATTATTGAAGATCCCTATATGGGGTATGTCAATAAGTACCATAATACAAATTAAAACCGAGAATTTACAAAATTAATTCATTTAAAAATAGAAATAATAAGCCTATTACTTGGGAACATAATAGCATTTTTATGAAGACTTTTTCAAAACAAACAAAAATTAGAGTAGTGGCATTGTTTCACATTTTTGCTAATCTCTTTAACTATATTGCTTAATAGAAGACATCTGCTTGTCTGCTTCTGCACTCTATTGTGATCACATCTGGAAAACTACACTTGTTAACGAATAAGAGTGGAAAGGGTAAATAACATTGCAGTAGTAATGGTATTAGTATTATTGGTTTTGGCCTCTTGGACCCCCCAAAAGTTTTAGGAATGCTGCTGGATACTTGGACCACAGTTTGATAACTACTGTTCTAGGCTACCCAAATTGTTTTAGGGGGTGGGATAGGCAGGGAGCTAGAGTACATTTTGGTGTGATTCTCCTCATTGTTCCCCATTTCCTATTGCCTGTATTTGGAATAAAAAAGCGGGAGCGAACAGGATAAGATAAATGCTTGGGAGAGGCTCCCAAGGTGGCCTAGCAAATAAGGCTGGGTGGCACAAAATAGGCCAGGGGGCTGTAATATAATAGTCTTTGATACAACAGTTGTCTAGCCTAACTGTTCTTTGTGAGAAGACTCAGGAATAGTGTAAGGAAGTAATGGTTAGTATGTTATCATTTGGAACTTTCTTTGTGGGGGCTTATTTGGATAATTCTTGGTCTTCAGTTAATATAATACTGCATGCACTATAGTGTTTATATTTGCACATTCATTAATTTAGAATAACTTATCCTGTAATTATTGTGCATTTACTGCCATTCTTTCTGCAGTTCAATCCTTATTTTTAATAATGTAGTTATTGGGGGAGAAGAAGATAAAATTAAATAAATTCACTTTATTTCAAAAAGTTTGAAACAGCTGATTAAAAAATATTTTCTGTCTTGAGCTGTCAACCTTATAAGTTGCCAATATTTATTTCAGTTGTTGAGAGACTATGTACAAGGAGCAGAGAGTAAAAGTCGCTGAGAAGTATTCACTTACAGCTTTTAAAATTCCTCTCATTAAAAGCAGTGCTTATCTTTAAATTTTATATACTTAATTTTTTCTGGTGCAAAGTGCTTTTCTCAGCACTAATATAGGATTATATATTGTGACAGATGATGAAGTCACCCATACTGAATAGTTCAAAATTCTTAAAATTCTCTTAGTTTTTATACACCATTATTTTCACCAGCAGATATTTTACAGATTGAAATGTTATCAAATCTGCTTTGGTGTCTCAATTTTTATTTCCCTACTACACAATCCAGCTTTATTTGTCAGTCTTCCCTTTGCCCCCCATCTGACTCTTGTTAACTCCAGGAGAACTGCTATGATGATGCTTTTAAAAAGTTTTCTATAGCTGTTGGCTCTGACAAAGGCACTCAGCGTATCCACTTGTAACTCTTAGGGGCCAGAGTCAACTAGGAATACTGTAGAGGTAGCTGTCAACAAGTTTTGTGTGGGTGTGTCCACAGGGTATAGGCTCTTCTACTGAGTGAAGTCATGGCATGTTCCTTTGAGAGCCATTAACTGCTACAGAACAGCAGACTGGCTGTTTAGATAGAACAACCTGAATATAAGATAAAAGAACTTTGTACTCTGAATGCATTTTTCTCAAATGTTGATGGGAGAGTTTGTAAACAAAGTGCAATTCATTACAATACTCATCTGTAGTCAAGTGAAGTTTTCATCACTGAATTTGGTGAAGCATTTTGAAATAATTTTTTTATATAAGGGTGAATTTGTGTTAAAAGGTATTGATAGAGTGGGTTATATTAACCTCATGTTCTAATTTATATTAACCACATGTTCTAATTTAGTCACATTTTCATTATTTTTATTATAAGGCCTGCTGAAAATGACTGAATATAAACTTGTGGTAGTTGGAGCTGGTGGCGTAGGCAAGAGTGCCTTGACGATACAGCTAATTCAGAATCACTTTGTGGATGAATATGATCCTACAATAGAGGTAAATTTTATTTTAATATGCATATTGATTTGTGCAGGCCCATTCTTTGGGTACAAAAAGAAGGTTTCTCTGATCATTTTTTGTGGCTACTCATTACAAGGCAGTTATACTGAAAATGATTTTACCAAGTTTTCCGAAATGTACTTGGGTTCCATGGCTTCATTCTGAAGTTATATATACAACCAGAGATTTGGAGAGCCCTTCTCTCTAGAGAATATTAAGAGGTATAATGTTCGTTCTATGTTAGTATATGTGTTTTTTAATTTTAAGTGTATTTCAGAGTTCGGTGAGAGGGTAAAGATGTGAATTTACATCTTCCAAATTCAAACAGTCATTAAAAAAATGGCTATTTTTATGGGTTTTTTTGCTATTTTATTTTATTTTTAAATGATTTTATTCATTCGAGACACAGAGATAGAGAGGGAGTATGAGCAGGGGGAGAGGCAGAGGGAGAGGGAGAAGCAGGCTCCCTGCTGAGCCAGGAGCCGGAAGTGGGAAGTGGGGCTCCATCTCAGGACCCTGGGATCATGACCTGAGCTGAAGGCAGACACTTAACCATCTCAGCCACCGAGGCTCCCCTTTTTTGCCATTTTAATGTCACATACAGGTTATAGTTGAATTGTACTGGTAAAATGTAATCATTTGGTGGTTGGTTTTTAAAAAAACCACTTAGGGGCACCTGGGTGGCTCAGTCGTTAAGCATCTGCCTTCGGCTCAGGTCATGATCCCAGGGTCCTGGGATCGAGTCCTGCATTGGGCTCCCTGCTCCACGGGAAGCCTGCTTCTCCCTCTCCCACTCCCCCTGCTTGTGTTCCCTCTCTAGCTGGCTCTCTCTCTGTCAAATAAATAAATAAAATCTTAAAAAAAAAAAAATAAAAAAAATAAAAAAACACTTAATTAGTAGCATTTTCCGTTTTCACATTGAAGTAGGGGAGAACCTATAGCTAGCTACTGATACATTTTAAAATCTCATTCTTTGTGTATTTTATATCTGTATCTGTATCAGGTGCTACATAAGGGTACCACTATCAATCCCTACCTTTGCTTTGCAGCCCTCTTTTAATTTACTCAAAGAAATGTTAGAATTGCTTTTATTACAAATTGATTACTAAATTTTTTAAACTTTTTTAATTCATGAAAAATTGCCAAAGTAAAGGCCAACAGCAAAATAATAGAATAAAGGCCTGCAAGAGACCTTGAGAGGTCACATAATATTTCCTACTGCCTTCTGGCAGCGCTATACTCAAATTATCTCAAGCAGATAAGGATTTATTTAATCCTAAAGACCTGCAGGAGGGGATGGCACATCACTGTCCTTGTTAACTCACTTCCAGATTGTAATTATGAACGTATTTTACACATAATCTGAATATATATGTTAACTGCAACATCAGTGGAGATGGAAATAAATATATCACCTGTCTTTGAAATAGACTTATGTTGTTAGTTTATTTCTTAGACTTGTTATCCCAGGTTAAGCAGTCCTAATCCCTTAGCTTTTATTCTGGGTCTGCAGATCATATCATTTTTTTAATCAGCTCTGAAAAATTTCCCAGAACTTTCTCTGAGTCTCTCGCTGTGGAATCTGGAACAGGTTAAGATGCCCTGTTAAGGGACTGTGCTGTACGATGTCTTCAAGAACACTTTGACTGCATTGAGGTAGATTCTGAGGGCATTGGTGGCCTTGGCAAGATGTTTATGCAGTTAGAACTTTGAGGATTGATTAGACAGCTTCATAAGGAAATGTCAAATATTTTTGGTACTGCAGGAAAAAAAGAGAGAAATGACACTTATTTGCAAAGATATGATTTAAATCTAGCCAGCTTTTATTTGGCATGAAGAAAGGGGAAGAGTCTAACTGAAGTGGACCACCTGTATAATAGTCTTCTATATTTTCTCTTGACAAGTCAGTTCGGTGCTGTTTGTTTTTTTCTTTTTTTCTTTGAGGAGGATTAAATAGTTCACCCAATTCGAAAACCAGGGTTACTTGGCATACTCCATTTAAATCAGAAGTAAAAGGAAGTTTTAATAGAATTCCGGTTAAACACAGAAGTTTTCCTGGGATTTTGGAAGGTGATTTTAGCAGAAGTGCTCTCCATCTTCTTTGAAAGTCCAAGGGATTCCATTACACTCTGTTTCCTGTGTGCTATACGAGATAATGTGATAAAACATGTTGGGAAGCCTTTCTGTCAGAATTGTTAAAAGTACAATATAGATCTAAAATAAAGCCAAAAGTTAATCCTTTGAGTGAAGGTAGAAAAAGTTTATAAATTCAAACCCCTAACTCTGATTATGATTTCTGCCAGGGCAGAAGACTTGACTCTGGGGAAGCATTGATTACCTGTGAACTTTGAAACTTTGACATTCCCTCACTAGTTTAGCCATCCGGGAAAAACTATCAGAGATTGTCTCTTGTCTTCCAAATTACAGTGAGTCTTAGGGAACTGACACATTAAATTCTTGGTGTAGTTCAATTACAAGAAAGACAAGATAATTTAGTAGCTTATTTTAATAAACAGTGGTTAAGCAAAAATGCTGACTTGATTTTTTATAATAAAAAGTTTAAAAAGGAGATTTGGGGATATCACTACTGCTATTAGGTTTTGATTGGTGAATAATGTAGGTCAAAGAGAAAATGAAGGAGCACATAGACTGCGCATTTGGAATTCTCATCAGTTTTCCTGAACTAAAACAAATGGAAATTTTTTTAAAAATTAAAGAATACCATTTTCTAGTGGTTTAGAATTTACAAAGATTTATACTAGGAGGTAGATAAAGAAGGTGGTCATTGTTTCTTTCATTTTATAGATAAAAATGGTCTCTCAGAGGTTATAACTTGCCTGAGAATACTTAGCTAGTAAATAGTGGACTTTTAAGTTTTCTGAGACCAAGTTAAGTGGGATTTCCACTGTACCCTTGTATACACAGCTTTAAAAATGAGAAATTAGTCTTTAAGCTAGGAAGATATTTAATATTGGAGGCTGATTCAGATTTATCGATATACCAAAATTTGAACTTAGCTTCCTCTCCAGTGGCATCTTAATGGCAGAGATATGATATAAAATTAAACGGGCATGATGCATAGATAGATCATGCTTATATTTGAGTCTGTGTACATGATAATCAGCTTCTGTTTTGAAACATTTTACCTTTATCTTTTGTGAAGTTCACCAAAGAGTTCCAGAAGAGTTCTGTTAATGTGACACTTATAATTCAGTCTAAGTATTATGCCCTTCTTCGATGAAAGTTTCCTACTCAGTAAGGATGATGGATTCTTGATTGGATTGATTTGTTCCATCTTTATTGCTCTGAGCTGTGGAGTATTTATTCAAGATTTATCAGTTTCTCTTTTTACTTTTTCATGTTAACTATGGAATTTATTTTACTTGCTGAATAAGGTGTAGTAGCTAGATCATTTGTACTATTAAACCAGTATTGAAGAATGGTGTGAGAAAAGAAAGCATTGTATAATGTTGAAAGCCGTTATTTTTCTGGTCTTATATTTAATGTAGCAGTAGTTATCAATGAGGGGTGAGTGACTTTGTTTCCCGGGGACATTTGGCAATATCTAGAGATATTTTTGGTTGTTACGTCTTGAGAAGGGGCACTGCTACTGGCACTTTGGAGGCAGGGACGCTGTTAAACTTCCTACGGTGCACAAGATAGCTCCCACAACAGTGAGCTGGCCTCAAGTGTCCGTAGTGCTGAGGTTGAGACCCTCCTATGTGTTATATAAAGCTTTCAACATCTCTGTCAACTTGAAGTCTCTGAATAAGGTTTATGATAGATACTCTAACATAGCACAGATTTAAACTTTACCTTTTCTAAACTAATAGTATATTATTTTAGCTGATTCTAGCATTCTATTAAAACATTGTTTTTAAAATAAAGTACACAGTAATTTTGTAAATGCATTTCTCAAGGCTTTGGCCCGCTCTTCCCCCCCCTTTCAAGTGAGTGCCCTCTACTGGTCAATTTATTTGCTTTTATAATAAGTAACAATGAAATACCAGGTTTGGGTATTTTTCCTACTTAAACTGTGGGTATGATCAGTTTATAAATAAGTCAGTTTTATTTAGAAGTCATTTTATATAATTTTTAAAAATCTAAAGTGTCAGTTTTATTCTCTGCTAATATTAAGATTACTGTGTGAACTAGTTAGGCCTAACTAATTAAATACATAGGTGAATATTTTTAACTAAGAAAGGAAATGTGGCAGTGAAGGAGAAAATGGGGTGGTTCCGTTGTTAACCCTTACTGAGGTTACTTTGAGGGAATGGGAATAAAAAGTGGCACTTTGACTCTGAATTTCTTTCCATGCACATAGGAGCTACGCTACAGACCTCAAAGCTTAGTGATGTGTTACATGGGGTGTTAGGAAAGGGCCTATTGGAAAGTGGTAATTGTGACAGTTCACATCGTATAGATTTTTTTTTTATAGTACTGTAGAATAGTTGTGAGCACCTGATTTTTAGAATAAAGTAACACAAAATGCAGGCCTTGTGTTTAGGTCAATTTAAGAATAAGTATTTAATAATAATAACTGCTTATTGAGACCTGAATGTTAAAAATTATCAGACATGTTTTATTCTTACTTGAATTTTTATAAATACAAAGCTTTACAAACATAGAAGTGAAAGTTGGTAACAGAAATAAGTGAAAGGAAAAAATATTTTTATGATTTGGCATCTCTTAAAAGATTCTGGTTTTAACAAGATTCTGGTTTTAACAACACGACTAATTCCTTAATTCCATAATAATTATTCAGTGCCCACTCTACCATACAGGCTTCCTAGGGGCTGGAGATACTTTGAGAAGCAAAAGGGACCAGATCGCACTGTCTTCATGAAGCTTTCTGGCCTTAAATGTATTTTGAAGAGCGTGCTTCTGGACAATGATCCTAATTCTATTTAATGTAATTTAGAGGCTTTGTGCTTTAGGAGGGCATTAGATTTCTTGCATCTCCTCTAACTATATTGTCACAGGGTGCCTAGGTTTATAGGCAATTATATTATTGTAATCTTAATAAAATTAGTAGAAATGGGTAGTAAAAATAAAATATTTGAGAGGATTAAATAGGGACACAGTGCTTATGTTAGGTAATTTTTCAGCTGCTTATTTTGAAAATTTCCGACCTATGGAAAAGTAGTGAAAAGTAATACTGTGAATACCTGTTAGCGTTAAACAGGTTACATTGATTATTTGGTTAAGGTGATGTCTATCAGTTTTCTGTCGATGTAAAGGTATCTTCTTTTTCTTTAGTATGTACCCTAAGGGGAGATGCTTTGAGACTATAAACTATCCTGTTCTCCAACATACTTGCACTCAGTGGGATACAGCGTCCATGATAATCCTTGCCAGAATAAATTACTACAATAGTGGTTGCAGAATGGTAGGTCATCTTATAACCCTATCATTACTAGTTAACATCTTCTATACTTCCTAGTTAACATCTACCATAGATTGATTATTTATTTATTTATTATTAGAGAGAGAGAGAGAGAGAGAGAGAGCACAAGCAGGGGGAGGGGCAGAGGGAGAGGGAGAAGCAGACTCTCCACTGAGCAGAGAGAGCCCAACATGGGGCTTGATCCCAGGACCCTGGGATCATGACCTGAGCCGAAGGCAGACGCTTAACTGACTGAGCCAGCCAGGTGCCCCAACATCCATAAATAAGGGCTCTCTCTTTTCTCTTCTCTCCCCTTGTTTGTTTTTTTCTTATTTGTATTAGTGTGGACACATGGATTCTTTTTTTATTCAACATATTCAAGTCTATTACTGTACTTTATTTTTTGATCTCAGATTTGTTTTTTTTTTGTTTTGTTTTTTTTTAAGATTTTTATTTGTTTATTTAACAGAGAGAGAGACCGCGAGAGCAGGAACATGAGCAGGGGGAGTGGGAGAGGGAGAAGCAGGCTTCCTGCTGAGCAGGGAGCCTAATATGGGGCTCGATCCCAGGACCCCGGGATTATGACCTGAGCCAAAGGCAGATGCTTAATGACTGAGCCACCCAGGCGCCCCTCAGATTTGTTTTTGATATGGCCAATGAATCCCTTTCAAGCTGGCCTCTGTATCCTTTTGACAGGTCTCTATCAGATTCTGAGCTCTTTCTTATTTTCCGGCACAGTGTGTTCCAGGTGCACGTTGTACTTTCCGTGTCTTCACCCTGGATTCAGCCATTTGTCCTAAGAGTCCTGATTCCTTTTGGTGGGGAATGGTATTTAGAAATTAAGACCCAGATGTTAGAGGGGTGCCTGGCTGCCTCTGTGGGTGTGGAGATTACTTTAAAAAAAAAAAAAAAGACCTAGATGTTAGGTATGCTTATTGCTACTGGGGTGTCACTGCTTCTAGACCCTTTCAACAGACAGAACTGAGAAATATATTTTATTTAAAAATCATGAGTTCCTTCTTCCTCACCTTCCTCCATTATCTTTTTCTCCCATGGTGAGAACCCTGGTTCTACCTTGTATACATTTCATTGTTAAATATCAGACAGCTGTTGAAATAAAGTATCAGTCTTCAATTCTTTTCTTGCAGTATTATCTTAAGTAATACAGATCAAGTGAGTTAACATTAGGTTAGCTTCTGTATTCATGGAATTGGGATTAAACATTTTTCTTCACTGACAAAAGTAGGGATCCTTTCCATTGTCAAAATATTCATAAACCACTTAGGAAAACATCTAGGAAAAGATTGAGCTATTTGGGTATATGAAAATTAAGACATCATTAAAAATACAAGGAAACCTGGGAAAAGTATTTGCATCATATATCCATCAGGAAGCTCTCATATATAAATTAGAAAAAAGCAAACATCCAAATGGAATAAAAAAGAAGCTAAGGATATAAATAGACAACCTATCCATCAAAAATAAATAAAACAAATGACATATAAACATATAAAAAGATACTTTATTAATATAAAAATGCAAGTTCAAAACAATGAAATTTTTCACTTTGATATTGGCTGCTGGGAAGGGTGTGTAGGCAAGTGTACTCTTAATGAGGTAGTGGAAGTGTACCTTCTTATAAACGTTCTGGAAGTCAGTTTGGCAGTATGTATCAAAATGTAAACTGCATGTTCTTTGACCAAGTAATTTCACTTTTAGGAATTTATCCCAACCATTCAATTGGATAAATGTTTAAGATGTATAACACATGGGGGCACCTGGGTGGCTCAGATGGTTAAGCGTCTGCCTTCGGCTCGGGTCATGATCCCAGGGTCCTGGGATTGAGCCCCGCATTGGGCTCCCTGCTCGGCGGGGAGCCTGCTTCTCCCTCTGCTTCTCTCTCTCTCTCTCTCTCTGTCTCTCATGAATAAATAAATAAAATCTTTAAAAAAAAAAAGATGTATAACACATAGGAATGTTTCTTGCAGTGTTGTTTATGACTTTTGAAAATGGAAATAATCCGCATGGCTACCAATGGGTAAAGTAAATTATGATATAGCTATACAAATTATATCATTGTCAAAAAGATTAGGTAGATCTGTATGTACTAACATTGAAAAATACCCATTATGTAAGTGAAGCTGCATCATAGTACATTGTGTAGAGTTTGATTCCATTTATATAAAACTGTGGATATGTACATAAAATATGGTAGTTTAGTCAGACTCATCTCTAGTATTTGGTTTTTAAAAATGAGCATAATACTTTCTGAGAGGGAAAAGTAAATACTCATTTTTGAGGGAGAAAAGTCACTAACATATTATCTACCATTAGATTACTTCATATTTACTTTCTTCCCCTTTTGAAAGCCTCAACAGATTGGACAATGCAGAGGTATCTTGGATAAAGAATTTGGTATTAGGCCAATTAAAGAAGAGCTGAGAGAGATATAATAACAAAACATGAAAATTTTATTGGCATCTGTAGTTTTAAGATTGGATCCATGCTCGATCCTGCCTCACATTCTGACCTTGGCATCGAGTGATAATTTATGGCAGAATGCCACATGACTTCAATAGTTACAGATGTATGCTTATTATATCTTTATTTTCAAAATCTGTTATGCAGATTTTCCTTGAGTTTATTCAGATTTTTGAACCAGTTTTATCTCTTGCAAGTAGTACACATTTTATTCTCTCTAGTCTTAAGCGAAGATTCAACATTCTCATAAAGTATTTAGTAAAGAAATTTTTGTTTTCTTTATTTTTACTATTAATGAATATCTTAACCAAAACTTCTGTCATGAGAACAAGCTCTTTTAACACCCTTGCTGCTTAATCAAAACAGAGATCCTTTGTAATCTTCAGAGTTTTAGCCCTCCTTCCCTGGAGCTTGTCCAGCACCATTGTATTTATTTTGAAATATGGTGACCAGTTTTGCAAAAAGTAGTCCAAGTGTAGTTGTTCAGTGATCTTATAAAGACAGGATACTACTGTTGCCGTGTAGTTCATAGTAGCCAGTGGCCTAGCCCCTAACCTTTTTGGCCTGTAATAGCATGTGCAATGTAATATATAAAATCATACAGTTAACTTGTTATAGCACTTTTCATTTTATAAAGGATTTTCATAGTCTTTAATCCTAAGCTATGCAAAATCCTGTATGGTATTATTTACCTACTTTTACCGCTGAGGGAACAATGGCTTACAGTACATGAGACATTAAAGTAGTTTGCCCGCACTCATACCACAAGTAAGTGGAGTTCTGCAGCTGCCCCTAGATGGACAATTCAGGAGTATATCTTTAGTCTAGATTTCTGTCCTGAGCGCCAGATCTGTATAGCAAGCTGCCTCCAGGTCATGGCCACCAGAACAACCCATAAACGTGGAATTCGACTTGCCCCAAATTGAACTCATCTTTTCCTCTACTCTTACCCTCTGTTCCTATGCCCAGTCACTAAACTGCCATTAAAAAAATTGAGATAAAATCCATATAGCATAAAATTCATCCTTTTAAAATATACAGTTTAGTGGTTTTTAGTATATTCACAAATGACCATAACATGTTTGTCACCTTGAAAAGAAGCCCCGTACCCATAAGCATTCACTCCCTAGTCTCTTCTGCCACTCCTGGTAACGAGTAATTTACTTTCTGTCTCTGTGGATTCACCTATTCTGAATATTTCATATAATTGGAATCATACAATATGTGACCTTTTGTGTCTGGCTTCTTTCATGTGGGATAATGTTTTCAGGGTTCATCCTGAAGTTCAACACTTCATTCCTTTAATGGTCGAATAATATTCTGTTGTATGGATAATACCATATTGTGTTTATCAATCAGTTCATGGGTATTTAGATTGTCTCCTCTTTCTGGCTGTTTTGAATAATGTTGCTGTAAACACTTATGTATACTTTTTGGGTGAACATGTATTTTCAGTTCTCTTGGGTATGTATCTAGAAGTAGAATTGCAAAGCCACGTGGTACCTTTATGTTTAACTTTCTGAGCAGCTGTCAGACGCTTCCACGGTGCTTGCAATGTTTACATTCTCACCAGCAGTGTATAAGGTAGTTCTGCCAGTTTTCCCCGTTAAATATTTCTCTTAACTAATGTTCTCCCTCTCTACTGCTGTTGCTGCCTTCAAGTTCTATCATTTCTTGTAATAGCTTCTTAACTCATCTTCCAGCCTCCAACCTGCTCCCTTTCTATAATTTTTCATAATAATGCTAACAGTGAATCTGGTAAATCTGATGTTTCCTTCCTACTTAAAAACCTTCTAGTAGTTTAGTATAAGATGAAGTTCCAAATTCCTTAATGTGGCATACAAGACCCTCCATAAGCTGACTTCTGCCTGATTGTCGAGTTTCACTTCTACTTACCTAAAATCCCTCTAAGTTAAAGTTGTATTGAACTTCTTGGTTCCATGTACTCAACATATGCTTCATGTTTTTATGTGTTCTTTTTGCTCCTTATCACCTCAAGTGGCCCTCTCCTCCCCTGTGTTTCTTAACCCCTTTAAGCAGAGTTGATCTCTCCTTCCTGTTGCCACCATTGTACTTTGTCCTGAATATGGTGGTGCATTTATTTCAATACAATATTTTATTGTATTTTAATTATTTGTATATCATATCTCTTCTGCCAGACCTAGCTCTTTGAAGTCAGAAACTTTATAACTCCTGGCATGGTATATAACACTTAGTAGGTGTTTAGTAAGTGTCCCTATGATGCAAGGGAGAATGGAGTGGGTAGGTGGGAATGAACTAATAAGCCTGGGTTTGTATCTCCCAAATTCCATGTTTCTTTCCTATTATAATTCAGACATATCTGGCTATTATACATGATTCTAGCTGTCTTTGAAAAGTAGCTGTCTAGGGGCGCCTGGATGGCTCAGTCATTAAGCATCTGCCTTTGACTCAGGTCATGATCCCAGGGTCCTGGGATCGAGCCCCATATCGGGCTCCCTGCTCAGCGGGAAGCCTGCTTCTCCCTCTCCCACTCCCCCTGCTTGTGTTCCCTCTCTCGCTGTGTCTCTCTCTGTCAAATAAATAAAATCTTTAAAAAAAAAAAAAAGTAGCTGTCTACAGCAGCCTTTGATGGCTTATAACCAGTAGTGTGGAACATATCATTCTGTGATGGATTAACATAATTTTTTGGAAGAGTAACAAAATACTTGAGCATTAAGAGAGTAAAAGTGAGTTTCTCCTTTTTTCCTGTAGGGGTTATTATATTTAGCAATACATGAAAAGTAGTCATGGCACTTAATGCATTAAGAAAACCTTACAAACATTTCTAAAGTAAATCCTCAAATAATGCTTTAGCTGACATTTTCAGCAGTCCTATTCATATTTACAAGAGCATCTGATGGAATCAGCAGCATGAAGATGGAGATTAAATGGGATAATACTTGTAATATGCTTATCACAGCATCTGACATACCATTTTTGTTTGTTTACTGTAGTGTCTTCCCATTCAGGGTTTCACTGCCTGAGTTGAAAAACAAACTTGAGTCTGTGAAAAGATGAACATACTGAGTGACTTGGTTACTATTAATTATAATAGAAAATTGACAAAGTGATGTCCTGGTCAACAAGTTTATCTCGTCTTGAACGATTTAGTATTAATTTTCAAATTCCTCTAATTGGGTCTACAGATAAGTTTCTGTATATAAAACAACACTTAAAGGTGTGTGGTGTTTTTTTTCAATTAATTTATTTTTTTAGTAATCTCTAACCTAACGTGGGGCTTGAACTCATTACCCCAAGATCAAGAGTCACATACTCTTCTGACTGAGCCAGCCAGGTTCCCCCCTTTAAAGGTGTCTTAATAAACTGGAAAACACTTTAAAAAATTATACAGGTCAGTGCAGAAAAGATGAAAATTCCAGGTGATGGGAATAAATATGGAAATATGAAAAAAGTAACAGTCCTCAAAGAAATGGATATTAAAACAATAAGAATTTTTAGCTTAATAAATTGACAAAATTTAAAGAAAAATAAACATATAAAATCCATTGCTAGTGAGTGGTAATGAAATTGGTACATTCTTAATGTCGTATGGAAAATTAATATAATGAACATCATGTATGCACCAACCAGCTTTTTCATATCTTCACATTCTGCAATATTTGGTGTAGATCCTTTTTCTTTTTCAAGATATAAAACTTAATGCAGTTGAAAGCCCCTGTGGTCTCTGCAATCTTACTCTTTCCTCCCAAAAATGTTTTTTAAATTTTTCTCATGTTTTGTTTATATTTTTACATTAAAGGTTTCATATCCTATAAAACTTGCTTGAATACATTTGTTAAAATACTCTTAATATAATTTTAAAATTTACAACTTCATTGTTTTAATATAATTTACAATATCTTAAACCTGTGCTTATTTCTATAAGACTGTTATAGTGTATGCATATATTTATGTTGAATTTATTCATCAGACAGTACTGGTTGCCTGTGGTATTCAAGACTTTACACATAGGGTGTACAGTGAACAGAGCAGATGTGAGCCCAACCATCATGGAGTTCACAGCATAGTAGGGGGTATACACTTAAACCGTAGTTATATATTATAATACATTCTGTGAAGGAAATACAGACGTGTTGAAGAAGACTGGTAACTTCTTTGGATTTTATTTTTAAAAAGGAAGGGGTGTTACTAGAAGTCCTAAAGCAAGCGAGTGACATGGTCTAACCTACGTTTAAAAATGATCACTAGCTGCTTTGTGGAGAACATATAAGAGTAACAACAGGGATCTCTGTTGTAAGCAGTTGTAAGAAATTGCATGAGACAAAACAGTTGTCGTGAACTAGGGTGATAGTGGTGGTGGTGGATGCATGGATGTGAAGTATATTTTGAAAATAGATAAATAGCAAGATTGTGGGTCAGTATTAAATGCCTATGTAATTTTTTTAGGATGCCACGTTTAGTATATCTCTATTATAACTCATTTAAAAAAGATAAAACCATGTTTCCTCAAGCATCGTTTACCAGAAGTAGCATTGCAGTGTCCAAGGCTATGAACATTGTATGATTCTTGATAAATACCGTAATTGCTTTCCGAAAGGATTGTGCCTGTTTTTATTGTATCACCAGAAATGTTTGTGCTCTATCAAGATTAACTTTTGCCAGCATGGTATATTTCTTTTAGAAAGGTTGTTTTGTGGGCGCCTGGGTGGCTCAGTTGGTTAAGCGACTGCCTTCGGCTCAGGTCATGATCCTGGAGTCCCGGGATGGAGTCCCGCATCGGGCTCCCTGCTCAGCAGGGAGTCTGCTTCTCCCTCTGACCCTCTTCCCTCTCGTGCTCTCTGTCTCTCATTCTCTCTCTCTCAAATAAATAAATAAACTCTTTAAAAAAAAATAAAAAAAAAGAAAGGTTGTTTTGTTTTGTTTTGTTTTTTAACCACTTCAGCAAATTAAAAAATAGCACTTTAGCTGGGAGTAAAGGAAAATATGTGGAATAACTTTCCTTCAATTAATGTTATACTGAATTAATTTAAGTGGCTTTATCTTCTTTTGCAAAGAACGTTAGTAACCTATGTACCCGATCTAAAAGTTTATTCCATTTGAAAGGCTGGAAATAATACTAATTAGAAATGTAAGGTCTTTGGACTCCTGGCTGGCTCAGTTTGGTAGCACATGGAACTCTTGATCTCAGGGTCCTGAGTTTGAGCCCTACATCGGGCATAGAGCTTACTTTAAAAAAAAAAAAAAAAAAAAAAAGTCTTGATCCTTTTCTTGCTTCATTCTTAACTAGTTTCATTATAGAACCTATGTGTATTTAAATTGGTTGGGTTTTGATAACCTGTACTTTCTCAAAGTGGTGATTTTTTTTTAAGTGTAAAAAGAATAAATAACGTATTGAGAATGCTTCAGATTTGTGAAAAGTTATTAGCTTAGAGCAGGGGTTGGCAAACTCTTTTGCAAAGGACCACATTTCATTTTCTGTAAAGGTCTTCATCACATAATCTTTGCCTTTTTTTTTTTTAAATAACCATTTAAAAACACAAAGACTATTTTTAGTTTGTGGGCCATGCAAAAACAGGTGGGCAGGATTTGGCCTATGGGCCAGTAGTTTGCTGAACCCTTATTTAGACTCTGATCCTGGGAAAGAGTCTACATTGATGTAAATTTTTTCTACTTCCATATACTTCTTTTCTTACAGCTAACCTGAAGTTAGAACAAAATCTTTAGTATTTATATGTCATTTTTGTTGTGCTTGCCTTCTGCTTTGTCACCACACATGTCCGTTCTTTTCAGATAATATTTTGCCATTTAACACTTTGTTCTTAAGCTTTTACCAAGTTGTATTGCCTTTTTATGTAGCTCAGTGACTGCACTTCTAGGATAACTCTAGTTAGAATTAACTTTGGAAATACTGAATTTTTAAACTAAAACTGTTATTTCTAATCAGGGTATTCTACTCACTGCCCATACGTAGGTTTAGATTACTTTTTTCAATAACCGAGTGTGACTCAGAACTTTGCTGGCAATTTTTTTAGGGTTTAGAAGGGAAAAGATAATGGGAATGAAATGTACTGGTGAATAAGGACTGTTTTTCCAGTTTCTCAGTTCCTTTGATGGAGAAAATATTCATCATGGAAACATGTTATGAAATATACAAAGAAAATACTAATATTCCACATTATATACTTTTGGAACACAGTGTTTCAAAATTTTGTAAATGGGAATTCATTGAGGTACATCTTGGAGGTATTATATGTGGGTGGATAGTGAGTAATCCCCCAGCCACGCCTTAGGCTCCAGAAACTATGGTCTTTAATTTTATTGTTGGGAGAAAATTTTAGATGTAAAAACTAAGGAAACTATCAACTGTAAGGTTAACTTAAGTTGGCATTGGTAAGTGAAGAATGTGAGGTGACAGCAATAGGTAAAGAAAGTCTTTGGTCTATAGCTACACCTGGGTAATGAATGGATTGACTTTAAGACACTGTACTTTGCTTCAATTCCTGCTGTTCCATCATACTTCAAAAACACTGGTTTTCAATTTATAATATACAGGAGTTCTTTTAAGTACTTAAGGGAATAGGTTAAAATAATAAAATGCCAACCAAATGTTCGAATCTTTAGTAAACACCTTCTTGTTTAGAAAGTAAATAGATATCCTTTTTTTCTGACTGATGGATAATTAATTTTTATTATAGACAATTTAGAAAGTATAGTTTACTTTAAAAGATAAGCTTGAGATCATAGTCTAATATGGTAGTTTTTTGCACTTTTAAAAATTAAAATTCATAGAAAGGAATATTTTTAATATAGTATCTAGTACCAAAAAAATAAAAAGATAAGCAAGATATAAGTTACTTATTTCCTAAAGTAACTCTATCAAAAACTTACTCTTTTAGCATTTTGATGTATATACCACCAGTTTTTAAATATATATACTGATAAATTTATATAGATAAATGCATATATTTGGGATCATGCTACATATATATCTTTGTGTTCTATTATAAAGATTTTTCAGATATTATACCAAAAATATGATTTTTAATGACCGTTCTTTTTTTCTTAATGATAAGAGTAGTCTATGCAGTAATTCCTGAACTAAGGGCACTTTAATACTATAGCCTACATGTGGAACAATAAGGAAGTGTCCTTGGTTTATACTTTATTTTTATTTTTATTTTTTTTTTTTTTAAAGATTTTCTTTTATTTATTCATGAGAGACAGAGGGAGAGAGAGAGAGAGAGAGAAGCAGGCTCCCAAGGAGCAGGAGGCCCGATGCGGGACTCGATCCCAGGACCCTGGGATCATGACCTGAGCCGAAGGCAGATGCTTAACCATCTGAGCCACCCAGGCGCCCCCTTGGTTTATACTTTATACCCATTTTTAGCCCTGCCTCTTATTCCATGACTTCACATTGCACCATCCCTTTTCCTTACTTTTTTGAGTCCTGTTTTGGCAGAGAGTACATGAAGTCTTTTAGGCATAAGTATTAATCAAAAGTCAGAGGAAAATCACATTTTCATTTTAAGATTCTATAATGTTACCCACTCCCTTTCCTTTTACTAAGGTTTAGAGTTGCACAGTCTCTTTAAGATATCCATCTCTTTCTCCCTTCCTTGCTCCCCCTTTTATAGAAGCCCCATAGAATTTGCGGATAAAACAGTCATGCCCTCTAGAGTTACCGTAGTATCCATCTGGCTGTTACATATTCTTCCCAGGATTCAGAAATGGATAAGTGCATTAAAGTCCTCAGTATTGACCTTTCTCTTATATATTCTTCTGACTGTAAGTAAAATAGATGCATGACAATTATTTGTAAATTGATTGATTTTTCTTGCCATTTTAAATCATCCTATTCTGAATAATAGAGTTGGTAGAGCTATCCCATTTTTGTAATAATTATTTTCTTTCATAGAGCATTTGGGTCTTTTTGTTAATAATATGAACACTTGCATTGTTGAATCTCTGCATAACACTTTTTTGGAAACTTTTTTAAATTGTAAGATATATACATATATCTTACATATCTTATATATCATCGCAGCCATTCTTAAGTGTACAGTTCAGTGGAATTAAGTAAATTCACAATGTTGAGCAACCAGTAGCTCTATTTCCAGAACTTTTTCATCATCCCATACTGAAACCCTGTGTCCATTAAACAATAATTCTCAAATCCCTTCTCCCCCTGTTCCAGGTAACCTCTGTTCTACTTTTTTGTCTCTGTGACGTTACCTATTTTAGGTACCTCATATAAGTGGAATGACAGTTATTTGCCCTTTTTTGTGTCTGGCATAATGTTTGCAGTATTCTTCCGTGTTATAACATATGTAGAATTTCATTCCTTTTTATGGCTGAATAACATTCCACTGTGTATATATTCTACATTTTGGCTATTCTAAATAATGCTGCAATGAACATTGACATACACGTATCTGTTTGACTTCCTGCTTTCAATTCTTTTGGTTATATATGTAGGCACAGAAATGTTGGATCATATGGTAGTTCTATTTTTTTTTTTGAGGAACTGCCAAACTTGTCTACAATGCCTGTACCATTTTACCAGCAATGTATAAAATTTCCAGTCTCTCCACATCCTTGCTAACACTTGTCTTCCCCCATCCCCCTTTTTTTAAATAATAATCATCCTAATGGGTGTGAAATGGTAGCTCCTTGTGGTTTTGATTTGCATTTCCCTAACGATGTATTGAGCATCTTTTCATTTGCATAATGGACATTTGTTTATCTTCTTTGGAGGAATGTCAATTCAGGTCCTTTACCCCGTTTTGAATTGGGTTGTCTTTTTGTTGTTGGGTTGCATATAACACCTTTTTAAAAGTAAAAGGTGCACCATAATAATCCAGACTGTGTTTCTCCCTTCTTAGGATTCCTACAGGAAACAAGTAGTAATTGATGGAGAAACCTGTCTCTTGGATATTCTCGACACAGCAGGTCAAGAGGAGTACAGTGCAATGAGGGACCAGTACATGAGGACTGGGGAGGGCTTTCTTTGTGTATTTGCCATAAATAATACTAAATCTTTTGAAGATATTCACCATTATAGGTGGGTTTAAATTGAATATAGTAAGATGACATTGAGGAGTAATTATATCTTTCATTTGTTGAGTCTTTGCTGACTACCATGCATAAATTATCTAATCTGAATTTTAAAATAATAATGAGGTAGGTAATATATCTCTGTTTTACAAATGAAGTTCTTGAGGATTAGAACAGTTGAGTAACTTGTTCCAGATTGCATAGATAGTGGTGCTGGAATTGAAACCTAGGCTTGTTTGAATTCAAAACCTGTGCTGTTAACCACTGCAAGGCTTTAAGCTAGAGCCATCATAAAAATGAATACCATCAACAAAAATGTGAAAAGGTAATGGAGGTGGTACCACTGAAATAGCCTTAAAAATAATCGAGTATAGTGTAGAATTTCTTGGAACTGGATAAACATTGGCTTTAGATAGTTAAGAAAAACAAACTCTGAGGTTGTAAAAGATTGAAATACTGGAACAATTACAGTTTTTAAAGAATCTGGCAAATCTGCATAAAATTGACTACTTTAATTGTTATTGTATTAAATATAATTTATATTCTATTTCTTTTCAAAGTGCATATTAAATATCCTATTCATTAGCTATGTTCTATAACAATGAGTTAGTAACATTTTAATACATTTCTTACAGCATGTTTTCTTTGTAGTCTAGTGATAGAGAGAAATTTGAATGGGTGACAGTGTTTTTGTAGACTAGTAAATAGGTGTCAGTATGTTAAGCTATAAAGGTTACTTAGCTATTGAGTAGAGGAACTGGGAATTTGAACCAGTTCTTACTCCATTCTCTACTACTTATTCCATGCTCTGTCTTTGAAATTCACCTAAAATTGTAAAAGAATATAACTTTACCCCAAATTTAGAGTTTATGCACATCTTACTGAAAAAAATCAACATGTAGGACTTTTAACAGAATAGACAGTGTAGTAATGTCAGTGTTATCCACATACAAATCAGAATCTTTCCACTTGGTTCTCTCCTTTTTGAGAAAGATACGTGAAAATTATGTCAGTGTTGTAATCCTTACATGTTTTTGTAATAAATACATGTACATTTAATAACATAGTATATGTTCCTAAGATTATAATTTTAACAGGCACAGCACATTTTTAGCCCAGAATTTTTTCAATATTTTCTGTTTTATCATTGTGACCTACCTGCATATGGACCTATTAGGTTGTAGTTTTACCATATTTTTTTGGTATTTTATCTTTTAAGGGACATAGAAATTCTCTCTTTAAATTGGAGAAAAAAATAAATAGAAGGAGAAGCAAGGAAAATTTGGTGTGGTTGGAAACTAGAGATTATATTAAATGTCTTCTTTCAGCCATATTTTATAAGACAATTATGGACAATTTTTGAAAGATATATTTTGTTACTAATGTCTCTGCTGTAATGTGTTTTTCTTTTTTCCCTCCCCAGAGAACAAATAAAAAGAGTTAAAGACTCTGAAGATGTACCTATGGTCCTAGTAGGAAATAAATGTGATTTGCCTTCTAGAACAGTAGACACAAAACAGGCTCAGGACTTAGCAAGAAGTTATGGAATTCCTTTTATTGAAACATCAGCAAAGACAAGACAGGTAGGTAAAATTGTAATAAATATGAATCTGTTCTCAGTAAACCTATATCAAAAAATTTTAATTATCATAATTTGCTGACATTCTGGTAACATCATTTTGAGGGTAGGAAGGCAAGAACATTGATAAATGTACATACCTGATAGCATAACGGTTATATCATTTAATGTAACTTAATTTTTCTTTCATTATGCTAAAATAGAAAAAACAATGTTTATTTGGTAAATGTTCTAGTTAAGGATATGAAAGGCAGCATTTTTTAATCCAATGTCCATGGTATTACTTTTGGCTTTGGTTTCTTTCCACATTGAATATTTCTCTTCAGCTCAGCACATCTTACATTAAGCATTCAAGAAATACAGGGATTTTTTTTTTTAACTTATATTTATAAAGTCAAAGAACAAGGGAACAAATACTGATTCCTATTTTAGAAGTGTTTTGAAGGAAGGGTATTATGCCATGTGTTTCTAGATTAAGTTTTATTATGTTTGAAGAATTTTATTTTGGTAGAATTTTTTAAATTTTCTTTTATCATTAATATATAATGTATTATTTGTTTCAGGGGTACAGGTCTGTGATTCGTCAATCTTACACAATACACAGCACTCACCACAACACATATCCGATTCCCCAGTGGCCATCACCCAGCCACCCCATCCCCCCATACCCCTTTTGGTAGAATTTTTTTTAAGATATATTTATTTTTGGAGAAAGTTTTCATTAAAGCAAAAGGATATTTAGAAAGCAAATTGAAATTCTCAGTTATTCATTTACTGTATTGTTCTGACAAAAAAGTAATGGCATATTAACTCAATTTTGTTTCAAAAATTATCCTTTTTGAAAGTGACTTTTTCTCTAGTTAAAATAATTTCAGTTGACATTATTTAACCTATTTGTATGAAATGAGAGTTTAACATACAGGAAAAAATTCTAGAAAGGAATACATAACGATATGATGGAATATAATTTTCATATACTGAGAAATTGATCAATTTTATATTCCATACAAGTTGAACGTTTGTTTTGGGCTTTGCTAGTAACATGTACCTGTGACCCAGAAAAACAATTTTGTGGAATTTAACTTCTGTAATGCTAGTAAGAAAACTGATGAACAACTCATTACATGTTTAAACATAAAAACAGGTATTTGTAACTTTCACTGAATTTATAAAGGGATAAAAATTTTAAAGTAAACCATCATTCAGCTAGTGTATATGTCTGTTTCGCTAGTGGAAGATCATATGTACTGCTTCCTGATTGTACAAATCTGATACACACTGAAGAAACAGTGAATTCTATTTTAAGTCTTTTTTGGAGGGATTAAAAGCTGAATTTCTATAGTTTGATTATAGTACAAATATCTCATTCTAAAGCCTGATTTATAGGTTGAGGAAGTTGGTATATAGCACTTCTATATTGAGAAGTGAATTAGATTGAATTGAGATTGCATTCAAATCCATTCCCAGGTCCCAGAGACTGGGAAAAGTTTGGTTTTTGTCTTCTTTTTACTGGTCTTCTCTAACCAGACTTCTTGATTTGCCTTATAGAGGATGTACTCAGAAAACATGATTATAATATTTATAACTTTTCTCCCAACATTTTTTTATGAAAATGTAAAATACAAGGAACGTTACTGAAAATACTTGTCAACGTACTGCCTACTACTAAATCATACCATTACATTTTATTAACTTGCACTATTTGTAACTTTTAAAAGATGCTTTTTAGACAACATTACTTAATATTTTAGTTTACTTTTTATTAAAAACCTGATTTTGCCTAATGTGGTTAAAAGGGTTGCAAATAGAGCAGGGCTTCTTAATAGGCATATGAATGGAGTAGGCTTCTTATTCAAATCCAGATTCTGATCAGTGGGTTCAGGTTGGGACCTGTAGTCCTGCATTTTAACAAGCTCTCAGGTGATGCTGATTTTGGTACATGGACCACACTTGGGGTAGAAAGACAACAGAAGACAGTAAAAAGGAGTTGTCTGTTATTCTGACAATGTTGCCCTCTACTTTAAGAGCCTAAAATAGCTGTGTCTTCTTTCTTGTTGTATAGTTACTACCTAAGAAGTACAGTTTATTCTTAGTGTTTGACGTTAATGCTTTAATATACCACAGCATTCATAATAATCAGAAAATTACCTGGATTCCTTTTAAAGTAGATTTTGTAGCTTTTACAGTTTTTTTGGGGGGGGTATGGAGTGTGAATGTAGTATGTATGATATGGAAGTAGATTAATTTAAATTTGCTTTGTTGACATTTATGTAGATCATCTAAAATATAGAGTAATATGAAAGAATACTTGTAGTACTTTATTTCTTCTAATGCTCAGCTTTTCTTATATTTATAACCTACTTTATATCTTTATATAATTTGTTGCTAAACTATAGATACTTAAGTTTCTGATCTTTGATTTCTCTTTATCTCATGGACTTGTTGATTTGCCTTTCAAAAGTTTATTCAGTCTTTCTCTGTTGAAATTATTTGATATTTGCATGCTTTTGGAAGACTTTAAAAAGCTATTCCAAGTAATTGTGGAGGATATATGTAAATTTTTATAAATTTTACGTTTCCAGTTTTTGTGAAAATTTGAAGCCCTATTTTCTGCAGAGTATTTTGTTACTTATCTGCTATTATTTGTTGTTTGAGCAAACTAAATATGCATACTCTTGTTGAATTTTATCAGCAGCTACTTGCTTCATACCCTAAGTTTTAGTCTTGAGCATGAACCTAAAACACAAAACTAAGAATTATTTATATTCAGGTTGGTAGGAAAAAGACATTCATTTAGAAGGACCAGATAATAAGTGTTTTAAACTCTGGAGGCCATAGTGATATCTGTTGCAGTTTATTTTCTTATAACACTTTAAAAATGCAAAAAAATCATTCTTAACTGTGGCCAGTACAAAAAATAGGCTGTGGCTACATTTGGCCTGCAGGCTGTAGTGTGCTGATCCCTGATTCTCTGGGGGAACTGTATTGTTTGATTAGATGCTAGAAATTAGGTCAGACTTTAGACTTAAATTTTACAGGCTAACAGTAGTAATTTTAAAATAAAACAGATACTCTATGAAAGGGAAATAGGAGTTTTACTCTAGTACTTTTTAAGATAGGACTGCAGAATATATATTTTATGAAATTACTTTGTAGTTTTAAAAAAGCCCATTATTTGGGTTAGAATATAATGAATTATATATTTTTTACAATATTTTAGTCCACATCTGAAAGGCCAGAGTAATTTTTATTTTCTGCTACTATGCTTTATGTGGCCCCTGTGTTCCAAGTATATAAAGACTGCCACCTACTTCACATTTATCTGGGTAGTTTAGTAAATGCCAGATTTTTCTGGCCTCATTGGGCAGTGCATGCAGTGTTGGCAAAGACTGTTGAAACCAAAACATTGACACCATGGTAATCAGCTGTGTGTTTTCCAGTCTGCTAAAATCAGAATTGGGGAGGGTTCAGGAAAGTGGATGACAGAAGCAGAATTCTTAGCGTATCTGCTACTCCTGATTCAGCTTTTTTACTTCCTGGAGGTCTCAGTTTGAGCATAATGTGAAAATTAGCTTTACAGATTTGAAAATGTTGAGTGATTAATTTCCTGGTTTTTGTTAATTTCTAGATACTTAAAATTGGTTGTTAGAAGACCTGTATTAAAGAAAGCTTTTGATCAGATTGTTTTGAAGCAAGCCAAATAAAAAATCTCCTTATGTATTTTTGTTTGTTAGTAGTTGAGTTTGTGTACATGAGATAAATATTTTGAACTTTAGCTTTTTTATGAGTTAAAAATAAAACAGTAACCGAGCACTTGCTGTGGGCACCATGCATAACCTCCCAAGTTAGTGGTATTGCTGCATTTCAGTAGTACCTGAGATGGACTATAGTTTGGCAAGGTTTCTTGAGAAATTCATGAATACAGAATTTTTTTTAAGAATACATCTAGTTTATCCCATTCCTGTCCCCCAAGAAAGCTAGTTGTCTTGTATCTGTCTCTGTTGAGGGTATTTGAAGTGTTATTTCCTTGAAAGTGTTTTCAAGAATTTTTCTTGATAATAGGCCACTCAACAGGAACTTGTTTAGAATGAAATCATTTAGTGAAAGCATTATAGGCACCAGAATATAGGATGATGCTATTTGTTGACAGTTTCTTTTCTGTTATGGAATGCTCTGTTTCCTTAGTCTCACAAGTGTGTTTTCAGATAATAGCTGAGCTGAAATTATTGTCAAATCTCTTGATTTAAAAACAGTTTACACATATGAACTTGTACACTTTTGTTCCTACATATTTTCAGTTATTCTGAAAGTTTAGTAAGTGATGTTTGAAAATGAATGTATGTGGCAATAAGCCATATTCTCAAGAATAAATCATTGAGTGCCAGTTAAGAGCTTAGCAGCTAGCTCAGTGGGTATTGAAAATCTGTTTCAGCTACACTTTGTCTTCAAAAATTACTTACACATTTTGGAGTATGAAACCAGTGTTCTTCAGTAGTGCCAGTGGCTTAAGGTACACACAAGGATAAATAATGTTCTTTTGATGTCATATGACTTTTAAAGCATATTATCAAGAAATGAGAAATAATTTAAATCTGAGAAAATATGGTAAATAGCTGACTCTTTAAAATCTAATATAATTTCCTCTTAGTAAAAATAAGAAATGACCAGAGTCACTCTGGAAGAACTATTTCTCAGTGTTAATTATCTTAGCCACTCAGGCCCTAATGCTGAATTCTTGGTGGTGGGTAGTAATCTCTTCTTTTTAATTATTGGCCTCCAATTTTCTCTCTGCATTGCTGGAAACAAAAATCATATATTCTGTACTGGTGATGGGGATGCACACAATTAAAAAGTAGACATGTTCAAACTGATTTTAGTAATAAGTTACAATCAAAATTTGCTTCTGCTAAATTAGTGGAGGACCAACATCCAGTCCTCTCCCCGCAGCATGTTTTACTACTTCTCTTGCTGACCTTGTAACTTTTTTTTAAATAGGAATAACAGTTTACGTTCTTAAAAAACATGAGCTTTTACCTGGTTTGTTTGTGTGTGTGTGTGTGTGTGTGTGTGTGTGTGTATACACATATAAGTGTGTGTGTGTATATATATATATTTTTAATTTTTTATAATATTGCATTGATCTTTGAATTGAAAGAGAGTCATTTATGAAAATATCTTAAATGCCAGCTCACACTTTACATTTTACATGTTTTACAGGAGTGATTTTAATGCCCTAAATTATTTATCTTACGTAATGAGACTTTCTGATACATAATTTTTACAGACTTAAAAGTAATAAATGCTTTCCTCTTGAGAATGATAAATACAAAATACAAGATTTGTATACATTCACAAATGGCTATCTAATTTATTTATTTTTATTTTTTTATTTTTTTAAAGATTTTATTTATTTGAGAGAGAGAGAATGAGAGATAGAGAGCACAAGAGGGAAGAGGGTCAGTGGGAGAAGCAGACTCCCTGCTGAGCAGGGAGCCCGATGTGGGACTCGATCCCAGGACTCCAGGATCATGACCTGAGCCGAAGGCAGTCGCTTAACCAACTGAGCCACCCAGGCGCCCAGTGGCTATCTAATTTAAAGTACCAATGTATTTAATAATTTTAGAAAATGGCTGGAAATTTTTATTTTGTAGTTGACTTAGCTAGCTGGCTAGCTAGTTGAGTAAATTGATTCCGTTAAAAAGGAGATGCAAATTTTCTTGGGCTATTACGATTTTTGTATTTAGATAGCTGAATAGAAATATATCACTGGATGGTTATAAATAACTTGAGATGTACATTTTAATGTATAAACAACATATTTAAATGCCTATTAACTGAAACTTAATTTTACGAATTTTAAAGTTTTACTTCAAAGGTAAACTACTGAACTCTCCTGAAGCAGTTCTTAGTATATTCTTGAGATTTATAAAAATTAATATACCCTAAAGAATTGAGGTGCCTTTTTTTCCCCTTAACTATTAAAGGTAATGAATATGTGATAACTTCTGAATGGAAAAATTAAACCTTAGCTATTGGTTTACTTCATTTAATATTTAAATGGTCAATTCTCTGTGCCTGATTGAATTTAAACCTACAAATCATATTTTTGATATATATCTTAGCTTTCTAGGTACTGGGTCCATTTTGTCACATTTGGTTCATAGAAAGACTGATGTTACCAATCCCAGAAAGTTAAAATATGCCAATCCCCATAGTAAGTAATTCATTTTAAAATATAAAAACAGATTAGGCTTAAAATTAAATGTGCAATAAAATATACCACACTTTCTAAATACTTACATTTTCTTTTAGAAGAATAAACACAATTATTAATCTTTTAAATTAATCAGTACATGTAGATTAATATTTGTATGCATTTATCTTTAGATGTAAGCTTCAACTTTTGGTGGTATGTTTTCTTCGACAAACTAGGAGCACAGTTAACTGAATACTATATCCCCTTTGGCTACTGCTCACTTTTCTGGACTGAAAAAGACATTAAAAACTTTGTTGATCTCAATATGGCCATATATGATTGTGTCTGTTGTCATAACTTTCTTACTATGGCATTAAGCAGAAGTCCTTTCTCCCTTTAGAGTATTTAAATTAGAATAGAAGGTATGAAGCCAGTATAATTGGATACTGTTCTAAAAATTATTTTTAAGAATATTTCTTATAAGGAAACAAAATGCATTGTTACTATTTTGTGTGTGTACTTTAAGCGATTCATGGTGTTTTCATATTATGGTAAACAGCCCTCATGTAGCATTTTTATTTAAATAATGTAGCTATCCACCTGCAAAAGTCTCAGTTTCAGCTCCACTTGTGGACTCTAGAAATTGGCTGGACAGTGTTTTAATTGCAGATAGAACTCAATATTCCAGTCTCTTGACCCAACTTTATTTTGAGGTATTTTCTATGTGTGTGTGGTGTGTGTGGTGTGTGTGTGCTTTTAACTTTAAACATCCCATTTGTACCATTTTTCTCCTCATTCCCCAGGTAGGGGAAGGTGGGAGAGGTAGGGATGCTTGTTTTTCCTAAGTCAAATAATTTAAATCTAACTTGAGGTTAAGCTTTGATTAATTCCATGACTAGTGAACTAAAATGATTGCATTAATTGATACACAGATACTAATATATGTGCCTAGGTTTTTTATAATCTCCCCTAATTCCTAATTAAAAATTTTTAGAATTCTAATTCCATTATAAAACAAAAATGATTTTAAAGAACAAACCAGGATTCAAGCCCATATTTTAAAACTGCATCCCCAGTTTTACTCAGACAATCTGATGTCTGTTTTAAAAAGAAATTCCCAAGTGAAGGTCATAATTTCAAACTTCTTACACAAGGCTGTCCCAATAAATTACTATTACCAATGGAACAGACTTTAAAGTTTTGTTTTACAATGCAGAGAGTGGAGGATGCTTTTTATACATTGGTGAGAGAGATCCGACAATACAGATTGAAAAAAATCAACAAAGAAGAAAAGACTCCTGGCTGTGTGAAAATTAAAAAATGCATTGTAATGTAATCTGGTAAGTTCAGCATATTAATTTTGGCCGAAAGCAGATGTCTTTCAAAGGTAACAAAGTAGCAACCACATTAGAACTACCTAGGTGTGGGATTCTGATTTGAAGTATTAAAAGATAAGAAATAGGTAGTTTATTTCCATAATTAGTACATTTATTTTTAATCTAATGCATGTTAATTATAATTGATGCAGTTTTGGTAGCTGTGGACTACATTTGTCATTGGGTCTAGAAAGAAAAAAGGAAGGAAACTGTATAGAGAGTAAGGTTGAATGGTCCAGGGGTGGGGAAGGACCCACTCTTACAATGTATTCTTTCTTTTGGACATTCTGCAAGCAGGTACTTACTCTGCCTGTGTTCTCTAACTCAGTGGCATCAGCATCATTTTTTTACCCAAGTAAGAAACCTGGGAGTCTTGGGATGACTCTGACATCCCTCTTTTGCACTCTCATTTGGAGGCAACCACAAATTCCTTTGATGTTATATTTTGACTTTTATCACATCATTAGTTCAGGTTCCTGTCATTTCTTGCTGGGACTGTTATATTCTCTTATTTGACTTATCTGTTGCTGCCTTTATTCACAGTGCAACTGGAGAGATACACTTAAAAGAAATGTCATTCTTTTTTCTTTAAGTCCAGTCACTGATTTCCTGTTACCTATGGAGTAAAATCTCAAACTTCATAGTATGTTGTATAGTCTTTTAACATCTTTCTACCCTCCTAGCCTTTGGCTTTATCCCTAAAAACTCCTTGCCTGAAGTTTTCTTTTTTTTTTTTTTAATTTTATTTATTTGAGAGAGAGAGAGCACGAGAGGGAAGAGGGTCAGAGGGAGAAGCAGATTCCCTGCTGAGCAGGGAGCCCGATGTGGGACTCGATCCCAGGACTCCAGGATCATGACCTGAGCCGAAGGCAGTCGCTTAACCAACTGAGCCACCCAGGCGCCTGCCTGAAGTTTTCTTTTGTTGATTTTTTTTTTTTTTGTCCTTACTTGAACACCACGTTATTTCTTACCTTCCCTTGAGTCTTGGCTGTTGCTTTTGGTTGGAATGCCATTATCTTTATCCATAGTCTTATTAATTAGCTAACATTTTTTCATGGTTGTTTATTCTCCAAGAATCTTTATAGCCTTAGACTAGGCATAATGCCTTTCCTGTGTATTCCCAATATACTGTTCTTAACTGTTACATGCTTGCCATGTTAAATTGAAATAAGCTCTTTTATGTTTGCTTCCTATACAGTAGAATCTTAGCCAGAATCATGTATTTTCAATCCTTGCGTGATGATGGCCTAACAAGATTCCTGGCACATAATAGCTGCCCATTTGGATTTACTGAGTGGAATTTGTTTCCTTTTTTTTTTTTTAGATTGAGTTATTTATTTTAGAGAGCATGTGCATGCGCTTGGGCATGCACGCAGTCGGGGAGAGGGAGAGAGAGACTCTATGCTGACGTGGAGCCTGACACAGGGCTCCCCATCTCACAACCCTGAGATCATGACCTGAGCCCAAATCAAGAGTTGGACTCTTAACTGACTGAGCCACCCAGGTGCCCCAGTTTTCCTTTCTAAACCAATTACCAAATTTGGTCTTGCTCAGAAAAGATTTCACTCAGTAGTTTTTATTATGTGGATATAAGGTCTGAAGTAATTAGTGTATCTCCCAAAAGCATAAAATGTACATCTGAATAGACTCAGTCCCAAAAGATAGCTGTTATACTAATCTGCTAACCTCAGAAGAAGAAATAAAGCATGACTGGCATTAATTTTTATTGAAATTTATGAACTCAATATTGTTTGAGTATCATTGTATAGGACAAATATCTTAATTTAGAAGTTCTGATAAAATTTAACATTACAATGTAATTGAGAAGTTAAACTTTTTAAATAACAGTAGCCATGACCAGATTTAGGTGGTGGGTTTTTTTATTTTCTCCTCCTATTGTCTTACTAGAGGTGATTTTTAAAGTACAATAAAATAAATTTTACAGTTTAACTTTTGTTTAAAACAAAGGTGGAAGCACATCATTTTCTGATTTCTTATTTGTGACTATGTAGTGTGAATGTCAGTTGGTGGGCATGATAAATTAAGTCCTTGTTTCTTCAGTGGGCATGGAAAGCATTTAAATAAAATGTACTTGCTAATACTTAAAATTTTAAATAAAATAGTTTTATAAAATTAAATTGACAGTAATAAATATATACAAATTAGTTTTTCTTCGTCCTAAAATGGTTGGGTTTCAGCAAAATTACTGGGGTAATATTTTTGTCTTTTATATATGTATATGAAAATGACTAATTCCCATATGGAAAAAAGGAATTTAGTGCCCTGTTTCTACTAATTATAACCTATCCCTAATCTTTGAAATTATTTAATTTTAGTAAGTTACATTAAAAAGTTCAATATTAAGAAAGAATGCAGTATTAACCTAAAGTATTTGTCAGAGTCTTTGAAGAAGGTAATGTTAACAGTTCTGTTTTCATTGTCTCCTAAATACTTGTGTCGTTTTCACCTTAGAATGTGTCTTCTCTATATCCATATCATGGTTTTTCATTTTATCTGCTTCACCATTTTAGTATCATTGACATTTTTCTTCATTATAAAAGCAATTGAAGTGGGGTAGACGACATAAGCTTGTGTGTGTGATCAAAGGGCATTTGTGAAGGGTGGGGGAGTTGGACTAGATCCTCTTTTAAGATTCCATACCATTCTAAGGATTTATGATTATAAATTAGTTGGGTTGGTGAGCTATAAAATAATTATTCTTTATTATATCATTGGAAGTTTTTGCTTTTTATGTGTTAAAAGTGTTAGCATGAAGGTTTATATAATTAAGCCTTGATTGTATTGCTGAAAAATTATATTTTATCACTTTTCCTCTCTCCTTTGGGTAAAGAAAAAGCATATGTGTATCAGTAATGAATGATAATCAGAAAGTGGAGAACATCAGTTGAGTGCAGTTTGGGTGTTTTATTGGGGACTTTTTTAACTAGACTTCACACAAAAACTCTGTTTTTTATCCAGAACTATTTATTTATTTACATATTAAAAGATTTAATTTATTTTTTTCAAGATTTATTTATTTTAGAGAGAGAGAACGGGGAGAAGGGGCAGTGGGAGAGAGAGAGAGAGAGAAATCCTCAAGCAGACTCCCTGCTGAGAGGAGACCTTGATGCGGGTCCCAGGACCCCGAGATCATGGCCTGAGCTGAAATCAAGAGTTGGATGCTTAACCGACTGAGCCACCCAGGTGCCCCTTAGAGAGAGAGAGAGAGAGAGTGGGGGGTGCGGGGGAAGGACAGAGGGAGAGGAAGAGAGAGAATCTCAAGCATACTCTGCGCTCAGGGCGGAGCCCGTGGTGGGGCTTGATCTTGTGACCCCCAGATCATGACCTGAACCAGAATCAAGAGTCTGTTTAACCAACTGAGCCATCCAGGCACCCCTACAACTCTATTTAAACCTGAGCAAGCCTGTCATTCCTGCTCTGTGTTTCTTTAGAAATAGTGATAATATTTTTCTGATTTTTAGATCTGTTGTGAAAATTAGTTAAATGTAACTTGAATGAAAATGCCCTGAATTAATTTTATTATTTTGAAATATTAACTGTAAAAGATCTTAGTAGTGCAGTAAAGGAGAAATCATATCACTGTTAAGTTTTTAAATTTTAAATTATGTTCAAGATAATATAACTTAATGAGTGCATTTATATGAATATTCAACAGAAGTGGTTAAGATGAGTAAAAACCCAATTTTCATTGTTCTTAAAGTAGCTTGATTTATACAGCTTTATTTGCTGGGTATTTGTTCTTAGGACTCCCTCTAGTGTCTCTGTTTGAAAGCATCATTAGGTTAACAGGCTTAAAAATAATTACTATTTCCGTTGAACAGATTTTAAAATACATAGAGGATCATACTTTTTGAAATTTGTTTTCTTCAGTTTTTTATTTTGCTGTTATATTTAACTTGCTTTTTAATGGGGTCATGACAGGAATTGACGTCTGTGCATTGTATAATTTCAATATTGCAGGGTTAAAATCTGTTCTGCTACCACTTTCAGAGTGCCATTTTCTACCTTATGAATTATTAGGATAAAAATTCTGACTTGAAATCACTTTCAGCCATTACTTACTTATACACCTTGCTTTGATCAGGAATAGATGTATCAAAATGACCAAATGAAAATTTCTTTGAAGATACAGCAATTTGGCTTATTATGGCAAACTTTTGAATACATAATGTATTAAACAGAAACTAAAACAATAATATATAAAAGAGAATCTACTCCAAATTGGTAACTACACCACCATTTAAATGATTTAGCTCATTTCTTTACAAATCTGAGGTATTACATTTTTCGAACTATTGTGTCTTGTCTTTGGAATCAACTTTAAGTTTCTATATGTTAAGTATTGAATTGAAACTATGCCTTAATATATATTATTTGAAAGCTGAAAGGATATTTGAATATTTATTTCCTGGGGATTATTTAAATCTAATGGATTTAAGTAAGTATTGAACCCAGAGCTCAAATATTGTTACTGAGTATTTATGAAAATAATATATACTTGCATGGCTTATATCTAATATCTAGAAGCTCCGGGATAATTAAGTGTAAATATATATTCACACACAGAAAAACACAAGTGCATTTGGATTTTGGTGACAAAGTATGCCAATATGGAAAAATGAGTAGCAAAGTTAAGTTCTGGGAAAAATTTATTTGTTTAGTTTATGTAAGATTGTGTACATTTGATTTTCACAAAAGTGAAAGTGTTCCTATTTATGATATTGATGAAATATTCATGAAGAAGACATTTTAAGAATAAAAGTCTGATACATATATTCAGTTGCCTAAAGAAAAATGTAAAGTGTCCTTACTCTTTATCAGTATTAGTGTTTCCAGTAGTTACATATCCTTTCTGTTATCTATATACCTCAATCCATTATATGTACTCACATTTTAATATTTGTCATGTGTTTCAGGGTGTTGATGATGCCTTCTATACATTAGTTCGAGAAATTCGAAAACATAAAGAAAAGATGAGCAAAGATGGTAAAAAGAAGAAAAAGAAGTCAAAGACAAAGTGTATAATTATGTAAATACAATTTGTACTTTTTTCTTAAGGCATACTTAAGTAAAAGTGGTAATTTTTGTACATTACACTAAATTATTAGCATTTGTTTTAGCATTACCTAATTTTCTGCTCCATCTGAACTGTTAAGCTTTTATCTTGAATGCTTATTTTAAAATGACAGTGGAAACTTTTTTTCCTCTAAGTGCCAGTATTCCCTGAGTTTTGGTTTTTGAACTAGCAATGCCTGTGAAAAAGAAACTGAATACCTGAGATTTTGGTCTTGGGGTTTTTGGTGCATGCAGTTGATTACTTCCTATTTTTCTTAACCAATTGTGAACTTTGATGTGAAACAAATTAATGAAGCTTTCGAATCATCCCTATTCTGTGTTTTATCTAGTCACATACATGGATTAATTACTAATTATAACTTCAGTTGAGATTTCATGATTGGTTTTACTGAAACATTGAGGGAACATGAATTTATGGGCTTCTTGTAGATTCATCTTGTAGGTATAATGTCCTATAGTTTCAGTCACCCTTAATGAATGTAAAGTTAACACTGTTCACAAAGGTTTTCTCCATCTTTCACTGCTATTTGTCATAGTCACGCTCCCAAAAATATTATATTTTTTCTATAAAAAGGGAAAAAAATGGAAAAAAATACAAGGCAATGGAAAATATTAAAAGGCATTTACTTTCCATATTAGATAAATTCCTATAATACTCTGAATAGCTTTTCCTGTTAAGGCAGACCCAGTATGTAATGAGGATTATTGCAACCATTTTGGGGCTATATTACATGCTACTAAATTTTTGTATTAATTGTAAACATTTTAACATGTATAAAAAATTCCCATAGGAATTAAACAGTCTCCCTGTGTCAGATTGCTCTTTCTTAGCATAACTTTAAATCTTTTCTTGATCTTTGGTCTTAGAAAATAGTTTTAATTCTGGTAGTGACGTTAAAGATTATTTGGGCCAGTTAGCTTTAGTAGATGTTAAAGAGACCAAGGTTGCAAGGCCAGGCTTTGTGTAAATCTTTGAGCTTCATTAAGAGTTTCATAGTATGGACTGGCATCCCTGTGGTCTCCCAGTGTTGTCATGAATTGGGTGATCAGAAATGGGGATGAGGAGAGTTTGGATAAGATGCATCCTCACTATGTGGTGGTCCTGCTGACAGATCAGGAACATCACTTTGGTTTAAAAAAAAAACAACCAATAGAACTTTTTAAAAACATTTCAATTAAGATTTTGGGGTAGGGGTGGCAAGACTTTAATTTTTTTTTTAAAACAATGAAGTGAAAAAGTTTCAAAATCTTTAGTATTGGCTAGTTCTCAACACTGGCTAAAGTAACATTTCATACACACTTTGCAAGTATGGTCCGTATTTAAGAATATCTAATGCTTAAATAATAAATTAATAACAGTGATTCTTTCAGTGCGTTTAAAATGTGTTTTTAAATATCTCAAGTGAGATGGTGTGTTGAGGTGAAAGTATCACTGGACTAGGAGGAAGGTGACTTAGATTCTAGTTACATGTCTTTTACAATTTCAGTTTTGGGCAAATCACTTACTATCCATTTCTTCATGTTAAAAGAAGTCATCTCAGGCTTAGCTAGCATTACAACTATGTGATTTACCTTCAGTTTACATAAGGATATACCGATTTGTCAATCTCAGCACAATCTGTAACTTTTTACCTGTGTTATCTTCAGCGCCAGTCTTAGACAAAGTTGTGCAAGAGGTGAAGTTTATTTTTGACTCTCTGTTCTCCAGTAGCAGTACTCCTCTCCCATATTAGTGTCATCTTGCCTGCCTACCCTTCTACATGCCACATGACTTTCTTCTAATTCCCCTAACCTCAAAATTTATTGCTGCTTTGGGTATCTCCCTGAAGGCTTCCCATCAAGTCACATTGTTCAGGCTCAACATAATCTGACAGATACTGTAGTAGGATTTGACCTAATAGCTAATTTTCAGGTGGTAGCTATAGCAATTTAATTTTGACCCTTTGAACATCATCTCTTTGCTACCTGGTCGACTAGTGGCTAAGTAGGAAAAGTAGGATTTTTCATACCTGCTAAGAATAGACAGACCCTATCCAGTAGAAGAATTTAATAAATTTAATTAATAAATACTGAAAGATTCCTTAGATAGTCTAAAACTAGGACTAGACCTGGTAGCAGTGATACATTCCATTATTTTAATAAGTAAAATCTTCTTACAATGAAAAATACTTTAAAATTTAATTCATAAAGCTTTTTAGCAGAATTCATTTATCCAGCAAATATTTGAGTGCCTATTGGATGCCAGGTACTGCACAAGGCAGTGGGGATACTACATAGTATCCCCAACAAGAGACCTAATTCCTATCCTTAAGTAGTGCTGATATTTTAGAGTGGTCTGTAATCTTAGTGAGGCATTTGCACATGACCCAGAGATAAGATAATGCATATTTTAGTTTTGCAAAGAAGGGATATGGTCTCTAAGGTTTCTTCCAGTTCTAAAATAATTGTTTCGCTCTGATTCCAATAAAGCTGTTTAATCAAGCTACTTTATATAAATCACTTTACTTCATTATTTTAAGGGAGTAAACTTGACTATATTTTTTATTTGGGATAATTATGTGACTTTATTGGGACAATTGTAGTATACATTAAATCGTGTGTCAGATGATAACATTAAAATTCCCAAGTGTGTAACATTCTAGTTGGTCTCTGTATCATAATTAAAATAGACTTAAATATTGAATTCAAAAATAGTTTTATTTATCTGGGTATGAATAAACAGATGCCTGAACTAATTCACAGAAAAGGAAACTTCTGTGTAAAATTCAGTCCAATTTCTGAAATGCTATGCTAAACTACAAGTTTATGGAACATTATCTAGATAGTGTGTTAAGACTTTATATAGTACTTCCTCTTGTTTCTACACAAGAGAAAGAAATGGCCATACTTCAGGAATTGCAGTGCATAACTGAGGGATTTTTAGGACTCTTGAATTTTTTGATGTAGCTGGGCAACTTTTTTTAGGCAGTGGTAATCATCCTTTATTATGTGAATTTTGAATGGTTTGACAAAAGGTTTGTTTTTGTAGAGATTTTAAAAGGGGAGCGATAATCCTAGAAAAAAATACTATGTAATTATTACGGCCTTAAAGATAAAAATCAAAAATCCTTGGAGTTGAAAAAATTGCTAAATTACATAGTCTTAGACATTAACATGTTTGTGGAAGAACATAGCAGAAGTATGTAGTATAATTTGAGTGAATATTCCCAATTAGGAATTCTAGGCTCTATTTTAACTGAGTCACACTGCATAGGAATTTAGAACCTAACTTACAGGTTATCAAAATCTTTGCCACCATTGCACAATTTTGTCCTAATATATATAGAAACTTTTGTGAGGCATGTTCAGTTGCAGTTTGCACAAGTTCATCTCATTTGTGTTCCAGTGATTTTTTTTCTTCTAACCATTTTTTTTTTTCCTAAACAATAAATACACATTGCTTTTTTGGTAGGCAATAAAAACTGTCATTTCCATTGTCAAAAAGTAATTTCTTGATAACTGTATTAATGGTTTTTAAAAAACCATCTGTTACTTTAAAACTGCATTTATATTTAATAACTTCTGTATTAGTGTTGGGTAGCATGAAATCTGCATTGAGAAATTGAACAGCATACAACTGGTAGCTGTAAATTCCTTCAGAAAATGAAAATTATTTCTTCCTAAAGATATATTTACATCAGTTCTTGAAGAATAGTTATAACTAGATTAATAACTGTTTTAGTTTAATAGTTTTAAGTGCCTGTTTGGGATGATAGGCAATTTCGATGAATTTAGGAAAAAACAAAGTTCTAACTTACAGAAATGTCCATTACAGAGGGTTGCCCTCCCCATAGAGCTAAATGGGTTATGTAATGTTTTATCCAAAAGTTTCCAATTCCACTGTCTTGTGTTTTCATGTTGAAAATACTTTTGCATTTTTCCTTTGAGTGCCAATTTCTTACTAGTACTATTTCTTAATGTAACATGTTTACCTGGAATGTATTTTAACTATTTTTGTATAGTGTAAACTGAAACATGCACATTTTGTACATTGTGCTTTTTTTTGTGGGACATATGCAGTGTGATCCAGTTGTTTGCCATCATTTGGTTGCGCTGACCTAGGAATGTTGGTCATATCAAACATTAAATTTAAAAATGACCACTCTTTTAATTAAAATTAACTTTTAAATGTTTATAGGAGTATGTGCTGTGAAGTGATCTGAAATTTGTAATATTTTTGTCATGAACTGTACTGCTCCTAATTATTGTAATGTAATAAAAATAGTTATGGTGACTATGGTAGTGTGTACTTCTTGAAATTTGAAACATTTGCCCCGCAGTTGATATGGAATAGTTTATAAGCCACAGACCCTATTATTAGTGAATCTTTTGCAGCTTATATGTTAGATATATTCTTTATTTGTGAAAGGTGCTGTGAACATTATGTAAAGGTTTAAGTGTTTGCTTAAAACCATGTTAGATTTAGGTCCATTACTGTGTTAACTCATTAAGAAGTAGATGCAAAACAGATCTGCCTTTATGATGAAAGAACAGAATAACATTATTTATTACTTTTTATCAGTAAAGGTAATTGATACACAACAGGTGACTTGTTTTAAGACCCAAAGGGAGCCAGAAGCAAAATTAATAATGGAAGATATTAAATAGGTATGTATATAATGCCAATCCCTGGCAGCCTACTTCAATATCAGAAATAATCTTACTCCATACATATTATTTCTATAACTGCACTTAAATCATTACCATGTGCTATTTGTTTTGTAGTGAACCTTGAATGTGTGCTATTAATGTACCAAATAGGTTCAAAAATAAGGAAATAAGATGGTACTCCTTCAAAAGTTAAGGGAAATTAATGTGCAATAAATTATTTTGCTTAGTTACATGCATTAAATGGCATTCTCTTGTCAGTAAAATGAAGAAATGGGCTAAGAATAATTGGTAAAACTTAATAAAATTATTTTAAGTACATTATATTTTCATTCAAAATTGGGTACTCATTAATTTTTAATTGGTAGTTGGCTATATTGCTGGTTTTATATAAAAATTAAACATTAAGGATTGCTGATAAAGCTCTGTGAACAGAAGTTGAAACCTATTTTAGTTCATTAAGGCAGCTCAGGCATTTTTTTACATGACGTGTAAATCTTGCCATTTTAAGTTAGTTACTTTTATCATATCTGGTATACATAAACAGCTGGCACTGAATTCCAGTCAAATTATAGTAATAGCGATCAGTTAGTTTTGTTGATATCTGAGTAATAGCGTTGTTTCATCGCTCTGTATTTCCTAAGGAAGTATAAGGCTTCTAGCTCTTTCATTACAAATTCGCCCCGTCCAATAAGTTCTTTGATCTTCTCTGGGTCCTTCACATCTTTGTTTTTAAGGAAAACATTCTTCAGACGCCTTTTAAAATAGTCTGCTCCTTTTGGATAGTCTCGTCCAAGATACAGCAGCTTAAAAAAGAAAGGTTACATATTTCTAAATCTGTATCTCAATAACATGTATAAAACTGGCAACATAATTACTTACATTTTTATAAAGATTCAGTACTTCTCCTCTTAAAGAATTGGCCATTTTCATTTATTATGGAAAGTATCCACTTCTATACATAACATACCTAAAGAAAAAAAAAAATTTTTGTAAATAACTGCATTGTAGTCCCAAAAAAGAATCAAAGATTTTACACATTGGGAAAAAATGTTTTTTTTTTCATTCAATAACTTATTGAGCACTTATGTTCCAAGCACTGGGAAATAGCTACGAAATGTCAGATACCTGCTCTCACAGAACATTTCCTGTGGGAGACATAATAAACAAGAGAATTATGAATTGTGTAAGTCCTATGAAGGGAAAGGGTAATGAGAGAGAAAATGACTTGTCAAAGATAGTTATGTTGGTGTACCTTCTTTTATACAGAGGGGAATGAATTAGATTTGAATCCCAGCTGCATAATGTTACACAGATTAAACTTTATGAGCTTCAGTTTCCTTACTATCGAAAGGAAGACTGTCTACGTTGCTCTCAAGGCAACATTTTCTAGTAGCCCATATTAAAAAATAAAACGAGAAATTATTTTAATACATTTTGTTCATATCCAAAATATTATTTCAGTGTCATGTTAGCGACATATCAGGTGCTTATAGGTATCAGTGGCTTAGTTGCCACCATACTGGACAGCACAGCTTTAGAGTATAGTTCCTGTGACAAGGACATTTTCTGACAGTACAACCATCAGAATAAGGAAGCTAACACTGCTACATTACCACGTCAAACCCACAACCCCTTCATGTTTTGGCAGTCATTCCAAAGATGCCTTTTATAGCAGAAAGTTCCTATCCAAGATTACACATTGCATTTAGTTTTCATGTCTCTTTAGCTTTCAGTCTGGAAACAATTCCTCAAGTTTCCTTGACTTCCATGAACTTCATACTTGTGAAGATCACAGGCCATTTATTTTGTAGAATAGCTGGAGACTACCACAGATGTTTAAAGTGCTCAGAAATAAGAGAGTAGCCTGGGAAGGGGAGCAAGGGACTGGAGAACAGGAAGGGATCAAAAGGCAGGAGGAGATCCTTGGGGATAATGGAGATGTTTATTTACTGTGATTGTGGTGCTAGTTTTATAGCTGTATGTGTCTGTCAAATTAATCAAATCTATTTACACTTTAAGTATAACTTATGTCAATTATACCTCAGTAAAACTTTTAAAAAATTGGTGTAAATATGCTGGCAAATGTTAAGAGGAGGGGTGGGAGATAGTGAGGTACACATGGAAATGGAGATCTAAACTACAAGGCTGCCAGTTAGTGGTTAGGTTAGGTGGTTAAACCAGCCACCAGTCAAGTTGCATAAAACCAGGTATGCCTCTCTGGGGTGGGAGCCCTGGTTGTAAACACTTATTTTAAATTTTTAAAAAATATACTTGGAAGACTCCTGCTGCCGGGATGGCAGCTAAATGAAGTCCTTTTCATTTCATGGTGAAGTTCATAAATCTGATTCTCTGTCTTCTTTCTTAAGCGGGAGAAGAATCACATAATGAAGAAACATTTACATTTTAATTCTTACATAATTCCCCACTTTACTAGTAGTTTTTAAGCTAATTCATATAGCAAACATACAATGTAGCAGAACAGTTCTTTTTGAGCTTTCTTGAAATTTTCTGTTTTTCTCTGGATTGCTTTTTCTGCTTTTGTCTAGATTGCTTCTGAGCTTTCTTCCCAAGTCTGATGTTTTTCCCCCATTTTTACAAGTGAAAGGACAAAAAAAGCTTTTTAGAAGATTACAGCTTAACAGACTGAGCCTCACTGAGGGATTATCTGAGTGCACCCTTTCCTTTGTGGGGGAACCTCTGAAGTCAAAGTCATTCTTCCTGGACTGGTTGATCAGATTCACCAGAGAAGAAACTTCCAGTTTGCTGAGGATTTGCCTATTCAACCTTAAGAAATGGAAGAAGGATGGGGGCCTTGCATTCAGCATTACGTACACCAAATTTAATTTGTTTCCAGTGTGGTTCTCATGTACTTAGTATACCTGAGGACACCTCAGTGCATAGAATATTATTTAGTCAGAAATACATCTCCATGCTTCTGTGGAGTGAGAGGTGCAGTCCCTCTAGAGGTGTTTTTCAAATAGCTTGTAGTTAATCTCTCTCTTTTTTTTTAAGAAGCTGATGACAGCTCTGTTTTTTTTTTTTAAAGATTTTATTTATTTATTTGAGAGACAGAGAATGAGAGATAGCACAAGAGGGAAGAGGGTCAGCGGGAGAAGCAGACCCCCTGCTGAGCAGGGAGCCTGATGTGCAGGGAGCCTGATGTGGGACTCGATCCTGGGACTCCAGGATCATGACCTGAGCCGAAGGCAGTCGCTTAACCAACTGAGCCACCCAGGCACCCTGTAGTTAATCTCTTTGATTTACTTCATTCTTCATTTCCAATTCCACTGGCCCTGTTCCAGTGCCTTTTGAGAATTATGCAGTATAAATTGGGCTTTTCTGGTGTGTTGTCACATTCATTCATCTGGTTTGCAGCTTCCAAATTTTTACTGTTGTCATCTTTTTTCTCTCATTTTTTCAATTTATTTTTATATCCTTTTACTGACGATCAGTGGAGTTTTGAAAGGAAATGAAATTAGAAGCGTACATTTAATCTATATTAACACCTAATTTCCATTTTAAAACTTTTTTGTTCGCTGAGAGCCAGTTTCTAGTGTGGTTTAATCTTATTGAAGAATCGTTCTTAAGAATCGCATGCTTTAAAAATGATTCTAAATCTACGTAGACATACTCTCAAGTTGCAAATTATAGCCTGTTAAATTTTCTGGCAAAGAACACAGCTTTATTTAAGTCAGAATTTATAATTTGTAAAAGCTTAAATTGTCCTTTTAAGCTATTGCCTTTTTTTACAAATCATACATAATAAAGGATTTGCCCAGCAAAAAATGTAGCTGGTTTACTACCGTAAAATTGTCCTGTTCTTTGATATATTAATTTATAGAAATTAAGGCAGTTTATCATGATTTTATGTTGACCTTCAGGCTTTAAGTTTATTAGCCATTGGGAGAAAGAGGTCTCTTTGGGTTCACCTGGTGAGGTTAAAGTGCAGCAGGGACCTGGGGCTGCTCCTTAACCCTACATGAAGTCATGCAGGTTACTGCTCTTTGTAAAGAGCCAAGCTATTAGGGACTAAGAGAAGCCCCCTATCATTCTGAGAATGTGTGTGGTGGGCAAGGGGAAGGAGGTACAATCCCCATTGATGGTTTTTTTCCAATGACTGCAGGCTGAGAGAGTTCAGACTTCACCAACTCCAGTCCTGGGTTAACTAAGAATTGTCATTTTACTGGTGGCCAAAGCTGTTGTTAATCAGTCTTCCTCATGAAGTTCAGATGGCAATAAAAGTTGAAGGAAAATGGGCAAAGAAAGGCAGTGCAATGTTACCATTTATTGGTTTCTGATAAGATTTTGACTTCAAACAGCTGAAACACATTTCCCCAAACTAGTTAAGCCTAAGAAGCTTCACATAAAAAACTCTAACACCAGCTCCAAAGGATATGTCATCAGAGAGGTAGGTGGCAAAAAATTTTTGCCCCCCTAAGGCTGGCATTTGGCTTGGTCGAGGCATACCTAGGAGCCAGATTATAGAAGGGAGTTGAAAGGAGCTGGTTATGTGTATGTTCAGAATGGGTGGATACTGTGCTGGTCTGAAGGCAGAGAGAACAGGAAATCGCCCTTACACTTAGGCAGCTTGCAAGGGAAGTACTAGAGAGCCAAACTCACTGGTATAATTTTTACAGCACAGTGTCCCTAGAACAGTCTAGTATGTTCTTACACATCCCTAGCACTTCCTCCTCCCTAGGAGGGAGGCAGCATCGAGAGCGAGCTTGGGCAAGTCCTCTCCCCTAGAGGCGTACCATTTTAAGGTAATATGGGATTACCATTAACACCACTCTATGCCCATCAATCCTAATTGAGTTGACTGAGGTTTTATATCATAAACATTAGTTTGAAACACTCAAAAACTTCCATACCAGATGGCTTCAGAACTCTCTATGAAGTCGACATTAAGATGTTTTTTATCTTGCTACCAATCTGGATTTCTATTACAATGGGGATTAATAACACTTCAGCCCACAAGACTAGCTTAGTAATCCTTATTTACTAATATATTTAGTCAATAAAGTTGGGAGAGAGCATTATACAATTAGAATTCAGAGATAAGAAATGCAACGATTTGAAAGTATTCAATGTTTTGTCATGCTAAAACAGGGCCATAAAAACCAGAGAATTGAGCATTTGGAAGGAGCTTAATTTCTTAATCACTTAATTTCTTCTAGTTTTCCTGTTGGTCTAATAAGTTGCCAGTGTTTCTTCATGTGGGGAGGAGACTGAAATTCTGAAGGTTGTGCAACTGGCTAGTACCATTAGCCTGTGACCTTGGGCTTAATGAGTCTTGCTGGGCCTCAGCGACCTTCAACTGTAGGAAATCCTTTACCTAGGAATCACTTCAAGTAATTTCCAGTTCTTGTTTAGAGCTGCTCTTAGGAAAACCGGCTTGCAAAACATAACTTGCACAGAAAGTAAACTGAACCATGTGCAGAGAAGAATCCAAAGGTCATTAATTTCAAAATAACCAACCCTCCTGGAACCAATTTATTTACCCCTTTCTCTAAATTGCCAATTGAACCTCGTCCCCACTCGGGCCTAAGGCAGGCCCGGCAGCCCACCCGGGTGTCAGTCACTTCACCCAATCGCGTAGCCGGCGTCTCCCTTCCTTCTGGAAACCCCTCACAGAAAGACCGGCCCCAACACACTCCTAGGGAGGAAGAGAGACTGTCAACGTCAGAAGACGTTCAGAAACCCTATGCCACACCCGGTAGTCCCTGCCCAGACCATACTTCACCGCCTCCAGACCCCGGCATCTGGAAAACAATAAAACGTCCCGGCTGCTGCACTCACGCACTTTCCGGCATTCCACAGTCGTAAAGGCCTCCGACCGCTTCGACTCCGGGGTCTGTCAACAGCGAAGCAGGGCGGGTGTTGGTGTGAGGCAGCCAGTCAGAGAAGGGGGCGGGGCGCCCCACGGAAGAACCCCGGCACGATTGCGCGGACCCGTACGCGAGGATTTGCGCTCTTTCCCTTGGGGCAAGTGGGCGGGGCTTGTCGTCCTGACAACCCGGGAGCGTTCGTCCACATACTCTGAGCTCCGATTTGGCCGACTGTGGAGGCTGTGCTGGCTACAGAATGGTGAGCTGGGAAAGTGGGGGACCCAGGTGAAGAGGCGAGCAGTGATTCACCCGTGTTAAATGATGTAATAAGAGCCTGACATATGTTAGAGGGGAGCGGGTGGGTTTCAGAAAGAACCCTTACCCCTGTGGGAAATTGGCCTTCTGATCCCGTGGCCTTACCGTCCGGGATCTCAGGGACGGATGGGAGTCTCAAACCGGTTTCTGCAAATGAGGGATGGCCAGTGCGGTCAAATGGTGTCCTAATCTCGCACTGTTGCTAGGTTTAAGAATTGGCCTCAACCTGGTAACTTCCAAGAATGATAGACGTTTCCATTAAATTGCTTTTTTCATTGGCAACTTGGCGAAAATGTGTTTTTGTGCCTCCTCGGTAGTTAATTAAAAGCTGTTGCAGTTTATTCTGCTTTGGATAGTCATTTTATGTGGTATTTTGTGGAAATATGAATTGTGATTCAAATTACTCAGCTTGCCTTGAATTTGTTAAATATAATAAAGCTGCTTGTTTTGTCTTAATGCACTCCTCAGCTGTTTTGTCTTTTTCCAGAACACAGACCAACCTGCCCCTTATGAGATGATCTCTGTTCCCATTTTCTTAAATGTGACTTCCATTTTATGTGGTTAAAACCAAAGGAAGCAGAAAATGTATTTTTTTAATTCATTAATTAAAGGGAAATACGGACTACGTTCTTTGTGTTTGATACTAGGCTAGAAGTCAAGGATCTAAAAGTGAATATTACGACCCCTCCCTGCTGTGGAAGACAGGCTAAACTAATAAGAATACAGTTTTTTAACTGTAACACTTGAAATGTCTACAATGGATTAAGATTAAGTTGGGAATGATGAAATTGGGATGGGAAAGGGCACCGAAAGGGAAGAGCAGTGCTTTTCAAACTGTGTTTTAAAGTATGAGTATGAATTTACCAGAATTGATGGACAATGTTCATGTCAGGAAGAACAGGAAGTAAATGGACTTAAAGCTGACTTAAAACTGCTGGTAAATTGAGGGAACAATAAGCCCCTATTTATTTTCCAATGGAACATAAATTTCATCTTATCCATCTAGCAATGTTTCTCAAAATGTCCCTGGAACATTTGCTTCTACCACATCTGGAATACTTGTTAAGATGCAGATTCTAGGAACAGACTGGACTCCAAACAAACCTGTACCAGTTTCCTAGGGCTGCCAAGTAACAAAGTAAACAAAGTGGCTTAAACAGTAGAAACTTATGGTTGCACAATTCTAGTGGCTGATAAATCCAAGATCAAGGTGTTTCCAGGGCTGTGCTCCCTCTGTGGGTGCTAGGGAGGGATCTGTTCAGACCTTTTTCCTAGCTTTTAGTAGTTCCTTGGCTTGTGGAAACATACCCCCATTCTTTATGTGGTGTTCTGTGTGCGTGTCTGTGTCCAAATTTCTCCTTTTTATTAGGACACCAGTCATATTGGATTAAAGGTTATTCTATTCCATTATGATCTCATCTTAATTTAATTACATCAACAACAACCCTAGTTCCAAATAAGGTAAAATTTGGAGGTACCGGGGAATAGGATGAGAAAGCAGTTCAATCTATAATGTCTACTGAATCGCAGTGGGGAGGGGAAGTGTGTACACTTCTACCACAGGAATATGCATTTTTAAAAAATTTTTTATTGTTATGTTAATCACCATACATCACATCATTAGTTCTTGATGTAGTGTTCCATGATTCATTGTTTGTGCATAACACCCAGTGCTTCATGCAGAACGTGCCCTCTTAATAGCCTGAATCACCAGGCTAACCCATCCCCCCACCCCCCTCCCCTCTAGAACCCTCAGTTTGTTTCTCAGAGTCCATCGTCTCTTATGGTTCATCTCCCCCTCCGACTTACTCCCCTTCATTCTTCCCCTCCTGCTATCTTCTTTTTTTTTTCCCTTAACATATGTTGCATTATTTGTTTCAGAGGTACAGGTCTGTGATTCAACAGTCTTGCACAGTTCACAGCACTCACCATAGCAGGAATATGCATTTTTTTAACAAGCCCTCTGATCTTTGAGAACTACAGTTGACTCTTGAATAACACTGGTCCACTTTGAACTGCGGGAATCCACTTATAGGCAGATTTTTTTTGATAAATACAGTACGATACTGTTAATGTATTTTTTCTTATCATTAATATTTCTTTTCTCAAGCTTATTTTATTGCAAGAATACAGTATATAATACATATAACATACAAAATATGCGTTAACTGTTTATGTTATCAGTAAGTCTTCTAGTCAACAATAGGCTATTAATAGTTAAGTTTTGGGGGAAATCAAAAGTTATATGTGGATTTTGCCTGCGTGGGGTTGGCATCCCAAACCCTGCGTTGTTCAAGGGTCAATTGTACTATACTACATGATGCTCTTTTTATGATTTGCAGGAGGGGTTAGGATAAGTACTAATCCCGAACCCACTTCACACTAAAGGCACTAGTGAGAGATGATCATTTGCCCATCTTAAAATATCACTACTTGAGAACAGGAGCAATACTGTTTGCATATTCTGCTGTATAGTACTTATTTCAAGATGAGACTGTATTAACTATTAATTGATAGTAAATACAATGATAAAAATAGAACCCAACTGTAAAAATTATGTGAGCAAAGTCTCTACTATTCCTCTTTATATCATCTCCAGTGTCCCAGAGCACCCTGTGTGCAAATCATTAATAAATATCTGCTGAATGAATTAATGAAATATATGTACCTTCAAGAAGATAAAATCTGCTTCATGTCAGTTTCAACATTTATATTTAATACAGTTGATAATCTTATAGCTTGAACCAGTAATTTTTCCTGGATAAGTTGTCAAATATGGAATGTGTATAATCTTATAGTCACATGATCTCCTACAGATTCCTTATCAGAAATCTAATGGACACATGAGCCTAATCAGGAAATTGCAAGTAGTGTTAATTGAAAAACACATGTAATGATAATGCTAATGGTAAATATTTATTGCAATACTGTGCTTTCCAAATTAATTTCCAAAGAAGAATAGATCTGCTGAAGAGAATCATTTTATCATAGCTTTGCCTGCTTTAAATAACTGATTCTTTTTCTAGAAAATCAGCAATCTAATTTTTCAGAAAGGTGATTTATTTATGAGATCATTTCCACACTTTCAAACTTGACATCAGTGCCTGTATTTTAGTCAATCACTTATTGTTCCTTGGAACCCTTTAAACCAGTATCTCCCTGACTGCTACTTCTGTGTAGTGGTAGGTCATTTCATTATGCATAGGTCATTGACTGTCACAAGAAAGAGTGTAAGATTTAAAGAGTGTATAATTTAAAAAAGGTGCTTCAGTGGGTGAACTATTTTTGTTTTTCCTAGACCTGCTTGTAGTTTTGTCTAAATTCTTTTTAAAAAGACTTTATCTTGAGATAATTTTAGTTTTACACAAAAGTTGCAAAGATGATGCAGTTTCCTTATGCTTTTTACCCGCCTTCTCCTAATTTTCACATTTTATATAATCTTGTTACTTTTGTTAAAAATATCTGAGTTTTAAAAAAATTTATCAATCCTTTTGTTTTTCCAACTTTCAGGGTCCCAAAGCAAAAAAGGTAGGTAGAAATTATTCTTTCAAAATAGTTTTATAAGCACTGACATTGTATGAACAGAATTTTTAAACATTTTTCTAGTTAGTTTTATTGTAGTTTATAATAGGATTTACTAAGCTTACTTTTTAGATTATTACTGCTATTTATTATTTTTTTAATTATGTTATCTTAATCACCATACATTACATCATTAGTTTTTGATGTAGTGTTCCATGATTCATTGTTTGCATATAACACCCAGTGCTCCATTCAATATGTGCCCTCTTTAATACCCATCACCAGGCTAACCCATCCCACCACCCCCTCCCCTCTAGAACTCTCAGTTTGTTTCTCAGAGTCCATAGTCTCTCATGGTTTGTCTCCCCCTCCGATTTCCCCCACTTCATTCTTCCCCTCCTGCTGTCTTCTTCTTCTTCTTCTTTTATTTTAACATATAATGTATTATTTGCTTCAGAGGTACAGATCTGTGATTCAACAGTCTTTCACACTTCACAGCGCTCACCATAGCACGTACCCTCCCCAATGTCTGTCACCCAGCCACCCCATCCCTCCCATCCCCCACCACTCCAGCAACCCTCAGTTTGTTTCCTGAGATTAAGAGTTCCTCATATCAGCGAGGTCATATGATACATGTCTTTCTCTGATTGATTTACTTCGCTTAGCACAATACCCTCCAGTTCCATCCATGTCGTTGCAAATGGCAAGATTTCATTCTTTTTGATGGCTGCATAATATTCCATTGTGTATATATACCACTTCTTCTTTATCCATTCATGTTGATGGATATCTTGGCTCTTTCCACAGTTTGGCTATTGTGGACATTGCTGCTATAAACATCGGGGTGCACGTACCCCTTCGGATCCCTACATTTGTATCTTTGGGGTAAATACCCAGTAGTGCAATTGCTGGATCATATGGTAGCTCTATTTTCAACTTTTTGAAGAGCCCCCATACTGTTTTCCAGAGTGGTTGCACCAGCTTGCATTCCCACCAAGAGTGTAGAAGGGTTCCCCTTTCTCTGCATTCCCGCCAACATCTGTCATTTCCTGACTTGTTAATTTTAGCCATTCTGACTGGTGTGAGGTGATATCTCATTGAGGTTTTGATTTGGATTTCCCTGATGCCGAGCGATGTTGAGCACTTTTTCATGTGTCTGTTGGCCGTTGGATGTCTTCTTTGTAAAAATGTCTGTCCATATCTTCTGCCCATTTCTTGATTGGATTGTTTGTTCCTTGGGTGTTGAGTTTAAGAACTTATAGATTTTGGATACTAGCCCTTTATCTGATATGTCATTTGCAAATATCCTCTCCCATTTTGTCGGTTGTCTTTTGGTTTTGTGGACTGTTTCTTTTGCCGTGCAAAAGCTTTTTATCTTTATGAGGTCCCAATAGTTCATTTTGCCCTTGCTTCCCTTGCCTTTGGCGATGTTGCTAGGAAGAAGTTGCTGTGGCTGAGGTCGAAGAGGTTGCTGCCTGTGTTCTCCTTTAGGATTTTGATGGACTCCTGTCTCACATTTAGGTCTTTCAACCATTTTGAGTCTATTTTATGTGTGTGGTGTAAGGAAATGGTCCAGATTCATTCTTCTGCATGTGGCTGTCCAATTTTCCCAACACCATTTGTTGAAGAGACTGTCTTTTTGCCATTGGACATTCTTTCCTGCTTTGTCAAAGATGAGTTGACCATAGATTTGAGGGTCCATTTCTGGGCTCTCTATTCTGTTCCATTGATCTATGTGTCTGTTTTTGTGCCAGTACCATACTGTCTTGATGATGACAGCTTTGTAGTAGAGCTTGAAGTCTGAAATGTGATGCTGCCAGCTTTGCTTTTCTTTTTCAACATTCCTCTGGCTATTCGAGGTCTTTTCTGGTTCCATACAAATTTTAGGATTATTTGTTCCATTTCTTTGAAAAAAGTGGATGGTATTTTGATGGGGATTGCATTGAATGTGTAGATTGCTCTAGGTAGCATTGACATCTTCACAATATTTGTTCTTCCAATCCATGAGCATGGAACGTGTTTCCATTTCTTTGTGTCTTCCTCAATTTCTTTCATGAGTATTTTATAGTTTTCTGAGTACAGATTCTTTGCGTCTTTGGTTAGATTTATTCCTAGGTATCTTATGGTTTTGGGTGCAATTGTAAATGGGATCAACTCCTTAATTTCTCTTTCTTCTGTCTTCTTGTTGGTGCATAGGAATGCCACTGATTTCTGTGCATTGATTTTATATCCTGCCACTTTACTGAATTCCTGTATGAGTTCTAGCAGTTTTGGGGTGGAGTCTTTTGGGTTTTCCACATACAGTATCATATCATCTGCAAAGAGTGAGAGTTTGACTTCCTCTTTGCCAAGTCAGATGTCTTTTATTTCTTTTTGTTGTCTGATTGCTGTGGCTAGGACTTCTAGTACTATGTTGAATAGCAGTGGTGATAGTGGACATCCCTTCTGTGTTCCTGATCTTAGGGGGAAAGCTCTCAGTTTTTCCCCATTGAGAATGATATTCGCTGTGGGTTTTTCATAGATTGCTTTTATGATATTGAGGTATGTACCCTCTGTGCCTATACTCTGAAGAGTTTTGATCAAGAAAGAATGCTGTACTTTGTCAAATGCTTTTTCTGCATCTATTGAGAGGATCATATGGTTCTTGTTCTTTCTTTTATTAATGTATTGTATCACATTGATTTGTGGATGTTGAACCAACCTTGCAGCCCAGGGATTAATCCCACTTGGTCATGGTGAATAATCCTTTTAATGTACTGTTGGATCCTATTGGCTAGTATTTTGGTGAGAATTTTTGCATCCGTGTTCATCAAGGATATTGGTCTGTGATTCTCCTTTTTGATGGGGTCTTTGTCTGGTTTTGGGATCAAGGTAATGGTGGCCTCATAAAACGAGTTTGGAAGTTTTCCTTCCATTTCTGTTTTTTGGAACAGTTTCAGAAGGATAGGAATTAGTTCTTCTTGAAATGTTTGGTAGAATTCCCCTGGGAAGCCCTCTGGCCCTGGGGTTTTGTTTTTTGGGAGATTTTTCATGACTGCTTCAATTTCCTTAGTGGTTATAGGTCTGTTCAGGTTTTCTATTTCTTCCTGGTTCAGTTTTGGTAGTTGATACATCTCTAGGAATTCATCCATTTCTTCCAGGTTATCTAATTTGCTGGCATAGAGTTGCTCATAATATGTTCTTATAATTGTTTGTATTTCTTTGGTGTTGGTTGTGATCTCTCCTCTTTCGTTCATGATTTTGTTGATTTGGGTCATTTCTCGTTTCTTTTTGATAAGTCTGGCCAGGGGTTTATCAATCTTTTTAATTCTTTCAAAGAACCAGCTTCTTGTTTTGTTGATCTGTTCTACTATTTTTTTTTGTTTGTTTTGTTTTGTTTTGTTTCTATTTCATTGATTTCTGCTCTGATCTTTATTATTTCTCTTCTCCTGCTGGGTTTAGCCTTTATTTGCTGTTCTCTCTCCAGCTCCTTTAGGTGTAGGGTTAGGTTGTGTATTTGAGACCCTTCTTGTTTCTTGAGAAAGGCTTCTCTTGCTATATACTTTCCTCTTAGGACTGCCTTTGCTGTATCCCAAAGATTTTGAACAGTTGTGTTTTCATTTTCATTTGTTTCCATGAATTCTTTTAATTCTTCTTTAATTTCCTGGTTGACCCATTCATTCTTTAGTAGGAAGCTCTTTAGCCTCCATGTATTTGAGTTCTTTCCGACTTTCCTCTTGTGATTGAGTTCTAGTTTCAAAGCATTGTGGTCTGAAAATATGCAGGGAATAATCCCAATCTTTTGGTACCGGTTGAGACCTGATTTGTGACCTAGGATGTGATCTATTCTGGAGAATGTTCCATGGGCACTAGAGAAGAATGTGTATTCTGTTTCTTTGGGATGGAATGTTCTGAATATGTCTGTGAAGTCCATTTGGTCCAGTGTGTCAGTTAAAGTCTTTATTTCCTTGTTGATCTTTTGCTTAGATGGTCTGTCCATTTCAGTTGGGGAGGTGTTAAAGTCCCCCACTATTATTGTATTGTTGTCGATGTGTTTCTTTGCTTTTGTTATTAATTGGCAAATATAATTGACTGCTCCCATGTTAGGGGCATAGATATTTACAATTGTTAGATCTTCTTGTTAGATAGACCCTTTAAGTAGGATATAGTGTCTTTCCTCATCTCTTATTACAGTCTTTGGTTTAAAATCTAATTTGTCTGATATAAGGATTGCCACCCCAGCTTTCTTTTGGTGTCCATTAGCATGGTAAATGGTTTTCTACCCCTTCACTTTCAATCTGGGGGTGTCTGTGGGTCTAAAATGAGTCTCTTGCAGACAGCATGTCGATGGGTCTTGTTTTTTAATCCCATCTGATAGCCTGTGTCTTTTGATTGGGGCATTTAGCCCATTTCCATTCAGGGTAACTATTGAAAGAGATGACTTTAGTGCTATTGCATTGCCTGTAAGGTGACTGTTACTGTATATTGTCTGTGTTCCTTTCTGGTCTATGTTGCTTTTAGGCTCTTTCTTTGCTTAGAGGACCCCTTTCAATATTTCTTGTAGGGCTGGTTTTGTGTTTGCAAATTCCTTTAGTTTTTGTTTGTCCTGGAAGCTTTTTATCTCTCCTTCTATTTTCAATGACAACCTATCTGGATATAGTATTCTTGGCTGCATATTTTTCTTGTTTAGTGCTCTGAATATATCATGCCAGTCCTTTCTGGCCTGCCATCTATCTGTGGATAGGTCTGTTGGCAATCTAATGTTTCTACCATTGTAGGTTACAGATCTCTTCTCCCGAGCTGCTTTCTGAATTTTCTCTTTGTCTTTGAGACTTATTACTGCTATTTAAATCATGGGTAATCCTTTACAAAACAGGACATACTTCAAATTTGACATAAAAAGATTCTTCTAGTTTCACAGTCTTTAATTTTTACTTGTACCTTGGTTTGAGGCTTTTTATTAGTTGTGCTCTAGAAAATGTTAGGTTAGGAACCCCTTTTCTTTATTCTAGATAAACATAAAAATTTAGTTACAAAACCTGAAAAGTGGACCCTAAGGTAAAATGTCTTTAGAAGGATTGTATAGTAATGCATACTTGATTTTCTTTTGTACTTTCTAGAAATTTGAATTTAATAAAGGATGTCTAGAATGCCTTATTCTCTTCTTCACTTAGTAGATTTGTACTTTAAAGCAGAAATTATAATTTCTTGACCGGCAAGCCAGATTTAGTCCTTTACCATATTTTGTTGACCAGAAAAGTTTTTTTTATTAGTTGCCAAATTATTTTCATAGAAATATATGATTTCCATCTATTATTGAAAATTTGGAAACCTGATAACATTGGGCCTATAGTCCTGTAAGGCAGCAGTTGTCTAGATTGAGTAGCAGCCACCCCTTTTAGAAATGCATAAACTCTTCATTTCGCCATGGTCTTGACTATGAACAAACTCCCTACTTTATTTACCTGCCTGATCCCAATAGGGATTTGGATTTGGAATGTTGGCTTTAAGGCATATTTCATAAGGTCACTTCTCTCTAAAATTTTCTACTATTCTTTCTTCCACCATCAGTTATAGCACATTCATTTGTACATACCTCAGTTATAACCCTTATATCATTTTATTGTCATAATTTATAATTGTGAGTTAAGTTCAGGAGCATGTCGTATTAATTTTTATGTTCATAGCATTTAGCGCAATGCCTGGCACATAATAAAAATTCAGTCAATATTTGTCTAATGAATATGTGAAACCCATTTACCCTGCAAACATTTAAAAACACCTGGGCCCTTGACCATTTAAAGAAAATTCTTATTTAAATGTGTATTCAATATTTATACAGTTAAACATTTCTTCAAGAGATGCTTTTGAGTGCCTTCTGTGTTTGCTTCTCAGTCATTTGGACCCACTACCAACCTGAAACTGTTTTAAGGACTGTGGGTATAACTGAACAAAATTTATGAAGGTTCTGGAAACATTCTCATGGAAGTATTATGGAGGACTACAATTATTTGTATGTGGTTCTGTAATAGTTTATTCGTTTGTGTGGATTCTCATTTTTGGTTTTAGATTGTGAAATCTTAGAGACATTGTTTTCAATGTGAAAACTCATTGTTCTAAGTGACTTCTGTGCTTAAGTGTATATGCATGGATGCTAAATAAATACTTCTGGACTATTTTGTTCAGAGTGTTGAATCCCTTAGAGAATGGTGATAGGAAGCCTATGAAATTTGAAACCAAACATAAGGAATAAATCACTCACTTTTTATTTATTCCATTCTTAAAGATTGTGGTTTGGGGATTGAGTCTGTAAGGGAATTTATAGTATAGTTAGGAAAGCATTGAAAGATATATTTTATTCTTTCTGATTTGTCACAGATTTTTTTTAAGGGAGAAGTAATAAATGCACATGGTATAAAATTAAAATAGGATAAAAATGGAAAATTTCCTCTTACTCAAGACTGGAAGAACTACTGCATATCTTTTCATAAATTGTCTAAGCGTTAAAGAGTACACACACAATCCCTTTTCTCCCCACAGTTGGGAGCATTCTGCACCTCCTATTTATCATTTAATGATACTGTATTTCATTAATCCTAGGATACTCATCTTTTTACATTTTAACATTACTAAAATTGAGATATGTCTTATAGTCAGTATCATCTTAAAATCATCATAGTTCTGGATTGACATCCATTTCTTCAAGAGAGGATGTTTGCTTCTGTCAGTCACATGGGCTTACTCATACTTAATACTACTTTAAATTTTCTGAGAGTTTTTGGACCATGCTAATGGTATCAGTCAGGCTGCAAATCCATGTGAACTGGCTTGTGGTTTAAATTTTCAGGATTTTTTTTCTTCTTTCTATTCCTTTTCAGGATTAAGATCTGCAAGTTTTCTTGCTGTATCTCTCTGTGTTGTGGGTTCATTTCTCATTACTCATATCCGGCTTTATTTAGGCATCTCCTATTAGACTCCCATCTTGGGCATTCCCTTTTTTTGTAGTAATAATTTAAAGGTACATTTTACTTCTGATGGCATCATAGATTGGGTAGAATAGGTATGTCTTTGGACTTTTTTGTTTCAGCACAATGAGATAGTGTCACTTCTTTTCACAGCTTCTTCATATTTCATTGAAAGTATGTACTGTGATTTTTATGTTGTCCCTCTTTTTTGCTATCATAACAAGGTAAGAATGAAGATCTTTGTATATAAGGCCTTACATCTGTATGGACGAATACTTATTTCATTGATTTAGCAGTGTTCTAGACATTAAGAGAACAATAACAAGACAGAGTCTCTGATCTCATGAAACTTACATTCTTTTTTTATCCCGCTTTATTGAGATATAATTGACATATAACATTCTATAAGTTTAAGGTGTACAATGTAACAATTTGATGTACTTATGTATTATGAAGTGATTACCAAACTAAAGTTAATTACACATCTGTCATCTCACATAATTACCATTATATATATGTGTGCGTGTATATGTGTGTGTGTGTGTGTGTGTGTGTGTGTGTGTGTGTGGTGAGAACACTTAAGATTGACTAAGCAACTTTCAGGTATACAATACAGTATTGTTAACGGTAGTCAGCATGCTGTACAGTAGATCTTCAGAACTTACTCATCTTGTAACTGGAAGTTTATGCTTTGACAAATATCTGCCCATTTCACCCATGCCCTAGCCCCTGACAATCACCAATTTATTCTGTTTCAATGAGTTCAGCTTTTTTAGATTCCACATGTAAGTAAGATCATACAGTGTTTGTCTCTGACTTATTTCACTTAGCATAATGCCCTCAAGGTTCATCTATGTTGTCACAAATAGCAAGATTTTCTTCTTTTTATGGCTGAATAATATTCCACTTATATTTATCCATTCTTCTATGGATGGACACTTAGTTTGTTTCCATGTCTTGCAGTACACATGGGGGTACAGATATCTCTGAGATGGTGGTGTCATTTTATAAAGCTTACATTCTATCTGGGGGAGGTGAGGTGACATATAATTTCAGATAGCTTTGAAAATGTAGAAAACCAAGAAAGGAGTCAGTGAGAAATGTGGGGTAGGGAATAGTGGTGATGCTCTTTCATATAGGGTGATTAAGGAAGTAAAGTTTGAGTAGAGACCTAGATGAAGCAAGGGAGTTAGTGAATAATTACCTGGGGGATGAGATTCTAGAAAGAAAAAAACAGCTATTGCAATAATGGCCAAGTAGGCCATGGTGAAATGTTTGGGTTTTATTCTGAGTGTGATTGGTAGCCTAGGAAAGTTGTAAGCAGAAGAGTGACATGGTCTGATTTACATTTTTAAAAGGTGAGTGGAAAATTCGCTGTAGGGAAGTTAAGAGTAGAATCAGGATGACCAGTTACAAAGCTATTGCAGCAGTCTGGATCAGAAGTCTTTTTACCAAAATAAACCTACAAGTAAAAAGTACTCTCAGAGATACACAAAGATTTTCTAAGGATGCCAGAACACAGATAGTTTTATGGAAATCAGTTTCCAGATCATCAACTTCCATATTTCGCCTTTACTGGGAAAAATCTGTCATGAAGTCCTCCCTTTTCACAATTACTCTCTTGCTTTACAAAACCAGAGTGGATCTAAATCTTAGTGGTTCATTGCCCCAGGGCCTAGGCTATGAAACTAAGGGAAAATTCAAATATTGGTATTAGCAAAATGAAGGTACCAAGGGACTTTGTGTCTCTTGTTCTTTGTGGTGAAATGTGGCAGTAGAGGTATTGAGATAGTGTAAATTTCTTTTATGTTGTAGCCTAGAGTTGTGGAACTGGTAATAATTTTTAGTGACGTTACCTGTGAGATTATTGTGCAACGAAGATGCAAAAAAACCCTCTCACAATGCAATTTATAATATTAATTTTTTAATGAAGAAAGATTTAAGGGTATCACCAAAAATGTAAATAAGCTTAATGTTTTCACTAAAGATGCTTGTGAAACTTGATAGAACTTAAACTAGTATTATTCATTGCAAAAGCGAGGAAAATTGTCCAAGACTACAGAAAAGTTACACTGTTAGAAGATCTATCACTGCATTTAGAGCAGTTTTTTTTTTTTTTTTCAGAAACCACTGTACTTCATAAAATACATGGAATAGCAGAAGACATGAATTAGATTGTAGGGGAAAATTACCTTATAGGTTCATGAATACATAGGTGATTCCAGTTGTTCCCAGCTAATAACTATGACTGTTCTTCCAGTAAAGAAAATGGCATTATTAATGACATTTTGACATTTGGATTCTTTTAGTAATACAGCTGTGAAGAGATTTTACAGGACTTAGAATACTTTTCTTTGAATTGCCTTTTTTGAATAGATTAAGAATGGTGCCCAAGTACTTCCCAGCCTAGAACTGTAAAGAATGTGCAGTGGGGGGACTTATTGTTCATATCTGTACTTTAAAATCCTATTTTAATTTTAGAACACTGTACATACAGTCCCCAAATTACAATGGTTCTACTTGTGATTTTTCAGGTTTATGATGGCATAAAAGTGATACATATTCAGTAGAAACCATTCTTCTAATTTTGAATTTTGGTCTTTTCCTGCACTAGTGATAGGCAGTACAATACTCTCTTGATGATGCTGGGTGGCAACAGTGAGCCACCCAGCTCAGCCAGCCACCTGATCACAGGCTTAAACAACCAAAACACTTATAACCATTCTGTACCCACACAACCATTCTGTTTTTCACTTTCAGTACAATATTCAGTATAGGACATGAGATATTCAATACTTTATTATAAAATAGACTTTGTGTTAGATGATTTTGTCCAGTTGTAGGCCAACGTAAGCATTCTAAGCACTTTTAAGGTAGGGTAGGCTAAACTATGGTGTTTGGTAGGCTAGGTATATTAAATGCATTTTTTACTTACCATAGATTCAACCTAAAATGGGTTGACCGAGATGTAACCCGGTCTCAAGGAAGATCTGTATTCACAAACAGGCTTTGGTTGCCTAAAATTTGAGTCCTGGTTTCTATGGAACATTCAATATTGACCCTAAAATGTAAATTGTGTTAAGATCAGAACATTAAAATTGCATCTTTTTAAAACAGTGTGTGAGGAAATAGAGTCAATTCATACCTGGCTCATTATAAAACATAAGGTAGCTTGTCATGAGGATGTGTATTAACACATTATGGTGATGAGTTGTGAAACTTCACCTGGGTAAAGAAGTGGAGGAATGGGGGGCTTAATGATCAATGAAGAAATGGTAGGGCTAATGGATTAGAGATTCCAATGGAGCATTCTGCAGTAGGTGAGCCAAAAGGAGAAGATGGTTATCCAAAAGTCTATATATTCCAAGGAGTAACCACTCTACTGATTGCTAAATTGAGATAGTGCTCTTTTCTTTCTATCCTTTCCTGGGAAAATGGAGAGGAGGTCGTTATCACCAAGATAGTTCTCAAATTTGTATTCCATAGCCCTGATCTCTTTGCTAAAGCTTAGTTCTCCAGGTTCAGTGCCAGCAAACATTGCCTGGATGCTCTACTCACACTTCATATTAATTATATTTAAACTCCTTTCAACAATGTTGCATCCAAATTTACTTGTTCTGGACTACAGGTTTTCTTTTTACTCTTCTCTAATTCATTCCTCTCCTTGCCTCCAATTTTTATCATTATCAAATAAGTTAGCTTATGTAATATTTATTGGATCCATTCTCCTGTGTTTATTACATTGTTATGACTTTAGTTTTAGTAACTACTCTTAATAGTCACCCAAATGGTATCCTCTTCGTAGTCTTTTTTTTCTAATACAAAAGTTAGTTTTCAAAATTATATTCTTAATAGCCACAGCCTTTCTCAAAAACTTTTAGAGGGTTTCCACATTTTTAGAATAATGTCCAACCTCTATAGCATAGACTCCAGCCTTTTTTTCCATTTTCATTTCTGTAACCTTTTCTTGGAATCTCCCCAGGGCCCATGAACTTCTTGCCTTTGCAGGGCCATCCTGTCTCCGTATCTTATTGCCTGCATTTCCCTCTTCCTGAGATACCTTCCCCACATATCTGAATGTTAAAATCTTTTGGGCACAAACTTAAGTTTGTGATTTAAGACAGAGAGGGTGCGTGAGTGGGGGGAGGGGCAGAGATAGAGAGAGAGAGAGACAATTTGAAGCAGATTCTGTGCTGAGCGCAGAACCTGACGCAGGGCTTGACTCACAGCTCTGAGATCATGACCTGCGCAGAAATCAAGAGTCAGACACTCGACTGAGCCACCCAAGGCACCCCCAAATGAAGTCTTATTTAGCACCATTTTAAAGATGCGGAAACTGGGAATGAGAAAATTATGTAAATTGCATATTAATTGCATAGTATTAATTGTATAGTAATTAAATTGGCACTGTCACTCTTGCCTTTAAATAACTTATATGCTTATTTTTCTTACTTGTTTCCATGCTTTGTCCTCAATGCATTGGGTCAAGGCTTTGTACGTAACAGTCTTGTTTGAACGAATGAAAAACTGGATTCATGGAAGCATAAGTGTTTTTCATAATTACTATTTGAGGGATACGTGTTTTAAAGTAATTTGGGTGCATGTTAATATTAAGTCTTTTTTCTGTTGTGACATTTAAGTCTGGCAGGAAGAAGAGGAAAATCACCAAAGCTGAACGATTAAAGCAGCTACAAGAGGAGGAGGAAAGACGGCAGAGAGAGGAAGGTACAAAATACACAGTGTTGCTATTTTCATACGCAGGGAATATAGCAATGGGTTGGTATTTCTACATTCTTCTAAAAGGATTTTCAAAATTCTTCAATTTTTCAAATTTTATCTGTTTTATAATGTCTGCTGCTTAAAGGGTACCCAGAAAGTTCCGTTAGTACACACCCATCACTTTCAGAAGTGGAGTTGCCAGGTAAAATACAGAATACCCAGTTAAATTTGAATTTCAGATAAACAATGGATAATTTGGAATAATTTGCCTCATGCAATATGGAACATATTTAAATTTTTTAAAAAGGGCAGTTCTTTTATCTGAAATTCAAGTTCAACTAAGCACTGTGTATTTTTATTTGCTAACTCTGGCCAACCTGTCTTGAAGTGTTTATATTAACTGATGAAATCAGAGGCATTGGTGCTTATTGTACAGTAAGAATTCTGAAACTCAAATTCACTAAATATAGGAAGTAGACACTAGCAAGAAATGTACAGAGCAGCCTAAGTTCTTAGAGTTTAATAGTATTTATTTGCCAAATTTAAAGAGGATTTTCATTTGTAAAAAAAAAAAAAGTCAGTTAAAAATTAATAAAAATATCAGTTATTTAAAATACCAAAAAGTGATTTTAAAAATCTGACTATTTCAAGTGGTTGTAGCTTTTAGCATTAAGAACATGTGTGGATTCAAATTCAGGTTTTAAAAGTCTGCCCTCTGGTTCCATGTTGATTTTTTATGTGTAATCATTATAAATCCTTCTTAGGTGGCTCATGATAAGAATACATTATCAGGATCTAGATCTTGGGGAAAGTTTTATTATATTGGATTAAACTCATATTCTTCAACATATATTTCATATTTTGTTTTTAATAGCGAAAGCAAGAGAAGATTAGGGTAGTTGCTTCTGATGATGTAGATGTCACGAACTTATGGAAATCTTCTGAAGATTTTACCTCTCCTTAATTACCCATGATAGATCTGTCACTTTTTATTGGTTAAATCATTATTGGATTTCTATAAACTTTTTGGGCAAGAGAAATATCATTATAGTCCTATTTTCTTGGCCAGAAAGTTTGAGTCATGTTGTTTTTTGAAAGAAGTCTAGCATTCGTCTTATTTCTATCACATGATATGGTTGTGACTTCTATAAAAATTCCACCACCCTTACATTTTGAAAATACTTTAAGCAATTTTAAGGGCTTAAAAATAGATTGATATAATCACTGAGAAAAAAATTTGTTTGGTTCTTTAGAGGAGGCTCGTGTGAAATATGAAAAAGAAGAAATGGAAAGGCTTGAAATACAACGGATTGAGAAAGAAAAATGGCATCAACTTGAAGCGAAAGTATATAAACATTAATAATATTTTTTTAAAAGATTTTGTTTATTTGTCAGAGACAGAGAGAGAGCGCGTGCATACAAGCAGAGGGAGCAGTGGGCAGAGGGAGAAGCAGGCTCCCCGCTGAGCAAGGACCTCAATACAGGACTTGATCCCAGGACCCTGGAATCATGACCTGAGCTGAAGGCAGACGCTTAACCTCCTGGGATCATGACCTGAGCTGAAGGCAGACGCTTAACCGACTGAGCCACCCAGGCACCCCTAGTAATGTTATTAATGAAGACAAACTATGTGGCTATCAGATCTGTTTGGCCATGTAACGTCACTCTCCCCCATACCTACCACTAGTGTTTAGGCCTTTATAAACTGGTTTAACTCATTTAATCGTACCAGAAAGTTAGTGAAATTATTACCCACATTTCACAGATAAGGAAATTGAGGAATAGGGAAAGGAAGCAGCAGAGCCAGGATTTAGACATAAATAGCTTTGCTTCAGAGCTTGTAAGCGTTGTTATTTTTCTCAATCTGTTTATAGATAAACAGGGATGCCCCTCCCCCACCCCCAAACTCAATTTCTACCTCTCCTGTTTTAGTTTTACTTCTCTTTTTCACCAGAATTTTTCAGATCATTAGTTCTGAAATATTTTGATCTGAGGAGAAACCTCTTAAGTATTAAAAATTGAAGACCCCCCAAGGAGATTTGTTTATGTGGGTTATATCTATCAATATTTACCATATTAGAAATTCAAACTGAGAAATTTTAAGATGCATTATATTAATAGATATTTAATATTGTTAAAAATAAACATTAGTAAAAATAAAATGTATTAACATTTTAAGAAAGAAAACAACTATACATAGAATTACATATATAATATACATTATTGATTTATAATTGACATATAACATTATATTAGTTTCAGGTGTACAACATAGTGATTTGATATTTGTATATATTGTGAAATGATTACTACAATACAATAGTTACATCCATAACCACACATTATGTATTTTTTAAATTAGGGAAATAAGTGGCATTGTTTATATTTTTAAAATCTCTTTGATGTCAGACTTAACAAAAGACAGCTGGATTCTCATATCTACTTCAGTATTTTGTCTGTTTCAATGTGTTGTTTTAATTGAAGTATATAAAGAAAATCTGGCCTCACAAAGATTCATAGTTGGAAAAAGGAATATTGTAATAGCCTTTCAGATAACTGTGAATATTCTTTTTGATACTATACCAAAACTCAATAAATCATAGTTTCTCAATGTGGAATCTGAAATCATATCAGTGAGCTTTTCATGCTCTGTTACACTAAAACATTGATTTATCTTACTCTTTAAGTAGATCTTGTATCCATGTATGATTTTGCAATATCATGCATTCGTTGCTTGGAAAAATTTGGTTTACTGAATTATTTCCTTCCAAATACTGACACATTTTTATTGTTCATTATAAAAAATCACATGCACTAATTTCATCTCCAATCAAATCAGAAAGGTTTTTAAGGAAAAAAATGTCAAGCTCACGGCGTAGATATAAGTTTTCCTAAAATTTGAATTTTTTTTCCTTAAAGATTCATTTATTTGAGAGAGAAAGCAGGGGGGAAGGGCAGAGCGGGAGGGAGAGAATCTCAAGGGGACTCCCCACTGAGCACAGAGCCCCATGATATAGGGCCTGATCCCATGACCTGAAATCATGACCTGAGCCGAAACCAAGAGTCGGATGCTCAACTGACTGAACCACCCTGGTACCCCTTTAAAATTTGAATTTTTATTTGAAAACTTGAATTTTATCATTGGTAACAAATACTTTTAGTTGTTCCCTGGAATTGACATGCTCAATTCATTCATTTTTGAGAGTGTCTGCCAAGATACTCTAATAATTGCACAAGTATTTATTTCTCAAGACAGTCTTGTCCTTTGATATGCAGAAGTCCTTTATGTATACTTCCCATTTTATTACACAGAATAATCAAAAGACATATACTGATGAGTTGATATTTAATAAAATTAATAATTTTCACTTCATCACATCATTCTTATGTGAAACTGGCTGTTTCCCACCCCTCTCCCCCAAAGAATGTGCCCCCTAGTACAGCTTATGACTTATTTGTGCTGAGGCACCCAGAATTTTATACCATTTTGTGCCATTAGTGCAAATGTATACACAGCAAAAAAGGCAAATACTGTTTTAGTATTATTATGTAGACAGATTTGACCTCATAGATCCCTAAAGAGTCTTGGGGACCCACTAGGAGTCTGCAGATCATTCACAAACCACAGTTTCAGATGAAACCTTTTGGAAATAGCGGTTACATTCAAACTAACTTTAGTTAGTGTTCATTTTGAAACTAAGTATTTTTTCAGTAAAGTTTAGATGCTACTTGTGAAACATAAAGCTAAAATTAAAGAGCTAGCCAATGTATTTATCCCCATGTAATAGGATCTGGAAAGGAGAAATGAAGAACTTGAAGAACTTTATTTATTAGAGGGGTGTTTTCCTGAAGCAGAGAAATTGAAACGAGATACTAGATTGCTTTCTCAGGTAAGACTGATTTGTGTTACGTGTGTGTGAACCAATACTTTTGTACCACAAGAGGGAGTTATAGTCTGATATCCTTTTTAATCCTCCCAAACTTTGACTTTGTAAAACATCTCTAATCGGACAAATCTCCTATATTGCATGTAGCAAAGTAAATTCACATAGTTTTGTAGAGAACTATTTGTCAATAATAAGACCCTTGAAATTTTTATATCTTTTGACTCTGATTTAATTTTGGGGAATCTATACTGAGGAAATTATTCTAAATTAAAATAGAAAACTGAGCTTCATGGAATCTAGTGTTGCTCAAAACAGCGTAAGTTTGGAAACAATAAAGATTATTATCAGGAGAAAAAGAAAAAACGAATAATATGACAAAAGATGGCGGTATAATTTTAAGCAAAAAACTCTAAGTACAATATGATTACAAATGTAGAATTTGCATAGACTACAGAATGAATGGAAGAACTCATACTAAAATGCCAATGGTGATTAACAATTAGTAACAATTTGAGAAGTGGAAATTAGCCTGTGTTGGCTTTTGTAAATATAGAAGTTATATGATTAGAGAAGAAAGCAAAACAAAACCAACTCATAAATACTGTTTTAAAAATATGACAATTACTAGAATTGTTATTTACTTGAATTATGGAAGCTTTTAAATTATTTTGGTGAAGAGAATTTTGTTATTTTAGAGATGTCTCAAGCAGTTAAAGTCATAATATTTTTTGCCTAAATTGGAAAAACTAGGTTATGAGAACTGATACTTTGAAAAAAGTTATTTAATCTTTGAATTTTCATCAGTGTGAACCTTCAGACATTTTTATTCCACAGTGGAAACACTACATTCAATGTGATGGGAGTCCTGATCCTTCAATATCCCCAGAAATTAATACTTTCATTAGCCTGTGGAAAGAGGAAACAAATGAGACTCTTGAGGAAGTGATTGCGAAGAGTAAACTAGTGCTAAATGTAGGTATTGGAATATTATTTTATAATTTTAAATTACTTAAATTACAAATTGTCTGATACTGACTCCAAAATAAAAATAAATTGAATAACTGTCATACTTGCCAATTAACACTACTGCTTGCTTGGCTATGGAGAAAATTTATTTGCTAATCTTTTCATTTTTTTTATTTTTACAACTCCTTTTTTAAATTTTTTATCTTTGCCACCTTAGATATAAGGTCAACATAACATAAATGTGAAACATTATGTGTGTCTAATCCAAGCAGGAAAAAAAAAATTTTGCATCCATTTATGTAGATAACTTGGGGAAAAAGTGCATGATTTTATCCTGAGTTGAAATTTTCCACTATTCTGTGATTCAGTACAGATGTTTTTCAATGTTAACTATGTGCCAGGCACCTATCCTTTAAGGCATGAAAGTACAAAGATGAGTAAGAACATTGTACCTTCTACTTCTGCAAATAGGATGGACAGACTACCCTGAGGATCTACCACATTATGACGCACTTAAAAATGCTAGAAACAACTTTTTTTTAATGATATTTAAATTCATTGCCTATAGGCTCCTGGGTACCTCAGTCGGTTAAGTGTCTGACTCTTGGTTTTGGCTCAGGTCATGATCTAATGGATGGTGAGATTGAGCCCCACATGGCTCCGTGCTCAGTAGGGAGTATGCTTGAAGATTCTCCCCCTCCCTCCCTTCCCCTACTCTAGTGCTCTATCTTGCATGCTGTCTCTCTCTCTCTAAAATAAATATGGGGCGCCTGAGTGGCTCAGTCATTAAGTGTCTGCCTTCAGCCTAGGTCATGATCCCAGGGTCCTGGCATCGAGCCCTGCATTGGGCTCTCTGCTCAGCGGGAAGCCTGCTTCTCCCTCTCCCACTCCCCCTGCTTGTGTTCCTTCTCTTGCTGTCTCTGTCAAATAAATACATAAAATCTTTAAAAATAAATAAATTAAATATATAAATCTTTTTAAAAAGATTTTATTCATTCATTTGAGAGTGAGAGACAGAGAGATCACAAGAAGAGGGAGAAGTAGAGGGAGAGAGAGGAGCAGACTCCCCACTGAGCTAGGAGCCCATCGTGGGGATTGATCCCAGGACCTGGAGATCATGACCTGAGCCAAAAGCAGACACTTAACCATTTGAGCCATCTAGGCACCCCAGTAAATAAATCTTTAAAAAAAATAAATTCATTGCCTAGTTCAAAACAAAGTAAGGGAAAATCTTAGAGGCCAATTCAGAAAAGTGGGCAAGTCTCAAAGTCAGTGGCTTCCCAGAGACTGCCCTCTCTGTTAAGTCTTGGGTTCGCATTGGTTTAAAGGACCATCAGGAGGCAAAGCCTAGAGAATGTGAAAGGTGGCAAGTTGAATCAGAGAGTCCTTATATGGCTGGGAGCCTCCAAAAGTTATTGTGGGTAATAGGGGAAATACCTACTCGGCAAAAGATGATACGAACTTGTTTGGCTCATCTTTAGCTTAGAGAAGGGAAACAAGAAAATGATTCATAATCACAAGTGAATCCAAAGTTGATTGGGAGAATTTACCAGAATATAGGAGAGATAAAGAGATGGAAAATATGAATGAGAAGTTAATAAACATGTATGACAGAGGAAAAGAGGCGAAAATACATTGAAAAGGAGTACCAGAAAGAGATGCAGAAGAATGAGGGAATGACAATATTCAAAGATAAAATGTCTGACGTTTTCCAGAATTGAGGAAAGATACAAACCCTCAGATTCAAGAAACCCAACAAATCCCAAGTTAGGATGAATAGAAAAATGCACACTAGACACACCTAGATAATAGTTGAAACTAGACGGGATTCACTGCTCTTGGTCCTTTTATCCTCTAATGCTTTTTGTTAAAATTCCTCCCCACCTTTTTGTGTTTCTTATCACTGTGGTTTACTTCTACGTGTTGTTGTAAGATGGAGTAACTCCAGATTCTGTTAAGCTCTTAACGTGCATTGCCTAATTTGATCTGGACAAGCTTATGAGACCCATTCTACGTATAAAGAGAGAGAAATTGTGACTTACTGAGAGCCTCCTATGAGACTTCAGATGGGTCTTACTCTTTCTTTCTTTCTTTTTTTTTTTTTTAAGGTTTTATTTATTTGAGAGAGAGAGAAATACAGAGCAGGAGCGGGGGGAGGGGCAGAGGCAGAGGGAGAAGCAGGCTTCCCTCGGAGCAGGGAGCCCCGATGCGGGGCTCGATCCCAGGACCTGAGCTCATGACCTGAGCTGAAGGCAGACACTTAACTGACTGAGCCACCCAGGCGCCCCTTACTCTGACTTTCCAAGGGCTCCATGGAGCCTCCCCCACACCATGGGGTGTTCTTGCCATTGAATATCCTCTCTGCCATGCTTCCATGACAGGATGCTGGTCTCTGATGCTCTGCAAAAGCCTAGAGAGAGTGGGAAGTAGCAGAAGTAGTAGAGTTCATCAGTGATAAGCTGGAAGTGAAATCTTCCTATTATGAGAGTGGGTTACAGAAATGGACATAATAAATAATAGGGAAAATGAGAAAAAAAGGTAAGTAAAACAAAACAGGAGATGGAAGAGAATGATCATAGCAATAGGAAACTAAAGCAGGCAGCACATGAGGAACAGAAAGAATTGGATAGCATTGATGACATGGTGAACACCAAGTTCCGAATGATCAAATTTATTTGGCAGGCTCTTAAATAATACTATGCCAGGCTTTAGAAATAGTAACTTACTGAATTCTTATAATAACCCTATGAGATAGGCACTATTATTCCCATTTCACAAATGAAGAAGACACAGTGATGTACAGGGCTTCAATCCTAGCCACTTATTACCAGTGTGATCTTGGACAACATCTTTGTGCCTCTGTAAATAGGCCTTTAGTAATGGGACTGTGAGGTAAGGTGGGGAGAGGGGAAGACCTGTGAAATTAGGTCTCAGTCTTTTAGTAAAGCCTGTGTCTGCATCTCTGCATGGTGAACTTCACAAGTGTTTTCAGTTGTTTTTATTCCCTCCTAAGTGGGAGGGAATGGCTAGAGCCAGCTGGAGTTGTGTATTTTCTTTCCCCCAGGTGAGTTAGGCTCTGATAAAACTCCTGCAGATTAGGCTCTAAGTAGTTTCCCCTGAGATCAGGCCTTGTTAAGAACAGAGTACTCTGGGGGCACCTGGGTGGCTCAGTCATTAGGCGTCTGCCTTTGGCTCAGGTCATGATCCCAGGGTCCTGGGATCGAGCCCCATGTCGGGCTCCCTGCTCCGCAGGAGGCCCGCTTCTCCCTCTCTCAGTCCCCTTGTTTGTGTTCCCTCTCTCACTGTGCCTCTCTCTGTCATATAAATAAATAAAATCTTTAAAAAAAAAGAGTACTCTGATGTATTTCAAAAACGGTTTCTTTCCCCTCCCTCTGCTAGAAATAGGAGGGGAGTTTGCTCCTACAGTTATTATGAGAACCTGGTGGAGCATTTGGAGGTAAATCTAACAATATTGTGGGCCCTCTTCCATGGCTGTGTTCTCCTGGAGTTTTTAACTCTCAAGAGTTGTCTACACTGAGTCTCCAATAGTTTGTCATTTACAATTCAGATGTTCTTACTTGGCACTGGTTTCTGCAGTGGCTTTTGCTCCTGAATATAGATCTCTCCAATCTTGAGGGCAGGTGTTTGTCCTATCTCCTCCTCTCTTGGGGATCAAAGAAGAGTTGCTGATTTTTCAGTCTGTTGAGCTTTTCTTTTTACTTGTTAGGATGGGGTGGGGTCTTCCAAACTCCTTACTTTGGTTTCCTTATCTATAAAAATAGGCACAGTAACAGTATCTAGCTCATAGAGTTATGATGAAGATAGAATGAATTAAAACATATAAACCTTTAGAACAGTTCCTGGCACATAGTAAGTATAGGAGAGAGAAAATTCTTCTACCCTTCAAGGTCTTTCAGCTGGACTGAGAATTCAATTCATATGAGACAGGAAAATGGGAGAAAAAAGACAATTTTATTACATGCACATGAAGACCCAATAATGAAATTGAGACCCAAAGAAATGACCAAGGCAGGCAAATTTTAGACAAAGAAAATAGATTTGTGAGGAATTTACAGGATAAGGAAAACAGGTGTTTGTGAGCTTGAATTAGTAAGGAATTTTAAGAGGAATTTGGGCCGAGGTAGTAGATTAGTAAAAAAGTAACAAGGTTTATTTCCACAGTTTTCTCTACTTGAAAGTCCATGTCTGTGGTGATAAAGATGTTTTTTCTTAGTACAGGGAGGGTATTTTTCATATGGGAGATATGTTTCCTGATTTCAGGAGGACAGAGGAGGGTCTGAGTGTCTTTGTACCAGTTGATTCTCAAGTAGCTTCAGTTCAAAATGATCAGTATTGTGCCTTTATGGTTCATTTGGGGGTGGCCTGCCCTGGACGCCTACATAAACGTTCAGTATATATTAGTGACTCTCTTCATGTCCTGCTCCTCCTCCTCATTATTGTTATATCATCATTTCTACTGTTCCATAGGCTTAGGTATCCCAGCTGTCCCTGTTCTATTAACTTGCTAATGAAAGCTCTGTGACAGATAGTTGGGAATTCTTATAATGGAGTTTCTGGAGAAAATATTTATTTTTTCCATGATCTTAAATAATACAATAAATATAAGAAAGGATTTTTATGTTTTACTGATATGATGTGTGCCTCAATTCAAAAGTGATAGAACATCCCCTTTTCACTTTTTGACTATTTGTCAGAAGATTATTTTTTAGTAAGTTTTTACATTGTTTTTATTTTATAGTTAATTGATAAATTGAAATTAATTTTGTTGGAAACACCACCATATGATTTGGAAGATAAAAATATAATACAGTACCAAGGATCAATTCTAGAACTGCAGGAGCTCCTTCATCTTAAGTTTAACATAGCCACAGAAATACTTCTCAGAGTAAGTGTGATGTTTTTTGCTTATAACTTATGATTAACTTTTTTTAAAAAGTTAAATTTTACATTATATGATAAAAAAAAATCCAGTATCTTTTTATTTACAAGGCTATTGATAAGTCAGTAGAATAATTTGAACACATATATTTATCCAGATATAACAATTGTAAATATTTCTAAAAAAACATTATCAATATAGTTAAAGTCCAGTTTTTCTTTAAGATCTTATTTATTTATTTGAGAGAGGGGAGAGCACAGAGGGAGAGTAAGAGGAGGAAGCAGACTCCTCACTGAGAGCCCAATGTGGGGCTCAATCCCAGGACCCTGAGATCATGACCTGAGCCAAAGGCAGATGCTTACCCAACTGAGCCACCCAGGCCCCCCTTTTTTTCTTATACTTGCTAAGGTTTAGTAGGATCACTATGAAAATAAATTCACAAAATTTATATGTTAAATATTCCCTACTCTAGATAAATATGTTAAATATGTTAAATATTCCCTACTCTAGATAAATTGACAAAGATCGTAATAATTGGTAGTCACTCTGTTTTCCCCAAATACCTTATCATTAATGATAATATCCATATAACTGTAAAATCATTATTATACCTTAGAAAGTAATAATTCCATAATCTAATGTCCAGTCCATATTTAAATTTTGGCTAATATCCTATCCCATGAATGTCTTCTATGGCTGTTTTTGTTTTATTTTGGTCTTTAAATCAGAAAACAACCTAAAAATCACACTTTTTTTTTTTTTTTTGTCTATTTTATCTTTTGGTTTATTTTTTCTCTGTATTGCCTTGGTAGAATATGTTCTAATTACAAAAAGAACTGCAAAGAAGGCTTAAATTTCACTAAATTTACTGTTAGTAGTAATATTCATAATGTAATTTTGGAACTATTTTATTTATATTGTAAGAAAAGCAAGGAAATGTATTATAATTTTTAGTAATCAAGATTATTTTAAGAGAAAAAGATATAGTATGTAAAAGAAAAGGAGATTAGAAAAAATACTGTAATGTTAAATTTGAAATGGAAATATCAGTATGAACCAGATTTCTTTTTAATCCATAAAATGGAACCAGGTCTAGTTGGGGTAAACAGCCAATTCCAGGTCTGGAGCAGGGTAAGTGAAAGATGAGGTTGAGTTATCTTGTGCTAGAAAGCAAATAAATGCTCAGAGACTAATGGAGTCGTATCCAAAGGGAGAGAACTAGCTTAAAGGGGCTCCCACTGGTCAAATTTGGAATAATTTGAATATCATAAAGAATAATTATAATTGATTATAGACCATTGAATAAATAAAAATCCGTGGGTCTAAAGTGATACTCCAAAAAAGGAAGGGGGCAAGGGGGGTGGAGGGAAAGAACAGTTCTTTATAAAAGAATGCCATCTGATAAATGTAGAAGGAATTGTCAGTTAGAAAATCACCATTTTTTAATCCTCAATGTAATAAATGATAAGGATCATTTTCACTTAAATAATTAGGTGAAAAGTTGTTGAGGAACACATGATTCTCATAGTGCTAAAGTATTAGACCACAGATTACTTACTGATTGGGGAAAAGTGTACTTCACAACTGGGAGATATGGGTACTTATCACCTTAACCAAGTGATCAAATCCACATTGTTAATAGTGGGACATTATATGCCTCCTGATAGGGTGCAACATATAGAATACAACATAACCTACAATGCCTTCTTGCCGAAAATAATTAAGCCTACCTAGACCTAACTTTCAAAAAATAAAGGGGATAGAAGAGCAAGTTAAGCAATACCATGAGGAATCAGATAAATTCACAATGTGGAACAGTTCTATAAGACAACTATTCTGAACGCTTCCAAAGTGAATGTCCCAGGGGGAAAAAAGTGTGGGGGATCAATTCCTTTTTAAAAATGTACAATAAATTCAATCTCCAATACTTCTAAGTTTTTATATTATGGCAACTAAATACATACAATATTGACTTAGTTAAGCCATTTAAGAGAGTTAATATACACCAAGCTATATTAGTCTTTATTAAAACATTCATAAGAACATCCTTAAATTGTGTTTAGTGTTGGATATCAAGTATTGGACTATAAAACATGACCCATCTGGATTTCATGAACTGGATATTTTCTAAACTTGATGATATTCAGAAATAGACTAACTTTTGTAGTAGCATGATCTACATTTTAATAAGGTACAGATAAAGAAGCATGTGAATAGTTAAAGTCATGATAATGTTAAAATTGAAAAGGGTAATATAATAGTAATCCTGGGACTATAGGAGCAACTTGAATCCTTAGACACAGTAAGAGAAACTGAGTGGAAAGGTGAAGCACATTTAATTAGGTTAAATACATTTATATCATTAAGAGAATTTTTTAAAACAATTTTTTGTTATTTTGATACTTTTACCCAAATTACTCTTTTAAGTAACAAATCTAACACCTAAGTGATGAAATAACTCCTCTAAGTTGCATAGCTTATGAGGCCTCTCATCTTTTATAATGTTTTCTTTTTTTCTCTTATAGCAAGCTAGTACATTAGCAGATCTGGACAGTGGAAATATGGAAAAAGTCATTCAAGATGAAAATGTTACTCTATATGTGTGGGCAAACCTCAAGAAGAATCCAAGGTATTCCTGTGGGTGATACTATAGGTCAAAAGACATTGGGAGTCACATCATGATGACCAGGCAGATGCCTGTTGTATACTAGGATGGTATACTTGGGAAAAAACCTATGTTAGGAAGTCAGCCAACTGGGGTTTGAATCACAAACCTGCTGTTTGTCTACCTTAGGCAAGTTATTTTCAGCAAATAACATCTTTCTGAGAAATGATAATGATAATGATAAATTCATGATCACTTCTGTTTAATCTTCAGTATTTCAAATTAATTGAGTTAGTATGGCAGTGAGTTTTAGGAAAAAATTAGCAAAGTAAAAGGAGCCCTGGGTTCTGGTCCCAGCTCTGAAAAGACTGGTCATATGACAATGGAAAGAATTGGACTTTAATTTTGATATTTAGTAACAGGAAGGGACAAAATATTTTCCAGGTTATATTTGCTGTAAAATACTCTGTCATTTAAATCTAATGAGACGATATAATAATATAACCCTTTTCATTGTAAAATGTGTTACATATAGAAGAGTAAAAAATTAATCTGTATAATTTTAAAAGAAGCAAAATGAATAGCCCTGTATTAGCTACTCAGATTTAAGAAGAGAATTAGATGGTGTGTTACTAATATAGTGAACAGTAGAGGCAGAAACAAGTTTTGTTTTATTTGAGAGTGATAGTGAGGGGGGTTGCAGGGATGATGAGTTCAGTGTTGGACCTGTTCAGTTTGAAATACTTACGAAATATCAAAGTACAAATGTCTGAAGGCATTAAAAAAAATCTGAGTTGGAGATCTATTTTGAGGAGACGTCATATAGATCAGTAGTTTTTAACTTTTGGGGAATCATAGACTCTTATGAACTTATATATACTTATCATAGGTAAGGGCATTTTTGGACTTCTTAAAACCCATTCAGGGATGCCTCTTCCCCTGCCAACCCATCCCAGGAAACATAGAACTCATGCTGAAAACTGATAACGTAAGTTATGATTCAGGCATCAGAATAATATCCAAGGAGACCGTGTAGAGGGAAGAAGAAAGAGGGCCTGGATAGAGAGTGGAATAATGTCAACATTTAAGGGACAGTAGGAAAAAGGCCATACAGGGGAAACAGAGAAGGACCTGCCAGAGATGGTACAGTATGGGGTCATAGATCCCAAGAGAGTGTTTTGAGAAGGATAACATTAGCAACTGGGTCCAAATGCTGCAAAGCAAGCAAGCAAGCATCAGGACCCCAAACTTTGGCAAAATTCGAGTGGAGCGAAATACTGCTTAGGTATAAATTCTCAACAGACTCAGTTTCCTAGGATCTCATCCCTTTTGTTAAAATTATTAACAGGTACAAAAGTGTCAGATTCTCTGAAACACAAATTGGATTTGAAATTCCAAGGATTTTAGCAACAAGTGACATTGCTCTACGCCTCCTACATACACACTATGACCATGTCACACCACTGTGCCCTGTTCCAACATCATTACAAGAACATACTGCCACAGTAACTCACTTTGTCAAGGATGAAGTTAAGAATGAAGAAGCAGCAATCAGCAAAGAGCTCCAAGAAGAGGGTAAACAACGAGAAAATGAGTCCAGCTCAGTTCAGGAAGAAGAAACAAAATTTGAGGAACAAGGTGATAGTGAAGTACAAATGGTAGGACACATTTTTTAAACGTGTACATTTTTTCTTCGTGTAATAGGTGTTATTAAATTCCCTTGGAGCATTCTTAAGATTATTTTCCTAAACAACCAGAAGTTGTCTGAAAGCCACTTTCTTGCCAATGGCTCATTTTTGAATGTGTATATTTTCTTCTTGCCTTCTGTTAATAGTCACTATTCATAGTTGAGCCTGTTGCTTCAGCATCCTAAAGTTCAGCACAGGAATTGCTCAGTCATATTTTAGGGACATGCCTGAACAACTTTGAAGCTAATTTAATTTTTATATATTGTATTTCAAACTCACTTAAGGGAACTTGCCATTATATGGAAACTTGAGGTAAATACTTTCACAAACTGAAAGATTATCTTACATTACTTTCTTAGCTTTTGGTTTTGTAAGAAAGAATTTTGTAAAGTAAAATTGCTTTTCTTAAAGTATTGTACTGCTGTCTTAAAACTTAAAACATCTTTAGACATAATAACATATTTGGGTAATTTAATAATCATATTCCTTTAGTCATTTTCTGCTCTTTTCTATTTTTGGGATTTTTAGGCTACTTATTATGTTAGAATTGCCTCTTTAGAATTTTTCAGAACTAAGCATCTTTTTTGGCCATAAACAATCTGCTTTTTAAGAAGAACCAGAAATAGCAGGTTTTCCTACAAGTGCCTAAGACATGATATGTATTGTTTTTTTGATTTATTTTCTTTAAACACAGGGAGAGGTTAAGCATTGGATTGAATATAAATTTGAAATCAGAATAGGAATTATTAAATAATCTAAGACTATATTTAATTGAGAAATTCCATTTTAAATATTACACCAGAATAAAAAATTATATTCTTCAGCAATATAGAAAATGGATATGACATTATGACCAATACAAAGAATAGTATTTAGAGTATGATTACAACCATGTAAAAATTAAAAGGAATAGAGGAGGAGAACCCAGAAACCTGTATATAGCTAGTATTTTAGAGATGTGGGAAATAATTTGCTCTTTAAAAATTTGTCACTTAAAAAAAAATTCGTTGAGCAATCCAATAGCTTTTAAAATAAAAAAATTGATTTTACCTCTCAGGTGGCATGGTAGCTTCACTAGATAGAGTTCAACAATATTTACAGTTCTCCTGCCTTTTCCGAACACATTGGATGATTATTCTCCTCACCCCCATGAAGTTAGGCATGACTAGGACTTGCTTTAGCTAATAAGATGTGAGTGGAAGGGACATACTGATTTCTAAGGGGGATGGGGAATAAGGAATGAGTAAATGGGCCCTGGACTTCACAATAATTAAATATGCAGTAAAAAACAAAATGAAAACCCATTAACTTAAAATTTGACAGGATTTGTGGTTGAACATTCATGAAAACAATTAAAAACAAGGTAACAAAATTGTTGTACGAAAATGTGTCTAAAAATGTTTGGCCTTGATCTGATTCAAAATACTGGATAATTTCTCCCCCCTCAAGTTCCTTTGATTATAATTAATATTTAATGAAAACACACCAACATTTTATTCAAGAATTTCACATTATTTGAAAATTGTGAAATAATAATTAGAAAACATAATTTGATTACTTGAATTGACATGGCTAACACAATTCTTTCTTATGCACATGTCTGTTAAAGTGGCCTTATGCAGTGATAATTTGTTATAGTTCTGTTAATGTTGGAAATAATTTTATATTAAAAATACAAGCCTATAAGTGCACTGTAATTCGGAACAGTGCAATTACAGATTTTTCAAGGTCTGTCATTTGTTACAATAAGGAGTTATTTCCTTTACTCTCAACTAGTGAGCTCAAAGGTACCAAACTAAGCTTTCCTCAGTTCAAATGGCTCTTACCAATGTTTTTACATCTGGTTTTTCCATTATTATTTAATGCTTTATTGAACAATTTCAACTTATAACGATAACTAAAGGTATGCCAATGGCTAGTGTTGATAATGCCACAAAAGTACGCCCAGGAAAAGCATTCTACCCAGTGGTAAAATGCATGTTTCATGGAATATTGAAGCTGTCCTCAACTAAATAGTCTAGGAAACCCAGAGTAAAGATCAGCAGGCAATGAGTGATATGGAAGAAATAGTTTTATTTTATGAAACTTCTCCACAGCCTGGGAAGCTTGACCAACAGTTGTATGAATGGTAGACAGGGAAATGTGGCTGGAGGAAACTGTTTTCAGGGGATTTCAAAAGAGAAAATTGCCCAAAAGATGAGTAACATTAATTCACTTAGGGCCCCTACTTTCCAGGAACCAAAACTCATATCACACCAAACAGGCAGTGTGTATAGAAGCTTATGCATGTGTGCTCTATCATCCTTCCAAAAACCCCAGAGCATTCTGAGAAAGTTTATATGAGTTCCACAGAAGCAGAAGGATCCCACAGTAATGGTTAAGTGTGCCAAGGCGGGAAGGAAAAGCCATCTCCTGTGCTGAGGGAGGATTAATGGGGCGGGATCAGGCCCGGGGAGCAGGAACTGCTTGGAGTGAAGAATCCCCCAGGCCCTTGATGTGCTATGCTGGGTAGGAAAGGAGAGAGAGCAGATTTTAACCATGGTCAGCTGGGCCTACTCTTGCTACCAATTCTGAACAGTGTAAACCACCTTTTGTAAGTGTGAGTAGCCTGCAGAGGGCAAAAATCACTGGATATATAAAAAGAATCAACAGCTCAAAAGAGGAGGACGAAGATAATTTGTTGGAATTTATTTGGGGGGGGAAGTAAAAGAAAGGATGGAAAGAAGTAAGAGTTTCAAATTCTGTATAAAAGAAGTTCCAGAAATTGAGACGGGAAAGGATGGATTTAATATAATAATTGCCTTGGGATTTGAAATTAATTTTTATTTGTATTTCACTCTACAGATTAAAAAATTAAAGTTTTAAATATAAAAACAAACTAATCAAAACTCAGAATGATACAAATATATGAGGAGAACATAGGAAGTTATTTTATTATCTTTACAAGAAGGCCTTTCTTATCAGTGCATTAAAATCAAGACCATAAAAGGAGACTGGATTCAAACATTTGTATAGCCAAATAAACCTCTCTATGAAGAAAGTTGAAAGATGACGAAATGAGAAAACTAAACATATAAAACAGGGGATTAATATTTTAATATAAAGAGCTCTTACAAATTGGTAAGATAATTTCCTAATGTAAAATTAGGCTAAGGACCCGAGTAGGCAGATGAAAGGAGAAATGCAACTAGCCAATGAAAAAATGAAAAGCTACAGAATCAAATAAGTGATCAAATTAGAAGCAACATTATACCCTGTCTTCTTAGGTTTAGCATGAAGGGGAGAAGGCATTTTCACTTACTGTTGTTAGAAATGTAAATTTGTACCATCTTTCTGAAGTGCATTAGTATGTAAATGTACCCATTTTAATTTTAGTAATTTATTATGAAGTAATAGAACAAGTAAATAAAAATGTGCTACAATGTTTTTTGAGATATTTTTACAGTAGCAAATATAGTCCACAGAGTGATTATCAAATAGTCAACAGTCAAATATTAGTGGCCATTCAAAATGATATAAATTTTATATACTTCTTTTAAATTTTAAATTTTTACTTTTTTAAATTTTAAATTATTGAAATAAAAGTGACATACCTATTGTTTCAGGTGTATGACATAATCATTTAATATCTTTACTATGAAATAATTACCACAATAAGTCTAGTTAACATCCATCATCACACATAGTTACAAATATTTTCTTCTTGTGATGAGAACTTTTAAGATCTCTCTTAGCAACTTTCAAATATACAATACAGTATTATTAGTTACAGTCACCATGCTGTACATTACATCCCCAGGACTTATTTTATACCTGGAGTTTTTTACCTTTTAGCCATCTTCACCCATTTCACTCTCTCCGCCCCCCAATATCTGGTAACTGCCAATGTCTTCTCTGTGTTTGACTTTGTTTTTGTTTTTGTTTAGCTTCCACATGTAAGTGAGATCATCTAATATTTGTTTTTCTTTGACTTATTTCACATAATGCTTTCAAGGTCCATTCATGTTGTCACAAATGGCAAGATTTCCTTTTTTTTTTTTTTGGCTTAATATTCATTTGTGTATATATACCATGTTTTCTTTATCCATTCATCCATTGGTGAACACTTACATTGCATCTATGTCTTGACTAAATAATGCTGTAGTGAACATGGAGGTGCATATATCTTTTCAAATTAGTGTTTTTATTTCCTTTGGATAAGTACCCAAGAGTGGAATTATGGGATCATATGGTAGTTTACTTTTAATGATTTTGAGGAAGCTACAGACTATTCTCCATAGTGGTTGCACCAATTTACATTCCCACCAATAGTGCGCAAGCGTTCCTTTTTCTCTGCTTCCTTGTCAACCCTTGTTATTATCTTTTTGAAAATAGCTATCCTAATGGGTAGGAGGTGATATCTCATTGTGGTTTTGATTTGCATTTCTCTGTTGATTGGTGATGTTGAGTACCTTTTCATGTACCTATTGGCCTGTTTCATGTACCTAAATGTCTTCTTTGGAAAAATGTCTACTCAGATCCTCTGCCCATTTTTATATTGGATTGTTTTTCACTATTGAGTTATGTAGATTCTTTATATATTTTGGATAGTAACCCCTTATCAAATATAGGATTTGCAAATATTTTCTTCCATTTGGTAGGTTGTCTTTTCTGTTCTTGATTGTTTCTTCTGTTCTACAGAAGCTTTTTAGTTTGATGTAATCCCACTTATTCATATTTGCTTTTGTTGCCTTTGTTTTTGGTAACCAAGACTAATGTCAAGGAGTTTACCACCTATGCTTTCTTCTAGGAGTTTTATGGTTTTAGGTCTTATGTTAAGTCTTTAATCCACTTTGAGATTTTTTTTTAAAGGATTTTATTTATTAGAGAGAGAGAGAGTGAGAGAGAGAGCACATGAGAGGGGGGAGGGTCAGAGGGAGAAGCAGACTCCCTGCCGAGCAGGGAGCCTGATACAGGACTCGATCCAGGGACTCCAGGATCATGACCTGAGCCGAAGGCAGTCGCTTAGCCAACTGAGCCACCCAGGCACCCTATTTTGAGATAATTTTTGTGTATGATGTAAAGTGTTCCAGTTTTGGGGCGCCTGGGTGGCTTAGTCGTTAAGCATTTGCCTTCAGCTCAGGTCATGATCCCAGGGTCCTGGGATCGAAACCCGCATCGGGCTCCCTGCTCTGCAGGAAGCCTGCTTCTCCCTCTTCTACTCCCCCTGCTTGTGTTCCCTCTCTCTTTATGTCTCTCTCTGTCAAATAAATAAATAAAATCTTAAAAAAAAATGAAGTGTTCCAGTTTTATTCTTTTACATGTGGCTGTCCAGTTTTCCCAGCACCATTTATTAAAGAAACTGGTCTTCTCTCATAGCATATTCTCAGGTCCTTTTCTTTTTTTTAAGATTTTATTTATTTGACAGAGAGAGACACAGCGAGAGAGGGAACACAGGCAGGGGGAGTGGGAGAGGGAGAAGCGGACTCCCAGCCGAGCAGGGAGCCTGATGGCGGGGCTCAAACCCAGGACCCCAGGATCATGACCTGAGCTAAAGGCAGACGCTTAACTACTGAGCCACCCAGGCACCCCTCTCAGGTCCTTTTCATAAATTAATTGACCAGGCATGGATGAGTTTATTTCTGGGCTCTGTAATCTGTTCCATTGACATATGTGTTTGTTTTATGCCAATATAATACTGTTTTAATTACTATAGCTTTGTAATATAATTTTAGATCAGGACATGCGATGCCTCAGCTTTGTTCTTCTTTCTCAGGATTGCCTTGGCTATTCAGGGTCTTTTTTGGTTCCATACAAATTTTAGGATCATTTGTTCTATTTCTGTAAAAAATGTCATTGGAATTTTGATAGGAATCATACTGAATCTGCAGATTGCTTTGGGTAGTATGGACTTTTTAACAATATTAATTCTTTCAACCCATGAGCAGAGAAGATCTTTCCATTTATTTGTGTTTTTAATTTCTTTTTATCAGTGTTTTATAGTTTTCAGTATATGGGTCTTTTGTTTAAATTTATTCCTGGTATTTTATTCTTTTTGATAGAATTATAATTGGATTGTTTTCTTGATTTCTCTGATAGTTTGTTTTTAGTATATAGAAATGAAACTGATACTTGTATGTTGAGTTTGTATCCTGCAACTTTACTGAATTTGTTGATAAGTTCTAACAGGTTTTTGGTGTAGTCCTTAGTGTTTTCTGTATATAATATCATGTCATCTGCAAATAGTGGCATTTTTACTTGTTCTTTTGCTTGACTAATTGCCCTGGCTAGGGCTTCCAATACTATGTTGAATAAAAGTGGTGAGAGTGGGCATCCTTGTCTTGATCTTAGAGCAAAAGCTTTCAACTTTTCAGTGTTGAGTATGATGATTGTGAGCTTGTTATACATCGCCTTCATTATGTTAAGGTACATTCCCTCTATACCTACTTTGTTGAGAGTTTTTTTCAAAAATGGCTGTTGAATTTTCCCAAATGCTTTTTCAGCATCTACTAAGATAATCGTATGATTTTTATCCTTCATTTTTGTTAGTGTGCTATATCACATTGATTGATTTCTGGATGTGAACCATTCTTGTATCCCTATAATATAGTGTATGACCCTTTTAATGTATTGTTGAATTCACTTTGCTAATATTTTGTTAGGATTTTGCAGCTATGTTTATCAGGAATATTGGCCTGTAATTTTCTTGTGGTGGTCTTGTCTGGTTTTAGTATCAGGGTAATGCTGGCCTTGTAAAATGAGTTTGGAAATGTTCCATTTTATTCCGTTGTTTGAAAGACTTTGAGAAGGATTAGAATTAACTATTCTTTAAATATTTGGTAGAATTCATCAGTGAAGCCATCTGGTCCTGGATTTTTGTTTGTTAGGAGGTTTTTGATTACTTATGCAATTTCCTTACAAACAGTTGATCTATTCAGATTTTCTGTTTCTTCAAGATTCAGTTTTGGCAGGTTGTATGTTTCTAGGAATATCCATTTCTTCTGGGTTTGTATATTTTGTTAGTGTGTAATTGTTCAGACTAGTCTCCTATGATCCTTTGTATTTGTGTGGTATCAGTTGTAATGTCTCCTCTTTCATTTCTGATTTTATTTATTTGTTTCTTGGTGAATCTAGCTGAAGTTTTGTCAATTTTGTTTTTATCTTTTTAAAAAAATAGCTCTTTTATTGATCTTTTCTATTGTTTTCTTAGTTTCTACTTCATTTATTTCTGTTCTGATCTTCATTATTTACTTCTAATTTTAGACTTCGTTTGTTCCTTTTCTAGTTCTTTGAGGTCTAAAGTTACATTGTTTATTTGGAATCTTTGTTGTTCCTCAATACAGGCATTTATTGCTATGAACTTTTCTTTTACAACCCCTCTTGTTGCATCCCATAGGTTTTAGTATGTTGTGTTTCTATTTTTATTTGTCTCAGGGCATTTTTTTTTTAAATTTCTCTATTGATTTCTTCTTTGACCCGTGGGTTGTTCAGTAGCTTGTTGTTTAATCACCACATATTTGTGAATTTTCCAGTTTTCTTCTTGTAATTGATTTCTAGTTTCATAACATTGTGGTTGGAGAAGATGTTGATATGATATCAGTTTTCTTAAATTTATTAAGACTTATTTTGTGGTCTAACATATGCTATATCTTGGAGAATGTTCCACGTGCACTTGAGAAGAATGTGCATTCTGTTGCATTTGGATGGAATGGCCTGTATGTGTCTGTTAAGTCCATCTGGTCTAACATATTATTTAAGGCCAGTGTTTCCTTATTGGTTTCTGTCTGAATGATCTAATAATTGATGAAAGTGGGGTATTAAAGCCCCCTACTATTATTCTATTGCTGTCTATTTCTCCCTTTAGATCTGTTAATAATTGCTTTCTATATTTAGGTGCTCCTATGTTGGGTATATAAATGTTTATGTTATATGTTCTTGTTAGATTGACCCCTTTATCATTATGTAATGACTTTTATCTCTTATTAGTCTTTATCTTAAAGTCTTTGTCTGATAAAAGTGCTGGTACCTTATCTTTCTTTTGGTTTCTGTTTGCCTGGAGTATTTTTTTCCATCCCTTCACACAGTGTGTGTGTGTGTGTGTGTGTGTTTGTCTTTACATCTGAAGTGAATCTCTTAGGCAGCCTATGGATAGGTCTTCTTTTTTTTATGATTTAGCCACTCTATGTCTTTTGATTGGAGAATTTAGCTGGTTTACGTTTGAAATAATTATTGATAAATATTTACTTACTGACATTTTGTTCATTGTCTTCTAGTAATTTTGTAAGTCCTCTGTTTGTTCTTCTTTTCTTGCTCTCTTACTTTTGATTTGTGGTGGTATGCTTTGATTCTTTTCTCTTTAATCTTTGTGTGTCTATAATAAGTTCTGTGCTTTGTGGATACTGTGAGGCTTACATAAAACAACATATTTATAACAGTCTATTTTAAGTTGATAACAATTTAAGTTTGAACACATTCTAGAACTCTGTATTTTTACTCCCACCACGTTTGATGGTTTTGATGTCACCAATTACATCTTTTTATCTTGTGTATTCCTTAACAAATTATTGTAGTCATAGTTATTTTTACTACTTTTCTATTTTGACCTTTATAGGCTTTATGAGAAATTGACTCACCATCTTTACAACATTAATTATTCTGAATTTTACTATATATTTACCTTTACCACTGAGACTTCTACTTTCTTGTTTTTTCCTGTTACTAATTAATACCCTTTTGTTTCAGTTTGAAGAAGCCATTTTAACATTTCTAAGGCTGGTCTAGTGGTGATGAACTCTTAACCTTTTGCTTGTCTGGAAAGCTCTTTATCTCTCCTCCAGTTCTGGATGATAACTTTGCCAGTTATCATTGTGGCAGGTTTTTTTGTTTTTTTGTTTTTTTGTTTTTTTGTTTTAGCACAGTAAATTGTGACACTCTCTTCTGGACTGCAAACTTTCTGCTGAAAAAAATTTGCTCACTGTTTTATGGGGGCTACCTTGTATGTCATGAAATATTTTTCTCTTGTTGCTTTTCAGATTCTCTCCTTGTCTTTTACTTTCGACACTTTAATTATGTGTCTTGGTGTGGGTCTGTTTGGGTTCATCTTTTTTGGAACTTTCTGGGCTTCCTGGATCTGGATGTTTGTTTTCTTCCCCAGGGTAAAGGAAGTTTCCAGTCATTCTTTCTTCAAATAAGTTTTTTACCCCCTTCTCTCTTCTCCTTCTGGGACCCCTATAATGTGAATGTTGGTCTGTGTAATGTTTGTAAGTCTCTAAAGCTATCTCCACACTTTCTCTCTCTTTCTCGGCTCTGATTGGGTGAATTCCACTGCCCTGTCTTTGAGTTTATTAATTGTATTTTTCAGTTCATTTATTGTATTCGTTAGCTCTATTACACACTCTTATATTTTCCTATCTCTTCATTGAAAATCTCACTTTGTTCATCCCTTCTTTTCATCGTGGTGAGTTATCTTTATGACCATGGTTTTTAACCCTTATCAGATAAACCACTTATCTTCAGTTCAGTAAGGTCTTTTCTGAGGTTTTATCTTGTTCTTCCCTTTAGAATATATTCCTTTGTTTCTTCATTTTACTTGACTCTCTGTGTTGGTTTCTGTACGTTAAACAGCCACCTTTCCCAGTCTTGGAGTGGCCTCATGTAGCAGATAAAATGTATCATTCAACCCTGCCCTAGCTCTTCATTGTCTCTTGATCTTTTGTGATTGTCCAAAGCAGCCTACTTTATTTTTGGTGGCTCTCAGTAGTTGAGTTTCCCAAAGTCTCAGTCAGCAACCTAGGTTCAGGCTAATTGGAATCCAGGCCTTCGGGTAGCAGCTTTTAAAGTATGCAAATATACATCTTTCAAGGGACTACTGGAGGAAGGATATTTTTGTTTGCTCCCGCTGAGCTAAGCCCTGCGGTGATAGCCGGTTAAGACTGTTTCTTTCTTTGCAACTGTTTTGTTGAACTCATGAATACAAGCCCCACTGGCCACCATCCCCAGGCAATCAAGAGGTGTCCCCTGGGCAGCAGCCACAAAAACCAGGGAACTAGGGCACCAGGCACGTGTACGAACTCCCCTCTGCTAAATACTGGTGCTCTAGAGCCCGGGGGCGGTGGGGGGGTGCACGGGGCAGAGAGACCCCCCCCCATTGCAGTCTCTGGGGAGGATTACAGTTGGCCCTTAGATGTGTTTTTAATTAGGAGCCTGCCCCTCAGGCCACAGCTATTTAGATAAGTTAATAAGCCGCTTTCACAAAAAGACTAAGCTCCTGGGTCTTTTGCCTCTCTGCTATGCCCTGGGGATGGTGGCCAGTTAAGAACCCTTTCTATATTTGTTATCGTCTTATGGGACTCTTGTATGTGAGCCCTGCTGGTCACCAGAGCCAGGCAATCTAAAGGTGTCCCCTTGGGGGGCAGCTGCAAAAATCACACACAGAAAAAGGTTACAAGCTCCTTTCTGGGAGATACTGGAATCTGGAGCTAGACAGAGGGAGAACACAGAGATGGTACCCACTGGCTTCTGCTTTTGAAGAGGAATTCAGTAGGCTCCTAGATGTGTGTTAAATTAGATGCCTGGCCCTCAGCCCTGTGCTTTAAGATAAGCAAATAAGCCTCTTTCCCAGAAAGGGTGATTTTCAGTCAGCAGCTTCTGCACTAGGCCCTGGGGATGGTAAGTCATGCACAGGAACCTTTTAACTCTTTCTCAGCTTGCTATATAGCCCTGTGGGTTTTGTAGACACAAGCCCCCCCGGCAGTCAAAGCTAGGTATTTTAGGGGCTGGTCTCCCAATTGCAGGTTTTAAAAGTTAGGGTGCTAGATAGGGGGTTCAAATGCTTCAGTCCTCAGCGAGAAGATGGTGTTTATGTATTCCCTCCTGATTGTGGGTCACTGCAGGGAGGTGGGATTTATGGCAAGATTGTATCTCAGCCTTTCCTACCCACTTTGATGTGGGTTTTTTCTCATTCACCCGATGTGTGGGAGTCACTCAGCTAGTTTTGGGCTCCCCCCTCCCTGCCCGGCCCCAGAGGAAACTGTTCCATATGTAGCTGTAGTTTTGATGTGTCTGTGGGAGGAGGTGGGTTCAAGATCCTCCTACATCACCATCTTGAACTGGAACCTGTATACTTTTATATAGAAAGATACCAAAAATGTATTGTTAAGATACTTATTCAAGTTACAAAATGGTATTAGCCATAGGATTCTGTTTTGTGAGGGGATTTTTGTTACTTGTTAATGCATAGAAAAAAATCTGGAAGGCTTGTCACCAAACAGTGGCTATTTTGGTGGTCAGGTGTGGGGAGTGTGAGAAAGGTGAGATGATTCTATATTATCAGTGATTTTAAAAATTTCTTTACTCTTATATATTGTTTGCATTTTCAAAAAGCAAGTACTCAACACACTTTTTTTTCCCACACATTACTGTTCTAATAGAAAATGAAACAATATATTTCCTTTTTTTATTTTAAAGGGAGAAAGTTCATAAGCTTCTGTGATGTCCTATTTGCTATTTTGTCATTGTGAAATTCTCTTCCACCCATCATCCTTGTCCACTACACCTAAATTCTCTGTCTTTAAAGACTTACCTTAAATTTTACCTCTATATATAGAGTTTTCCCCTTCAGGCTAGATTAGATGTCTCTACTCCATTCTTATTCTGTTTAATTATCAGAATTCTTAACCTTAAACAATAATTATGATCTTGAGGACAAGAATATCTTGACAGAGTTTGTATTTACTATAAGCACAGGGCCTGGTACATGGTAGGGGCTCAAAGAACGTTTATTTGAAATAAGTGAATGAATGTATGGTTAAGTGATTAAAAGTAGGCCCTGACTTAAGTCTGATTTGTTGTGAACAACCTACATAACAGAACAGCCACCCATTTTAAGGAATCAGCCACTATCCGCATTTAAGTTATTCTGTATTAGAGATGCTTAAGACCCTTTCAATTACAGTTGAGTGTGCTGGGAACCACTTATACTATGTTTAGGGAATCTTCAAGCTCGTCAATAGAGATTCTTGGGACCCTGTTCTCAGCAGTCCTGATCCCTGTAGTGATCTGACAGAAGTGGTGATAGGGAGGCTTCACTTCCACCACAACGCCTCCGGAAATGTGCCCCTTGTAGTCCATTTGGAACTCAGAGTGAATTTGAAACAATATATATGAAAAGCAATTAGGTTTGTATTCCTATATTATAATCACAGCAGTATAGGGACTATCATAACCCTAAATGTCAGCCACAACATTGTTTTGTTTGGCAAGGGTATTCTAAATTTTTTTAATTGGCATGTAAATTTCATGAAATTTAACTTGTATATGTCTGGGTACATGAGTTTGTTTAAGTGTATGTGTATATTAGGGACTACCTGTAACATCAGTAGGAAAACTTAGTATATTTTGGCTTTAGAGGAAGAGACTTCTTTATTTTTACAACTTTCTTTTTTCATTTAGGGTAAACTGCTTACCTTTAAAATTTTAGGTTGGCATATTTTAATATAAATATATTTCCCCTATCTTTTTAATGAATTTGGGAGCTGATTGCAAGACAAATTATTAGTATAATAATGCAGGAATTACCCAAGATATCCGAGTTGTATGTGATACATGATATGATCACAAATAACAAGTATTTAGCACCTTGTTAAAAAAATTAAATCTCTTTGAAGATGATCCGGATTATCTTTTTTTCCATAGGTCTATTAAGAACTTTGCCACTAGGGGGCTCTTAATACCATATTTTTAGTTAATTTAAATGTGTAATACTAATACAATAAAATTATAGGTGTTGGGTAATATTGTCTTCCCAATTTATATATCTTAGAAAATTTTTAGAAAAGCCTCGTTGTCACACATTTATGAGACTTTTTTTTTTAAAAAGATGATAGTCACCTTCAGAAATATTGTAGTGATCTAAGAGGCATGCATGATATATGGGCCTTTGAACTTTTTAAAGCTCAAGTTAAAAATAGTCTTTGTCTTTAAGATACTCTAAAAAGATACAAAATTTAACAAATATGAGTAGATATATATAAAACATTATTAAGCACCTTCTATAAGAAATTCAACATGATCTTTATTTTCAATGAACTAACAATCTCGTGGAGAACAGTAACAGTTACCATATATTTTGATATGTGCAATGAGAGAGATTATGGATGGGAGTTAAGAGACCACATTTAATCCAAAAGAAAAATAGAGTGAATAGAAGAAGTCTTCTCTGATGAGGTAACATTTGAACTAAATCTTTTGATAGGCATGGAGAAGTTTAGATGAGAAGGAAAGGAAATTATTCTGGTTATGGGGAAAAGTGTGAAAACATGAAATATCCTTAGAGATTCAGGTACTTCTTGGCATCATGATAAATTTAAAATCCATGAGAATAACCGTAATCCATGTAAAAAATATAGCATTAACATTCAGTGACCTTCAACTTCCCACAAATTTCCTTCATTGACCCATTTTCATGGTCAGACCCTGGACCTTGTGCTTATTTCTTTACTCAACAAATATTTATTGAATGTCTACCTATGTATGCAGGTACTGTTCTCTCCTCAAAGGACAATGGTGAAAGGGCAAATGAGATTCTTGCTCTCATGATTTATATACAAGTCACAAGAAACCAACAATAAATAAGAAAAACTGGAAAACAGTAGTAAATATCATGCACAGAATTAAACAGGATTATGGAAGTGACTGGTGGTAACTAGATTGGGTGGTTGGGGGGGGCTTGTATAATGAATTATTAATTAAGCTGAGAATGACTAAAAGGAATCAGCTATTGTAATAGGGTAAAAATATTCTAGTCTGAGAGTACAATTACTACAAACATCATGAGACAGAAATGAGTGCCAGGTAAGAAGGCCAGTGGCCTGACATATGGTGGAAGGAGGAAAGTGGTGTGTGATGACATCAGAGAGGAGAGCGGAAGCCAGAAGAAGCAGGGCTTTGCAGGCCAGAGTAAGAAGTTAAGGTGGGAAGCCATTAGAGGGTTTAAGTGGGAGGGTAGCATGATCATGATTTATAGCTTTGCAAAGTGATTCTGGCTACTATGTAGAGAATGGGTTGTGCAGGGTCAGAGTAGAAGCCCAGCATCTGGTTAAATAGCAGTGGGGAAGCATGAGAAGCAGTGGTGCTTGGTTGAAGGTGGTAGTAAGAGACATGGAAAGGTGGATATGTTTGGGACATGTTTTGCAGGTAAAATAAATAATCCTGTGGAGTTTTTATTTTGGGAAACTAAGCAGATGGTGATACAGTTTACTAAGATGCACAGGAATGGGCTGAACTGGTTGAGAGTGACAGTGAAACAAGAGTTCTATTTTGGGCATGGTACTTTGGGGACACACAAATGGAAACGTCAAGTAGGCAGATGTGAACCTGGAGCTCTGAGCAGTCAGGCACAGCTACATGTCCACGTGTGCATTGTGCGCTGCACTTCTACAGTTGAGCAGTACAGATGGTGGTGTCCCGAAGAGCATCACTAGCGTAGATCTGGAAACCACTGGCCTACAGATGGTATAAAGCCATGGGAATAAATGAGACTTCAGCAAACTCAGGATAATCATCCTTAGCTTTTTGACAAGATGAAGCAAATGACACTGTATTTTCAAAATTCATTTTAATTCCTTATGAAGAACCAATTCCAACAATTTATTCTGAAGCTCTAAATTTAAACCACCTTTTGATGAAAAAATAGGATTTCAGATCAATGAACTTCCTTTATATGGATATTCTTTTGATGGACAATAGAATTCTAGACCAACTTGTAGTCAGTGCTGATGTTTTGCAGATGTGCAATATTAAGATCACCTACTGCACTGATAATTGTTGATATCAACATATACTGTCTCATCAAATACATGCATGATTTTTGTGACTTTTGATTGGTTTAGTTATGTTTTTACATTTAAATCTTTTCTCCATCTGGAATTTATTTTAGTGTAAAGTGGGAAGAATCTAAATTTATTTTATTTCAAATCTTAGCCAACTGTCTCAAAACACTTACCATATGAACCTAGGTTTTTCCTATTGATCTGAAATGCCAAATGCTAAGTTCCCAAGTGGATCATGAGATCTATTTCTGGAATTTCTATTCTGTTTCCACTGATCTTATTCATGATCCAGGTTGTTTTATATCAAATTCAAATCATGTATATATTAAAATTTTTCCATGTTACAATATCTGCACATTTATCAAGTTGCAATAAAAAATACTTTGCTAGTGTTCTGTGAAGTTCTTCCCACATTATAAGCCAATTCCTGTATCTTTTGAGCCCAGGTCTCACTGCCTGTTTCCAGGCAAACAGTTTTTAGAAAGTGTTGTTTTTATAGATTTATTATACATGTATAAATTTAGTGCAATTCAGGTAAAAATTCCAGTTGGTAATTTTTGAGACTTGACAAAGCACTACTGAAGTTTATTTGGAGAAGAAGAAAAAAAAATCCATGGAAAATAGCCAATTTTGTAAAACAATTATGATGAAACAGGACTTTTCATGATCAGATATAAAACATAATATGAAGAAAAACATTTTTTTCAGCTTCATAACTAACGCAAGGAACTTCATGTATAAAACTGTGAAGGATTATATTGCCAACAGATGCGGTTTGGAGCTTAAGTTTTGTGCAGGAGTCCATTCTGGTGGCACAGCTGCAATGACAGGAAGACTTCCTGGAGGAGTGAGCAAGATGAAGGAGCTTGCACCAGAATGTAAATTGACACATTGCTTCCTGCATCAAGTGGTCTAGCTTCAGAAAAAAATCAGTTGAGCTAAAGAGTAACATAAAATAGTAAAAATTCTGAATTATGTAAAGTAGTATGTTAAATACCAGATTATTCTGTTATGTGATAACACAGAAGCTGATAAATTCCTGTTGTTGCCTGCTGTAGTACTGTGGTTATCAAGGGAAAAGCTCCTTTGAGAAATCTAAATTTTTAGTTTTCCTGCAAGGTAAGAAACCAGTTTGGTCTAAACTCTGAAGAATTCTCAACTTTTTGAAGATGTGAATTGGAAAGCCTGCCTTGCTTATTGGCCTGGTATCTTTGGTATTTTTAATGATCATAATCCTTCCTGTAAGAAAGAAATGCAACTGGCTTTTTAATGATAATGTCAAAGGCCACCTGGATGTCCATGGGCACCTCAAATTCAACATATCCACAATTGAATTCACTACTTTTCCCCCAGACTTGTCCTTCCTCCTTGTCTTTTCCTGATAACTGTATCACCATGTACTTTATTACCTAAGCCAGACACCTGAAAATCAGCCTTCACCTGTCCCTTGTCTTCTATATCAAGTTACCATCCAAGTTATGTTGATTCTACCTCTGTGTCATCTCTCATATATGCTCCTTCTAATGAACCTGATTACTTCTACCTTGAGTTAGGCCCTGATCCTCTTACTTTGGACTTCTTACTCTCCACTGAGGAATCCATTCGTCAGCTGGCCACCAGAATACTCTTTCCAAATGCAAACTTCTTCACTCCACTTTCCTATTAAGTCCTTTTGGGGCTCTCTTTTACCCATAGGAGAAATTCTAGTCTTTAGAGTGTCATCTAAACTCTACACTCTGGCCCCTGTCTCTCTCCAGCTTCAGATTTTTACACCTTCTCAGTATGTCTCACCTCAATCATACCTGAGTACTTGGGGTGTTTGGAACTCTGTTTTGCTTCATGCCTTTCTGCCTTCACTCACACTTGGAATTCTATCCCACCATTTTTTCAGGAAGACCTAATTATCTTTCAAGATTTAGTTCAAACTTTACCACCTTTGGGTAGCATTTCCTATCTTCACTCACTCACGGAATATTAACTATTCCTCCTTTATATTCCTATTATGGATCCCCTGACTTTTTACTGTAGTACCCACAAAATTGTATTATAACTATTTGTTTACCTGCTTTCCTTAATAGACTGGGAGCACCTCGAGTCAGGGACCTTTTTTGTTGTTGTTTATTCCTAGTATCTGGCAATGCCTGTACAATTTAGGCACTCTGTTAAAATTCTTTCAATGAATGAGTTGGTGAATGAGAAGTTTCAGAGGTGCCATGGAAAGGGTTGGCAGAGAATGGAGTAGTTTTTAAAACTGGTCAAGAGGAAGACACAGGACAATACAGTGACAAGAATAAGCGAAAAGATAATTTATTAAGGGAGACTAGGCTCTGTATAGTGGTTGAGGATGAGACACATGATGGGATTAACTAGCTTCTGACTAAAATTCTGATACAAGATTTTTCTATTGCTCTAGAAGTACAGATGGTATATGGGGTCAAATGAAGTTTACTGGATATCATCCAGTTAGCAAATATTAGCACACACAAGCCAAATTTTTACAGTGTACACAGCTTTACTGTGTACAAAATTCTTCTATTATTTTATTTGATTCTTAAAACAGTTATTTCCCTAAGCTTCAGTTTCCTTTTTTTGTAAAATGAAGATAACAGCCATCTCTTAGGATTGTTTACACGTTGTGTCATTATGTCTGGCACACAGTTCAGTATCCAATATGTTGGTAAAGCAGGAATTTGGGGCCCAAAATGGTTCAATGACTTGCTCAAGGTTACAAAAGTAAGTTAGTGGCAGATTTAGATATACATTCTAGATCTTATGTCCTCCTGTTGAAATGCTCACTTTACTACATTACAGCATAGTATCTTGTACATTACTTGGTGCATGGCATCTTTAATTTCCTTGAGAGGCTCACCCAAAAGCGGGCTTTGGAATCAGTCTATCAGCGAGCTGATTGCCACAGTCAAGGAAAATCTAAATCTTGGCTAAAATCAAAATGTAAATATAAATATTTCTATAGCTTGCATTGCCTCCTCATCTTATTTTATCCTTGATGACTGTCATCAGAGAATCTGAGCAGACTAGCTCCTACCCTCGTGAGGTTCTGTGGAGATATGCTCTCGTTTTCACTGATTTTTAAAATACTGTTTTTGAGTCCATTTTTTCTGCCAGAGCGAGTGTCAGTTTGGGGCCCAAGAATTAAAGTAGCAGGCATCCGAAGTGGAAACTGGAGCAGAGAGAGAGTGAAGAATGAATCTGGGCTGCAGCAGACACTGACAAGCATACCCATCTGTCCTTGTGTTTTCTGTAGAGTTTTGTCCAGGAAGAACCTGAAGCCACAAAATTTGAACTGGAGATGAAATTATTAAGTGAAACAGTTTTATCAGGTATTCTTCTAAATTACATTTGTAGAATTTAACTTTATTGGGATATTCCTGCTTACAACAGAAATGCAGGGTCATTATAAAAAAGTTCAGATGTTGCAGAATATATTTAAAGTGAAAATTCTTCATAATCCCTCTTCTGAAATAACCAATATGAACAGAATTTCTCCTATTTGTATTTCTTCTCTCTGTAGCTCTCTTGATTTTTAATGAAACCATGAAATACCATACAAATGTTGAAAGTTACTTTTTTATCAATAATATTTGTTGTTTTATGTAACATATTCTACATACATACATACATAGAACATAATGCATATTCTACTTAAATGAATAATATTCAACACTATCCTAAGTTAGAACACATTAATAAACTTACTTTTTAGTAGCTATATAATTCCATCCAATAATGGAAGATTCTTTAAGTCTTTATTGATAGTAAGGTTATTTCTAATTATTATTACAATGTTGTAATGAATATTCACAAACACACATACATAATCATAAATTTCTCAGCACTTTTGTATTCAGTCTTATCTTGGAAAATAGAAATTTGAGAGAGTTTAAAAATGTCAAAATGATAGTGATGTCTAATTTGCAGATCTTTTAGTTTGAGATTTATGTACATCACTTCCCAGGAACTTCTAAGAAATTTTCTACATTCAATAGATTCTATAGATTTCTTAGCATATTTGTCATAACATACTTCTTGTCTACTTCTTCACTTTTTCCAACACACTTGTTTCAGCAGCCAACTAGGTTTATATCTTTAAAACTTTTCTATAACCTTGAGGAGGTAATTTTCCTGCTAGAATTAGGATACTATAGTCCATGAATCTCTGTCAATAATATTGAGGTTTTCTATATGGTAATCCCTGAATAATATATATATATATCATAATTGTCTGAAATTGGATATGGTATTCTTTTTCTTTCTTTTTAGGTAAATGGATTATTAACTAGATAAATTTGAAAATTAAAGTCTGCATTTTATTGAAGGTATACAGGGGAAAAAGGACAATTGCTTAACTGGAATTTTCTTTGCATATTGTCATTAATTTTTAGTGTCTGATCTCCATGGGTTAAATTCAGTGACTTCTCAAGTGTGCTTCCTTTCATGGGAGAGGAAAATTATAATGATAAATAATAAGACTAACACATCCTAAGTTTTACTCTGTGTCTGGCACCAGTTCTAAGCTTTTTACATGTATTAACTCACAACTCCCCCAAATTCAATAAGGTAGATATTAATATCTCTTTTGTAGAGGAAAGGGAGAAAAGACATGTTAATTAGCGTATCTTGCATAAGGTCACACAGCAAGTAAAGGGTGGAACCTATAAGTGGTCTGATTTCCCTTTCTTATCTAGAGCACTACACTGAAAGACTTTTGGTGATAGGTCTTAGTGATATGTGACTTAAAATATTCCCTTGATTGTTCACTGAGAATTATGGAATTATAGAATTTCCCCATAAAATTTCTAAACAGAAGGGATTATCCAGTTCAGTTCTTCACTTTAAAGCCTCTATCCCTCTTTTTTTTTTATGAGCTGGGCCTGTTTTTGTTGAAAAAGAAAATTAGCTTTAATATATGGTCCAAAATTTATGTTTTTCACCATTTTACTTTCTTTTTTCAGATTTTTAGCCCCATAGTGTCCAATTTAAAAACATTAATTTATCAGTTATCAAATTTTGTCTTAATTCACTTTTTCATATTTTTATAATAAAGGTAGCAGAATATGCCACCCCAAAATATGCCACTTTGGCATAAGGATATTTTAAGTTAAGAGCGACTGAAAAGGTGCAGATGTAAGAAAAGCTGCCTACCTTCCTATTTGCCTAAAAACAAGACATAAAATTTCAAAGGTGTCACTCCTTCTCTCTCTACCAAGAGGGACAATGGTTAATGCCCAGAGATAATTTCAGACCCTGTCAGCCTAGAGAGAACCAGAGGAATCTGCATAACAAACTTTACTTACTAGTCCTTTTCTCTACCCTCAAAAACCTAAAACTCCTTTCCTTTGTCATTTCCCCACAAGTTTGTTGTTCTTGGTTGAAGATGCTGTATAAAACAGAGTGCTGAGCCACCTCTTCAGATTACTCATTTTTCCCTGGGTAATCTCCCATGTTTACACGAGGTATACATATTTTAATAAATGAATGGTTTTTTCTCTTGTTAATCTTTTATTATAAAAGTTCAGCCGAGAACTCAGAAGGAAGAGGGAAAATTATTTTTCCTCCTCTACAATATATTTTTGAAGTTATTTTAATAGTAACATGCTTATTACATACAAATTCTTAAAGTTTTGGTATACAAACCACAAATGGAGCCCTCCCTTTATCCTACCATTATACGTGTTTATTACTACTTTGAAGGTTAGCTTTGTGAATAGTTTTGAATTAACCACTTTTTGACATTTTAGTAGCTAAATACTGTTTCCAGTATCAGAATTTTTTCCTTTCCCTCCTAATACCAAAATGTTACAATCTATTTAGAAACTAAATTAATCTGATTAATTTTAGCACAGTTGTTGCTGATAGAGAATGCTAATGAAAAGCCGTGTTTCTTTGAAGACAATGAGGTTGATTTATGCCAATTCACAACCCTGGGTGGAGTGTACCACTTGGATATTTTGGAGCTTCCCCCACAGTGTAAACCAATGAAAGGCTGGATGATTGTGGAAGTAGGTTGATTTTTGAATCAAATTTATGAGTAAAATAATTTCTCACACTTTTATCTTAAATGATCTAACATCTAATGAACTTTAACCCTATTCAGCAAGCATAAAGAGAAAAACTAATTTTAAACTGTCTTGAATTTATAAAATTTAAATCAGATACTAAAGGAAAGGACTCTAAAATAATACGAATTTTGAAACTATAATTCATGCATGTTAATTGTAAACCTATGTTTAGATTGTGCCAGTTTGGTCTTAATGATAGTCTATTTAAGATGCTGGCAAACTTTTTCTGTAAAGGGCCAGATGGTAAATATTTCAGCTTTGTGGCCATACCAGCTCTGTTGCAACTCTCAGTGCTGCCATCCTAACAGTAAGACAGCCATATATAAATGAAAACTTTATTTACAAAAACTGGTGGTGGGCCAGATTTTCCAGGGGCCATAGTTTGTGTACCCTGGTCTAGATCAGTGGTTCCCAACATGTGGTCCCTTGACCAAAAGCATTAGCATCATCTGTGAATTTTCTAGAAATGCAAATCCATGGGCCCCATTTCAGTTTTACTGAATCAGAAAGTCTGGAGGTGAGGTTCAGCAGTCTGTGTATTAGCAAAACACACCTCAAAGTTTGAGAACCACTGGTCTGGATCCTTGATGTATAAAGTGTGGTCCATGAGCTAGCAGCGTCAGCATCACCTAGAACCTTGTTAGAAATGCATAATTTGGTGCTTCACCTCAGATCTACTGAATCTGAATTTTAAGAAGACCCTCAGGTGATTCATATGCACATTTAAGTTTGAGAAGCACAGATCCAGGTGATGGCAATGTTGCTGATCCATGCTCCACACTTTTAGTAAGGAGGCTAATGACAGCAGGTGTTAGATCATTTTTAAAGGACTTCCTCACTCCTGTTTCAATAAATAGTAACATTTGCCCTGGTATTGACTTGGTTTATTTTAACTTTACTTCATGGTGGCTTGTGTCCCAAATATACCCTGTTATATTGTCATAGACCCTTCCTCCTCCCTTTTTTGCTTTCCAGCCTTTCTGAGTTCTTCCCCTCCCTCTCGTTCTGTCTCTCCGACCTCTTTCTCTCTCCTTCAGCACATCATGTGCATAGACTGCCAGGCACTTCTCACCCACAGTTCTACTATTAAGGATCTTGGTACATTCTCGTAATAGAGTGGTATTTCTCAACTTTTATTCTTTTCCCCATTATCGCCTAAGGAGCCTTTGTAGACATTTTCTTTCCTAGCCACCCACCCCATGAAATTTTAATACCATAGATATACAATATATTTGTGTATGTACTAAATAGATAGCTGTGCTTTACACCTAAAAGAGTATGATTTTTTTCATGCCCCCCAAACTAATTTTCACCCCCTTGGGGATGATACTGCTCTCCCTTTCCCATTTCTCCCCCAAGTGAGAACGCACTTACTAGAGCCTGCCTGAGGTAGATAACCTGGTCTGTAGCCACTTTGAACAATCTATTCGAATCAGCTCTTTCTACCTCAGGGTTACTTGAAGGACAATGGGGAGTCACAGAAAGGCATCTCTTTGGGGAAGGTAGGCCTTCAAAATTCTTTATCCATAGGAAGGGCCCAGCCAGAGGTAGGGTTTCCAAGAATTCATTCAAAGATCTGTTCTTGAATTTTGTTGGTGTCCTGATATCACCATTCCATGTTCTCCACTTGAGCCTGAAGTATCCTCCTTTACGCTTGTTTTTCTCTTCTCCAACAAAGAGGTCTTCTTCCTTTTATTCAAGTCTCTTTTCAGTAATCTTCTACCTCCTCTAGAATTTTTACCTATCCAGTTTTTTTCCTCTATTTTTTTACCATTCTTAATCTTCCCTACCCTTCCTTCCCTAGATCTTTCTCTGCTGTGTTCAAATAATGGACAAATCTTCGTCCCAGGGAAATCTGCTGTTGGCTTAATTTACTTTCTCTCCCCAGCTTTATTGAGATATAATTGACATAAAGCATTATATAAGGGTACCACCGTGTGATTTTTAATTTACTTTCATCCATTTGTTTCTATACTTCTCACAATGTTTGCTTATATTCTTTTCTCTCTTCACCTATACACCCTAACCAAAGGTTTTAGAATCTGAGATTTAGGGTCCTATAGCTCTGTTATTGAATTGTGGTGCCTCCTTGAGGTCATTTTGTAATCTTTGGCAAATTCTTTGATTTCTCTAAGTCCCAGTTATCTCTGTTAAATATATGTCTTGTAGGATTACTTGGAGGAATAAAATGATGAGTAAGTCCCAGCATAGAACCTGGACCATAGGAAGATTCTGTAATTCAGATTTAGTGATTTTTTTTTCCTCCTCAATCATCTTTTAATTTTGTTGTGACATTTTGTTAGTCAGTCTTTAGTTAAATGAGACCAATCTTCAGCACTTATTAGGAATAATTATATATAGTTTAGTCAGCAATATTTACATATTTAATTGTTACCAGTCAGCTTCTAACTTGATGTTATTTTGGTCATTTTTAAAAGATACTCAAAGAAGGATTGCAGAAATATATCTATCCTCCAGAAACTACAGAAGACGTTGAAACAGAAAATGCTTTCCCACCCATAGAGGTCACACTTGAGGTTCAGGAGAATGTAATCTTTTTTGAGGATCCTGTGGTTGCAAGGTGGGATGCTGAAGGTACAGCAATACCTTAATCAGCTTTGATAATTATGTAATGAAAAGAGCTATAACACAAATCCTTAAAACAGAAAATACAGTGTGTAAACTCTGCATCTCTAATCTTACACATTTCTATGGCAACTCTGGAGTCTTTGCTTTGTTTGCTCTTGATGGAAATGAATAGGGATTGGAATTTATTTATTGAATGTTATAACTGTTAGTTGCTGAAGTCTTAGATCTGCCATAATCTCTGAACAATTACTTATGTCATTATGTTTTAAAAGAATAATAAATTAACAAAAATATCAAAATAGTAGTACACATGAAAATAAATAAATGAAAAACCTACTCTCTCCTGAAATGACTGCACAATTCAGATTGGTGTGATTAAAATTTATTTTAATCTTAATAACTTAGAAATTGCACATCTTATTACAAACAAGTACTGGAGATAGGGAGTGAGCCATTGGGAAACCCGAGACAGAAGAACACTAGCCACTTTCTGCCTCTTTATAACTTCTGATTGTGGAACCATGGTTATCCAGAATGTGAAATAAATATGAACAAAGTCAGAAGTACCAGCAGAAATACAAGCTAATGATTTACTAATCATTAACAAATACCTCATTTGGGGTTGGCTGGCTCAAGTCTGAGAAGTCTTGGTCTGGTAAATTAATGCATGCAGGTTTGAGGCTGCTAGAGGAAAAAGGTTTAGCTTTACTTTTAATGTGAAGCATTTTACATTCATATTTATGGAGGAATTTACTTAGTTGGTGACAGCTTGGGAACATCATAAAGGCACAGAGCTATTACTTAATCCATTTATGTAGTCAAAGGAGCAGAGAATTTAGGAATTTCTCTACCAGGAAGGGTAAATGTTATGTAGTTTAAACTTTTTTTTTTATGATAGCTACAGTAATCCACATTTTTGGTTGTATAGACATAGACACAAGATATTTATATTCTAAAAATAACTTATGAATTAATAACAGTATAGGTCTATCAAAACATTAAATTATAAAACAACAAAATGAACAGTTAGGTAATTTCTACCCTTCACATTGCTTTAGGAGTTTCACTTTTCCTTTAATGGTAATGTTTTTAAATGTTTACTATGTTAAAAATTATTCACATTAAATTAGAATTAGACAAGATAAGTTATCCCACATGATTCAGGGAAATATAATGTGTAAAATTTGTCTCTGACTGCAGTAATTAGTGATCAGTAATATACAATTCCAATAATTCTTCCCATGGGGAAACTTTTTTCCAGGAAATACTATAAATTTGGAGAGTTTGTTTATAGGTGATATTTAATTTTTACCTTTAAAAAATTATAGTAATTTTGTTAATGTAAAAACAAAAAGAGGAATTATGACTAACTTAGTTTATCAATATAATTGTATTTGTTATATTGAATTTAAGAGTTAAAAATAGTGAGTGGAACCCTGCATGTGAGGAGAAAGCCACGTGGAGATGGAGAGAGCATTCTAGGAAGGGAATGACTCATGTATTCCATAATTATGCTACACAATAAGAAATACAGAGTAAATGGGACATAGTTCCTTCCTCTAGGAGTTTTCAAAGTTGTAGGAGAGGCAGACAGGGAAAAGCCTCATAATACGATACAGTAAGGTGCTATAATAGATAAAAGTGCTATCGAGCAGGACAGTGGGTCCACCTGGAGCATTAAGGAAGACTTGTCATAGTATGGAATATTGAACTGGGCCTTAAGAGACTAAGAGAACATTGGCATGCAAGTGTTTGTGTGGATGTACATTTTCCTCTTTCTTGCGTATATACCTGGGAATGGAATTGCTGGGTTGAATGATAAATTTATGTTTAACTTTTTAAGAAACTGTCAAATTGTTTTTCAGAGTAACTGTACCATTTTACATGCCCGCATTATATGAGGTTTCCCACCTTTCACATCCTTGCCAACATTTGTGATTATTTTTTTATTCTAGCCTTTCTAGTGAGTATGAAGTGGTATTCCTGGGGTTATAATTTGAATTCCCTAATAACTGATCATGTGGAGCATCTTTTTGTGTGTGTTTATTATCCTTTACTAGATCTTCTTTGGTGAAATATTTACTCAAATCTTCTGCCCATTTTTAAATTGTGTTGTGTTTTATTAGTAAGTTGTAAGAGACACAAAAGACCACCCACATATGATTGTATTTATATGAAAAGTCCAGAAAAGACAAATCTTTAGAGACAGGAAGTATATTAATGGTTGCCTGTGGCTAGAGGTGAGAATGGGAATAATTAACTATAAAATGGACATGAGGGATCTTAAGGAGAGAATAATAATGTTCTAAACTGGATTGTGGTAATGGTTGCACACCTGGGTGAATTTACTAAAAATATATACTTAACATGGGTGAATTTTAAAGTTTTTTTTTTTAAAACAAGATGAGGAGGGGTTCTCTAAAGGATTAAGTAATCTAGGAAGAAAGAACTGCATGTGCAGAGGCTCAGTAGTATATGATGCTGTTGGGGGAGGGGGAAAAAAAGCATAGCTAAAACCAGGTGTAGGAAGTGCAAGGGATGAAGCCAGAGACATGAGTCTTCATTCTGAAGGCCTTATATATCATGCTGAGGAGTTTGGATTTGATCCTGTAGACAGTAAGAACCTCCCAGCAAAAGTGGTTTTTGTAGAGATTCTCTTCTAAATGTAAAAGATAAATTTATACACCTTTGCAGTTATTTGGGTGGTTTCATTCATCTTATTTTTGTATAGAAAAAATAAAACTGTTACTCTCTTCCTTATTATGAAGGTAAGCATTGGCAAACTGATGGCATCAGCAATGTCTCTTACAAATCAGAAGAGAGACTTATAACATTCAGCCTAGAAACTTTTGGCCCTGTTACCTTGATTCAAGATTCTCATATTAACATGCCGTTCCAGTCATGGGAACTAAGACCACTTGATGTGAATAAAGTACTTTTGACTGTGACTACAGTATTTACTGAGATTCAAATACAAATTAAGGTAAGTCACAATTATAGCAAGTCACATGAGAGCGGTAAACCGCTTTGATGACAGTAAAAGTATGTCAAAGTAATCAGTCACTGGTGATTTACCTATTGAAATCAGTTATAAATATACTTTGAGCCATAATTTCTAAATGAAATAGTGATTGGATAGGTAATAACATATAACAAGTGATGTGCAAATTTGTACCCTAAAGTTAGTAGAAATAACTAATTATTTAAATAATTTAATAAAATAAATAAACCAATTAATGAAGCTACAAGCCTGCTGCAGTGTGACTTTGAGAGAGTTTTTGATCCACTCTAAAGAGGCTTCCTCCTTAAAACCAGATGAGAGATGTGAACTCTGTACACTTTCAAATTGCCGCTTTGCGAACTTTAAAACTGGATAATTTTGCATTGTTATGTTAAATCTTGTATGTCGAAAAAAATTATCCTTAAAAGTTGCAACATGAATAGCTATCAAATAGCTTTTGTAATTCAATGTGACCATATTCAGTGTTCTTAGATCATAACTCATACAATGGGTGGAGACCTGAGAGATCTTTTAGTCCCTTGATTTGTTCAGATAAAGCCCCCAAAGGGTTGACCGACTGACTGGTTGGGATAACAAGGGAGACTTTATGTGAGACTTCTCAGAGCTGGCCCAAAACATATCCATCCTGCATTCTTTTTAATACAGAATGAGCTAAAAAAAAAAAAAAAAACTAGTATGAAGAACCTAAAGGCTGGAAATGGAATAATGATGTAATTATCTTTCTTCTTATTGAAACTAGGAAAACCTCTGCATGTTAGCATCAATCAAACTAAATAACAAAAAGCATTCCTCTATTTTGGAAGGAAAATGGATGACTCCTATTTCTTTTATTTGTGCTTTGAAAGAAGCTGGATTGAATATCTTCCCTAGTGGACACTCTCATTTTTATGTTGTTATAAATTATAAGGTAAGAACAAATCTTTCCAAATTTAATGTAATGGACATTTAGAATGTTAGCAAGTATTGAATGTTATGTAACTCTTCAGGTACATTTTAGGTTTTCTATATTCACTTACACAGAATTATGGTTAGGAAGGAATAAATGGCAACACCAGAAATCCAGGGTTCTCTCAAGTTTAATAATCTTTCCCAAGAAAGTAAGCCTGTAGTATGATCTTCGTATTGACAAATGGAACCTTACCCACAGCTGGTCAGTGTAGTGCAAAGGTAGTTAGAGCAACTTTGCATTTTGTGTATTTTCTTTCTTCTTCCAGGCTGGATATATGTAAGATTTCTTAAAAGAGTAAATGACTCAGCAGTTTCCCAAACATGACAAATTAGGCAAAATTAAACACATAAAAGGACCACTGATATACAGAACCCACTTCCTTCCGTTTCTTGAGAGAGGCTCCCTGTCTGCATACTGCTTCATGTTACTCATAAGACTTTAGTTAAATAAGATCCTTCCATGTTAAACTGTGTGCTCCATGAGGATGAGGACTGTTCTTTCATCACCTATGATTCTTCTAGCACCTAGCATATTCCTTGAATCAGATGTTTAGTAAATATTTATGATATATAAATGAAGCCAAAGTAGGCTCTAATCATGAAAGATGTTCTTGGCTATAGAACTCGTTTATAATATACCAGAAAATGACAATGTAGGTAGCCATATGACATCTGAAAATAATATCACTAAGAGTGTGTACATATGTGTAGGGAAAAAAAAACACATTGGTTTTAGTAACTCAATTGCCAGTTACTCTACAAATGCTGAATGTTGTGTACTATTCATCTCAATATTTAAGAATTTTTTTTTCTGAATGCTTATATTCTAGGCATTGTTTTAGATGCTTAGGATCCATTAGTGAATAAAACAAAGGTACCTGCCCTCGTGGAGCTTACATTCTAGCAGAGGAAGGCAAAAATATACTAGATAATCTTATATTTTATATGGGAAAAAAAGGGCAGCTAGGAATCATGGGGTTAGGGCAACATAGAGTATCAAATAGGGTATTGGAGGAGGGGGCATTCAATGAGAAGGTAAGATCTGAACAAAACTTGAAGGTGGGGAATTTAGCCAAGTGGAGCTCAGAGAGCAAAAGGAGAAGCAAAGGAGATGATAATGGGAAGTCTGTGGGGGGGGGGGGGGAATGTCTGATTAGAGAGGCCCTTGTAGGTCATTGTTAGGACTTTGGCTTCTCTTCTGAGAAGAGAAAGGCAACACCATTGCCCTGTTCTGACAGAGTTGTCATATCATCTGACTTACATTTTAAATGGATTTTTCTGTGTTGAGAAGCAACTGTAGGAGGCCAAAGATGGAAGTCTTGTTGAAAGGCTCTATGATCAGCTCTATTTGTTTTTATATTGACAGGATCCTTTAGTAGAAATGAAAGCTTATCGACAACTGGCCCTGTTAAGTTCTGCTTTTGCATTTGGTTGGAGCAAGTGGAATACAGTATGTAATTCAAAAAAAGTTATAGTTAAGGTATAGTATGTAAAAACCCATAAAACTACTTTGTCCTCCAAAAGAAGATACTCAAAAGCTAAATGAATGTAGGCCATGCTTTCTCCTCTTGGAAAGGTGAAAAAAATTAACATCCAAAATAGTTTTAAAACTTCACTTTTGTTTATTTTGTCAAAGATATAAAACCAAACTATATAAAGGTTATGCCTTCATTGTCCATTATGGTATCAAACACTCTTGACTTCAGGCTAGCGTCCTTATAACTCTTTACATCAACATGAGAACAGATGGAAGCTTTTAATGTGAATATATCTATGATTCACAAACTTTTTCCTCAGAGACAGGCCTCCAATTTAGCATTTGGCACATTTACTACTGCCTGATGAAAAAGATAACAAATTCTAAAAGCTGATGAATGTTTTAGCATGAGCCTCCATATTTACTTGTGTGTTGTGTGTTTCTCCCACTTGAATATCAGCTACTTGAGGATAGGATTTTATTGTTGCAGCTGTTAATATGTATTTTTCTTTGTTGTTATATCCCCAGCACCTCGAACCTTCCCTGCACCTGGTAGCTACTCAATAAATCTCTGTTGAATGATAAGCTCCATACAAACATGGTTTAAGAATGTTTCTTTTATATTAGCAATTTTGGGGACTGAGTTCAAATTATACTCTGCCAAAATACCTAAAAGAAGAACTATTAATGGATTTCTCTAATTTTCTTTTTCTTTAGCTGAAGGAACACCTTACTGAAGAACCTACTCAGAAACCTAATTGGACCAATTTAATGTTTAGTGGTGACAGAGCGCAAAGGCTCAAGATCAATGAAAACAGTGAGGCATTCTCTGAAGCCCTTCAGGAGGAAACTGAGTTTCATTCTACTTTATATCACATGGTTAAGGATTTTGCTTCCAAAAAAGCAATGGAAAAAATTAGGAGCTCCAACTGTCAGTTTATTGACTCTGTGTGCTATATGCTACTCTCAACTAGATTACTCAGCTATTCTTAATCCCCACTGATAAATTTTATGCAGTATGTAGAATCAAGCAACTTGGAGCAAAATCAGGTATTTCTTCAATAAAATGTAATGAGTGAATATATTTCAAGAGGTTATTAAAATTTAATAAGCATTTTATACTCAAATTTTATTTTTTAAAAAGTGGGTTTTTTCCCCCCCTATGAATATTTGGCCTACTGAGACTTCCACTTTTCACTCTAGGAAGACTTGAGGTTCTTTATTTCAATAAATTTTAACAAACAATATATAATATCTCCTCCTCAAAAAGCTCATTAAAAATTATAGGCAGGCTTCCTCCCCATTGTATTTTAGCCAGAGAGGAAAATCGCAGAAACAGGGAATGTAAAATACCTTACAGTCCTTCTGAGACCCTCTGGTTCAATGCTATAATTTCCCAGCTAAAAATGACTAATTTACGAAGTTCAGATACTGAAACTTTAAAAATCAAGACACACACATCAAGATGTGCTCTAGTCACACTGGTGGTGGTCCATTGTGTTGGAGTCTGGTAAACGGCCACAAGATTTGTTCTAGAGACACCCAGGAGTCCCCATCTGGTGTGGGAGCAGCATCCACAGACTTTTGGAAAAATCGTCCTGTGAGGAAGCTCATCAAAGCTGCAAACAGTACAATGAATGCAACAGAAAGCCAGAGTGCCTTATTCGCCTTTCTGAAGGAAGTCTTGAGATTTGTTGCCCATGAAGCTACTGTGTCATAACTATAAGGAAAATACAAATTCAGAATCTGGTAATAGCAACAATCTGTTATTAGAAACACTTCTTTTGCCAACAATACCAGTCAAGTCATCGATCTGTCCTACCTACCACAAACATTGCCTTATAATAAGCTACATAATGTGACCTGCTATCTTGGTTTAGGCCACAATTTGCCCCACTCCCACCCCAATAATTTTTAGAATTAAAGAAATGATTTAGAGTTAAGAAATGCTATGGTGATGATCTGAAAATTAGGTGACTCGGGCATTATTTAACTCCTAACAAGAACATTTGAGTATTTATCTCATTCCTTCAATCAGGTAAGGCATCTTAAATTCCTACAGTAGTAGAAACAAAAATGTTATTTACTGAGTAGAGCATGATATGTGTGTATATACATATGTCACTTATTTCTCACCATACCCTGGACTTGTGCTATATTGAAATTTAAACTATTTTTAGTTTAAGAAATGAGACACACAAGAAAAGCTTATTATAACATCAACTAAGTCTTAGCATTTTACATGTACTACTATTGTCATCCCTATCTTCTAGATGAAGAAATTGCCACTCAAAAGAAGATGAACTTGCCTAGGCCCCTCTGCTCCAGGACCAAGGTCCTATCAGTGTGACCTATTACGGGGTCAGGGATAACTCCGGTAGACCATGTGAAGTTTGTTTTTTTTTTATCTTAAATTTAACAATTTGACAGGTCTTTTAGTACTTTAAGATTAACCTGTTAACCCTGCCTCATCTTTCCCCATTCCACAAAAATGGTATCATTAGCAAGCAGACAACTTACATTGAAGAACCATCCCATTTTGATGGATTATTTCTCTTTTCAGAAAGACTTGGCTTCCTTGTCCTCTCTACTGTTTCTTCTCCAGGTGGTTCTGAGTCATCTTTAGTTCTGTAAATAAGTATTATGTTTAAATATTTGAAATAAATATTTGAAACTATGGATAATATACCAGATTATTTATAAAATATTGCTAATTTTTATTGTTTACTAAAGAGGTTCTCAGGTATTTTTCTTTAGAAAGATTTGCTATATAATTCTAAAATCAAATCACTAAATTTTTATTTATAGGAATTTAATTTTAAAAACTTGCTATATTTAGAAAAATGTTTGTTGTAGGAAGTTGGGATACTAGCCAAAGGATAAGTAAAAAGGAGAAATTTACAAAGAACATGTAGAAGTTCGTCAGTTATCACCACTCATAATTAACCGGTGTTATTAACCTGTGATTTCTTTCCCTGCTTGTGTATAGTAACTAAACTTTAAAAAACAAAGATGAGTATTTCTTCCTCTGTATTGTTTTTATTCAACATATGGTAAAATTTTTCTCCTTCTACCCCATAATATATTAACAGTGGATTTTATGCTAAACTGGAGTAATATCAAGTGTCATTTCTTCTTTAAAAACCTTAATTTTAAAAGTGTTTATTTAATGAGCTGGGGAATATAAATTGGATCAAATGTATTTTAAATAAAATCATATTATCTAAAGAGTTTTTCCTTTAACCTGAACATAATTTGTTTCATTATCATGTTTACTGATGAGTTCCTAGTTGGATTTGAATTTTGAAATTCCAAGCTAATAATGCTCTATTACCAAAGGCAACTGTTTCTCAAAGTTTTTTTTTCTTCTTGGACGTCTATAGGGAATGTATGTGGCTAGTTTTAGTTTTTAAAGGAAACCTGGCCCAGGGCGACTGCATGGCAGTTGGTTGAATGTAGACTCTTGATTTTGGTTCAGGTCATGATCTTGGGGTTGTGGGATCGAGCCCCACGTTGGGCTCCATGCTCAGTGGGAATCTGCGTGTCCCTCTCCCTCTGCTCCTCCCCCAACTTGCATGCTCTCTCGAAAATAAATACATAAAATCTTAAAAAAGAAAAGGCCCAACATACTGAATTCTTGTAAGATTCTCAAGATTTCAGTCTTTTGTTCACTAAGACTTCTCAGTAGAAATCATACCATACTAACAAAAAGCAAATAATAGATTGTAATCTTTTGAAGAAAACTTGTTTTTTTTAACCCAGATCAGAAAAATCCATTATGTTAACTCTAAATCTGAAAATGGTTTTCAGCACATGCAGTAGGCTCCCAGGATTATTTTAAAAACAAACACAAAACCTGAGGGTAGGCACTACGTCTTACTCATCATTATACCCCTGAGGATTGAGTTTGGTATCTACCACATAGTAGGCAGGTATGAACATGTATAAAATGAACATAAAATCATTTCATTAAGATCTCTACAGATGAGGAAACAGAAACCAAATAAAGTTAAACAATTGGTCCAATGTCACTCCAGGAGTTAGAGGCAACATTTCTTCCGGTCCCTCCTCTGCCCTCTACCTATTGCTACACTTCCACAGCAATATAGAGTTTTGTTTCTCCTACTGTTCATTTACATAGAGAAAATAGATGTATATACAATACACATATATTACATATGTGGCTACATGTTACATATAATTCATGTTTTGTTTTGTTTTTCCATCTAAGTAGATGGACATTTTACTTCTGTGGCTCTTTATTGACCTTTCTCCCTGATGACCAGATACCTATACAGGAAAAAAATAATCTTCACAATTCTGGCAAATTTCAGTGTCTAACTTAAGACCTCAAACCTTACAGTTTTGAGTGCTACAAGAGTAAATGTATTTGCAAATAACATTTATGCAATGCACTATGGTTTATAAAAGTCTTAATTCTGTTTTGAATAATGCAGCATTATCTCATTTCCATGGAATAAAAGTGATCGCCACTATTTCCCAGCTCACATCAGGTTAACACACACACCAAGCTTTACCTACTTTAGTTCACATTTTTCTTCTTCAGCATCTGCCCAGGAATAGGTGCTAATAAATCGATGTAATGAGGGACGGTGTTCACTCTGCTTTGATCCCAAAATACGCCTAAGTAAAGATGATTATAGCCTCTTGTCAAATTAAATACATCTGTAGCCATTATCAATTTATTTCCTACTACCTAAATTAATACAAAAATTATATGTTCTATTTTTTGTTGGCACACTCACATACTTCATAATAAAATTTCATGATTATACACCTATTTTATAATTATTGTGCATATACCCTGTGCAAATCAAATGTTACTTTATTACTTATTGCACACATTTACTTCAGTCAATTATAAAACAGTAGGGTTCCCAAAGAGCAACCATAAAATTACACTTACCAGCTGCTTGACCTCCTACTGAATCGGTCATTTTCCATCCCAGGCACCTTTAAATTTCAGATGTTAAAGAAATAATGAAATATGACTTTAGTGAAGTTTGTTTTTGTTATATGAAAATGAATTTGCTTTTGATTAAGAACACTTAGGAATTTGCTTACCATTCCTGCATTTCCAATATTTCTGGGCAAAGAGGCAATGGTCACCCTTCGGAGAGAAGATGGCTACCCGAGGAAGGCAAAGGTACATTTAGAAAACTATCAGTATTTTCTCACTGGATACAACACTAATGGGTATCCTTGTGCATACACATCCCTGCATTTGACCACTGCTGAGTTAACCTGTGGACATATTTTGTTATGGCCAAATTGCCTTCCAGAAATATTGTACCAGTTTATACTCTACCTTCTCCAAGACTGGATGACTATAATTTTTGCCAAATAAAGTTTCTTGTTTAGTTTTCTGGTGACATTGAACACTTTTTTTATGTGAATAATCATGTATATATCTGCTCTGGGAACTGTATGATCATTGCCCATATTAATGTTATTAATGATAATTCTGGCAGAAGTTTTTTTCATTGTTAATGCAGCTGAATCTATCTTTTGCTATCATTTATTTTATGCTGAGGCTTTCCCAACTCGAGGAGATACATGTGCACCTATTTTCTAGCTGTTTTTTTCATGGTTTCATCTTTTCCATTTAAGACATTTAAAGATGGGCAGGATATTTTGATAAATGGATGAGTTTATTTATCAGCCTCAGATTTGCATAGGAAAATGTTAAACTTTAGAAATCAAAGTAGTATATAAGTACAACTTCAGGAAATAAAAAATATATTAAATGTAGGAAATAAGCTAAAGAAGCTTAAGGTGAATCCTTTTCTTAAACCACCATTCCTAATTTCATAGGTTAGCTGAGTATCAAGAATATCAAATTGCAATCCAAGAAATTTGGGTTCTCACCATGGTTCTGCTACTATATGATCGTAACTAATCACTTAACTTCTGTGAAAGTGATTTTCCTCATCTGTGAAAAAGATTTGGATGGAATGATTTTAAAGTCTCTCGCTCAAAAATTCTGTGAAATCCTGATTTTCAAACTGGCAAAAACTGCTGGTTGACTTCCAATATTCCATTTCCCCCCTTTTTATTTGGTAAAGAGCACCTTGATTTTCAGTTAGGCACAAAAGCCTCCAGATATAAAAATGGATTTTCTAGTCTTTCAGCCAAGAATGACAAGGAAATGTTATTTGGGACTTCTAGGAATTGTCATTAGAGGGAGAGGGAACACTTGTTTTTATGTCTTCCTTTTTCTTAGAATGTGACTGGATGTAATGACCAGAACTTGGTGCCCCCTGTACTGATGGAGCCACCCTAGACCATGAGGTGGAAGCAGAGGCCTGAGGGTGATGAAGCAGCAAGAGGAGACTGGGCCCTGTGGATTTCGTGAAGCCACTCTACCATTTTTGGACTGCCTATTTCCATCTCCAGTTTTACATGAGAGAGAAACTATCTGGCTTTCCTCTTGCTTTCAGACAAACTTAAATGATGTACAAATATAGTAAGAAGTATAAAAGCATACATATATAAACTTAAACATGCGTATGCATATCTACATAAATATACATGATTTACATTTAAAACCGTGTTGTTTCAAATAATATCTTAAAACCATCTCATCCATAACATTTGATAGACTGTTAAGTCAACTAGTAATTACCTTGGAGTTTAGGGAAGATGAACGTTTTTTAATTTGGCAGTCATCTGAAAGGAAAAACACATTGGCACATTTGAGGAATTACATAAGCAATTTATTGCAATGGTCTTATTTCTTAACAAAGAAAAGCAATAGTCAGAAATATTTAAGACCCTAAAGACTACTGAACAGTAAAGATATCTGGTTATCATTTGGTGACTCATAACAATTACCATCTGAATACTGTCCTCTATGTCACTATATATGCCCACAATGCTTACCCAGCACATAGGAGATGCTACATGGATATAGGCTGAATAAATGAATCCAAAACTATAGATCAGAAGGTTATCAAATATGATTACTTTTCCTAGAAAAGGGAAGAGATCATTAAAATAACTCTGCTCAGAAAAGTTCACATTATTTAAAATAAAACTATTACAAGACTTATATAAACCTTATATTTTAAGGTATTTCCCATGGCCTGAGATGTGTCCTTATTTTCCAATCCGTCTGCCAGCTTACTATGCCAGAGTCATTCCTTCTTCAAGAAATAGAAAACCATTGTTGATGAGAGTGGCTCATTTAATTTATTGTGCTTTGCTTTGTGTGTGGAGAAAGAGCCAATTCTAACATACCCTAAGTAGGAGAACATTAGAGTCAACTCAGTGGGTTGGATGAAATATATTCTCAAAAAAAAAAAAAAGAAAAATATATTCTCTCATCTCAGCAATCTAAATTAATTTAATGAATTTTTGGTGTCATTACCAAAGAATCCTCCTTGTGTCCCAACCTGTTTTCTAACTTACATTTTACTTGGGGCTATATAAATAACAGGAATGAATTATTATTCTAACATAACCTTAACCTAAGAGTTTTATACTAAAGACATAAGAATTAGTAAGAAAGAGAATGAAAGGAGAATCTTAGAAAAACATAACTGATACCATTAAACTTTTATTACCTTCATCTTCAAGAGGGTTAAAAGACCTTTCATTTTGCAGAAGAACCTGTTTCAGTTCTTCTAATTCAGCATGCTCTTTGGCATACATTCTCTTCAGGTTTTCTACATGCTGAATCATCACTTCAACTGCTTTACTAACTCGGCTTTCCTAGTAGAAAAAAAAGTAAATTTACATTGAAAATATTATTCTTGATATCCAGTTAAAAAATGATTAGACACATACATCTATCTTCACTCCATCACCAAATCTCACTAAAATTACAATGAAGTGGTTTTGTTTGTTTTAAAAGACACAGAACAAATAGAAGAGGGTATAATGAAATTTTGAAAGCCTGCTAGTAGTAGGACTAGTGGTGAATGACTAAGACCTGAAAAACCTGAGCCCTAAGAAAAAGTAGGAAAAGCCTACAAGCAACCTGGGCTGCATCACAGAAAGCCATACAGGCTCAGGAATTAGTGGTGCCTCTGGAATTAAGTGTGAAGGTAGATATGTGAACAGAAGAAATGGTTGAAAACCTGCAGAAAAAGTGATTAGATCTGCAGATCTCCTCCCTTATTCAGGCCAACTGAGCAACTTTCCTTCACCACTTTGCTGAAAGACTATAAATGTTGGATATCGAGAGAGAGAGAGAGAGAGAGAAACAGAGAGCCTGTGGATCGCACAGTAAGAGTTGATGGTGAATGGATCATAGAGAAAAGAATAGGTTTAGGCAAAAGTCTGTATACATATTGAATACTGAGATTCCTAGCCTGATTTCTTCTTCCAACTTGCAAACACAGGTAGCCAGGCTTATACTCACAAAGCAGGCAATTGGAAGATTTTCCTCTGAGGAATCTAACGTAGCAAGATAAAAGTCTTAAAACTACTGACATCAAGAATATCCCAGTGAAACATCCCAGTTTGTGTGAAACTCAGAGCCAATGAGAACCCTCCCCACCCTACATTCAGCTATACAGCTCCTATTCAGCTATATAGTGGATCATCACTAGTCAGAGGAAAGCCTCTACCATGAAAGGAAAATCAACACAGAAAAAACGCAAGCTGGAGGAGATCAACTACAGAAAAGCTTCAAGGGAAATAGCAATATCTTCAGAGTTAATAAGTATTACATCCATGAAATAAGAACAAGATAAAGAAAGCTACATGCTAAGAATAAAAAGAATCTAGGAATTAAAAATATGACAAAAATACATAACTCAATATAATAGTTTCGAGGTAAGGTTGAGGAAATCTCCCTGAAACTAGAGCAAAAAAATTGAAAGGCAGAAAAGAGATGAAAAAGGACCTGTTCAGGAGATCCAACAGACAAAAAAAACAGGAACTCAAGAAAGCATAGAAAATTCCACAAAATGTGGAAAAGGAAATAATTCAAAAAATCTCTAGAACTCAAGAACATAATTTGCCAGCTTATATCCATTCAGGGTCTAAAACAGTACATGAAAATAAACTCAAATTTCAGTTAACATATAGTGTAATACTGGTTTCAGGAGAATTTGGTGATTCATCACTTAGCATATGACACCCAGTGTTCATCACAAGTGCCCTCCTTAATACACATCACCCATTTTGTCCATCCCCCCCTACCCTCCAGCAACCCTGTTTGTTCTCTATAGTTGAGAGTCTCCTTAATGGTTTGCCCCCCTCTTTTTTTCTATTCCCTATGTTCATCTGTTTTGCTTCTTAAAATCCACAGATGAGTGAAATCATATGGTATTTGCCTTTCTCTGATTATCTTATTTTGCTTAGCATAATACCCTCTAGCTCCATCCACTTGGTGGATGCACCAGTTTGCATTACCACCAACAGTATAAAAGATTCCCCTTTCTCCATATCCTCCCCAACGTCTGTTGTTTCCTGTGTTAATTTTACCCATTTGGACAGGTGTGAGGAGGTCTCTCATTGTAGTTTTGATGTTTATTTCCCTGATGATGGGTGATGTTGAGCATCTTTTGTCTGTTAGCCATCTGGATGTCTTCTTTGGAAAAGTGTCTATTCATGTCTTCTGCCCATTTCTTACCTGTATTGTTTTCTGGGTATTGAGTTTGATAAGTTCTTTATAGATTTTGGATACTAACCCTTTATCAGATATGTCATTTGCAAATAGCTTTTCCCATTCCAAAGGTTACCTTTTACATTTGTTAATTGTTTCCTTCACTGATTCAATTTCATTACATCCTTCTGTTCAGATTTTCTACGTCTTCCTGATTCAATTTTGGAAGATTTATGTTTCTAGGAATTTATCCATTTCTCCTATGTTGTCCAATTTGTTGGTATATAATATTTTATAATAGTTTCTTATAATCCTTTGTATTTTTGTGATGTCAGTTGTTATTCCTTCTTTCCCCTGATTTTGAGCCTCTCTTTTTATCTTAATGAGTCTAGCTAAAGGCTTACCAATTCTCCTTATCTTTTCAAAGAAACATCTCTTAGTTTCATTTTATATATATATTTGTGTCTATTTATATATATAAATTTGTGTCTATATATATATATATAATTTGTCTCTATTTCACTTATCTCTACTCTGATCTTTATTGTTTCCTTCCTTCTACTAACCTTGGGCTTTGTTTTTCTAGTTCCTTTAGGTATAAGATTAGATTTTCTGAGATTTTTCTCGGTTCTTGAAGTAGGCTTGTATAAACTATAAAATTCCCTCTTAGACCTGATTTTTCTGCATCCCAAAGATTTTACACCTTTGCATTTTCATTTTCATGTCTTTATAACGTCCTCTTTGATTTCTTTGCCCATTGGTCAATAGCATATTGTTTAGCCTCCCAAGTGTTTCTATCTTTTCAAATTTTTTCTTGTAATTGATTTCTGGTTTCACACTGTTGTGATCAGAAAAGATGTTTGATATGATTTCAATCTTATTAAATTTACTGAGATTTATTTTTTGGCCTAACATATGATCTAACCTAGAGAATGTTCACTTGAAAAGAATGTGCATTCTGTTAGAAAAATAAATGTTCTATTTATGTCTGTTAAGTCCTGATCTAATGTCTCATTCAAAGCCACTGTTTCCTTATTGATTTTCTGACTGGTTGATATATCTGTTGATGTAAGTGGGGTATTAAAGTGCCCTACTATTGTTGTATTACTGTCAATTTCTCCCTTTATGTCTGTTAATATTTGCTTTATGTGTTTAGATGCTTCTATGTTGGGTGCATAAATATTTACAATTTTATAGATTCTCTTGTTGGATTGATCCCATTATCATTATGTAATGCCCTTCTTTGTCTCTTGTTACAGTTTTGGTTTAAAAGTCTATTTTGTCTGAAAAAAAAAAGGTCTATTTTGTCTGATATATATTATTGCTACCACAGCTTTTTTCATTTCCATTTGCATGAAATTTTTTTTTCATCCCTTCACTTTCAGTCTGTCTTTAGCTCTAAAGCATGTCTCCTGTAGGCAGCATATAGATGGATATTTTTTTTTTTATTCATTCAGTCATCCTAAGTCTTTTGATTAAAGCATTTAGACCATTTGCATTTAAAGTAATTATTGCTACATATGTACTTATTGTCATTTTGTTCATTGTTTTCTGGTTGTTTTGTAGTTCTTCTGTCCTTTCTCCTTCTCTTGCTCTCTTCCTTGTGATTGATGACTTTCTTTAGGGTTATGATTCCTTTGTCTTTATTTTTTGTGTATCTATTATAGGTTTTTATGGTTACCATGAAATTCATACATAACATCGTAAGTACATAGGAGTCTATATTAAGTTGATGGTCATTTAAGTTTGAACACATTCTAAACAAACTACATGTTTACTCCCATGTTTCATGAACAGACAGGAGACCAGTCTGGCTGGAATGCAATAAATCAGGAAGATTATCATAGGAAATAAATTTCATAAGTTAAGAGGGCAGCGGAATCATGTAAACCTTTTTAAGCCATCATAAGGATTTGGGGTTTTATTCTGAAAAAAGTGAGGAGCCACTGGAGGACTTTGAACCAAAAAGAAACATGATCTAGCTTACATTTTAGAAGGATTATTCTGGCTGCTTTATGGAGAACAGACTATGTTGCAGGAGTACTGAGTTTAAATGGAAACAGGGAGACCATGTGGGAAGATATTGTATTAATCTGCAAAAAAACAGAATGGTAGCTTAGCTCAAGGTGGTAGCAGTGGAGAAGGAAATAAATGGTTGAATTCTGATGGTAGAGTAAATAGGATTTATTCTGATGGTAGAGTAATTACAATTTTCTGTAGGATTAGAGGTAAAGTGTGAGAGAAAATTGTTGAGAATTACTCCCAAGGATTTTCAATCTGATCAGCTTTGACAGAGATAAGATCATGTGTGGAATAGGTTTTGGAGTTACCATAAGCAGTTCATTTTTGTGTGTGTTGTTTAAGTTGTTTGTCAAACATCCAAATGGAAATGCTGCATCCATAGTAGTATATTCTAGTCTGGAACTCATGGCAAAGGTTTAGGATAAGAATGTGAATTTGGGAGTTATCAACTGACCACACAGAATGGTATGGGGATTGAAGGAAGATGGACATCACATGCACAAGGGTCGAGCCTTGGGGCCCATTGATATTATGAAGCCAAGGAGAATGGTGGGACCCATAAAGGAGCCTGGAAAGGAATGACCCATGATGTTAAGAGGAGAAACAGGAGAATGTGGTACCTGGAAGCCAGATGAGGGGAGTGTTTTCAGGAGGAGGAAGAGCTCAGATATGCTGAATGTAGCAGGTCAGCTAAGGAAAATGAGTGGGTTAAGGCCATTTAGAGTAGATTTCAGAGCAAATGGGAGGAGAGAAATTGGAGACAGTGAGTACAATCCTGTGAGGATATTTGCTATAAATGAGAGCAGAGAAAGAGGAGAAAGGGTCAAAGATTATTTTGCTTGTGTTTATGTTATTTTTCCCATCTTAAAAACAACATATTTGTGTACTCATGAGAATGATTTAATGTAGCAGGGAAGATTCAAGATGGAGGAAAGTAGGGAGAATCTGAGTGCAAGATTCTAAGTAAATTAGGAATGGGTTCTGGTATGCAGGGGAGATGGTTAGCCTTAGATAGGATTAGAGACAACTCATATTTTATACTGGGAAGGAAGGAAAAGTATGAGGGTTCAGATGTTACTAGGTTTGGAACTTGTGGCAGTTCCCTTCTGAATGACTCAATGTTCTCACTGAGGCAGGAAGCAGTCATTATTTGACAGAGAAGATGGGAAAGGACATGATGATGGTTTGAAGAGAAAGGAGAAAATATGAAACTGATATTTGGAAGAGATTATTTGGATGATTGTCACTGGCTAATGCTATTAAGAGGGTTTTTTTTTTACATTTTTATTTGCATATTCCATTTTCTCTATATTAAACACGTATGTCTTATATAACACAGAGGTTTTTTTTTTTTTAACTTTTTCTTAGAAATGTAATCCATAATCTCAGGGAAAACAAATCCTTTTAGTAATTTCATTTAGCTAAAGAAATGGAGACAGATTACCTGATTAATGGCTCCCAGCATCTCAGCCCTACTGGCCACTCGTGCAGTGCACTGACTAAGAAATGTTATATTCTTCTCCAGCTTCTTAACAATTTCCTGGGCATGGTTGTCATCCTCACAAAGTGGTGTTAAAGACTGCACAGAAAGCAAAGTATTAAAATATATCCAACCCAAGTATTCAGCAAGTGATTCTAACAATGACTATGTTGTAAATACAGATGACAGTCACATCTCAGTTATCTTGGTATAAAGTGAAAAGCAGCAACAAAGACCAATAATGAATGATAATGGAATATTAATATCTTTGTTGGCTATCAGACCTATGAGAATATTCACAAAACCTTTTATATCTAATCTCAATCTCTTCCTTCCTTACTTCCCGAATTTGCCATTTCTTCATACACATTTATATCACTTTCCACAATTAAGAGAATGGGATATACTTAATGGTAAAGAAATTATGCTTGTGAATGAGTTGAATGTATTATATGAGGGGCATGGTTTGAACTTTTTTTTAAGATTTTATTTATTTATTTGAGAGAGAGAGAGCACAGAGGGAGAGTGAGAGGAAGAAGCTGACTACCAGCTGAGCTGAGAGCCCGACGTGGGGCTCGATCCCAAGACCCTGAGATCATTACCTGAGCCACAGGCAGATGCTCAACTGACTAAGCCACCCAGGCACCCCAGTTTGAACTTTTAATAAAAGTAGTGAAAACATACAAGATTTAGATATGGCTCTGACTATGCTACTTGCTCTTCCATTGATGACAAAGCATTATTGAGCTGGCTAGATGGGTATGCCTTCACAGCCTTATGAATATTTCTTTGAAACCTGTGTCTTTGATCCACGATGATGGCCTTCCTGATGGAGAACCATCCATCCCACTAGGGTAGAGACAGAATTAAGAGGACAGCAGTTTTGGAAGCAAACAAGCCACTGCTTATTAACTGTGTGACCATGAGCAAATTTCTAAGACTTGCCCAAGTCTAAAACACCATAAATTTTGTATGTCATTTAAAAAAGGAAAAGTAGGGGTTTCTAGGTGTCACAGTCAGTTAAGCATCTGGCTATTGGTTTCGGCTTAGGTCGTGATCTCAGGGTCGTGAGATTGCTCAGTGCAGACAAATGCTGTATGATTTTACTTATATGAGGTATCTGAAGTAGTCAGATTCATAGAAATAGAAAGTAAAATGGTGACTGGGGGCCGAGAGGAGGAGAAAAGGGGGCTTGTTTAATGGGTACAGAGTTTCAATATGCAAGATAGAAAAGTCCCAGAGATCTGTTTTACAACAATGTGAACATACTTAACACTACTGAACTGTACACTTAAGATGGTTAATATGGTAAATTTGATGTTATGTGTTTTTTATGACAATAAAAAAAAGAATATGGTTTCTCAAGTTTTATTTTTTTTCCAAAAATAACCCTCTTAACTTTCCAACCCATCTCTATATTTATATGGAGATTTCACAAAATGGAAAAACAGTAGTTGTTACCTATGTACCTACAGAGGGCTTGCCCATCACCTGAGAAGACTAAAATCAATCACCATTCTCTTTTTTCAGTTAATCAAATGGAAATAGACTTTTGATTCTCTTCTTTGAAGCTTACAATTGATATTCTTTCCTATTGCTCAGTTTCCTGCATGATGACTCTTCTGCCTGAAACCTATTTGAATGTCCAGAGAAGGCAGGTGACTCACAATGACTTCAAAAGGCATTTGTTTTATTAGTGAATTTTTTATTTTAGCCTGATTCTGAATTCTTACTTCCTATTAATTTACGTTTGAGTCAGGCAGGGCTTGGTACCTGGTGTTGGTTTTAGTCACACAAGTAAACTTGTATCTAATCTTGAAAACATTATTAACAATATGATCATCAAATGTGTAGTTCCCAACTGTTAGGATTCTCACCTCTAACAGCTTTAAACAGTTAGTGATTTCTTTCTTCAAATTTTCTTCTGCCAAGTCTCGTGATCTTTCTTCAAGCTTCACTCTTTTCTCCAAGGTGAACCAGTCACACTTAAATCCCAAAGATAATCTGAGAAATTCAGCCTGTTGTCAAAATAATGTACGGGTGAGGGGGAGAAAATTGGTTGTAGTGAAATATTTCAGTTTAATACCAGATTACGCTGAGCCATTTCTTTTTCCTCCCAGCAACATAATGCTGGCATGCATCGGCTTTACCTGTACTTAGTTGCTGCCAAGCCAGCCAGACACCAAACATACCCACAGCTTGTATAAAAGTATGAACTGATGATAGACGAGGGAATCAGAAACACTTTTTTTTAACTTAAAGGGAAAAAAACTCACCTCCACCTCCTTCTCATTAGCAGAAGTGCTGTAGGATAAGACAAAAAAAAAATTATTCCAACATAATTCAGCAGAAGAGCAAGAACTGTGAGCATGCCATGTGAAGAAGAACTTACTTGTCACTTTGTCTAAAGTTAACGGATTTCACAGTGGTTACAGGACGAGAGGAAAGAGCAGTGTCTATTAAAAGACAATAAAATAGTATTGGGTTACAAAGGTTCCCAGCCGAAGGCACATTTGATCAAATGCCCTCTCTCCACTACACAAAGGCATTTCATTGAAGTATGTCTGAAATAATAGCCAGTTAATAATAGCATTTGCCTCAGAGCGCCTGGGTGGCTCAGTAAGTTAAGTGTCTGCCTTCAGCTCTGGTCATGATCTCAGGGTCCTGGGATCGAGCCCCACATCGGGCTCCCTGCTCAGAGGGGAGCCTGCTTCTCCCTCTCCCACTCCCCCTGCTTGTGTTCCCTCTGTGTGTCAAATGAATAAATAAAATCTTAAAAAAAAAAGAACCTAGTCTAGAATTTAGCATATGATATATTTTCAATAAAGGTTAATTTTTTTTAACTCATTTCCATTTTGCAGATGAGGAAGTTGACACTCAGGTTAAATAAACTTCTGAAGTCAAAGCTGGTCAGAAAGTCACCCAATATAGTCTGTGTGACTTCAAAGTCTCAACTCTATCCATTACTCCATCCTACTGGAGGTGAAATGGGGAGGGAAGTATATTAGCACTTATTCTTTAAATACTATCTTATTTACTTTTGGACAGGATAATAGAAAAAGATCTCAAAGTAGAGCTTGAATTTACTACCAACATTGACATGGTTCTTTGTTCACAATAACGTAGTAGTTATTACAAGTCCTTTGGGGCTTAATAGTTAATGCAACATAAATGTGGCTTTTCAAAAATGATACAAATTGAATCAAGAATCAGTTTTATTGGCTGATTTTAGCTAAAGATGCATAATTATAGGTACCATATCTTTACTCAGAAAGATTTCACCCATAAAAATATAAGCAGGAACAAAAGTTCACATGGGAGTTGGAAGAGAACATTCCTTACCTCCTGCAGCACATTCTTTTCTATGCTCATCTATTGTTTCTGGTTCTTCTTTTGCTTCCTAAAATCATAAAGAGATTTTATTGCTGTACATAGAGTGGAAATCCTTCATAACCAATCATTTCCCAACTTCCTGTCCTCTCCTAACCTACTCTATCAAAAACACTGTGGTATTCAAAGAACTGAACTAGAGGTTAAAAAGACAACAGGATTGGCTCTAAGGGGGTTTCCAATCTAGTTGAGGTACAAAAGACAGAAACATATGAACAGCTATAAATGTGATACAAGTTACCATAAGGCAAACTAGGATTGATTGCCAAATAAATGAGATGTCAATAAATAAGTGCTCTACAAACGGAGGGGAGAGACACCATGGCTTGAGAAGCATGGGAAGTCTTTACAGACAAGGAACATGGCCGGAGCTTGATGCTGTGGGAGGACTGGATAGATAAAGAGGTAGGGGTGATCCAGGATATCACATGTAGCTGTCTAGATGGGATCTTTGGGGAACTTGTGGCAAAAATTGCAGGTAGAACCATGTTATGTGAGGCTTTTACTCCATATAAATACATTTTAAGGTCACTGACCAACTATCTTACAAATATATCTATACAACAAGAATTACCAATGGTAAAAGGGTTGTACTATACTGCCTGAGAAAAATCTAATGAGAAAGCAATAGGTATAAAATTTTATGGTGATAATTATTCAGCATTCTCGGAAATTTTCCCTGAAAAATAAAGTCTAAGACAAATTTCCTCGGTAGAGCCATTGATAAAATGTCATGTAATTTTTTTAGAGAACTGAAGCTAAGATTTTGACAAAATGTTACAAATGCAATAATACAGGTAAAGCACGGGATCATTCTTATCAACATTTACATATTCTTAAGTTTTCTGAATCCTCCCTCAACCCCATGATCTCTTCTAGATACGGCACCTTCTTCTAATCCTATCCTTTATGGTCATGCTTCTTCTGGGGAGAATTGTCCATAATTGCTGCTTCCAGTTTTTCAGCTCTCTTCTGTCTCTGTACCTAATACTCCAAGAAAACCTCCCTCCCCAGTTATCAGTGAACTCTCTATTGCCAAATTCAATGGGAAAATTTCAGTCTTTATCTTATTTGGCTTCACTGTAGCATCTAAAATGATCTTTAATTCTCTCTTCCTTGAAGATTTTTCTCTCCTTGGTTTTCATCTCCTGATGTCCTCCTATTGCTATAGTAGCTCCTTCTGAGTTTCCTCTGTCATTGCCTTCTTTTATGAGATAATGGAATCAGCAAGAGTCCATTATTCTCAGTGCTCTCTTCCTGCCTGCCAGAGTCCTTGGGAAATCTTATTCACATACTTGGTTTTTTGCTGATAGCTCACAAATGTGTGTCTGCTCCTAAAAGTCCTAGGAATGAATTTATGAATATAGGTATGCAGCTATGTATATAATCTTTCAGAGTACTGATGTCATATCAACCTGAAACTTGACTTAATCTTATTTTACCCCCAAATTCTTCTTACTTTCTCCCTATTCTCATAATAGTCTATTCATTCTGTAGGATAAGCCATAAGCCTAAGTTTTTACGTTTTCCCATGCATCCCCAACCCCCATCCTGGTTATCAGTCACCATGTACTATAAATTCTGTCCCTTAAATCTCTCCCAAATTACTCTTCTCTTCTCCATCCACACTAAATTCATACTATCTTCATCTCTTGCCTGAATTGTTACCCAGTATCCTAACCAGTACCCCATCTCCATTACTATGTTTTCTAACAAATTATTTCTAAGTTTATTTCTATCTTGTTTTGAGATGAGAAAAAATTCTTTTTTATCGGAAGACTACTGTGAATGATTAGAGGACTCAAATATTCCTCTATTTTTTGTAAGGAGCAACCACTTTCAACATTCTTGTTAGCCAACACTACACTCTATATATACTTTACACTACAAAGGACGAGTCCAAATAACATACCCAATCATTCCACTCCGCTCAGACTAGAATACTATAAAATTTTTATCTACTCTATTGCCTCAAATATATCTATGCCACAATCATCTCTTAACTTGAGTTAGCTTTCCTGAGTCTCTGTTTCTTAAAACCAAATGGGCCTAACTAAAGCAATATTCATATACAGAGGGGAAAACAACAACACACACACACACACACACACACACACACACACACACACACACACACACACACACACACACACACACACACACTGCTAATCATCATCTCTTAACAGAGGGGGACTAATACATAAACAAGACCCTTGAAGAAACATGGAATGGGATCCATAGTCTACGAGTTACTCCTCAATAATTATAAATTCATATCAGTGACAATGAACCCTCTCTTTAGGGAAAGGAACTTAACTTTTTCTATAAACATTTAAACAATGTTTTATAGCAGTGTTCCAGGTACCTGGATAGCATTTGATACCATTCACAAGGTACCTCCTCCATGACACTTGTCTGGCCTCTTAACCCAAACATTTTTCTTTTATATCCCTAACCACACTGAGTAATTATATATTACTGAGTAACTGTATGTTTCTTCCCTTAATTAGAACATGTTCTCTTAATTAGAACATATCTTTAAGGTAAATATTACTGTTTTATTTAACCTTATTTATTAATACATTTGTTTACTTAAAAGTCCTCTATTGATAGATATTGAGCTTGTTTCCAGTAGATCTTTGATGAATATGAATGAATGAATGAATGAACAAAAAAACAATGTGGAGTCAGGAGGTCCTAGCTCTGACTCTATTGTGTGACTTTGAACAAGTCACAAGGACTCTTTGGCACCTACTTCCTCATCTATAAGACACTGGAGTAATTAAATTCTATTAACTTCATAATATTTTGAGAGGATGAGACAGTGCTTTTAAGAGTATTTTGCAAACCTAGAGGGACAGTTATACCATTGTAATATATCATTACCTTTACTGTTAACATATGTATATTTCCTTACCAAATTTAACATGGTTTTGTCCTCACTCATAGAGCCTTGGAGTGCGATATTCTCAGGAGCTGGACTTTGGCCTATGAGAAAAAGAGAACACACTAAATAGTTGCCTGAGCAGTAACAAGTAAGAAAGGAAGAAATAGTGAGGGTGGCAATATGAGCAGACTAGTAAGTGTCAAAGACCTTAACACGTGAGTCAAATTATATGTCAAAAAACTTTAAATGTGCCCATTGATTAAAAATCAGGACTAGAGCAGCTAAGGCTCCCAAGGAAGCTAGCCATATAAGATTTCTTAATAGAAATGAGTATCTGTATAAATGGCCTTCAAGTAATAGTTTTAAAATCTTTTCTAAGGCTGCTGCTTTTTTTTAAATCAAACACATTACTACTAAACTTACAGAAACAGGATGAAGGAAGAATGAACAATCAGCTTGACAAACAGGTTTTTTTTAATTACAGTTGCAAGACTGATAACCAAGTTTGATGTCCTTTCAAAACATGGTATCTTTCTAAAAAAAAGTCATCAAACTAAGAAACAAAGGTACTTTTAATTTATGCCATTCCTCTTGGTAATTTCCCTTTATTTTTGTGTACTTTATTTGTACCGTAATGTACTTGATAATGATTTTCCTCTTTACATGGTCCATTGTCTTGAATTTAGTTCAGTGCAGGCATAAAGGTCAGCAGCTATAAATAGGTTTTGTTTCTTTTTAAGAAAAAATAATGTATTATGTTTTTAAAATTTATATGGAAATAAGAACAAAATGGTAACCACTTTCTTCAGAGATAAAACGTCTTTTCCCAATGAAAATTTTAATTTTTTTTGTTAACTTTTAAGATAGATAATAGATTCATATGGCCCATAAATTTTAAAGTGTAAAATATTTTTTGGTAAAAATTTTCTCTCCCATACATGCCTATAAGAAATTTACTTTTCCTCCCCACAGACAATGTTATTTAATTTTTGTCTAGCCTTCCAGAGATACATTATGCATACATAAAAACTTCTTCCTATCCTTTTTATTTTCCCACAAAATTTTATATGCAATACATAATGTTTTTATTTGGGGTTTTTTAAGAGACAATAATTCTTTGATATCTTTCTAAGAAAGTTTCCTTATATACATTTTATGGATGTATATTAGTATTCCATTACATGGAGATGCCAATATATATTATCTAGGCTTCTTTTGATAATTAACTTGTCTTCAATATTTTGTTATTATAGAAAATACTGTAGTAAAGAAACTTCTACAAGTCATGTGAGTACTTAGATCTATAGGATAAATTCCCAGAAACTAAATTGTTTTATCACAGGATATGTATATTTAACATTTTGGTGAATATTGGCAAATTTCCCTCTATATTAATTATAATAATTTACATTCCCTACAGAAATGTATGAGATTTCTTTTTTTCTCCTACAAGCTAACCAACAGAGTGTAATCAAAGTTTTGCATCTTTGTCTACACGACTGGTGAAAAATGATATCTTGGTGTAGTTCTAATTAAAATTTCTCTTACTCAGTCTGAGGTAAAGTATGAAGGTATTCTTCCGTTAAAATAAAGAAAGGATTCCATTTCTACAATTTTACAACTCCTTTAGTTTAGCATCTATATCTCAACTTAACTGTCCAGTTTAAACAATAGAATGAATTTTCCTTGTTTTTTGTTTTTTGTTTTTTGTTTTTTTTGGTGGGAATGGGAGCCTATGTGCTTCCCATGAGTGTCAGCTGTAGTGATGTCTCACTGGGAATGGTTGAGAATAACTACCTTGTTTTCAGACTCAAGTAGCAAAAAAAGATGTAACATATTATCTGTTAATTCTTTTGCCTCCTGAGTGGACCATCACGAATTGGTCCATCCTTTTAACCAAACAGATTCTAATTAGGATTCTGAGAATTATTTTTTTAAGAGAAAGCATGCACATGGGCACAAGCAGAAGGGCAGAATGGTGGAGGGAGTGGGGGAAAGGAGTGAGAGAATCTTAAGCAGGCTTCATGCTCAGGGCAGAACCTGATGGAGGGCTTGATCTCACAACCCTGAGATCATTTCCTGAGACAAAATCAAGAGCCAGATACTTAACCCACTGAGCCATTCAGGCACCCCAAGATTCTGAGAATTTCCTAAGCAGGTGATTCTACATCTATGCCACAGTTGAGACCCAGTTGTATCCAGTCAATCTTTGCCATTAGGAAATATTTAAGCCCTATTAAAATATATTGTAATTTTTGTTCTTTCTATAGAACTGGGGAAAAAATGGCAACATTATCATATATGAAGGCCATGATTACCTCTTGGACTTTTTTTCCCCAGACTATATCTTCAAGCTTTTTTTTAATAAAATAATATTACTGAACCATGAGGATAGTTGCTCCAGTAGCTTACAGGTTTGCTTACTGCTTTGGAATGGGAACTATATTTGAATACTTCAATAGCTTACCTGTGATCTTTATCATAGCAGAAGCTGAAATTGTATCTCCCTCTTTCTCACAGAGTGATTTACAGTCCAGGTCACCAGAAGCCATATTCAAAATTTCTGACCCAGAATCTATCAACAGGAAGAAACTAACAGCATGAACACTATGCAAAAAAAATTATTTGCCTATGTTCTTTTCATTTGCACTCACCTCAGCAGGCCACAGAAACCAAGCTTATAGTTATAATACTAATCCTCTATTTTTATATATTTTCCAAGTTCACTCACCACTTGAAGTTACAGTACTCTCTGTGGACAAAGTGTGTCCAGGAGATGACAGTGTGGAACATTCCCTGTCAAGAGAGTAGAGGAAATATTTTGGAGTGTCAGGTCCAAAGAGTTCCTTAAAAATTAACCAAATATACATTCAAATTCATATACACAAACAAGCAAGCAAACCTGGACTGTGGCAGGCTCTCAGAATACAAGCGGTCAACACCATTCTCCTAAAGAAAAAAAAAAAAAGGAAAAACAAGTTCAACAATTTGACATTTTCCATTCCAGAGAGGTTGTTTTAAGCAAACATTTTCATACAATTTTAAATGAACCCATATTTACTTTGCTCTTTTAGAAAAGAGGATACGGGACTGGGATGCTGTAGGGTAGATTGATAAACATACTTTCTCCAAGTTGTACTTGCAAAAAAATCCAATTTTAAATATACTTACAAGTCCAATATTTGAGGAATACCTAATAAATTCTTGGGCAAAACAAATTCTAAACTTAAAGGGCAGATAGAGTTTCTTTCATGAACTTAAGTCAAGTTGTCTTTAAACAGAACATTCTATGTGGGCATAACACATTTCTATTTATGGAAATATTATTCAACCTAAAACTTTTGACCTGGTGATTTAAAAATGGTTTTCAATTGTCTAGCTAGACAAATAATACCTTTTAAACTTAATCCCATTCTCAAAGATCTGAGGGATTATATCTACATCAGCACCTATTGCTTGGTGCTCAAACAGACCTTAACAAAATTGTGGTCCTAGCCTGCCAGGGCAAGTGTTTGAAAGTTTTATTTGAACTTCTTAATCTTGATCAGAAGTTCCTAATTTAGGGGGAACTTTAGGACATTAGGGTTGATTAGCTCACTTACTCTCAAATAATGCAGTGGGAACATGGGTTACTCTTTAATGTTTTTCTAATACATATATTTTCATTAGTGTTTGGTTTACGTAGGAATTAAATTTAATATTGAAAACTGAAACCAATTGAACATATCAAGAACCTGCACAAACAATGAAAAGATGAAGACATTTACGTGTTCTATAATCAAGGAAAGAACTTATTAACAGCCACAGCCCAACAAAAGGTTTCAATGGAGGGACATTGTATATCGCACACAGTATTTAGAATCTACCCCAGACAATATTGACTATCGTCACAGAAAGGTATGAGTTTAGTAACAGTTTGCAGAATACATAGTTATACAATATAATAACAGCACTTAAAATGTACAGAAGCCCTTTTATATATCATCCCATTTAATTCTCTCAACAACTTTAGGAAGTGGATTTTAGCAAGAAAATATTTACTTATTTCAGGTAAAGAAAGTAAAGCCAGTGAATAAACTAATATCCCGGGAGTATTCTGAATAGTGGTGTCAGCCTTCAAACCCAGTTCGAACTAAATACAGTGTCCTCTCCACTGTAAACAGAACTGTCTCTGAGATACCCTAACCCAGGCTGTTGGTAAGGCACAGACTTCCCAATTATTGTCTTACACACTGGTAGATGATTTAAACATAAACGTTTAAAATGTTCATCTCAAATGTTTAGAAGAATTCACAAACTTGCAAAGCAAGAATTTATACCTAATCTTCCTACATATCAATGTCAGGCAATCTTCTCTGTTTTATTTTGCCTCTGCTTTAAATGCCTTTGGGTCAGACCATGTGTGCTTGAAGCCCGTCATGACATCAGCTTGATTTAATTCAACAACTTTCATCAAAGGCCCACTTTGTCCCAGGAGCAGTGACAGAAGCTGGAGACACACAAAACTACAGTCCTTGTCCCAGAGGAGTTTGTAGGCCAATCAGGAAGACGAATATATAAAACAAATAAAAAATTATAGGCAGCATTCCACAGAGGAAAGAAATATGCACAAAACAGAGTGGGGTAATATTTGAATTACATTTTGAAGAGAAATTGTAACATAACTTACAGGTAAATGATGATAGCCCTATCATTAAAAGATTTAATAGAATGCATTAGTAATTATATGCTTATTTAACTATATTCCAATATATATGTAAGAAATGAAGCTATAAAAAAGGAAAATATTAAATATCCTTCAGTTTCATCAAGTATCATACTTCATAAAAGTCAACAAGGATTCATTCCTTAATAGGAATTTAAAAATCAGGCCCACTTAAGACTCCATAACATATAAAATTTTGATTATATATGGCTTGAAATGACACTTATTACTGTACTATAACTAATACATATATAATAATAATATTGCACTAACTAAAAAGCTAATTTTGTCTGAAAAAGACTTTTTTTTAAAAAAGTCTCATTTAAAGTCAAAATAATACAGCAGAAATACAGTTTACTTCCATTATATTACAAATTAGTCTCATTTGCTGTAATGTTCTGTATAAGTCCTTCTGTTCAATACCTTATATATGAAACATTTTAGTGAGAAGCTTTCTGATAAATATAAAATATTTATGGATTAAATAAGTAATAATTCTGTAATTTTGGAGAAATGTCATATATTTAGTAGTCATACATTACTATATTGTTCTGGAACAGTTGCAAGGTAAGCAATTGGATATTACTTCCAATTCATTAGTCTTTATAAATCCCACTGATCAGAAAACACCCCAATATACAACATATCTCAATCCCAGATTTTCACAAATTTGACCTAACAGCATATTTCCCTTGTTACAAGTATAGCTAGACAAAAGAAGTTTTCCTTTTTCAAATTTAGAACTATAGTTAATGAAATTTTAAATATAACTCCTCAGGGTGTCTGTACATATGGAGTGGGGGTGGGAGATAACTCAGCAAAAATTTTCCACAATTGTGTTCTTTTTTTTCCCAGCATCAAAAGCCCAACTATTCAAACCAGAATCCTAGACCCGTAAGAAAGCCTAACCCCCACAGAGTTATAAAGACCTGGGCAGATCATGAAAAAGATAACCTGCTGGTTATATTTTAAAACCAAGCAAAGTTAAGAAATTGACTAAAAGCAAGAAAAAGAGAGTTCAGATGACAGACTGACTTACCTGTAGAAGATTGGCTCAAGTCAATGAGTCTAACTCATGTTCATAGCACAGAGCAGGAAGAATATTCTTCCTGTCCAAGCCATTCAAATATCAACCTGCATAACATTTACATGAAAATCTGTGGTCCAGCCCATTTGTTTTTGATAGCGTCTACCGTAGGGTGGGGTTGCCAAGGTACTCATGGAACAAAATGAGACATATTCTCCCATCAGCTGGGTTAGCAAACACGCCACACATGCGCATGTGCATGCACGCACGCACATACACACATGCACACCACTGTTATTTCAACATTTAGGTAGAAAAAGTTAAAGAATAATAAGTTATAGCTTTTAAGATATTAGTAAGGGTAATTATTGGCTTAGATAATTTCCCAGGGTCACTTTATTTTTGCTCTATTAGATGAAATGTTTCTTCATCCGTAGATTTTATGAGCAGAAACCCTTCCACTATGCTACATTCACATTACCAATATAATTTTTGCTACCAGACCTATTGTAGATGATTGGTGCTACTGAAATAAATTAATAGGATTTTCTGAGAAAAAAAACTGAAAAAAGTCCATATGGTCTTATTTCATTCTAACTTAAAAAAAAAAAATGCCCTTGACTCAGTGCCGGTTTCCATGTTCTAAAAAGAGAAAGAATGTAAAATTGAACGCCAAAAGATCACAACTACTGTAACCTAAACAAAAGTAAATTTCCTCACAAGTTTTTTTTTCTTAATTTGTAACTAAAAGGACACCACACCCTCAGATCTACAGGACACACCCACCACTCTGAGGTTCATCTATAGTGCAGTTATCAGTCAACTTCTACATGTCCCAATTTTGTAAGTGTCAATGTTATTTATTCTCCAAGGTTATTAATGCTGCACCACACACAGCCTGAGAGAACAGGACAGACAATGGCCAGAAAATCTGAGATATTTCAAAATTGATTCTGTCCTTTGTCTCATAAATCACCTCCTCTTAGTGATAGTGTATCTTAGACAAAAACATGTAATAACATGAAGGACAGCTCAAAGGGATGGCAATACACTTAATTTTTTTTTCAACAGCCAGAGTAAAAACAGAGAAATTCATTTTCATATCTTCTGACTGTAACAAGGTATCTTTCTTCTTTTTTAACTAGGCACCATGCCCAGTGTGGAGCCCAACATGGGGCTTGAACTCACCACCCTGAGATTAAGACCCTAGCTGAGGTCAAGAGTTGGACACCCAACCAATTGAGCCACCCAGGCAACCCCCCTGCTTTTTTTTTTTTTTTAATTGATGTGTAGTTGACATGCAATGTTATACTGGTTTCAGGTATAAAAGACAGTGATTTGACAAGTCTACACACTACATAATGCTCATAACAAGGTATCGTCTGAGCTTCACACTGCTGATCATTCTGATTCTGGGGGACAGTCACAGCTGCTATTTTCAGAGTGTTTACTAGGAATCAGGAACTTTGCATATACTTTATAAAGTGTCTTGGTGGGGTCTGACCTGAGACTGAAAGGTAGAGAGAAGAATCAGTTTCATGGTCATAGAATTTTCACGAAGCTCCTTAATTCTTGGAGTATTTGGGGACACACCCAGGCACCTAAGCACATGTTCAGTTTGGCCCTTGGGCTGCTGTTCAGACTCCATGGTGGGAGCAGTGATTAAGGAGAAGAAGACAGATTGTCAGGAGAGACAGCTGGGCCCTGGAGAGAAACTGCCAAGAGTGAGGAAGAGTTGAGGAAGTCGGGCTAAACAGACCGCCAGGCCTAGCTCCTGAAGGAAGCCTCAGTGGTGGAGGCAGTGGGAGGCGGCTACTTAGGGACTACTGTGCCTCCCAGCCTGCTGGATTATTTATGTGCCTTGAAACTAACTGAGAGGGTAATTTTAATAATCCCATCACAAGCAGTCCACCCAACCACAGTAGGACCTCACACTGAAGTCCTGAGACAAGAAGGGAGAGTCATCTCTCTACCACCCAGGGAGAGAAGATCACTAGGTGATCAGACACAGAGCTCCAAGGAGGTCAGCATGGAGGGCCTGTGGGCAGCAGGGATCATGAACAAAGACGACTGCAAAGATATGAGTGGTAAAACCAGCTTCTTTTCCCCCACAATCTCTGGGGAGGTTAGGTGTCCTTTCCTGGGACCCACTAGTTGGTGGGGCCTGAAGGACATTAGGAGATAGCAGTATATGCCCCTAGAGATTCTTGGAAATGTTGAGAAGGGACCCCATGGAGATGAAAGGTCTTCTTATTCAGCAGCAAGTGGTGAAACAGAATTAAGATTTGTCTTTTCTCTAAATATGACCAACTTGGTTTGTCTTCATGGATTGATTAGGCTAGAACTTAGCCATTGCAGATATGTAGATATGTATGTGCATACATGTATGTATTGTGTATTTGAAACCTCAAAAGAACCCTGAAAAGTTGTATCTGTTTCACGGGGGGACACAGGCAAAGTCAGAGAGGTTAGGCTTGTCCAAGTTTATACCACTAGCAAGTCACAGAGCCAGTCTTAAATTCAGGACTGCTTGATCCCAAAGTCTATGCTATGTGGCTAAAAATTCTAAGTCATTACTGGAAAGATTTTTAAATAAATACAAAAGTAACAGAATAGAATAAGTAACCTTTGTGTACCCATTCTGCAGATTCAGCTATTACCAACCTGTGGCCAATCTATTCTGTCACCCACTAAAAACACCCCTGCATTGTTTTGATGTAAATCCCAGATATCATAAACATTTCTTCCATAAATATCTCAGTCTGAATCTCTAAAAGACAAGGTTTGGAAATAATTAATATTCTTCTTTTCTCTCTACACTACAATATTCCAAATAAATAAATTTTCCGGGTCAATAAAGGAACTGTTTTCCCCAAGAATGTCCCAAACTGGGCCCCAAATTATTTTATTATGAGATGTTCTTCTTGAGACAATAATCTTATTAGAGTCCTTTGCTCACTCAGAAAGATCCTAAGAATACAGATGTTCACTTTTACCTCACCCTGTGCTTTCTGAAAAGGATGCTAGAATGTAGCTTCTTCTATGAATATGGGAGATGAATAAAAAAATAAATCCCAAGTTCTCAGGAATACCAGTCCAAAGAAAAGAGGCAGAAAGCAATAGAGCAAGGTTGTCAACTCAACAATTTCACTGAGTGCTCAGTCTTGATGTTTTAAATAGGCCCTGTAGGGAGTACAAGAATAAGTAAATAGGCATTTAATGAGTATTAATGGGCAGCTACCATACACCAAATTTGTGCAGAGTGCTAGATGCATGTTGGTTAATGGTCAAAGGCACTCTCTACCAAGCTTCTGATCTACTACAGAAATAAATATAAGACAACAAAGAATTACAATGCAACCAGAGCATACAGATGACAACAAGGAGGACAAAGAGTTACTGGGGTCTAAAAGAAGGGAGTGAACTCATTTTTTCCTGAGTGGGACAGTTGAGAAATGAGGAAACAGGCCTGAAAGACATGACTTTTCCATAGTTACACAGAGGTAGAAACAGGGAAAAACCTCACCTCTCAACTTCTAATTATTCTGATTTCTACCTCTAGTCTAGAAGGACAGGAAATGTTGACTGTAAACATTTCTTGCTACCACAAGAAAGGTTTTATAGAAGAGCTGGTTTTGAAATGGGCCTCAACAAATAGAATGTGAGAAATGGGGAAGTGCATGGTGTTCTGGGCAGAGAGAACAGTATAAGCAGGCTTTGGGGATATATTCCAATGATAAATGCTACTCGGTTTCACTGACATGCAGGGACAACCATAAGGCAGTGGGAAATGATGGAAAGGTAGGTTGTGACCAGATTAGAGAGGGGCTTGAAGACCAAATCAAGTTGCTTGTTATAAAGGCTCTCAAGGGTGACAAAAACCCTACAGTTTGAAGCCAAAGACTTAAAACACTATAATTTATGGGTCGCTGGGGTAAATACAGATTATGTTTTTTGTAATTTTTATCTCATATTTTATTCCAATTCCCTGCGCTTATTAATGAGAATGCTTAGAAAATGGTTTTCTAAGGAGAATTTTCTTTTTTTTTTTTAAAGATTTTATTTATTTATTTGACAGAGAGAGACAGCGAGAGAGGGAACACAAGCAGGGGGAGTGGGAGAGGGAGAAGCAGGCCTCCCGCTGAGCAGGGAGCCCGATGCGGGGCTCGATCCCAGGACCCTGGGAACATGACCTGAGCCGAAGGCAGACACTTAACGACTGAGCCACCCAGGCGCCCCTAAGGAGAATTTTCTATTTGTTTAGAGATGGGTGTAGGGAGTCTGAGGGGTAGGAAGTGGGGATCTACTCAAGGAATAAGCATGAGAGAGTGAATCATTCAGTGAACAGGCTGAAGAGATTCTTCAGTGGAGCAGAAACCTGGAAAGGGAATGGTGAGAAGTGGTGATATCAGCCACCAAGTGCAGCCGACAGACTTGTTCCTGGGGACTCTAGAAGAAACGGTGCAGAAGACAGCATGATAAACTTCAGGGAGTGTGTCCATTTCCCCAGGGATGTTTGATAGGAGTTTCTATTATGGTCTGTTAGCTCCTGTTTCTCAGTGGTGTCAAGACCACAGACAAAATCTATCACATATCCTAAAGATAGTGGATTAGGAGATCCTTTTAGATAGCACATTTCTTAGCCAAAAAACCACTTTCAAGGCAATTATGAGTAATTATTATGATTGAAAGGTCTACAATCAGTGTTCTAAGAGGGTCTGTGAGAAAAGCTTCTCCTTTGAAGTTAGACAAACCTGAATTTGAATCCCAGGTTTGCTAGTTACCAGTTGAGTGATCTTGGATAAGTTATTTAACCTCTCTGAACTTCAGTTGTCTCATCTGCAAAAGCTGAGAATACCTACCACTCAGAGTTGTAGAGAAGATTAATAACATGGCATGTGGTAATGCTTTCCTACAAAGTACCTGGTACACAACTGATATTTGTTTCTTCCCCCTTGTTGGTGAAATCAGTGTCAGATAAAAGGGAAATTACTAATAACCAAACATTCTGTAAGCTTCCAAGTCCAACTTCCTTTATTAAATTTACAAGAACTGCTAAGTAATAGCAAAATAGATTCATTTCCTTTTTCTTTCCTTTTCTTAGCTACTCAATAGGATGGGTATTAAGGAACAGAAAAATGTCAGATACACACACTTAAAAGGAATAATAAGAATAATTCATATAACTCAGTGGTAAAAAGAACCACATTTTTTAAAATGGGTAAAGAGCTGGGTAGATACAGCTCCAGGGAAGATGTGCAAGTGGCCAATAAGTACACAAAAAGATGTTCAACATCATTTGTCACTAGAGAAATACATACCCAAACCATCAAAATTACTTCACATCTGCTAAGATGGCTATAATAATAATAAAAAAAACACCCAGACAAATGTTGACAAGGATGTAGAGAAATTGGAATCCTCATACATTACTTGTGGGAATGTAAAATGGAGTAATCACTTTGAAAATCTGTTTTGCAGGTTCTCAAAATGTTAGAGTTACCATATGATGTAGCAATTCCACTCCTAGGTGTATACCCCAAAGAATACTCATATGTGTATACAAAAACTTATACGCTAACATTCATAGTAACATCATTCACATAGCCAAAAAATGGAAATGACCCAAGTGCCCATCAACTGATGAGTGGATACACAGAATGTGATATATTCATACACTGGAATATTATTCAGTCATAAAAAGGAATGAAGTATGGGGATAACATGCTACAACATGGGTGAACCATGAAAACACTATACTAAGTGAAAGAAGCCAGTCACAAGAGGTTACATATTGTATTATTCCACTTATATGAGATATCCAGACTAGGCAAATGTATAAGAGACAGAAAGTAGATTAGTGATTGCCTAGGACTGAGGGTTTGGGGGTGGGAGGAATAGGGACAGACTGTTGATGGGCATGAGGTTTCTTTTTAGGATGGTCAAAATGTTTTAAGATCAATTTTGGTGATGGTTGTACAATTCTGTGAATTTATTTAAAAGCATTTAATTGAATCAATTGTTTAATATATGAACTATATTTCAATTAAGCAATGAAAGAAAAAGGAAGAATGATGGATTATTATATCCTGAAACAGAACTGTCTGCTTCATTTGATTGAGAAAATTATGGAGCTCAGGCTCTGGTTGTAGACTGAGGGAGGCACTTCATACATACCTCCATAACCTGGGGAGTTCGTCTAAATGACATGTTATTCAGTGTTACTCTTTTTTGTTGTTGTTGTTGTTAGGTAGAGAAGTCTCATAAGCACCTAACTGTAGCAAAGAACACTCTCTGGGCATTGTCCTACTTTGTGACTTTTTACAAAGTACCAGCACGTCAAAGGTTATCTAGGCTTGGCTTCAATTCTTAGAGAGACAATGAGACCTGAGACTTCTTAGAGTCATTAGTGAATTTTAAGTCCCAAACCAGCCTGCCTCTTTAACAAAATGTTCAGTATACTTCACCAAAATCTCCTTTTGGCTATATACCCTTGAGCTTATACTACAGAAGGGGTAGAAAGCCCCCAAATGACTGAATTTTAATTTCCTGCCATCAAAGGCTGACAGTTCTCACGCATCTGTGTTTTGTGGTGTAAGATTCATACTTGCTGTAAGAGTGCTCATAATACTTCAAAATATGTATACACCCAGAGAGGAGGACCAGGATACAGTAGTACTAAAATAAAGTTGAAATATAGTCAAATGCTCACTTCCATCCTTAGGTCATCATTCATCCTGATGCAACCTGAAAGATCTGTTCCTGGGTGGGGGCCAACTTTAGGGCCTGGGCACCTGACAATAGAAAGCAAAGTTCCTTACTACAGAGAGAAAGACCGAGAATTTCAGCAGATACCAAAAGGTTTCCCTTCTCTATCCCAGCTTAACCAAATTTCTAATTAAGTTCATGGTTTTAGTAAGACATGAGGAAAAAGAGCTCCAACCTCCACCAGAGAGAGGTTGCAAACCATAGAGAATCTAGCCAAAAATGAAAATAAAGAATTTGCAATTCAAAATCTTGCTTCTTCACCCTTGATACAGAAAGGGAATTTCACTGGGGTGGATAGTGCTCACAAACTCCACTGACATTTTGAAACTTTTCCTAAGGAAGGTCAGTCTGTGTACTCAGAAAGGTGAGCACAGATGTGGGGACAGGGATTTGCAGAGGCTCATTAACCTTGAGGAAGAAGGAATAGAATATGATCAAAACCTCTCTGAGTAAGTTAACTTAGCAGTATATAGTATATTCCTAAAAGTTGGGAAACATTCAGGTAGCCTGATTTGTCTTTTACGTTTTAGAATGGACATTAGAGAATTCAAAGAACAAGAAAAGTCACTTCAAGAAAACTATAGAGGTATCTTTGTTTTAAAATTGCGAATTTTCAGAAAGTCAGAAGTTCCATCCTAAAGACGTTATAGTCTCAGGATACAAAAGTCTAACTGATTAGAAGTTCAGGCACTAAGAATAGGCCACCCATGAAGAATAGGGTAAGTATATTTTGCTCTTTTAACTTACTTGCGTCTTCTAGTCACATCCAAATCACCATCCTCTACTTTTCCATAGTTGGGCCTTTCACATGAAACCTGGATTCGTTTGGCTACACCTGAGGAAAGTGTGAGTTCCAGGCTTGGAATTGCTGTGAGACTCTCTAGATGCAAGGCATCTGCAGAACAGAAAAGAATAAAACCAGAAATTTGTTCCTGGTTTAAACTATATAATAAATACTTATTTATATTTATTCATATATATAATATATAAAAATTCTTATTTTTCTCATGTATATTATATAGTATTTATTATATATAAAAATAGATATCATACATATATGAATTTTTTCCCTTTTGAGAGGTTGGACCATTTCTGAAAAAGCAGAAGTCAGTTCAATTCTATTAACCCTGCGAAAGTGAAAATGCCATTTTTTTTTTTTTAAGCAGAGTGGGGAGGGGGCAGAAAATCCTTGCCTAAAAACAACTAGAGGGGTCAACAATCTGCAGCCAGAGGGTAAAATACATCCAGCTGCTTGTTTTTGTAAATAAAGTTTTACAGTAACAAAGACATACCCATTCATTCATTACTTGGCCACTTGTGTGATACTGAGTAATTGCTGCAGAAACCATACAGCCTGCAGAGGCTGAAGGACTTACTGTCTGGCCCTTGACAGAAACAGCTTTACCAAACCCTGAAGGGAAGAGGGTTAGACATTGTGATGGGGACCCGTTAAAGAGACAAAGGAAATAGGGTAACGGATCATGTGTTTTGGAGGAAGCCATCTTGCTATGTGTTTTTCTGAGTATAGGAAGCAGCAGAGTTTAATAGAAGAAAACACAGGCATTGGAGTCAATCAGAAATTTTTAGTTCAAATCCTGGCTCTGCCACATACTAGTTGTGTGCTCTTGGACACATAACTAAACCACTCCGAGCCTTAGCTTACTTACATATGAAGTGACACACGACCTTAGGGAAATTACTAACTCCATATTTCTCTGTTTCCTTCTCTTCCTTATCTTGAAAATGCAAATTACATTAGCATCTACCTGGCAGGGATGTGGTGAGGATTAAATGAGGTAGTAGTGATGCTAAGAGCAGAGAACTGTGCCTGGTATATAGCAGGCATCTGCAGGCACTGTCGGGTTGTGGTTGTGTTATTATTACTGGGTTAGTGTGAGTAAAATCATCTCTATAAAGCTCTAAGCTATTGTTTGATACAAAATGGCCATTCAATTAGTAGTGGTAGTAGTTTTCCCTTCTCTAGTTGAAATGATCCACAGATCATTTTACTTGCTATTTATTTCTTCTTAACTTTATTTTGATAACCATCCCATGTCTTCTGTCATTTCAGAACCAGCCATTAACTTTTGCTTTCAACCACATCTCGGTTGTGATGAGAGATGTCACTACCATGAGCATTTCTTCCTAAAATAAAGCTCATTCTCCTTAGCCTGGCACTGAGTAATAGCCCACCATTTGACCCACAACCTGCTCCAAACTTACATTCTACTGTATCACAACCAAACTCCTCTTGTTTCCAAAATGACTTGTCCAGTTTTGATTCCTCTTCAAACACTTGAGGCTTTTGCATTCTTCTGTTTTTTTTGGTTTTTGTTTTTATGTTTTTTTTTTTTTTTGTCCTCCTCAGTTAAAATACTTTTTCCATGCTTTTTGCTACTCCAAATGCAACCCATCTTTCAAGGCCTGGTTCAACTCTCATTTCTTCTATAGAGCTTTCTTGGGCTTCTCTGAGCCCATTCTAACCTCCCTGATAATCTGTGAGCTATTTTAGGATTTATTCTCTATTATACATAATATGGTGCTTTGCACAGAGTAGGTGCTCAAACATCAGTTGACTGACAGAATTCAGGGATAAATATCCAAACATTCAACAACTTTTCCTGTATAAATATAATTGTGATTAATTATTTTCCCTTTCAAAAAGAACCTTACCCTCAGCCATGCCTGATAGGGTGTAAGAGGGGGGCTATCCATGCTTACCCAGCAGAGGTGTATACCAGCATGTATGTTTGAAGGTCAGGAGCGTCTGATATATTCTTGCTTCTTGACCACTATATTGTTTACGGCAACACTGCTTCTGAACAGAAAATAAAATAGTATTAGCTACCTAAAGGGGTGTAACATAACATATTTCATCATCTATTCTCTTCATTTCCAAAGGTAGAAAGAATATCACTGGCATCAAGAAGAGTCAAGAAGAAAATAAATGATTGCAAGTAATAAAGTAATAAAGCTTTCAACCTTTTGATCAAAAGCTATACCCTATGGGTAAAGTGTAATTCTCATTAAAAATCACAGTTCAATAATTTAACAGAATTATATCAATTCCCAATAATCGACACTGTCATATAAACAAAAGCCTTGAGGAAAAAGGTATGGATGAGAGGCAAGCTTAGTTAGACAATACTTCTTCATGATACCACAGTCAAATAATTTAACATATTGCCATATTGTAGGGTCTACCAGCATTGTATGCATGTGTGTGACAAAGAAAAAGACTAGGTAGGGATGCCTGGGTGGCTCAATTGGTTAAGCATCCAACTCTTGATTTCAGCTCAGGTCATGATCTCAGGGTCATGAAATCGAGCCCTGTGTTGGGCATAGAGTCTGCTTAGGATTCTCTCTCTCACTCTGCCCACCCTCCCCTCCCCCCGTCCCCTGCTTGCACGCTCTCTCTCTCAAAAGAAAAAAAAAGTTAAAAAAAGAAAGTAGGTATCCATTGTTTCATCTAATAATCTCTCAAAAGTGATCTGGCTTAAAGTACTAAGACTACTAATACATACTGGACTTCACTTTCTCTTTTGACACAGTGGTGATTCACAACTGGCACTTAAATTGTTTCAAAAAGCTTAAACTTACCAGTTGATCTTGAAATGGTTGTTGAATTCCATCTGTGCCGGACGAGGGATCACAGTGAGGAAATTCCTCATCTAAACAGCTCTGTCATGAAAAAATGGTGGAGCATGTTCAAAGGCAGAATGACGACAGAGTCAAGGATACAAAACATATTCCATTTAAGAGAAGATATTGTGCTACCTGAGGAGGGTGGTATTGGCCAATTCTGTCAAGTATTCTACTTAAGGGAACAGGTTTGTAATTGTAAAACTTTCATTGCATTTTTCCCCTTACTTGTTCTAGGAATGAAATTCAAAGATCAGGGACAGGAAATACAATGGCTTTGTCATTGAAATCTTTAGGCAGAGGCCAAAGGAGGTTGCTGGAGACATGTCAGTGTAGTGAAAATGTTGCCTGTGAAAATTTCATAGCAATCAGATTGTGGCGTTAGTCCAAGAGGTAGATACATACCTATCACAGTTATAATAGAAAATTGTATTGGTGTTCCTGGTAAGATTAAAGCATATTTAGATGTGGAGGTTTTTCCACTTCAATTTGTTGTAGGGGGCTTTTTAGGTACTCTGCCTGGCTTAATCTCCCACATGAAAATTTCTTTTTCTACTTAAACAGATGTGCCTGCATTATGCTCTGGAAACAGATACATGCAGACATCGCCCTTCTTTCTTCCCTTCTCCAGTCCCTTCCCCCATGCCAACCTTACTGTTCCTTATGTTCCTCATTTATGAACAAAAAGGAAAAATTCACCAAGTATCATAAGGGAAAGAAATACATTGAACTCTACCATGGATATATTGAGATATCCAGACAGGAAGGAGTTAAAAGTTTAATTCAAATAGGAGGGGCACCTGGGTGGCTCAGTTGGTTAAGTGTCTGCCTTCAGGTCAAGGATCAATCCCTGAGTCAGGCTCCCTGCTCGGTGGGGAGCCTGCTTCTCCCTCTCACTCTGCTGCTCCCCCTGCTTGTGCACGTGCTCTCTCTCTCTCCCTCTCTCAAATAAATAAAATCTTAAAAAAAATAGGAGAAAAAAGAGATAGGAACCATCCCAGCCCATCCAACAGTACGCATTCAAGAGTTATCAGAAAACAGGTACCTAAGACTAAAACACTGGCCCTTTGCTAACAGATACAGTAAATTCTAAAATGCTTCCTCTTTAAAAGATGTTATTAGCCATTCACTAATGTGAGTTCCCCCTTCTTGTTTGGCTAAATGCTTTCGGTGCAGAAGAGAACAAAGTCCACCAGAGCATTTTCTTCTAAGTTGGTTAATTTTGTGATAAAAGTCATTATCTATTATAAATTAGCTTCAAATCCATATACAGATTGGACCTCTTCCCCACAGTAAACACATATCACAGGGTTTTTTGTTTTTGTTTTTGTTTTACCTGAAACGGCAAGCCATGGAGGCGTCCTTTAATTAACTTCTTTCTCAGTGACTCAGTTGGTGCTATAAAGAGAATTCATAACCAGCTTAATAGGACGATTTGTAACCCCCTTTTCCCTCAGTTCCTTTCATAAACTTTTAACAGCTTTAAATTTGGGGTCTGAGGAAAGGAGAGAGAAAGCAGTGACTTCTGAGAATGGCGTTCTCAACTCATGTCTTGTGGGAATAGAAGAGCAAAACAAAGGCTAGAGCAGCTAACCCATGATCACCCCTGGGCATTCAAAATTCCCCTTGACAGATGCAAGTGATGTCCTCTAGAAGTGAGTCACAGAATGATTCCACCTTAACTTGGGAATACACCTCAGAGGTCATTCAGTCCAACCGCCTAGGGTGTGGAAATCCTCTCTCCCAGAAACCTCTGCGTGAGCTGTGAGTGACGGCAGCCCCTAGAATTGGAGCCCCGTGATCCCAGAATCCTATGGGTAGGTCTGAGATGATGAGAACACTTTGTCCAGAGGATTTCAATGATAACTGGTTAGTCATGCAGCTGGGATCAGACTCACAGGATAATGTTCAATTCAGTATACTTTTTCATGAAATTAAAAATGTTTGTCTTTCTACTTCACTGAAATCTGCCTCCCAGTAACTTCCAACTTCTCATCTCTGGAGTAACAGAAATGAGGAAAAAAATACCTTTTTAACTCTTTGAGTTACACAGGTACACACTACTTATCTGACAATCCATACTCTTTAAAATATAGACAAGAACCAGAAAATAGGCCCAAATCTTTGGAACCAAAATAGATGTTGATATTCATGACCTTTATTCCTGTGGCAATCCCTCACACTTCCACTCATCCAGTAGGCTCTGAATTTATACATAATTCTCACAAGCTCTGACTGCTTTCTCAGCCCACAGATGATTAAAAACAAAAGTTACATGAGGGTAGGAAGCTCTGCTAGATGGAGACATTGACATATTAATAGCTGCCACTTTTTTTTTTTTAATCACAACAGCAAGGAAAATTCAGAGCAAATACTCCGTTGTCCAAAACACATATGAATCTGTAGCAACAGTTTTATATCTCAATAGCCTGAAAAAATTCTGAACCATTAAAATAATACTAATATATGTGAAAAGTACATAATCTAACAAAAAATTTTTTTCTAAGAAAAAAGTCTTGAAAATCTTCAATTACATCAAAAATTACTCATGTAAAATTCTATTTTGTAAGAATTTTTTGGAAAAATTCCTTATTTCACAACTAAGCTTGACATAGTGTTACTAGGCCCACTAGGAGGAAAATACTTTTTAAAAATTTCTAACATATTTAAGTAATTAATTTTTAATACTTAAAACTCTAGTAAAGATTCAATTTTAGAAAATTCTCTCTTTTAACGGTATTAAATAAATCCTTCTCCCAAACTACATCTAAGCAACAGCAACCAAACCTTTCAGAAGTGGCCAACATTATGTTTGTGAAGGCCGTGTATCTCCAAAACACTGTCTTTGGATTTCCAAATAGGCTTGTGTTTCAGAAGAAATAATGAGTTAGTATAAGACTATTTAAATTGCCCATCTGCTTTCCCACCAGGCAATCTTGAGTTTTAGGAATAGTCCATCTCAAAATATTTAAATTGTACACCTTATTTCAACAGATGTTTTGTGCAATGTGTAGCAACTATTTCCATATGTTCCATGAGGCAAAACACATTGCCTTATGACCCTAATTTGCATTCACCTTTGTATGCTTTTTTATGTGTTTGGAGTTGGACCTGCCATGTCTCTAGGACATTTAGATTTTACATGGAAGCAAATGAAACAATGGCCACTGTATCCCCTGCTGTTGCCATCTGTGATATAGGATGGGACCGGGTGTCTTGGATACATTGCCTTTGAAGGAAGTTGGGATAAAACAACATTCCAAATGACTATGCAATGAGACTCTCAGGCAAAGGCCCTGCCAATTAATTGGCTGTTGATAATTAAAACTATAGTATTAGAATGATAATAATGCTAGTTATCAATGATGGTTGACATTTATGGAGGATGGATTTTTATAACACAATATATGTGTTATCTCATGTTCTATAAAACTGTGTATTAAAAAAAATCAAGTTTCATTGAAAACCACAGACCAGGAGAAAATAATTCACAACACATATATCTACCAAAGGACTTGTATCCAAAATATGTAAAGAAATCCTACAACCCAATAACAAAAGGACAAATGTCCTAATTTGAAAGTGGGCAAAAGATATTTCACAAAGAAGATACATAATAGCCAATCAGTATAACAAATGAAAATCACAAGATACCCAGAAGAGTGACAAAAGTGGAAAAGGTTGACACCACCAAGCATTGATGCTGTAGAGAAACTGGAACTCCCACACACTGCTGGTGGGAGTGTGAAATGTTACTGGCAGTTTCTTAAATGGTTACAGCTACACTATGACCTAACAGCTCTGCTCGTAGATCTTTATCCTAGGTTAAGGAAAGACATATGTCTATACACAGACCTATACACAGATGTTCATAGCAGCTTGCTCCATAACAATCCCAAACATCTAAATAATTGAGATGTCCAATAATAGGAGAAAAGATAACCAAATTGTGGAACCATTCATACAAAGAAATATGACTCCATCATGAAAAAGGCATACCATGAATAAACACAACATATTAAGATAAATATTATGTTGAGGGAAAGAAGACAAAAACACCAAAGTACATATTTTATATCTCAATTCTAGGAGCTAAACTAACCCATTAGTGATAAAAATCAGATCAGAGGTTGATCCTTATAGTGGTGGAGGTGGGGGAGGGGCAGTGACTGGAAAGTAGCACAAGGGAACTTTCTGGGGTTACAGTTTTGTGTTTCGATGTGCATTTGGCAAACTGGTTAAACAAGACCCTTAAGGAGGTGCCTGGGTGGCTCAGTCAGTTAAACGACTGCCTTCAGCCCAGGTCATGATCCCGGGGTCCTGGGAAAAAGCTCTGTGTCAGGCTCCCTACTCAGTGGGGAGCCTGCTTCTCCCTGTCCCGCTTCCCCGCTTTTGCTCTCTCTCTGTCAAATAAATAAATAATATCTTAAAAAAAAACTAATACACTTAAGATCTGAACATTTCATGATGTTAATTATGCATTAATAAAAAAACGTAAAAGTTACAAGAACAAAAATAACAGAGTTTATGAGATTAACATTAGGAAAAGACCACTAAAAATGTAAATGCAACATTATAACCAGAGCACTAACAAACACAATTATAAATAATTATAGTGCCTGGGAAGATAACTTGGATCACCGAGACCTCGTGCCTCTTAAAATGACCAAAGGCTGCCCCCCAGGATAATAGGAATAGATAACAAAAGCGTAGAGATGCTGGTGACCTTTAAATGGTGCAGTGCTGGTGGGATGCTAAGAAAATGCAGATGAGAGCAGAACTCAGGCAGTGGGACTGCTGCAGTGAATGCAGGAGGGAGCACAGCCGGCCTCCAGCCAGAGCCCTGCAAGGCTGGGCCGCACTTCTCTGGGGGAGGTGGCCTAAGTGCAGACACTTGCAAAATAAAGCTAAAGGGGCTCCTGCTGTTTGTCAGCAGCCAAGCCAAACACTTCCTCCTTCCCCGCTGAAGGTTATGGTTCTATCCCTACCCACCCAGATCCCCTACCTAGGAAAATCATGAATGAAACGACACAACTTCCATCTGACATTCGCGTCATTACCCGTTGGCTAATGGTGAACGAGGTAACGCACACGGCAGAAACGTGCTCTAGCAGAACAGACTCTCCCAAGTATGACCAAGCACTAGCTATTGTTTTGCATTTGTTATTTATAAATTACATACTGCATTGTCTGGAAGGGGATACTGAGTACCCAGAGAGGTAAAGAGATTTGCCTAACTTTATCCAGTTTCGCTTTTGACTTAGAACATAGGTTTGTTTAAGGCCAAATACCATGCTCTTAGTCATTACGCTATATGGCCTCCTAGATTATTTCATCCATTTCTGCATACATTTGGGAAAACTTAGGCGCCCATCCCCATCGGAGCTGCTGAGCAAGCTCTATCTGATTTGGGGTTTTTCCCTTGGTCCTCAACCTAACGCCTATCTTTAAGTGTCTCAATCACCTCAAGCCCCCTTTCGTGTCTCATTTCCCTCTTAGGTACTGACTGCTCGAGACACATGGTTCTCATCTTGCATCCATCCTCAAAGCCATAAGGCTCTTATCTGTCCCCTACCCCATGCCCTCCGTGCTAAGGACAGCAAATCAGAAGACAGTTTCCAGTGGGTTCATCTAGGTGAAAGCCTTCTCTAAAGTTTATACAGCTACTATGTTCAAATAAGGAATTCTGATATACAGGAGCCGCTCAGGCTCTCTTGCCAAGGAAATATTTATAGTTTCTAAAGGTAATCAATGCCCTTATTATTGATTAAATCAGGGACTCAATGAAGATTTCATGTTAGAAGGGGCAAGAGGAGGATGAACAGCAAAGAGGTAGTCGAGTCTCTATTAGATCAAGTGGTCTATGTCTCATTAGAGTCACTCTCATACGTTGGGTAAACACCCTAGATCTAAGAAGCCTTTTTGTTTCCTTTTCAAACCAAACATCCATTTATACCTAGTATTGCCTTTGTTAACAAGATACTTGGATACATACATAAGTAAGAAGCAGAAGAAAGAAAATATGTAAGTAACCATTCAAGAAACTTAGCAGTTCTAATGGCACATGTCACAGAAGCTGGCCATGTATACTTAGAACCTCATTCAGCAGTCCAGTCCTGGTGGCCATTGAAAACACGAACAATATTACTTCTTCAATATGAAGTTCAGGATTTCTAATCAAATGTCATAAACAACTTCCTAGTTCCAGTTTAAGAACCCTGTCATTGACCTGAACAATTGGACACAATCACTGAATCCCCACCCAATTTGCAAAAGAACCATTCTCAGACACGACAAAAAGCCATTGCCTTAAGCACTTAATAAATGTATTAAGCTAACCAGAAAGTTTCAGAAGAACTAAATGGATTTGAATATTTTTGTTTTCTGACTCAGAATTCAAACGTCTGACTCAGAATTCAAACAGCATGTGGTGACAGTGGTAATGGTGGAATGTGCCAGGATGTGTTTATGTGATAACTGTCCTACCTCACTGACATTTATTCACAGTCTATCTGGAAAATCTGCTCCACAGAACATTTCAAAAATATGTGCCACCTAAATTTCCCTCTTGTTGCAAAGGTCGATTTTTAAGGGCATTGTTAGAAAAATCCTCATAAGCAAATGGTCTTCAGAGCAAAATCTTGATATGTATGCCTTCTACGGGCAGCAAAAGATACAAACAAGTAAAAGAACTCAAAAAGCTAGGCAGGTTGTGAGCAACTATATGCAGCCAAGAAAAAAAAAAATACACGCTTGCAACCCAGGGTGGCTTTCATCTTCTATTTTTAAGAATATTTGGACCAATGAAGTGAGAAGACAATAGCGAGTTCATTATATCAGGAATGTATATTTTGGGATAAGTTATAAAATTTGACTCTTCCAAGAAGGTACTAAAAGGAAATCAAAGGGGCAGGGGGGAGAGTTGTGGGAGGAGATAAATTCTTAGTTTTATAAAACTATGATGTATAATGTTGACTTAATCGAAGATAAATATAACTGAACCAAAAGATTAGTCCTCTAAGTACAGTGTCTAAAGCAAACATACCATAAACCAAATTTGGAACACCTTATTATTCATGTCTCAACATGAACACTTTTAATCACAATGGAACCTTTTCCAATGCTCTCTGAGCAATCATAAAACAACATATAGATTATGTAATTTAAAGACTTACACTGTCGTACTTAAAATTATTGAAAATTAGCAAGTCCTACAAGGTTTAAAAAAATAATAATAAAATATTGAATAATTACTGTTACGTTAGAACTAGCCAAGTCCTTTAAACTTTTAAACAGCGTTCTCAGATAGCAGTAGAAAGGGTACAATAAATCCAAAACAAACCCAGGTCTGAAAATCTCCTTCTCTAGCTTAGCTTATGTTGATAATTCATTTGTTACCCGAATCAATAATTTTGTCTAAAAAGAGCATCTAGGACAGCTAGAACAAGAAGCTGGCCAAACAAAAGCAATTCCTGATAAATGGTCAAATAAGCTTTATTTTTACCAAATTATGTTTCTAGAATAAAATTCGCTTCTGAATAATCTGACATCTGTCATTTGACAATTGTCTTTTCACCTAAATCCTTAGTAAACAGTTACTTTCAGGTAATACAGAAAAATGACAAATATTCTAATTTTTTTAAAGCAAAATATATTTGTAAAGAGCACATTAAAATTTAAAAAGGATTTTCACATATTTAATATTTTGATGCACTGAATTCATAAGTATTTTGCCCACCCCTAAAATTACTATGTAAAAGAAAATAGAGAGGCAGGTCCTTTTCTACAATATAATGGGTACAAGCTAGCTAATAAAATCAGGGTAGAATAGGTAAGCCATTTACAAGTTCAAATACCCCATGCATACAAGATTTTTTCCCCCTTCTTTACTTTTACAGATATTGAGAACTTTAATTTTTAAAGAAATAACAGTCATGGACAAATCCAGCTCATAACAACAACAACAACAACAACAACAACAACAAAACACTGAAAGGGAAAGTTAGTCATTAAATCAGCCTACTTGGACACCAGGCAAGCCTCTCTGGAAGCCCACGATACTGCCTTCTGGAACCATTTTATTGTAATAAATGTGGGTATTAACACAGCAGCTGTCTCATCTACAAAAATGGGTGTAGTCCTTTTGCCCCACCTCCGAGTGGACTGAATTGGGACATAACACATATTTGCTACTCACTTTTCAATTTCCTCGTCTTCTGCTCAAGTGTCTGGCAAGTGTTCACCAACACGGTATTTACAGTCTGGAGATTCGGTTGTTCCGAGATTGCTTCCTCTAATTCATGCAGCAAAGACTTCTCTTTGTCGCCAGCTGAGTGGGCTGCCGGATCTCGATCCTCAACCTGGACACGTACGGTTAATACTGGATTTTAGCAGGGTGGCCAGGAAAGAAAGCAATTGAGCACTCACCGGTATTATGCACACGAAACTGAAAATGTGCTTTTCTTCTCAGGGAAGTGATAAGCCTCTAGTGAACTTCTGCAATTCTGTATTTGCATGGGCTTTGCATGGGCTTTGCATGGGCTCCTGAGCTATTTCTACAGTGGTAAAAGTCCTGATATGTCAAGTTGCCTCTTTCTGCAAAGATGCCTCTTTCATCAGGAGGCTGTTGACACCACCTCCTTTACAACTCCCCTGTACTTCCTCCGCTCACTGCTGGTCGCCAGGGACTGAACTTCGCAGTTCCTCTTTGTTTTTTGTTTTTTGTTTTTTTCTTTTCTGTTCCTCCTCCGTTTTATACTTCATGGTTTCAAGGACATCTGAGGAAACTTCCCCTTGAATATAAAGTAGTCACAGGCTACCCTACCTGCTCCTCCCTGTCCTCCAGCCATTGGCTGGTTCTTTGGATCTTCTTCCTAACGACAGCTTCCTGGTTGACAGCATCTTCTTGCACTTGTTCAAGGGCTTCTCGTTGTTTCTGCCTGGAGTTAAAAAAAAAAAAAAAAGTCCAAACCACAAGCTGTCAGTGATATTTCAGCTGAGAGTCACCCCTGGGAAGTTGTGACAAATTCAAACTTAATGCACTTCCTCAGAGATCAGAGGAAAAAGTGAAAGTATTTACATACATATAAATGCTTAACAAATAGAGAATTTTAATCAAAGCACTCATATTGATCAGTTGGTCTGATACGCTCACTTTAGAGATAAGGGCATTTGGTCTCCTATTTACACTGGGATATTCAGTTTCCCACAAGCTACATTCATCGTAGTAATTAGCATCAGGCACCAATTGCTTAGAGGATGGCACAGTAATGAGGTCACTGTGACAGGTGCGGTATTTACACATCATAGCTTGCTGTTTCAGAAAAAGAAAGGAAAGGGAAGGATAAAAGAAAAAAAAAAGGCAATAAGAGCTTTGGGTCATGACCATGGCCTTTTCTCTTTAAGAGTTGTCAATCATGCTAAATGGTGAGCACAAGAAGGGCTGCCCCCAAGCATGGATGGAACACTCCATGTTAGTATTTCTACCACAGCCTTGTCTTTCCTGAAAACTTGACCCCCCCTTTCTTCCTCATTCCAAATCTCTTAGTGTTGTTATGTTACCTCTCTTTTGGATCCATTTCTAATCCTCCAAAATGTATTAAAATGCACCTGCTCTCAGCTGATGAGATTATTTAAACAATGCTAGGTATCAATATATCAGTGACTATCTGGAAACAGCTTGAAATGAATATTGATGATATCCTTAGCTCAAACGGATGATAAACTTTGGGAGCTTCAAAGCAAAGAGGAAGACATTGTCAGGTTTAGGCCTTTTGCATGCCTCTCAAACATTAACACAGTCAGAATCACATCGTATATTGGCATAAATCCAGCCCTAAGTACAAGAACAACCGCACCAGAGACAAGGATCGTCGCACAGAATGCTTACCATCATGGTAAACTAGCAAACAAAACTCTGAACAAAAATAAAAACTACCTAAACAATCTACTGAGACTTGTTCAATACCTTATAGTCAGTTTCTTCTTGTTTTAAATTTTGGTAAGAACATTTAACATGAGGTCTATCCCCTTACACATTTTAAAGTGTATAATGTTGTTATCCGTAGGCACCATGTGGTACAGAAGATCCCTAGAACTTACTCATCTTGCATCACTGAAACTTTATACCTATTAAATTGCAGCTCTCCATTTCCTCCTCCTCTAGTCCCTGGAAACCACCATTCCTCTCTCTGCTTCTCTGAGTTTGACTATTCTAGATACCTCATAGAAGTGCTATCATGCCATAGTTGTCCTTCTGTAACTGGTTAATTTCACTTAGCATAATATCCTCAAGATTTTTCCGTGTTATCACATGCGACAAAATTTCCTTTTTAAGGCTGAATAATATTCCATTGCATATATATACACGATATTTTCTCTGTTCATTTACCACTGATCAAATGTAGGCTGTGCTATGTCTTGGCTATTGTGAATAACGCTGTAATAAACTTGGGTGTGTAAATATCTCTTCAAGATTTTGCTTTGAATTCTTTTGCACATATATCCAGAAGTGGAATTGCTGGATCATATGGTTGTTCCATTTTTAACTTTTTGAGGAAATTCCATACTGTTTCCCATAGCAGTTGCACTGTATTAAATTCCCATCAACAGTGTACAGAGTTTTAATTATTTCTCTACATCTTTGCCAACACTTGGTATCTTTTTTTTTTTTTTAAAGATTTTATTTGACAGAGAGAGACAGACAGCGAGAGAGGGAACACAAGCAGGGGGAGTGAGAGAGGGAGAAGCAGGCTTCCCGCAGAGCAGGAGGCCCCATGAGGGGCTCGATCCCAGGACCCCGGGATCATGACCTGAGCTGAAGGCAGACGCTTAACAACTGAGCCACCCAGGCGCCCCAACACTTGGTATCTTTTGGTGGTTATTTTTTCCCTTTGGTTTTTAATAATAGCCTTCCCTAACGGGTGTGATTCATTCATCATTGTGAATGACTCATTGTGGGTTTTATTTGCATTTCCCTGACGATGAGTGATGTTGAGCATCTTTTCATATACCTGTTGGTCAACTGTATGTCTTCTTTGGAAAAATATCTATTCAAGTCCTTTGCTATTTTTAAATTGGGTTATTTGGTTGTTACTCAGTTGTTGTAGTTCTTCATGTATTTTGAATATTAACCCCTTATTGGATATATGGTTTGCAAATATTTTCTTTCATTCCATTCTTTCATGTACCTGTTCTCTCTGTTAATTCCTTTGCTGTTCAAAAACTCTTAAGCCTGGTGTAGACGCACTTACCTAACTTTTCTTTCATTGTTTGTACTTTTGTGTCATAGCCAAGTCCACAGCCATGAAGAATTTCCCCCAAGTTTTCTTCTAGAGTTTCACAGTTTTACGTCTTATATTTAAGTCTTTGATCCATTTTGAGTTGATTTTTGTATATGGTATATAACAAGGGTTCAACTTCATTCTTTTGCATGGGACTATCCAGCTTTCACAACACCATTTGTTGAAAAGACTATCCTTTCTCCATTGTGTATTTTTGGCATTCTAGTCAAAGATCAGTTGGCCATTTATGCATGGGTTTATTTCTGGACACTCTATTCTGTTCCACTGTCCTTAGACCACTACCATACTGTTTTAATTAATATAGCTTTGTAATATATTTTGAAATAAGGAAGTGTGCTACCTCCAGCTTTGCGTTTCTTTCTCAAGATTGTTTTGGCTATTCAGGATTCTTTGTGGTTCCCTGTCAATATTAGAATTATTTCTTTTTCTATTACTATAAAAAAATGCCAGTAGGGTTTTGATCAGTATTGCACTGAATCTGTAGATGATTTTGGGTATCATGGACATTTTAACAATACTAAGTCTTCTAACCTATGAACACAGATGTCTTCACTTATTTGTATCTTCTTTAATTTCTTTCAGCAATGTTTTATAGTCTTCACCTCCTTAATTAAGTTCATTCCTATTTTACTCTTTTGAATGTTATTTTAAATCAGACTGTTTTTCCAACTTTCTTTTTGGATAATTGTTAGTGTACAGAAATGCATCTGATTTTTGTATGTTAATTACATATCTGCAATTTTGCTGAATTTGTTTATTGGTTCTAACAACTTTTTGTGGAGTCTTTAGAGTTTTCTGTATATAAGATCACGTCATCTACAAATACAGATGATTTTACTTCTTCCTTTCCTTGCTTAATTGCTCTGGCTAGGACTTCTAGTACTATGTTGCTTAGAAGTGGTGAGAGTGGGCATGCTCGTCTTGGTTTTGATTTTAGAGGAAACACATTCAGTCTTTCATCACTGAGTATGATGTTAGCTGTGTGTTTTTCATAATGGCCTTTATTATGTTGAGGTAGTTTCTATTTCTAGTGTTTTGAATATTTTTATCATGAAAAAGTGTTAAAGCTTGTCAAATGCTTTTCTTCATCAAGTCAGGTGATCATGTGATATTTATCTTTCATTCTGTTAATGCAGTATATCACATTAATTTGTGTATGCTGAACCATCCTTGCCTTGCAGGGATAAATCTCACATGGTATGATTTTTTCAATGCATGATTAAAGTTGGTTGCTAGTATTTTGTTGAGGATTTTTGCACCTATACTCATCAGGGATATTGACCTGTAGTTTTCTTTGCTTGTAGTATCTTCGGTTTCAGTGTCAGGATAGTACCGACCTCATAAAATGAATTTGGAAGTGGTCCCTCCTTTATGATTTTTTGGAAGTTTCAAAAGTCTTCAATAATCTCCTACTATTAATCTTCCTTAGATGTTTGGCAGAATTCATCAGTGAAACCACCTGGTCCTGATCTTTTCTTTGTTGGATTTTTGAATACTGCTTCAATCTCCTTACTATTTTTTGTTCTGTTCAGATTTTCTTTTTCTCACTAATTCAGTCTTGGTAGGTTGTATGTTCCTAAATATTTATCTATTTCTTCAAGATTATCCAATTGTTGGTGTATGACTGCTCACAGTGGTCTTTTATGACCCTCACCCCCAACCCTCTCACTGTAGCATCAGTTATAGTATTTCTTCTTTTATTTCTTATCTTATCTGAATCTACTCTTTTTCTTAGCCTAGCTAAATGTTTGTCAATTATATCTTTAAAAAAATTCAGACTTTCAGGGAAGATGGCAGAAGAGGAGGATCCTAGGCTCACCTTGTCCCACAGGTACACTAGATAACACCCACATCAGTGTAAATAACCCAGAATAATGACCCAAAGACTGGCAGAATAGACTCTCCACAACTAAATGTAAAAGAAGAGACCACAATGAAGAGGGTAGCAAGGGTGGAGACATGGTCAGGAACCAGACTGACTCACAGTACTGTCTATGGGAAGGAGGGATGCCACTGACACAGAGAGAGGAAAGGAGCACACCCCACACCAGGCAACCCAGGCATCAAGGAGCCACACTGGGAAGATGAATCCCCATAACACTGGGCTTTGAAAACCACAGGGGCCTAATTTCACAAGTTTATAATCAGTGTAGCTTAACACCTTGAACTTTAAAAATGAGCAAGCTGAGCTCTGGGAGAGCTGGAGGGCAATAGGAAATTGAGTCCCCCACACTTAGAGAGACAGCACAACAAAGAGTCCCACTAAGATACAGAATAGAAATGGCAGTTTGAAAAAAAAAAAAAAACCTGGGGCATAAGAGAAGGAGAGTTATTTACTCATCTCAGAGCAGGTGCTGGAGGGGCAGGGATCTTTGTAAGATTCTCCAAGAACAAAAGAGCTGGTGGGCACCATTTTCCTCTCCTACCCCTTACCCTAGTCTAGACACACAGGCACCTGCAGGAACAGCACAGAGCAAACACCCTCTGCCTAGTTTGATAACAGTGCACCCCAACCTGCATTCTCCTGCAGATGCTCTCCCTCCATCCTGGACTAGGCAGGAGTTTTCACACACCCTCCCAAAGCAGACCAGCACAGAACTTGCTGGCAGTGCACCCCACCCCTCCATTCTCCCACAGACCTGTCCCCCAAAAATGTGCTTGGCAGGAGCCTATTCAAAGCAGTGCCACAAGCCTGGCTGTGTGCAAGCAGACCTGACAGGGGCCAACACTCTCCAAACTGACTCCTTCCCTGGGGAGAGGGAAAGATAACCACACACACCAGTCTGACTGTAGCCCTAGCAATGGACTGGGGGTAGATATCTGGTCTGACTGCAGTCCCTGCCCACCAACGAAAGCTTCTCATGTGACAACATAGGGAGAACACCCTGAAGTTTGGTGCTACTGCAGCTCTGGCAAAAGCATGGTCTGACAGAAATAAAGCCCAGGGTGTCCTCAGACTGGCCCATTAACAACACAGGAATCAAACTGTGCCCACAACAGGCAAGGGGAGCCACTGCAGATGACTGGACTGAAAGCAAATGTGGCTCAGCCACAACAGCAGTGTACACACAACACACATAGGAGACACCCCTGAAGGACCAGGTTTTGGTGAACAGGGAATATGGCACAAAAGAGCTCCATAGGACCTCTTCTTCATAAGGCCATTAATTTGAAGAGCAGGTGACATAGCTGACTTTCCTAACATATAGAAACAGACCACAGAGAGTTAGACAAAATGAGGAGAGAGAGGAGTATGTCCCAAATGAAAGAACAAGTCAAAAATCACAGCAACGGGGCGCCTGAGTGGCTCAGTTGGTTGGGCGTCTGCCTTTGGCTCAGGTTGTGATCTCAGGGTCCTGGGATCGAGCCCTCCATGCTTCTCCCTCTGCCTCTGCTTCTCCCCCCACTAGTGCTCATGTGCATGCACACACACACTTTCTCTAATAAATAAAAAATTTTTAAAAATCACAGCAAGAGAGCTAAACAAAACAGAGATAAGTAATATGCCTATTAGAAAGCTTAAAGTAATGGTAATAAAGATATTAAATGGGCTGGAGAAAAGACTGGAGGATCTCAGTGAGACCCTCAACAAAGAGAGAGAAAACATAAAAAAGAACCAATCAGAGATGCACAACTCATAACTAAAATTTAAAATACAGTAGTGGAAGGAGCATGGATCAGTGACCTGGAGGACAGAGTAGTGGAAAGCAATCTAGCTGAACAGGAGAAACAAAATAAATAGCAATAAATTAAAACAGACTAGGGGAAATCAATGACATGATCAAGCATAACAACATTCATAGTATAGGGATCCCAGAAGGAAGAGAGAGAGCAAAGGGGGAAGAAATATGTATTTGAAGAAATAATAACTGAAAACTTCCTGAATCTGGGGAAGAAAACACAAATCTAGATCCACAAGGCAAAGGAATTCCCAAACAAAATCAACCCAAGGAGATCCACACCAAGACACATAGTAATTAATGTGGCAAAAAGTAGTGATAAATAGAGAATTTTCAAAACAACAAAAGAAAACAGTTGCATACAAGGGAAACCCTATAAGGCTATCAGCTGATGTTTGAGCAGAAATTGTGTAGGCCAGAGGGTTTAGAATGATATTCAAAGTGCTGAAAGAAAAAAACTGCAACCAAGAATGCTCTATCCAGCAAAGCTATCATTCAGAGTAGAAGGAGAGATAAAGAGTTTCCCGGAAAAAAAAAAAAAAGTTAAAGGAATTTATCACCACTAAACCAGCCTTACAAGAAATGTTAAAGGGGACCCTTTGAGTGGAAAAGAATGACCATAAGCCGGGGTAAGAAAAGTAGGATGCACTAAAGTACTAAAATTAGGTATATCCATAAAAATCAGTCAAGGATTCACACACACACACACACACACACACACACACACACACACACACACGGTGTAAAGTATGACACCGTATACCTAAATTCTGGGGGGAGAGGAGTAAAAATTTAGTACTTTTAGAATGGGTTCAAACTTAAGCAGCCATCAAGTTACTTTAGAATGCTATATGCAAAACACTATATAGATAAACCTGATGGGAACCACAAATCAAAAGCTGGTAATAGATATGCAAAAAAATAAAGAGAAAGGAATCCAAGTATATCACTAAAGAAAGCCAGCAAACCATGATAAAAGAGAGCAAGAGAAGAAAGGAACAGAGAAGAACTATAAAAACAACCATAAAACAAGTAACAAAATGGCAATAAATATATAACTATCAATAATTACTTTGAATGTAAATGGAATAAGGCTCCAATCAGAAGATGTAGGGAGACAGAATGGATAGAAAATAGACCCATCTATATGTTGCCTATAGGGGACTCATTTCAGACCTAAAGACACATGCAGACTGAAAGTGAATGGATGGAAAAGCATTTATCATGCAAATGGAAGTAAAAGAAAACCAGAGGAGCAATACTTAGATCAGATAAAATGGACTTTATTTATTTTTTTAAAGATTTTATTTATTTAAAAGAGAAAGAGAGAGCATGAACAGGGGGAAGGGCAGAGGGAGAGGGAGAAGCAGACTCCTGACTGAGCAGGGAGCCTGACACAGGACTCCCAGAACCCCTGGGATCATGACCTGAGCCAAAGGCAGTCACTTAACCAACTGAGCCACCCAGGCACCCCAGACAAAATGGACTTTAAAACAAAGACTGTAACACTATGTAATCATAAATGGAACAATTCAACAAGAAGATATAACAATTGTAAATATTTATGCACCCAACTTGGGAGCACCCAAATACATAAAGCAACTATTAACAAACATAAAGAAAATAATAGAAAACAATACAATAATAGTAAGAGACTTTAACATTTCACTTACATGAAAGGATAGGTCATCCAAACAGAAAACCAATAAGGAAAAATGGCTTTGAGTGACAATGGACCAGATGGATCTAACAGATATATTCAGAACATTCCATCCTAAAACAGTGGAATACACATTCAAGTGCACATAGAACATTCTCCAGAATAGGTCACATATTAGGCCACAAAACAAGTCTCAATAAATTTAAAAAAAACTGAAATCATACCATGCATCTTTTCCGACCAAGCATTATGAAACTAGAAATCAACGATAAGAAAAAATCTGGAAAGAATACAAATACATGGAAGTTAAATAACATGAAATAAACAATGAGTGGGTCAACAAAGAGGATATAAAAAATATATGGAGACAAATGACAATGTAAACTAATGGTCCAAAATCTTTGGGATACAGCAAAAGCTGTTCTAAGAGAGAAGTGTATAGAATACAGACCTACCTCAAGGAGCAAGAAAAATCACAACTTCGCCATACACCTAAAGGAGCTAGAAAAAGAAAAACAAATCCCAAAACCAGTAGAATAAAGCAATAATAACGATTACAGCAAAAATAAATGAAATAGGAACTGAAAAAAAAAAAAACAAAAAACAGAACAGATGGATGAAGCCAGGAGCTGGTTCCTTAGAAAGATCAACAAAATTGATAAGCCTTTAGCCAGACTCATCAAAAAGAGAGAAAGATGACTCAAACATACAAAATGAGAATCAAAAGAACAGAAATAACACAGAAATATAAAGGATTGTGAGAGAACATTATGAAAAATTATATGCTAACAAATTGGACAAACTAAAAGAAATGGGTAAATTCCTAGAAACATAAAACCTCCCAAAACTGAATCAGAAAGAAATAGAAAATTTTTTTAAATTTTATTTATTTATTTGACAGAGAGAGACACAGCAAGAGAGGGAACACAAGCAGGGGGAGTGGGAGAGGAAGAAACAGGCTTCCTGAAGAGCAGAGAGCCCTATGTGGGGCTCAATCCCAGGACCCTGGGATCATGACCTGAGCCAAAGGCAGACACTTAATGACTGAGCCACCCAGGCACCCCGAAATAGAAAATTTGAACATACCAGTTACCAGCAATGCAATGGCATCTATAATAATAATAATAATAATAATAATAAAACCTCCCAAGAAACAAAAGTTTCTCAGGATCAGATGGCTTCACAGGTGAATTTTACCAAACATTTAAAGAAGAGTTCATACTAGGTATTTATCTAAAGGATACAAAAATGCTGATTTGAAGGGGCACATGCACCCCAACATTTATAGCAGCACTATGAACAATAGCCAAATTATGGAAAGAGGCCAAATGTCCATCAACTGATGAATGGATAAAGAAGATGTCGTATATATTTAAATGGAATATTACTCAGTGATCAAAAAGAATGAAATCTTGCCATTTGTAACAACATGGATGGAACTAGAGTGTATTTTGCTAAGTGAAATAAGTCAGTCAGAGAAAGACATATAAATGATTTCACCATATGTGGAATTTAAGAAACAAAACAGATGAACATAGGGGAAGGGAAGGAAAAATAAAATAAAAACAAAGAGAGAGGCAAAGCATAAGAGACTTAAATATAGAGAACAAACTGAGGGTTGCTGGAGGGGTGATAGGTTGGGGGGTTGGGCTAAGTGGGTGATGGGCATTCAGAAGGGCACTTGGGATGAGCACTGGGTGTTACATGTGAGTGATGAATCACTAAATTCTACTCCTGAAATCAACACTACACTATATGTTAACTAACTTAAATTTAAATTAAAAAAATAATAATAAAGTTGATACTTATCCTTCTCAAACTATTCCCAAAAAAATAAAGAGAAAGGAAAGCTTCTAAATTCATTCTATGTGGCCAGGATTACTCTGATACAAAAAAAAAAAGAAGAAGAAGAAAGAAAGAAAGAAAGAAAAAGAAAGAAAGGACAAAACAAAAACAAAACAAAACCAGATAAAGGCACCACAAAAAACAAACAACAACAACAAAATAAAACTATAAGCCAATATCTCTGATGACCATAGATGCAAAAATCCTCAACAAAATACTCTCAAACCAAATGCCAACAATACATTCAAAAAGTCTTTCACCACTATCGAGTGAGATTTATTTCTGGGATGAAAGAATGATTCAGTATTCACCAATCAATCAACATGACACATGACATCAACAAGGGAAAGGATAAAAACTATGATCATTTCAATAGATGCAGAAAAAGCATTTGACAAAGTACAACATCTATTCATGACACAAACCCTCAACAAAGTCGATTTAGAGGGAACATATCTCAACATAATAAAGGCCATATATGAAAAACCCACAGCTAACATCATACTCAATTGGTGAAAAACAGATCTTTCCCCCTAAGATCAGGAATAAGTGAAGGATGTCCACTCTCACCACTTCTATTCAACATAGTACTGGAAGTCCTAGCCATAGCAATCAAACAAGAAAAAGAAATAAAGGGCATCCAAATTGATAAGGAAGAAAACTGTCACCATTTGCAGATGATATACTATATATATATATTAAAAAAAAAACCTAGAGACTCCACCAAAAAACCATTAGAATAAACGAATTCAGTGAAGTTGCAGAATATAAAATCAACACACAGAAATTGTGTTTCTATACACTAATAATGAAGTAGCAGAAAGAGAAATTAAGAAAACAATCTCATTTATAATTGCACCAAAAAATAATAAAATACCTAGGAATAAACATAACCAAGGAGGTGAAAAAACTGTACACTGAGAACTATAAAACGCTGTTGAAAGAAACTGAAGATAGCACAAACAAATGGAAAGTTAGCCCATGCTCATGGACTGGGAGAACAAACATTGTTAAAATGCCCATACTACACAAAGCAATCTACAGATTTAATGCAATCTCTATCAAAATACCAACAGCATTTTTCATAGAACTAGAACAAATAACCCTAAAATATGTTAAGAAACCACAAAAAACCCTGAACAAAGTAATCCTGAAAAAAAAAAAAAACACCAAAATTGTGGTATCATAATCCCAGATTTTAACATATACCACAAAGCTGTAGTAATCAAAACAGTATGGTACCAGCACAAAAATAGACACATCAATAGAACAGAGAGCCCAGAAATAAACCCATGCTTATATGGTCAATTAATCTATGACAAAGGAGGCAAGAATATGCAATGGGGAAAACATTGTCTCTTCATCAAATGATGTTGGGGAATACTAGTGTTAGACAGCTATATGCAAAAGAATGAAACAATGGAGCCCCTGGGTGGCTCAGTCGGTCGTGACTGACTCTTGATTTCAGCTCAGGTCATGATCTCAGGGTTGTGGGAACGAGCCCCCCATTGGGTTCTGTGCTCAGCATGGAGTCTGCTTGTCCCTCTACCTCTGCTCTCCCTCCACTTGTACTCTATCTCATAAATAAATGAATTAGTTAATTAATTATAAAACCAGACCACTTTCTTACACTGCACAAAAATAAACTCAAAATGGATTAAAGACCTAAGTGTAAGACCTGAAACCATAAACATCCCAGAAAACAGCACAGGCAGTAATTTCTCTGGCATCAGCCACAGCAACATTTTTCTAGATCTGTCTCCTGAGGCAAGGGAAATAAAAGCAAAAATAAACTATTGGGAGTATAACAAAATAAAAATGTTCTGTACAGCAAAGGAAAAAAAATCAACAAAACTAAGACAAATTATGGAATAAAAGAGATCTGCAAATGACATATCCAATAAAGGGTTAGTATCCAAAATATATAAAGAACTTATACAACATCCCAAAACAAATAATCCAATTAAAAAATGGGCAGAAGACATGGACATCTCTCCAAAGACATACAGATGGCCAACAGATGCTGAAAAGATGCTCAACATCACTCATCATCAGAAAGATGCAAATCAAAACCACAATGAGATACCACTTCACACCTGTCAGAATGGTTAAAATAAAAAACACAAGAAACAAGAAGTGTTGGCAAGAATGTATGGAAAAAGGAACCCTTGTGCACAGAAAGCAGCCACTGTGGAAAACAGTATGGAGGTTCCTCAAAATGTTAAAAATACAATTACCATATGATCCAATAATTCCACTACTGGGTATTTACCCAAAGAATACAAGAATGCTAATTTGAAAAGATATATGCACCCGTGTTTATTGTAGCATTATTAACAATAGCCAAATTATGGAAGAACCCAAATGTCCACTGATTGATGAATGGATAAAGATGATGTGGTGTTGTGTGTGTGTGTGTGTGTGTGTGTGTGTGTGTGTGTGTGTGTGTGTGTGTGTGTGTTGGAATATTACTCAGCCATAAAAAAGAATAAAATCTTGCCATTTGCAATTACATGGATGGATCTAGAGGTTGTAATGCTACATGACCTAAGTCCATCAGAGAAAGACAAACACCATATGATTTCACTTATACGTAGAATTTATGAAACAAATGAACAAAGGAAAAAGAGACAAACACTCCCCCAAAAATGGCTCTTAAATATGGAGAACTGATGGTTCCCAGAGGTGGGTGGGGATGGGTGAAATAGGTAAAGGGGATAAGAATACATGTATCATGGTGAGTACTGAGTAATGGATAGAATTGTTGAATCACTATACTGTACACCTAAAACTAACATTGTATGTTAATTATACCAGAATTAAAATTATAGTTAAGTTTTATAATGGTTAAATAACATAATAGTTAAATATAAATTACATTTTTTAATTTAAAAAACCAACTCCATTTTATTTTATTTTTTAAAGAGTTTTTCTATTCTCTATTTCTCCTAATCTTTATTATTTCCTTCCTTGTGCTAATTTTGAACTTAGTTTGTTCTTCTTTTTCCGGTTTCTTGAGCTATAACATTAAGTTGTTAATTAGAGATCTTCCTTCTTTAAGTGTAGGCATTTGTCACTGTTAACTTCTCTCTCAGTATTGCTTTTGCTGCATGCCATAGGTTTTGATATGTTGTTCTTACTTTTGTCAAGATATTTTCTAATTTCCCTGTTAATTTCTTCTTTGTGGTTTTCAGCAGTGTATTAATTTCTAAATGTGAATTTTCCAGTTGTCCTTCTGCTATTGATTTCTAGTTCTATTCCATTGTGGTTTGAAAAGATACTTAGTATAATTTCCATCTTCTTAAATTTGTTTATACTTGTTTTGTGACCTAATGTGATCTATCCTGGAGAATGTTCCATGTGCACTTGAGAAGAATGTATATTCTGTAGCTAGAGGGTAGAATGTTTTGTATATGTCTGTTAGGTCCACCTGGTCAACAGTGTTGTTCCAGTGTATTATTTCCTTATTGATCTTATATCTCAATGTTCTATTATTGAGAGTGGTGTATTGAAGTCTCCTACTATTATTATATCGCTCTCTATTTCTTCCTTCTATTCTGTCACTTTATGCTTTATATATTTAAGTGCTCTGATATATATATAATTGTGATATCTTCCTAGTGAACTGATCCTTTTATTGCTGTATAGTGTCCTTCCTTTGTCTCTTGTGACAATTTTTGACTTGAAGTCTATTTTCTCTGATATAGGTATAGCCACCCTGGCTCTCTTTTGGTTAGTATTTGACTGGAACATCTTTCTTCATGCCTTCACTTTCAGCCTATGTGTGTCCTTAAATCTGAAGTGAGTCTCTTGTAGACAGCATATAGGTGGATCTTGTTTTTTAATCCATTGAGCCACTCTATGTCTTTTGATTAGAAAGTTTAATCTATTTACATTTAAAGTAATTGATACAGAGGGATTTACTATGGCCATTTTTTTTATTGTTTTCTGTCTTGCTGTTCCTCTTTCCTCCCTTGTCTTCCTTTGTGTTTCCTTTTTCTTAATTTTTTTGACTCATTTTTCTTTTGTGTATCTTCTATAGGTATTTTCTTCATGGTTATCACGGGGCTTACATAAAACACAAGTCTATTTTAAGCTGATAATTTAACTTCAATCACATACAATAACTACACTTTCACTTCTCTCCTCCCACTACATTTTTATTGAGGTCACAATTTACAACTTTGTATATTGTGTACCTTAACACGTTTTTGTCACTTTATATACTTACAATTTACAAATTTTTATCCTAGAATTAAAATTGACCTATCACTGCTATAGTATAACAGTATTCTGTATTCGTCTATATAATATTTACCTTTACTAGCAAATTTTATACTTTAATATGTTTTCATACTGTTGTTTATGATCCTTTTGTTTCAACTTGAACTTCCTTTAGCGATTCTACTAAGGAGGTCTAGTGGTAGTGAACTCTTTCAGCTTTTGCTTATATGGGAAAGTCTATATCACCCTGATTTTTGAGGGACAGTTTGCTGAAAATTGTGCTCTTGGTTGGTATCTTTGAATGTATCATCCCACTTTCTCCTGACTTACAAGGTTTCCGCTGAGAAATCCACTGATAATGTCATGGTGCTTCCCTTGTACATCATAAAACTTCTCTTGCTGTTTTCAAAATTCTCTATTTTTGACTTCTGACAATTTAATTATTATGTGTCTCAATGTGGATTTCTTGGGTTCATTTTATTTGAGATCCATTGGATTTCCTGGATCTAGATGTCCTTCCCCAGCTTTTGGAAGTTTTGGGCCATATTTTTCCTTGCCTTTCTGCCCCTTTCTTTCTCTCTTCTCCTTCTGAGACTCTAATAATACATATAGTGGTCTACTTTATGATATCCCATACAGCCCTTAAGATTTCCTCACTCTCTGTCATTCCTTTTTCTTTTCACTTCTTTGACTACATCATTTCCAGAGACCTGTCTTCAAGTTCATTAATCTTTTCTTCTCCTTGATCTGGTCTGCTGTTAAACCTCTCTAATCAAATTTTTCAGTCCACTTATATTTTTCTGTTCTAAGATTTCTGTTGGGTATTCTTTTAATACTTTTGTCTTTTGTTGATATTCTCACTTTGGTTTTTTTTTTTTAAGATTTTATTGATTTATTTGAGAGAGAGAGTGCATGAGTGGGGAGGGGTAGACAGAAAGGGAGAAAGAATCTGAATCAGACTCCTCACTGAGCACAGAGCACGACACGGGGCTCAATCCCATGACCACGAGATCATGACCTGAGCCCAAATCAAGAATTGGATACTTAACTCAGCCACCAGGTACCCTGATAGTCTCCCTTTGTTTATGCATTGTTCTCCTAACCTCATTAAGCATCTTTAAGACAGTTATTTTGAATCCTCTTTGAGGTAAATAATTTATCTCTGATTCATTAGGGTCAGTTTTTAGAGATTTTGTTCCTTTGGATGGAACATATTTCTCCATTTTTCCTGACGCTTTTTGTTGGTATCAGCACATTCGAAAAAACAACCACTTCTCACAGTCTCCACAGCCTGGACTTATATAGGAGAAAACTTATACCAATCAGTCTGGGCAAGGTTCTGGGGGCTCTCAAATCTTTGTGCTAGTTCAAATCACCATTTTTGTCCTGAGTAGGCCCTAAGTGTCTAGAGTATCATAGCAACATCATTGCTCTAAGATGGGTGTGACAGAAGACAGTCTTTTAGACAACCCACAGAAAAGCTGGAATATTGAATGTGTGATCCTATTCTTTCCTTCCAGGGAAAAGCTAAGATCTGGGGTTTTTCATCTGCTTACTTTGTTCTGAGCCAAGGAGAAGGACTATGATGAGTTACTTGTATGCTGGTTCCACCTGCCGTCATTGTTCTTAGTGTCCTCTTGATGTCTATAGTATGCCCAGTTCCATCTGCACTCTGAGACAGGCAAGACAAAAGCCAGTATCTTGGGAAGTCCTCAGAAAAGTTGGAATGTGGACACATAGTCTGACTCTTTCATCCGCAGGGAAAATCTGGGAGATGAGGGATTCCCTCTGATCACAAGATCCTATGCCAGGGCAGGAATTACACTGACAGGGTATCTAGAACTTTCCTACCAGCACTGATGTGGCTGGTTTCACATCTACCCAGGGTGCAGGAGCCTTTCAACTAGTTTCTGGATTTCTCACAAAAGGAATATGTTTGTATATTGCTGAAGGAAGGCCCAGGGCTTCCTATTCCTTCTTGCTGACATCACCTCTTCTTTTTTTTAAGATATCAGTTTTATCAACTTTTCTCTTTTGTAGGAATAGTCTAAGCTCTCAAGACTGTCCCTTATCTTCCAAGGGAAAGCAAAAGGACTGTAAGGGACCAACAGAAATCCACATTTAATAATATTACAACTTTTAATCATATATATCACATATATATATTATTTGTACCTATAAGATAATAATGCACATTATGAATCATAACAGTCTTAATAACTTTTTAAAAATTATATAGTACCATTATTAAAAAGAAGAAGAAGATAGCAGGAGGGGAAGAATGAAGGGGAGTAAGTCGGAGGGGGAGACGAACCATGAGAGACGATGGACTCTGAAAAACAAACTGAGGGTTCTAGAGGGGAGGGGGGTGAGGGGATGGGTTAGCCTGGTGATGGGTATTAAAGAGGGCACATTCTGCGTGGAGCACTGGGTATTATGCACAAACAATGAATCATGGAACACTACATCAAAAACTAATGATGTAATGTATGGTGATTAACATAACAATAAAATTTAAAAAAAATTATATAGTACCATTATTAAAGATATTCAACAGATTTTAAACCTTTGAAGAGTTTTCTTCCATAGAGACTTGCACTATCATGTTAAGAAATATAGTATTAGCTTTGAGTGTGTTTTTGAATTCAGTAACTATCCTTGTTAACATGTCCTCATGCTAAATCTTGATTTCTACATCTGCCTAGTCTGATTCTCCCTGAAACTTTGCCATCTAAATAGAACCCCATTTACCTAGTTTGGAGACCCAAAACCTGTAAGTCAAGGATGACTCTTTCTTGCATTTCCACATCCAATTCACTAGCATGTCAGATCTGACCCATCCTCAAAATACAGTTTGAATCCAACCATTTCATACCAACTGGCTCACATTGAGTCATGTCCTACCCCGTCACCTAGATTATTGAAATAGTTTTGGGGCACCTGGTTGGCTCAGTTGGTTAGGCATTTGCCTTTGGCTCAGATTGTGATCCCCTGGTCCTGGGATTGAGCCCTGCATCGAACAGGGCTCCCTGCTCAGTGGGGAGCCCGCTTCTCCCTCTGCCTACTGCTCCTCCCCTGCTTGTGCTCTTCTCTCTCTCTGACAAATAAATAAAATCTTAAAAAAAAATAGTTTCTAACTCAGTGGCTTTTTTTGACCATGACACAGCAAATATTTTATATTTCAACCAAGTACACACATACACATAGCTGAATATTTTTATGAAATATTACTATATGAAATACACTGATATTTTATATTTATTTTTTAAAATGACTTATAATCTGATAAATTGGTTTCAAGATCTCTCATTGGTGATCTGTTATTGAAGAAACTCTTCTCACTGGTGTCACTGTTTTCACTTTCTCCCTCTATAGACAATGCTCTACCAGCAGCTAGAATAATCTTTCAAAATATGTCATATTACTTCCCTGTTTATAACCCTCTGATTGCTTCTCATCTACTTAGAATAAAATGCCAATCCCTAAGCATGAACTGCAACACTGTGAACCTAACTCCTGCCTATATCTCTAACTTCATCTCCTACCATTGCCTAGCACTCACTCCATCCCAGCCATGCCACCCTCTTGCTGCTGCTCAAATATACCAAGCTGATTAAAACCTCACGGCCTTTGCACTAGCTAATTCCTCTGGCTAGAACCCTTCCCAGATCATCTTTTAGCTTACTCTCTCACTTCAGCAATTCCTTAAATTTATCAATCACAGACAGGCCTTTCCTGGCCATTCTTCCTAAAATTAGGTCTTCCTGCCCCATCATTCTTGGTCTTCTTATCCTCCTTTAATTTTTATATCACTTACCACTCCCTGTCATTATCTTATATAGTTATATGTTTATTTGTTTACTGTCTGTGTCTAACTAATAGATATTAGTTTCATGGATGCAGAGATTTTGGTCTTATTTAATTTTTTAGCACCTAGAAAAAAAAAACTGGCAAAAGCTAGCACTTGGGTGTTGCATAAACGATATTTTTTTCTCACTGAGACCTTCAAGAGCAGTTTTTTCTTTCACTGCCTCTCCTTGACTCACTCAGTTCTTTCCATTCCCTAGCACTGGAGCCTATTTATCTTGCAACAGAATGAAAGCCTTCTCTTTCTCAGTAAACAGGCCCTAAAAGTTTACCTTTAATAAATATTTCCTACTTCATCTAAACATAGAATTCTTATTCTCATCCCCCCAAAAAATATATATATTTTAAGTAGGCTCCACACCCAGCATGGAGTCCAACACAGGGCTTGAACTTATGACCCTGAGGTCAAGACCTGAAGTGTGATCAAGAGTTGGACACTTAACCAACTGAGCCACCCAGGCACCCCACTCCATTTATATTCTTATTCATAGTTAAAACTGATAGCCAAATCATTTTGTCTGTAGCCACTAAATGGTTTTGTCTGTTTTAAATTATATCCAGAAGGCAGGGGCTTAACCATCCTTACAGTGATTAGTATCTTGCCCAATGCCAGGTTCCCAGAATATTTTTAATGAATATTTTATTCAGTTTTAACAAGCAGATGGTGGGGGATTATGAGTTGAAAGAACATAGGTTTTGAAGTTGCACACATCTAGGTCTGCTCCCAGCTATCACTTAATCCCTCTTGGGTAACCTTGGGTAAGTCACTGAACCTCTCTGGAGATAAAAGTATGTCAAATTTTTAGCACTACCTCCAACACAGTAAGCTCTCAACAAATTGCACCTACTGTTACTTAATTGGACTGCTTGTGTGTCTTGTAGAATAATACAGAAGATTCACTTACTCAGAAATGACTCTAATGCAGGCTTCTCTCCAAATAGTTCTTTGTTGCTAACTAGAAGAATTTCAGTGCTCCCTTTTGTGGAGATGGTATCCATGTAAGGAAGCTGCATATCCACTTAACCCACACCTTTACCACTATGGGGAAGTCTGGGTTCCCTGCTTCTTAGAGAAAGCAGATCATTTTCTTGAAATTTCCTTTTGGTATTAACCTCTCTTTGGTATCTAGTTTTCTTAGGGGAATAAAATAGTTTCTTCTGGCTACTTTCTTTAAGCAACTTTTGTCTCTACATTTTTTTAATGTTTTTTTTTAATTTAATTTTTTACTTGAGAGAGAGGGTGAGCGAGAATAAGAGAACACAAGGAGGAGGAAGGGCAGAGGGAGAAGCAGACTCCCAGCTGAGCAGGGAGCCCAATGTGGGACTTGATCCTCGAACTCGATCCTGAGACTCCGGGATCATGACCTGAGCTGAAGGCAGATGCTTAATTGACTGAGCCACCCAGATGCCCTGATTTTTTTGGTTTTTGTTTGTTTGTTTGTTTGTTTTTGTTTTTTACTTTACTCAAATTCACTATACACCCATGTTCATTCACTCACTGAAAAAGCATTTCTTAAGGGAATGCTTAGTATGGTACTAGCAGCTATATAAATAGTGGTCAATAAAAGATAAAATAGCTGTCCTTGTTTAGTATGTGGTTTACAGCGTATACAGATTTCAAGAATTTCCCCACAGTCACAAGAATTAAGGTAGAGGAACAGTAAGATAGTATTATTTTACATTTAGAGTCCTCTATTCCCCGACTTCTTTTCCTTGAAATTTAATTGACTAGTCCTAGTGCCCAATGCAATACATTGTGTACTGAGGCAGGAAATGAAGCCCAATGGGATAGGAGTCAATAGACTCAGCAAATTCTTCCATTAATAAATCACTTCATACTTTCCGTTAATAACTCTTGGGTTTTGATCAATTCACTTTATATCCTTATGCCTCAGTTCTCTATAAAATTATAAGATTTTACTAAATGTTCTCTAAAGTCCTTTCTGGTTAAAAGAATTCTATATTCTGTAATTCCAACTGCCTTCTTTAGGGAAAATAACTCATTATACAGGGTTTCCACAAAGTTTAAAGTTCACTATTTGCAATTTTGAACATATAAGTCAATTTCACACTATTTCAGAATTCAAAATTATCAGACAAAATGCCTTCTTTGAAAAAGTATCATCTGAAATCAATGTATACAACTTGAAAAAAGTAAACTGGATGCTATGGTACAATCACAAATGTGTCATGTATATAAAGCATGGGTTTCTTAAATATAAATGACCATCACCTGGAGAGAAATTCTTTTCTGAAATAAAAATATTCCAGCCTGAATCTCTTCAAAATCTCTATTAGTTTGACAAATTCTTTATCAAGAGATTCTTTTTGGTTTCCCAAGCCGTTTGGCATTAATATGCAAAGACTTAGTTTCTCTTCCATTATATATTTGAATTCCTACAAGAAAAGTCACAAAACAAACTCTACTATTCCAGTGTTAAATATAAATAAATGGTAGGCAATACAAAATGTTATGGTCATCCTATCTCAGTAGTATTCATCGTTATTAAACCCGAAAATTCTAATTGAACAGATACCAATTCTCCATTGCCCAAAGATTGATTATTCTTTGAAATGATTATCTCAATTTAACAAGTGCATATTGTATGCCTGTTATGTGCCTAAAATTGCGTTTTTTTTTTAATATAAGTGGTCCCTGACCATTTATTTCATCAAACATCACAACTGCTTTAGAATAGGATGAGACAAGGAAATGCAATAAAAATCAATATTTGTTGATAAACATATGCAAAAGCAGTTTTTAAAAAAGTGCTTGTCAAAGGAGTTGAAATTAATATTCCAGAGTCTTCAGAGTTTGCTTCTTGCTTTAGCTTAACTTAGGAAGCTAATGGATATTAGAAAGTTGTTTGGCAGTCAAGAACTAGAGATAAGTAATTGATAAATTAAAGAAATTTCATCTTATATGCTTCCTTTATAACAAAACTGGAAATAGCTACCTAAGTTGTCATGTTCTGCCAATTTGTGGGATAATAAAATTGTCAGAATTTCAGGAATAACATTCCTTTGCACAATAATCATTCTATCAAATTTAGAGAATTTTAATAGGTCAAGGAAAAATCCAAGATTAGACTAGCAATTGTCACAGGATTCAAATAAAATACTTTTTTATTAAATCATTTTATTTATTGTCTCTTTAACACATCACATGCCCTCACTCTCACTTTCCTCCTGACATGCACATACACTTACCCTCACAGTCACACACTTATCCTCACCGTCACACACAGTTGCTCTCACCCTCAAGTTCACGCACACTTATTCTCACCCTCACAGTCCCACACACTTACCTTCACCCTCACCTTCACATTCTTACTCTCACCGACATGCACACACTCACACACATCCCCAGACATACACTCCATACACATCAACAGACCGAGATAGCAGAAGACTATAATAAAGTCTTAGAAATGGTACTGCACGTAATAAGTATTACCTGGGTTAAGAAAGCAGAAGAAAAACCAGGAAAATCACAAAATATAAAACACTTACAGTAAGCTTGTTCTCCCACTTTTCTTTCACAGTAATTTCTGGATCAGTTACCCACTGTAGCGAGCTATCCATGATGGTTTCATCTTCAGAAACTTCTTCATGCTGAAAAAGTTCCACATGTTCAACTAGGAATTCAGGTGAAAGGCATAGGCTATTATATAAGAAGTAATTTAGACCAAAGGTCTACTATATAGATAATTAAGACACCATACAGAATTCCTTCTCATTTAACGCCACCCCATGACTTTCCTTTATCCCAGGGTGTCGCCATGCCTAATGCCAACTCTTGTCAGGTGCTCCATATATGCTGAATATATACAGATAGAATTGTTTTTCAAAACAAAATGTACCCATTTTTATGCCCCTCTAAAATAGGAAACAATCATTTTCATGGATTTTTTTACTCATTAAACTAAATACTACCTATCATATGCTAGGCACTGTGAAAGGGACTGGAAATACCAACATGAATATGTTCTCTGCTTTCTCTAATCATCTTGTTTCCAGTCAAAAATCAAAATAGAGTAAGAGGTACTAGCTACTAGCCAGAAGGAAACTGTTTAATAGATACCATGTCTTTAGTCCTCTGATACTACAGATTAACCTATAGGAAAAATAAGGCCAAACAATTCATATCTAATGATCATGAGGTTGAACTGACTGAGCCAGAACTAGAAAATCAACCTCAAGAAGGTTTTAGAAAAATCTTTTTTCATAGTAGGAATAATTTGGGTCTCGACAAAACACAGATATGCCTGGACTCAGCAAAGAGGATGTAGATCAGTTATCTGCAGACGTTCCTAGCCAGTGAATCACCACAGTACATATGTTATACAATTCCAGCTTTTGAAGCATAGCTGTGAATTTCACTCCCTTTTGTTCAAATGTTCTCAGTAATAGCAGCATTTCTTGGTCCATCATTATATCCAGAGATGACAAGTTGATTAAACCGCACTGCCACCCAGTTTCATCGTTCTGAAACAATTATTAAAATGTCCACAACTCTGTCATTCTAATAAAGAACAGTATTTTTATTTTATGAAAATGATGCTCATGGGTCAATATAACTGTCCAATGGTTTACATTTTCTCTCTAGGATGGCTTCAACTTAACATTTATTCATTCTTAAGGAAAAGCATTTATCCAATAGATAACATGTACATGTGGGTAATATAAACTGCTACGGTTCTCTTTTTATGAAAATAGGGGAAGGTAAAGAAATTCATAGGAAAAAAAAACTGTTGGGAGGGTGGTCAACAGATCCCATTGATAACAGACTAGTTTCTTTTGTCTCTCCCTCCCAATAATGTTTACCAAAGGATATTCTTACAGTTCTCTCAAAGCATCCATCTCTGACATATTTTAGATAAATGGCAACACCACATTTAACTTCCTTTTTGTTGTCTATTAGAAAACATTTATAGAGCTCTTATTTCTAGACTCCAATTAGAAGGCAAAGTTCCTAATCCGTTAATGGGATAAACCCCAGAGCCAGAACTTTGCCAGAGGCTTAACCCCTGCTGAGAAGTGTAGACCTTTACAGGCTGGTATCTTGACATCATGATGCTCTCAGAGGACTGCTGTGGCAGATTTGTCACCATTTCATTCAGTCTGGCAGTTTGGCTTGGTTTCAAAAACTCAGTCAGATGATGAGTATTTGAAACAGTATGTCAGGAAAGCAGAGCCCTCAGCAGAATGGCCAAGGCTGCCCGAGACAGCTTTAGATGAATGCAGCATATGTTGCCCCTGCATCCTTGGCAGGAGAAATTCAAACAGCATTAGCCCCAAAGACATTCTTCCTCTCCTTTCAAGGTCACATCACAGCTGTCAAGAGGAGAACGTTCTGACATTTCTATTGTCCACAGACAGGGAGAGCCCCTCAAAATGGTGAAAAGAAAGCAGTTTGCTAATAAAGCTTTTCCTAAGATAACAAGCACAAACTGGAAAGCACAAAGGAGAGAAAACAGAGTATTGGGGGGAATCCCCAACATTTCATCCGCACGAAGGCTTTTGATTATTTCCTCCCATGCTGTAAAAAACTGATTCTACCTAACAAAGATTTAAGTAATAATTCATTTGCCTTTTAAAATTAACCAAAACACGAACATTCTAATTCTGTTCAGAATGTAATAATCAGTGCCGTTGCACTGGGTTGCTACAATTACATTTTAGAGCAGAGAAGTTTCATGTTGTTTCTAAGCATCTTTATTTTTGGCAGATACATTTGCTTTGGGGGTTTAGGAAAATACTGAAAATGGTTCATGGAGCTCTATTGTTACCTTTAGGACCCCAGGCTGGGGATCAGCACAGGTACTTTCTCCTAAAAAATATGAAGAATATAAAGATTTCTAAAGTCTGGATTCACTGAACACATGCTTCTTCAACCCTAGTCTTGAGCCTCACTATGGTTTTCAGCATAATTTGAAAAAGGTCCATTTTTTTTTTCCAGGCTAAGAGACCTTAGACTTGGATTTTAAAAACAATCAACAGATTCCTCAAAATGTCACAGTCACTCTTCAGCAAGCTTGGGCCTTCATCTAATAGAAAACTATTGCATATGGTCTTATTGTTTCAAGCTTTCTGTTTGGGATTACTTACCTCTGCAGACTGAGCAAGAATGAGTTCACAATGTAAAGATTTTTCTTCTTCAGAGATGATTCTATTACACTCTCCACTAATATTCAACTGGATCCCATTTCTTGAAAAAACAAAAGCAATAGTCTAGTCTGGTTAGATGTGACTATGCTATAAGTCACCAAAATGCAGTTTACCTCTAAACACAGTAAGCCCTCATGTGTGCCAAGGATTGTATAAGGTACTCAGTGAGAGAGAGAGAAATAACAGATAGTCTTTATCCTCCAGGAGCTGCACAGATTAGTGACGGACTCTATGTGGTTGTAAACAGGTAGGTCATGCTTTTTTTTTTTTTAAAGAACTGGAGCCAATAATTAAAAATTAGTAAATTCCACTGAAAATCTAGAATTCTGGCTTTTCTTTAAAAAATCAAAAGATGCAGCTGCACTGGGCCCATATATTCTTTCTTTTTTTAAGATTTATTTATTTGAGAGAGAGTGTGAGCGAGTGAGCATGCACGAGCAGGGGGAGGGGCAGAGGGAGAGGGGAAGAATCTCAAGTAGACTCCCTGCTGAGCTAGAACCCAGACCCCAAGATCATGACCTGATCAGAAATCAAGAGTCAGACACCCAACCAGCTGAACCACCCAGGTGCCCTGAGCCCATACACTCTTGATTAGTTGGCTTCATCTGGCTAATTCATTTTTCTCAGTTGTCACTCTCATAAGTATGTGGACTTACCCTAGTGGCCTTACTCACTTTTGGTATCTGCTCCTGTAGACTCCTGGACTAGCATATTTTGCATATTCAAAAACAAACTATTATAAGATGATATGTGTTAAGGAAGAAGTAAGAACAGCATGCTATGCATGCACTCAAAAGGACTGCTTAATTTCAAGGTAAGAGAAAAGCAAGGGAAAGTCATAGAAAACTTGAGAAGGAGCTCTATTGGAGAAAAGCAGAGAAAATATCACCTATACAAGTACAGAAGAAAAGAATGTGGCACGTTCAAAGAATTATGTATAGCTCAAGCAGGCCAATAATAAAGGATGGAGGCACATGAGAGAAGGCTGGTGAGAAGTTGCTCTACTTACATGATAAGTTCCTGCTGCATGTGCTGTAACTCATGAGTCAGTTTGTTTTTATCCCCTCGTAAATTCTGGAATCACATACAACATTAGGCTGTATGTGTTACTTTAATGGGTGATTTACATTTAAACAACCCCACCTTGCAAACTGTGAGATTATTGTGGTATACCTCTATAATGTTTCCATATTCTATGATGGTTGACTTAAGTTCTTCTATACTTAAATCTTTCTGAAAAGTAGAAGAGAGAATAACAAATAAATGTAGGAGTCTACCAAAGGATATTTAGTAGAATGTCAATCAGAGCCACAGAACTGTCAATGCCCAAAGATGATAAGACCTTCTACCAATATTATTATTTGAAAACTGAGCCAGTCTGTGTTTATGATTAAAAACACACAAAAAGTATGGGACAGCAAGGCAGCTATACCTAACTTGTGCCATTAGGTTTTTATTTCCCTTGGTTCAATGGAATCAAACTCTGAAAGGTAATCTTCAAGTTCAAGTCAAAATTATATTTATTATCATGGCATATTTAAGGAAAAAAATAGTCTACCTGCAAATGACTGATGAATTATTAAGGCATCCATTTTTATCCAGTTCAAATGATATCTGTTAAAATCACGGTTTTGTACTGTAAGACCAGAGGGTATAGTCAATGTCTGACTTATCATTTTATCTCATGACTAGCTTCTCATAACCTGACAAATGGGAAGTGCTCAATCAATACCTTATGAATGTTGGGCATAAATGCAAAGTGGTGGGAAGACCAGAGTTATGGAGGAGGTGAGCAGCCACCACTACCATAATGTCACCATATGGAGACAACACCCACGATGAAGAAAGAAAGTCAATACAACATTCAGTAACCTCATCAATCAATGTCCACAATTCATATGACTCCTTGGAAACTTTATGACATTCAGAGAAAGGAAAAGAGAAAACACTGCTTTGTATTTACTTCCCTGTCTTGGAAAGTGGAAGTTTATTAACTTGGACTGTGTCCTTCCTATGTCTCTTAAAGCCACCATAACCAGCATCTCTGTAGCCAGAATCTTTTGTTATCACATAGGCAATGATCACAGGATATAAAGATAAAGAGAATGGTATCTACCTACCTATCTACCTATCAATCAAATCAATCACACTAGGTAGAAAATAATTTGGGAATACATTCTTCCTTTTCCCTAAAATAAATGACCACACACTCATTTGTGTTGTTATGATTTAAAACTACATCACCATACCTAGGCAGTAACTGGTAAATTGGCACACTAGTATTTATTACATAAATGGATGAATACTACCAAAATTTAGAGAGGATATGTTAAAACTTATTCCAGGTAGAGAGTCAGTATTCTTCACTCAGAAGAACATTTTTGTGAAGTATTATAAAGGAAAGTCTTGTGACGGAATAGCAGGATCAGGTACTTTAATAGGGGTGAATTTATTCAAATGATCATATCCATTATGATTTAGGGAGAGTTAGCAAATCCCATGGGACTTCATGGGAAGGAATAGTACCAACCTTCTGCAAACTTGCATCTTTACTAAGCAAAGCGTTCTCACATGCATGTAACTGCATCTGAAAAGAGACAAATTTAGGGAAGGCCATTGCTTTGGTAAAAGATAATGCCACCAAAATCATTCCAATAGGGAGACATGTTTCTCAAACCCCTTTAACGAGCATGTGTTTCTTACTTTATAAACAACTTTCACATCAGCCTCACAACAACCAGAGAGGCCAGGGTTGTTGCCCTCACTTTACTAGTGAGGAAATCAAAGCTCAGCACTATTAAGAGACTTTGCCCAATGTCCTAAACAGTAAGGGTCAGAACTGAGGATAGAATATGAATCTTCAGCTCTCGCCAAGTGCCCTTTCCACTATTTTACCCTTTATAAAGTAAGAGGACCAATTGAGTCTTAATTTTTTGGGTGAAAATGAAAGTCTAGATAGGACATGAACACAGAGTCCATGTGAACATATAAAAGACTCTTCCTCTTGGATAACAAGTACTGTAGAAACCCACAGATTATCTAGCAATATAACCTAGACTTGCCAAAATCTGATTAGCTGGACTGCAAGAAAAAAAAAAAACTCTTCCTCTTTTAAAAACATAGTTTAAAATGTTCAAGATGTCTTTTAGCAAAACAAATATTAGAATGTATCAGTTTATTCAAACCAAAAGCAAGCTTGTTGGCAAAAGTTTCTAAATATGATTAATAAATATATATATATTAATTGAATTGAAAACCTAGAAAAATAATCAGCATAGTCAGAAGTAGAAATCACCATATAATCATATATATTTGATACCCCTTTATAGTTCTAAAGGTATTTTCACATAATCATCTCATTTGAGTTTCCACCAAGCTTTGGGATTAGGTAGGAAATATCACAACCATTTAGCAGATGAGATCACTGAGACTTAAAGAGGATAACTGCTTGTTTGAGGTCATAAAACTTTTAAGTAGAGAAGACAGGATTTGAACTCATGTCTTCTGACTCTTTCTACTACTAGTTTATGACAGTTGTGTTTTCCAAAAACAGTCATTCCTAGAATAAAATTAATTTGAATATCTAAACTATGAGCTAGATAGATATATATATGTCATAATATATGTATATGTATACACACACATATACAGAATTTAGGTATCTGCTAGGAAACTTGAAAACTCCACATACAAACATGAAACTTAAGTACATCATTTCGCACATACACTACAACAAAAAATATTGCTCAAAGAAACTATTAGAGATGACAATAAGTATGACACAAATTCCTAAATTTATTAATATTCTTCAGTTTCCTAATAAGAATATACGGAATATACAATAAATATAGACTTTTAGATGCAATATAGTTAAAAAATCATTTTTGTAGCCCTATCATCCCTTAATTCAATCAAGGATAGATTTTTCCCAGCTCTCATTTTCTGCATTAAGAAAGTCTAACAGTTGAAATCTTTGCTGATTAAGGGATTTACAAAACCAGATACTCTTAAGTTAGAAATTGCCACTATAATAAAAAATATAATTAGTAACAAGTGTTGGCAAGGATGTGCAGGGATCTGAGCCTTCATGAATAGCTGGTGGAAATGTAAAATGGTACCAGGAAAAAGTCTGGAAGTTCCTAAAAAGGTCAAACATAGGGGCACCTCGTGGCTCAGTCAGTTAAGCATCCGACTCTTGATTTTTGGCTCTGGTCATCGTCTCAGGGTTGTGGGATTGAGCCCTGTATCAGGCTCTGCATTGAGCGTGGAGCCTGCTTAGGATTCTCTCTCCATCTTCCTCTGCCCCCCACCCCACTCACACGTGCACACTCTCTCTCTCAAAAAAAAAAAAAAGTCAAAAATAGACATATGACCCAGTAGTTGCACTCCTAAATATATACTTAAGAGAATATATAGATTGACACAAAACCATATATGCAAATGTTCATAGCAGCAGTATTCATAATAGTCAAAAAGTAGAAACAGCCCTAATGCTCATCAACAGATGAATGGATAAACAAAATGTGGTATATCAATACAATGGAGTATTATTCAATAATAAAAAGAAATAAGGTATTGATATATGCTATAACATGAATGAACCTTGAAAAACATTATGCTCAGTGAAAGAAACCAATCGCAAAGGACCACATAGTGTATATAATTCCATTTATATGAAATGTCCAGAACAAGTAAATCTTTATTATAGAGACAAAAAGTCTCTATAGCGGTTGTCTAGAGTTGGTGGGGAATGGGAAGTGACTGCTAAAGGGATTTCTTTTGGGATGATAAAAATATTTTAAAATTGGATTTGATGATAGTTGTACAATTCTGTGAATATACACTAAGACCACTGACTTACATACTTTATGTGGATGAATTTAATGGCATGTGTGTTATATATCAGTAAAGCCATTACATTAAAAAGAGAGAGGAACTGTTTTATACACCGTAATTCAGACTTTTTGAGGAACACAAATTTCAAAATTTATAATCAAAGGATACTTTGTCAATGAAGTCATATACACCTTCACAAAATAATATTGGTTTGACAAAAGAAAATATTTTACCAGTATTTGGGAAGTGCTTACTTGGTGTTCTGTCTCAGTTTTAGACAACTCCTCAATCTTCTTTTCCAATTTATATATATCCATAATGTTCTTAGTATTCTGATGTAAAAGAAGATAATATTCTTAAATTTAGACAAAAAAATAAAAGAACAAAGTTTTTTTTAGGAAGTGGTATTTTCATCATTAATATCACAATCCATTTTAAATTAAGGGACAAAACTTTAGACTTTATCCAAAAGTAACATGGTCCTTTTAACATGACCATCCAGGACTCTTGGGAGTCCCTTTATCTTCCCTGGCCCCTTGGCCATGCACTCCCCAGTCACATCTTCATCTTCAGACTTGTCATTGCCAGCAAGTGTGACCCCTCCTTTATTTTAATTGCAAACATCTCACTCTTCAACCACCACTTCCTCTTTGCAGATTACTTCTTTGAGAGCCAACAAACCTTCAGTCCCCACTGAAGCCTGTATTAATCCCACCACCTTCTCTTTATCCTTCCCCCTTCCTGTGAACTCAGTCCCCTCTTTACTCAGCTTAAATTCTCCCATGGTCAATCATCATAATACCTCTCTTCCACTTGCCCGCTATTCCCTTCCTTCTCCCCTATCTACTTCTTAGTAGCTGCTTAATTTCAGCTTGCCACCCACTCCATGAACAGCACCCTTCCAGATAAACATTGTTAAAGAAAAATACAAACGAAGCAACAGGTCACACATTCAATTCATAATTTTTAACTTCAATATTGACGGTGATCATATCATACAATCCTAATCCATTCATGTGGCCCCTGGCTTAAATTAGGGAACTGCAAATTACACCAACTTCCCCACCCCACCCCACCCCCACAGGTCAACTCCAGCTGACCACCTACCTGGGTTGGAAATAAAGTTTTATCAGAACACAACGGTGCCTATTTTTTTTTTTTTTCATATTGTCTATGGCCGCTTTCATATGACAATGGCAGAAGTGAGTGGTTACAACAAAGGCCTTTTAGCCAGGCAAGCCTAAAAGTATTTACTATCAGATCCTTTACAAGAAAGTTTACCAACTCCTGGCCCATTTCATCCCTTCTCTCTCCTGGAATGTCAAATACTTCCTCCACCTTCCTCACTATCAGCTGATCACTTTGCTTTTATGTCACTGAGACATTAGAAACAATCAGAAGAGAACTTCTATATCACCAGAACATATAATAAATACGTCTGGATATGTTATAAAGCATTTGCTGATCTAACACTTCTCTCCAGCAGTCAGCCTCCATAAATTTATGCCTGTATGTTACAAGGGCTCGTAATTGGTCTCCCAGTTCTTCTCTTGTCCCACTACAGTTAATTTTAAACCCAGCAGCCAGAGTTATCTTGTTAAAATAGAAATTAGATCATATTTCTCCTCTGCTCACAACTGTTCAACAGCCCCCATCTCAGTCAGTGGAAACAGCCAGAGTCCACACAATGCCTATATGAGATGCTGTGGGTCTGGCTCCCTGAAGCTCTCTGTACTTCTTGGGCTTGTTACCTCTGCTCCAGCCACACTGGCCTTGCTGTCCCCCGAAAAGAGCTGGCAGGCTAAGCCTGAGGACTTACAGCTACAGTTTCCTCTGCCTAGAATGCTCCTTCACTGATAAACCTCCTTTCGTTTTGATCAAATGATTAACTTCATAGGGCTACTTTTCCTAACCATTCTAGTTTAAATTGCACTGTCTCGTAATTCTAGTTTTCTGCTTTTCTTTCCTCCATAGCACTAATCACCACCTAACATGCTAGGTCCTTGTGGGCTTTTCTACATAAGCTTGTATGATCAACACCTAGAATAGTGCCTCCTAGTTCACAAAGGTTTCCCAATAAGTATGTGTTGAATGAATGAATGAATGAATGAACGTAACTACCCAAGCTATTGTGCTGTTACTCTTCACAGTGCATCAGATTTTTACCCCCCAAAGGAATCTCATCTAGTAGTGACATTTATATGCTTTTACTAATGCAAATCAATAATTGCAATGCTCTCATGAGGAAGGGTTCCACATCTTCCTCCTTCTACCTCAGTTCTAAATTCAGTTCTGTACAATTCTTTGATGCTAGTCAATCATCTTAAATATGAGGAGAAAAATATCTTATACTGAGAGCTTAACTGTAAAGCACTAGTTTCATGAAAACCTGGCCTTGTCGCTATACCATGTCTAAATCTAATGTAGGGTTTCTTGACAATCTTTTAATTGTTCCTTTCCAACCCACTATATAATTTCTTTAATGTCCGGTTGGCCCATATTTGAGATAACTCTTCATCACAGACTGTTTATCACAGCTTAATAAATACCCCTGATAAACTTATAAAAAGCCCAAATTAAAAAGCTATAAACTTAACATTCAAAAGGTACTTATAGAGAATTTTCCTCCAAAATATTAACTTACAAGTAGCTCTGTTATCTGTTGCTTCAATGCTTTAACTCTGTTGCTTAAAAACTTAAGGCATAGGACTATTTTTTTAGATATTTTACTAATATTTCCTAACACATATGAAGTACATTATGATTAACCAAATAGCTTCACATGCAATATCTTAATCTCCAAAGTTACTGTAGGGAATAGGTATTATTAACTCCAAAAAGATAAATGGTTTTTCCAAAGTCAGACTTTCAGACCCAGTGACTAGGTCTTTGATTCAAGACTTTTTCCAGCTAGTTCAGTGGAATAATGGAAAATTAATAATGTCTACCTTTTCCTTCTTGATTTGTATACTTTTTACATGGGTTAATTTCATTTTATCCTAAGTCTGAATTTCTTAAACCCCATTTCTTCCATGGATAATTACAAAGGTAATAATGTACTTCTGTTCAGACATGAAGGTCCTATCCACTCTTCCTCACTTGCATTTGACAAAGCAAACTGGTCTTCGTTCACAGGAGTCTGAATATTCACATGATTTCTGTTTAATCCAGGGTCAGAATTCATGCCTGTATGATTTCCATATGTTTTTCTCTACCTGTGTTTAATAATTTCAGCATACCTCTTCTTGGAGAATCCGAATCTTAAGAATCAGAGCCCGGTTTTCTGTCTCCTGATTCATTAAGAGAAAGGAATTAAAAAGTATTTAGAAGTTTTTGAAAATACCACTTATTTACCTCTAAGACTACTGACATTCTTTCTCTTTATCAACTTTAAACATGGTATTGACATATCACAAAGGAGCTTAGTCTGAAAATATTCTCAGTATGAAGCTAAGCCTTTGGCTTCTAGTTTCTTGGGATTTATAAGATATCGTCACTCTTCTCTTTGACTCAACCTGACAGGGAAGGAAAGAGGAAAAACAAAAAAGGAATAGCCCGGCTTCTTTCCCTGCAACATTCCCACTGTCCACTTATGACAGGTAGTATGAATTCATCTATTTAAATGGCACCTTGAAATCACAAAAAGTTCTAACTTTCTACTTGAAGCGGTGGATATTCTCAGATTCAATATTGCCAGAACATATGAATATCAAAAACTGTTTTATAATGAAGAGCCCAAAACTCAGAACCACGAGAAGAAAAAATATTCTAGGACAAGATAAATGCCAAAATGTTAACAGCAAATCTTGTGGATAGAATAAGTTAAGGATTTTGTGGGATTTTATTTTTTCTTTGTTAATAGGCATTTCCTTTTTCTTTTTTTTTTTTTTGAGAGAGGGAGAGAGCATGTGTGTGCACACACACATGCTTGCAGGGGGAGGGGGAGGGGGGCAGAGGAGCAGAGGGAGAGGGAGAGAGAGAGTCCTAAGCATATGCTTCATGCTCAGTGCAGAGCCCAACCCAGGGCTCAGTCCCACAACCCTGAGATCATGATCTGAGTTGAAATCAAGAGTCGGAGACTTAACTGGCTGAGTCACCCTGGGACCCCTGCATTTCCTCATTTTATAGAGTGAACAGGTATTACCTTTATAACATAGAAATAAAAGGGGAACCAGCTCAGGTTAAGATGTCATTGGTATGAGAATGAAAGAACACACACACCATGTAATTGGAATCTGAAGACCTGAGTTCAGTCGTAGCTCTGCGTTTATCAGATAATTGACTTTGAATAATCAAAACATTTCTGGACTTCACCTATAACTATTAATTTTTTTAATTGAAGAATATCAACTTCTGTTTTTACCTCACAGAATTTCTATGACCAATGAGGTAAAGTAGTAAAAATTCTTTTGAAATTGTAAAACACTATAAAATGCAAAAGGTTAGGATTGTGTATCTAGGATTCTGACCTTTTAACAATCGCAGCTAACAATATTGAGCCCAAATCATCAATTGTCCAAAAAGGACATTGATGATTTTACACGTATTAACTTATTTAACCCTTCCAGCCCTAGGGTAGGTAGTACAGTTATCTTCATTTTATACGTGAGGATGCTAAAGGCAAAAGAGTTTACATGGTTTGCCTAAAGTTACACAGTCGCTGGAGTCAGGCCTTGGATGTCAGCAGTCTGACTCACAAGAATGGCTACTTGCTCGTTTCTCAGCATTTCCTCCACATACAAGTTCCTCTGTGGTCCCAAACTGAGTCTTTCCTGTACTGCATTCAGAGACTTGCAGAGTCACCTGACACTCAGTGAGTCTAGTCCCCACATTTGTGCCACTGAGGCAAGAGCTAAGCTAATCTGTGTTGGTTGTGGGAGTGACATAGGCCTGGAGCCCAAGTCTCCTGATGGCTTATAGATCTAAAAAGGAATTAGTCTGAATGACTTTCATCTGACCCCACCATTGTCAGCATAATAGATTTTATATTATATATATATAATATATAATATATATATTATCTATAAATAGATAATAATTTAACATTCTCAATTTAGAAACTTGGTTTTCAATTTAGTTTAACTTAGTTTTTAGTTAAAACTTAGCTTTAATTTAAAGCTTAGTCTAAATAATGTTTTGTTCTAAAATTTTCAAGCCTGTGTTTATTTAGTGTAAGGACTGATTTATGGGGCTTCTTAGTAATCTGTAAGTACTAAGATAATGGATTTTTTTAAACCTGAGAAAAAGGTGAAAATTTGATAGGGAATTTATTTTTTTAGAGAATTCAAGTGGTTTTTAGTATCAGGTATTTATGAATTCACCTATCAACTTCAGGAAGCATTCCAGAGATCTTCTAGATCTTCAGAAACCTTTGTGAATATGACTGAGTTTTGTAAAGAATTTTAATCTTGGCTGAAAAGAAAAAGTCTATCCTATTTTCCTTTACTTTTCTAAGGTATTACCAATTCATTCATCAGCCTACTGGCTTCTGATTTTTTTTAAGATTTTATTTATTTATTTGTCAGAGAGAGAGATAGTGAGAGAGAGAGAGAGAGCACAAGCAGGGGGAGTGGGAGAGGGAGAGGGAGAAACAGGCTCCCTGCTGAGCAAGGAGCCCGACGTGGAACTTGATCCCAGGATCCCGGGATCAGGACCTGGGCTGAAGGCAGATGCTTAACCAACTGAGCCACCCAGGCGTACCTGACTTCTGATTTTTTAAAAAGGTTTTTATTTATTTATTTGTCAGAGAGATAGAGAGAACACAAGCAGGGGGAGCAGCAGGCAGAGGGGAAGCAGGCTCCCCACCGAGCAGGGACTTGATCTCAGGACCCTGGTATCATGACCTGAGCCAAAGGCAGACGCTTAACTGACTGAGCCACCCAGGCGTCCCCCTGACTTCTGATTTTTGCCCAAATAAACCCTCTTGGATTTCAGTTATGTAAACTATATGCCAATTTCAAATTACTTGGCTGACTTACTAACTGTTTGTTCTGGGCTAAAATCATGGTCTTCTGCTCTTCAGAAGCATTCATACTAATTTTCAGTTCCTCCAGTTCTTCTTTTAACAGATTTGTTCTCATAATAGCTTGGTGGGCACTGTGGGGATGGGAGGGGGAGGCAATGAGCAAAACCTCAAATATAACCGTCAAAGATACAAAGTAAAGCCAAGGACTATTTTTGTACCCAAGCTGAAAACCACTAAAGGCTTAAGCCAGATGCCAACAATAGTAAAAATACACCCATGATCTTTCACAGTCCTTAGAAAAGGAAGAGATTTGGGGGGAGTGTGGTGGGGGGAAGAGAGATAGAAGGAAACAAACATTCTTGAGGATAAAAATTTGGAGTCTCCCTTTGAAATTCATCATTGGCTGAATCGCATGGTTCTTTCCTTCCACTAAGATATAATATTTAGTTAATGCAATTCTACAAGTATTTATTTATTTATTTATTTTAAAGATTTTGTTTATTTATTTGAGAGAGAGAGAATGAGAGAGAGCATGAGAAGGAAGAGGGTCAGAGGGAGAAGCAGACTCCCTGCTGAGCAGGGAGCCCGATGCGGAACTCAATCCCAGGACTCCAGGATCATGACCTGAGCCGAAGGCAGTCGCTTAACCAAATGAGCCACCCAGGCGCCCCTCTACAAGTATTTATTGACTAATACCATGTTCTAGGAGCTGTATCCTGCAAAGAGGCCTATGATGGTGAACAAGAGACACAGTCCTTGCCCTTGTAGAGGTTACATACTAGTGAAGGAGAGGAACAACTAAACAAATCATTACAAATAGTGTCTATGTACTTTACATTAGAAGTTTATTATAGCATTGTTTACAATACCAACAACCTAAATGTCCAACAACAAAAAAAACTTATTAAATGAATTATGGTAATTCATATCATTGAATTGCTTATTTGTATTCCCACTGGATTATAAACTGTTTTCTGAGCAGGGTCTCAAAGAAGGTACCATTTTTTTCCTTGCTAAGGAAATTACACTGATCATTCAATAAATGTTCATGGAGCTCCAGCTCTGTACCAGGCATTATGTTAGGCCCTGAAGAAGACAAAAGTGAGTCCAAGCATGAGAACTCTACCTCCCTGGAGCTTACAGACCAGAAGGATAAACAGAGAAGGGTAAACAGACAATCATAATTATAATACAGTGTGATAAGAACCAAGATTAGAGTGAACCCAAGTTCTGTAGACACTGGGTAAAAGGCAGACAGCTCAGATAATGGGAGGGTAGGGGTGGGGGAAGAGAGAGAGCAAACAGCAGCCCATTGAGTGGCTGCAAGCAGTTAGATATTGTTGGAACCTAGAGTGGAAAACGGGAGTAGAGATCAGCAACAGAAACCCTGTCAGAAAGGACTCTGCAAATTGAATTTCATCCTGAAGGTGATAGGGATCAATGGATGTGTTTAAAGCAGAGACATGATGTGGTCAGACTAGCATTCCTGCCCATGTGGCACTAGTTTTGGAAAGGCAGGGAGATGAATCAGGAGGCTGTTGTAGTGATCCGGATGAAAGATGATGTTTAGTTGAACTAAGTAGTAGATTCCTCTAAGACATAGATTTTTTTTTTTTAAGATTTTATTTATTTGAGAGAGAGCACAAGCAGGGGGAGTGGCAGGCAAAGGGAGAGGGAGAAGCAGATTCTCTGCTGAGCAGGGAGCCCAATGTGGGGCTCGAACCCAGGACCCTAAGATCATGATCTAAGCTGAAGGCAGACGCTAAACAGCCTGAGCCACCCAGGCACCTCTCAAGGCATAGACTTTTTTTTTCTTTTTATTAAGGCATAGATTTTTAAGAGAAACTGAATTATTATATTTCAAATAAATAATAAATAAAACTATTGTGGAATGGAGAAAACTCAAGGTAAGCAGTTCTTTTTATTTATTTTATAGATTGGTTTGGAGGCTGGACTGGCTGGTCAAAATTTATGAGGGGAAGAATCCATGGTCAGAATGCTTTACTGTCTTTTCAAGTTAACTTAGAACTTTTCTGTTCAAAATTTTAGCACCTACAACATCTGTAACTACAGACTTTGTGAGAACTTTGCTGCTTTTTTCCCCTGAAGTTTAGGCATCTCCTCACAACCCATTTTACCAGTACTTGATACTATGTGATATGTCCCCTAGGTCCTTTATCCCTTTTTATCTTAAGCTAAAGTCACAACTTTTCTTATCATCCATCATCCTTATCATGTACCCCTGAAAGCACATTTTAAAACCTGGCTTATCAATGAATCTCTCATAATATAGTTGGCCCTTGAACAACATGGGTGTGAAGTGCACCAACCCTCCTAAAATATCTATGTGTAATTTCTGACTCGCCCCCAAACTTAACTACTAATAGCCTACTGTTGACTGGAAGCCTTATCAATAACATCAACAGCTGATTAACACATATTTTCTATGTTATATGTATTATATACTGTATTCTTGCAATAAAGTAAGCTGGAGAAAATAAAATATTAAGAAAATCATAAGGAAGAAAGCTCAGTCGGTTAAGCAGCTGCCTTCGGCTCAGGTCGTGATCCCAGGGTCCTGGGATTGAGCCCCGCATCGGGCTCCCTGCTCGGCGGGGAGCCTGCTTCTCCCTCTCCCTCTGCCTGCCTCTCTGCCTACTTGTTCTCGCTCTGTACCTCTCTGCCAAATAAATAAATAAAATCTTAAAAAAAGAAAAAATACACTTATAGTATTGTACTGTATTTATTGAAGAAAATTCATGTGTAAGTGGACCCGTGCAGATCAGATCTGTTATTCAAGGGTCAACTGTACTTAGCATGGGAATTTGCATAGAGTAAGAGTTCAGCTGAACAACAGAATGCTTTGGAGAGATCCACACTTGGTCAATAGGTATATTGGTCTTAAATAGGCAACACTGCTTTGAATGACAATAAAGAATATCATTGTTAGAAAAGCAATTAGCAAACTAGCAAAATATCATTACTAGACAATGACATAAAGAATATCATTGCTAGAAAAGAACTGCCAAACATTGCTAGCAAAAATCTAAAATAGTACAGCTGCTTTGGAAACAATTTGGCCATTCTTCAAGATTCTAACTATAAGTCACTACACAGCAATTTCACTTCTAGGTATATAACAAGGAGAACTAAGACCCTATGTTCACACAGAAATTTGTATACCAACGTTCATACCAGGAGTATTTGTAATAGCCAAAAAGTGAAAATACCCCCAAATATCTATACTCTGAAGAATGGATAAACAAAACTGTATGTCCATACAATGGAATATTATTCAGCCACAAAAAGGAACAAAGTAGTTCCATATATGCTACATGGAACCTTGACAACATTATGCTAAGTAAAAGAAACCAGACACAAAGGTCACATGTTGTATGATTCCATTTATGTGAAATGGCCAGAACAGGTAAATCCATAGAGACAGAAAGTAGATTAGTGGTTGTGAGGGGCTGAGGGGAAGGGAAATAGGGAGTGACACTTAACAGCGATGGGTTTCCTTTCAGGAGTGATGAATTGCATCATGGTAATTGGCTGCACAACCTTGCAAATACAGTAAAAAACACTGAATTGTACACCTTAAAAGGGTAAAATTTTATGCCATGTGAATTATAACCCAATTTAAAAAACAGATTTTTTAAGAAGGGAAAGCTCCCAGCACACTGTCCCCTTCTCTATGGGTCACCTTTTTATCTGATGGCGTAACTCAGTACAATCCTCTGATAACTGGCAGTTAGCTTCTTCCAAGGTTTCTAATGCCGATTTAAACTTATTGTTTTCCTCCTCCAGTTTCTGCTTGTGAAAATGCAGGTCTGCTACATAGGTAATCAAATCAGAAATTTCTCTGTGGGTGAAAGAATGAATGAGAATCATCTTCAACATCTCCAATCCCTCCTGATCAAAATAAAGCATATATCACTGTGCAACTTTCAATTTTTTATTTTATTTTTTATTTTTATTTATTTGAGAGAGAGAGAATGAGGGATAGAGAGCACGAGAGGGAAGAGGGTCAGAGGGAGAAGCAGACTCCCTGCTGAGCAGGGAGCCCGATGTGGGACTCGATCCCGGGACTCCAGGATCATGACCTGAGCCGAAGGCAGTCGCTTAACCAACTGAGCCACCCAGGCGCCCTCACTGTGCAACTTTCTACTTTATCCCTTTCAATCCTAGTAAGTGTAGTCCATTTATATAATAAATATTTATTCAAGCATTGTTACAGTAGCAGAGATTTTTCCAAAACTGCCAAATATTCAGCATCGGCCAGCTGTGAAGTCAGCTGCCACAGCTTTGTTAATTCTTTTCCACTTCGCTTCTAACACTTGCCTCGGCCTCCTATGAAGAGTTTCCATTTCTGCCCGGGTTATGAGGGCTCTGAAATAAACTGACACATTGTTACTCTTTCAGCCAAGCGATCTTGGCAGGTTTTAATAGGCCTTTAACTAGGAAACAATTCCTAGAGACTTATGTTTGCAGCCTGTAGCTCACAGTTTAGGATTCATCTTTCCTAATATTTTCTACAGCGTGTTAATGTGTTTGTCACCCTCGATCCTGACATTAGAGCTCAGGCCCTTTGAGAGTCTAGACGGCATGTTTCATGGAGTCCTAGGCCTTCTCCTCTCTGCCATTTTATCTCAGTGCTTAGCACAGCTTGAGCACATGGTTCCTACCACACGTTTCTGCAGGGGCAAACCTAAAGTGGCAAAGAGAACATAAGGGAGAGAGAGAACTGCCTCTTCTTGATGTTTAAAACTTACACACCTTTAGCAGAAAACATTCTTTCTCATTCATATCTAAAAGTATCTATTAAAGAGGTGCTTTAAAAACAATCACCCAAAGAGCTGAAGGTCAATGTCATAATTTTACCTCAAATGGAACTTGTTTTCCATGGAAAGCACATGAAGTTAATGTAGGAGAAGGGTTTTATTAGTGAGGAAATGTTAGTTTATATAATGTGAGTCTTATATAAATCGTGCTCCTAGTGAAATTAGTTCTAATACAATTGGGATAGAATAGTCAAGAGTTAAATAAAAGATTGGTTAGCCACACACACACACAAACACACACACACACACACACACACACAAAGCTAAGAGGCTTTATCATAAGTAAAACAAGTAGACCTATGAAATAAATGAGAAAAAGAAATAAGAGGTACTTGAGAAAGCATTACAAGTAAGAATGCTTACAAGACTCCTTTAGACATATCTCCACCCAAAGCCTCGAAGCTCCATGACGTAGATTCTGTTTTATCTGTGGTCATCTTAACTGAAACACATACAAGAGTGTTTTATGAAAAATCCATTTCTCCAGACCACAAGAAAGTGGCAGAACAAACAGGAAGAAACACATGCATACTTGCTCTACTTGATTTTATGCTGTCCTGTTCAAAAACAGAATCCTCGGTGCCACCTGATCCACCACTCATTCTTTCCCTGCAACCAAACAAAACCCATGAGCTAGGATTCTTTGCCAGCCCAAAGCTCAGCTACTTTTTCAGATGTGCTCTGTAACTTCTCTATTCAGGTATTTCTTTCTGAATTTTAAAACTATTCATTCAGCAACTATTTGGAGTTCGACATTGTGCTTAGATAGGGTAACAGAAAAGAAACTTAAGGCATTACCTCTATCTTCCATTAACTTTTAATCTAACCTGAAAAAGAATATGTGCATGCAGAAGTAGGCAGGTAATGATGTGCAGCGCTTATGATTGGGAACGGGAGGTCTCAAGGGATTAGGAAGTCAACACATAGTTTGGCGTAATAAGTTTGCAGAGATAACAAGACTGTAGGATTTGAAAAATTGGGAAGGAAAAGGCATGAACAACGAATACTTTCATGGTGCTATCATTTTTCCTTTCTCATGGAAAACCAAGTTGAACCTAAATGAATTGTACTTTGAGCTTTTACTCCTGAAATTTGGGGAAAGCTCTATATAGTCCACTATCTAGAACACAAATTCTAGCTCTAACCCTCAAACATATTAAAGTTTCAACCATTTCCTTTTTAAGAGTCTCTATACTATGCTTTTAAGTTTTATTTAATCTTTCTAAGTGCCAAATACTTAGACTATCTCTTTGGAACAGCTACAGAATTCTCTAGATCTGTACTAACATCTCATTGTGTTTCAATGTGCGACGTCTGTCAGAATAATTCACGCACCACTTCACTATTGATAGCTATATACCTATCACCATTTGAGTTTCTGTTCTTCTATTTTGTGCTTTTACCTCCCACATTTTTCTTTACTTTTTTTATAAAAATTGTTTTTTTCTTTTGCTCTCACACCATCTTATAATAGATTTTTAATACTTTCATTATACAAACCTAAGTATTTTAGAAAAATGGGAAAATGCATAAGAAAAAAACAGAAAGATGAAACCATCATGGAAAGATAATCATTTTGGAATATATTCTTCCCAACTTTATGCATATTTTCCCTTAATATGGGTTTATAATACATATATGTATTTACGGTCATATTTGAAATAAATATATATGAATATTTCTCTTCTCAAATGTTTATCTAATTATAATTTTGAGTGACTAGGATTCTAGTGGATGGAAGCATTATAATTAATCTGACCCTCTATTTTAAAATTTGTAAGTTGCTTATATTTATCACTGTCATAAACATACATATATGGTTGGTTATTCTTCTTGAAGTTACATGACTAGCCCAAATACATCACATATTTTTAAGGGTTTGATATATATTCCTAAATTGTTCTTGAAAAAACTATGCCAACTTGCACTACCAGCAACACTGTATGAAAGGAGGCTTATTTCTCCACCTGCCTTGACAACATGGGGTAGAGTTATTCTTTTAAAACTGATGGGCAAAACTGGTATGTTGTCTTTATTTGTATTCCTTTGATTACTAGCAAAATTAGATATTTTTATGAATTTATCTTGCTTTCATGATTAACTCGTTCTTGGCAAACAACATTTTGGTCATCTTAAGTCATCTAGACATCCTAACCCTACATGAAATCTAGCAAGTTTTGTCACTTTTTAGGCTTGCAGTGTTATTTAAGAAAATTCCTAGTATATATAAGCTGATAGCTGGAGATCGGTGGCTGATTAAAGCCAGAGAAATTAGGCTTCCTATGAAAGAAGGTAAAATTTCTCCAGGTTCCACACAGGCACACCTGACATCATGCATACTCTTCTTTTTTTTTTTTTTTTCTAATTCCACTTTTTTTCCTTTTCCCTTTAGCTTCTCTTTATCCTAGGCTTTCAAATTATATTCACTGCCTAATTATCCCCACTGACCTCTAAAGGGCACTCACTCTGAGTTTAAATGCATTTGGAGATTTGCTGGTCATTATCAATAATTTGCTTCACTCCTATGTCAGCTCAATTTTTTATGAGAACATAATAATATGTGCTGCCCCTAATCACAATAAATGGATGTTATTAGGATTAACATAATTAATATAATACATTCTCAAAGTATGCTTATCACCCCTATGTGTACACATACACTCCTCAGCATCATTATCACTTGGAAATATGTTGGAAATGCAAATTATCAGGCTTCACCCCAGACCTGCTGAATCATGGTTGGGGGGCAACAATCAGGTATGATAAATAGTTCAGGTGATTCCAGTACATGCTAAAGTGTGAGGAGCACTGGATATATCTATAGTACTTCCATCAACACACACACACACACACACACACACACACACACACACACACACACAGTGATTAGCATTAATTGTAGTCAGTTGTTAAAACAGAACCTGAATATGCATCCTGCTGGGACTATGATTACCATTTTTTTAAAAGATTTATTTATTTGAGAGAGAGAGAGAGAGAGAGAGAGAGCTCACGGGCTCGAGAACAGGGGGGAGGGGCAGAGGGAGAGGGGGAGGGAGTCTCAAGCAGACTCCGCACTGAGTACAGAGCTGGACACAGGGCTTGATCTCATAACCATGAGATCATGACCTGAGCTGAAACTAAGAGTCAGACACTCAACCGACTGTGCCACACAGGCACCCCAATGATTACCATTTGTTTCTACAGCAAGCCATCCATTCTTTCAGGATGGCACAAAAAATTTCCAGGTCCACATGTAGGTCTCCCTTTTCAGGATCAAGTATGTTCCATAGCTCCTCAAGTCCACTATCTTCAGAATTTTGACTACTTGCTTGTCTCAGGTAATCTATTATTTTGGCAACTCCAACTGAACCTTAGGAAGAAAGGCAAATTAATTTTGAAAGATGTATTTTTTTTTAATCAGAGAGAGAGAGAGAGAGAGTGAACACAAGCAAGAGTGGCAGGCAAGGGAGAAGCAGGCTCCCTGCTGAGCAAGGAGCCCGATGCGGGACTCAATCCCAGGACCTCAGGATCATGACCTGAGCCGAAGGCAGCTGCTTAACCAGCTGAGCCACCCAGGCATCCCTTTTGAAAGATGTATTAAGATTACGTTTTAAAAGTGAAGAGTGAAGTGCTCAACTCTTTCAGGACCCTTGTGCTCTGGCATGTACCAGGTGTGTAGATTTGGGAAAATTTCTTAATCTCTTTAAGCCTCAGTTTTCTTATCTGTGAAATGGGGATGATAAAAACTACCATACACAGTTGTTGTGAGGTTTAAATATGCATGATATATATATATATATACTCAATAATCACTTGTGAGAGTAATCAAAAGGCGACATTCTTTTTTGTATCTCCCATTCTTTCCTTAAAAAGCATTCAGTGAGGGCACCTGGGTGGCTCTGTTGGTTGAGCAACTGCCTTCAGCTCAGGTCATGATCCTGGAGTCCCTGGATCGAGTCCCGCATCAGGCTCCCTGCTCGGCAGGGAGTCTGCTTCTCCCTCTGACCCTCCCCTCTCTCATGTGCTCTCTCTCTCTCATTCTCTCTCTCTCAAATAAATAAAATCTTTTTTTTAAAAAAAAGCATTCAGTGAATACCAACAGCATCTTTCACATAACTAGAATAATCCTAAAACATGTATGGAACCACAGACAACCCCGAATAGTCAAAGCAATCTTGAAAAAGAACAAAGCTGAAGGCATCACAACCCTAGATTTTAAGTTATATTATAAGGCTGTAGTAATCAAAACAGTATGGTACTGGTACAAAAATAGACACATAGGTCAATAAAACAGACTCGAGAGCCCAGAAATAAACTCATGCTTATATGGTCAATTAATCTATGACAGAGGAGGCAAGAATATATAATGGAGAGAAGACAGTCTCTTCAGAAAATGCTGCTGGGAAAACTGGACAGCTACATGTAAAAGAATGAAACTAGACCACTTTCTTACACCACAAACAAAAACAAACTCAAAATGGATTAAGGGCCAAATTAGTGAGATATAAAACCGTAAAACTTGTAGGACATCTGGGGAAGATGGCAGAGTAGGAGGATCCCAAACTCACCCCATCCCATGGATACATCTAGATAACACGCACATCAGTATGAACAATCCAGAAAATAACCTGAACACTGGCAGAACAGACAGACTCTCCACAGCTAAATGTAGAAAAGAGGCCACATCAAAAAAGGTAGGAAGGGTAGAGAAACCAAACTGACTCATGAGACTGTCCACAGGAGGGAGGGACACCACAGGAACAGAAATCAGAAAGGAGCACACTCCACACCAGGCATCCCAGGCATGGGGGATCCCCATTGGGAAGATGGATCCCCATAACATTTGGCTTTGAAAACCAGAGGGGCTTAACTTTGCAAGTTCTTAAAATCAGTGGGGTTTAACACCTAGAACCTTAGAAAGCAGCAGGCATGGCTCTGGGAGAGCAGGAGGGCAACAGGAAATGGATTCCTGCCCTTAAAAGACAGCATAACAACACTGCTGAGATATAACAGAGAAGTGGCAATCTGAAAAACACCTGGAATATATGGGAAGATTTATTTACTAATTTTAGAACATGTGCAGGAGGGACAGGGACCATTGGGAGACTCCTCCAAGAAAAAAAGTGCTGGCAAGCGCCAGCCTTTCCCCCTGCCCAGTCTAGATATATGGACACCTGCAGGAACCTGCAGTGTGACCTCTTTCCACCTAGCATGTTAACAGTGACCCTACCCCAGCTTTCTCCTGTGGACCCACTCAATCCAACATACCCTCAGAGGGAATCCATCCAAAGCAGTGCCCCGTGCCTGGCAGTGTGCAAGTATCCCAAGAGGACCAGCACCACTCCAAACTGACACCTGTCCCAGGGAGAGGGGAAGATAACCACATACATCAGTTTGACTATGGTCCCAAAAGTGGACAGGGGGCAGACATCTGGTCTGACTATAGGCCCCACCCACCAAAGAAAGCTTCTCAGGGGACAACACAGGAAGGGAGCCTTGCAGTTCTGTATGACCACAGCTCTGGCGAACACCCAATCTGATCCAACTCAAGCCAAAGGTGGCTCCAGAGTAGCCCATTAACCACACAGGGACCAAATCCTGCCCAAACAGGCAAGGAGAACTATTGCAGATGACTGAACTGAAAGCAAATGTGGCTTAGCCACAACAGTAGGGTGCACACAAAACACATAGGAGACACTCCTGAAGTGTCAGGTCCTGGTGAACAGGAGACATTGCACTGCAGGGCACTACAGGACCTCCACTTCATTAGCCCACCTCTTTCAAGAGCAAGAGATGGAACTGAGTTTCCTAACACATAGAAACAAAGTTAGACAAAATGAGGTGACAGAGGAATATGTCCCAAATGAAAGAAGAGCACAAAATCACAGCAAAAGAGCTAAATAAAACAGAGGTAAGTAATATGCCAGTTAGAGAATTTAAAGTAATGGTAATAAAGATACCCAATGGACTTGAGAAAAGAGTGGAGGATCTCAGTAAGACCCTCAACAAAGAGAAAGAAAACATAAAAAAGAACCAATCAGAGGGGCGCCTGGGTGGTTCAGTTAAGTATTGGACTCTTGACCTCAGCTCAGTTCTTGATCTCAGGGCCATGAGTTCAAGCCTCCACTGGGTGTGGAGCCTACTTAAAAAAAAAAAAAAAAAAAGAACCAACCAGAGATGAATAACTCAATACTTGGAATTTAAAATACACTACAGGGAATAAATAGTAGTGTTGAGGAAACAGAAGAATGGATCAGTGACCTGGAGAACAAAGTAGTGGAAAGAGATCTAGTTGAACAGGAGAAAGAAAAAAGACTAATAATGAGTACAGATTAAGGGAATTCAATGACACCATCAAGTAATAATGTTGACATTAAAGGATCCCAGAAGGAGAAAAGAGGAAAAGGGAGGAAAATTTATTTGAAGAAATAGCAGCTGAAAACTTTCCAACCCTGGGGAAGGAAACACAAATCCAGACCCAGGAGGCACAGAGAGGGCACAAAACCAACCCAAGCAAGTCCACACCAAGACATATAGTAATTAAAATGGCAAAAAGCAGTGATAAAGAGAGAATTTTAAAAGCAGCAGGAGATGGGTACTTTGGTCGCTCAGTCAGGTAAGTGTCTGACTCTTGATTTCAGCTCGGATCATGATCTTGGGTGGGGAGTCCCTGGGACTGAGTCCTGTGTTGGCCACTGTGCTCAGCAGGGACTCTGCTGAAGATTCTCTCTCCCTCTGACCCTCCTCCTGTGCATGTTCTCTCTCTCTCTCTTTCTCTCACTCTCAAATAATAAATATTAAAAAAAAAAAAAAGCAGCAAGAGAAAGAAAACAGTTACATACAAGGGAAACCCCATGAAGCTCTCAACTGATGTTTTAGCAGAAACTAGGCAGGCCAGAGAAGAGTGGCATGATATATGTTCAAAGTGCCGAAAACAACAACAACAACAACAAACTGCAACCAAGCATACTCTATCCAGCAAGGCTATCACTCAGAAAAGGAGAGGTAATGAGTTTCCCAAACAAAATTTAAAGGAATTCATGACCAATAACCAGCCTTACAAGAAATGTTAAAGGGGACTCTATGAGTAGAAAGACAAGCAGGAGTAAGAAAAGTAGGATGCGCAAAAGCACTACAATTAAGTATACCTATAAAAGTCAGTCAAGGAATTCACAAAAGTATGAAACTTTATAGCAAAAATACAGGTGGCAGAGGAGTAAAAACTTAGTGCTTTAAGATGGGGTTGAAACTTAAATGGCCAGCAATTTAATATAATGTGCTATATGCATAAGATGTTAGATATAAACCTAATGGTAATCACAAATCAAAAACCTGTAACAGATATGCAAAAAATAAAAAGAAATGAATCCAAGCATATAACCAAAGGAAACCAGCATGGAAAGAGCCCAAATGTCCATCGACCGACAAATGGATAAAGAAGATATGGTGTAAGACCTGTACCCCTGAAACAAATAATACATTATGTGTTAATTAAAAAAAAGAAGATATGGTGTATATATATACAATGGAATATTATTCAGTCATCAAAAAGAATGAAATCTTGTTATTTGCAATGACATGGATGGAGCTAGAGTGTGTTATGCTAAGTGAAATAAGCCAATCAGAGAAAGACAAATAAAATATGATTTCACTCATATGTGGAATTTAAGAAACAAAACAGATAAACATAGGGGAAGGGGAGAAAAAAGAAAGGGAAGCAAACCATAAGAGACTTAAATATATAGAACTGAGGATTGATGGAGGAGAGGCAGGCAAATAGGTGATGGGTATTAAGGAAGGCACTTGTGTTGAGCACTGGGTGTTGTATATAAGTGATGAATCACTAAATTCTACTCTTGAAACCAATATTATATGTTAACTAAGTAGAATTTAAATAAAAATTTGGAAAAAATCACACACAAAAAAAGATTTAAAGACCAAAAAAAAGCCCAAAATAAAACAAATAAACAAACACAAATGTTAATCTCTTCCAGAGACACCCTCACAGACACATCCATAAATAAAGTTTGACTACTATTTGGACATCCCTTAGCCCAGTCAAGTTGACACATAAACTTAGCCATCAAACTCTGTTGTAGCCATTAAGAAAACATTAAAAGTAGCCAATATTTGGGGGAGTCTTGTGCTTTCTATATCTGAGGAGAAGAAATGCCCCTTTGTAGAATTCTTAAGGACATGTAGTAGGTAAGCTATGGGAGCGACCTTGAAAAGCTTACCAAACACTTCTTATCAGAAGGGTATAGATTTGTGTATATTAAGATTTGTACAGATTAAGATAAATGGGTAAATACTTCTTGAATGTCATAAGAGCCAAATATAGAATCCAATATTCTAAGCTTCCACTTTGATGAATTTCTATCCTTTCTGTCCCAATGTAGCATTTCTTTGAAGCACAAATTTTGATTCCTAAGATTCTATTCTATGCTATAAATCATAATGCATGTCCTTATGGAAAAATAAAAAATTGTATGATATGGAAAAAAAAAGAAAGAAAGAAAACCAGCAAACCATGAAAGAATAGAGCAAGAGAAGAAAGGAATAAAGAAGAACTACAAAAACAACTATAAAATGATGGACACTGGGGAGGGTATGTACTATGGTGAGTGCTGTGAATTGTGTGAGACTGTTGAATCACAGACCTGTACCTCTGAAACAAATAATACATTATATGTTTAAAAAAAAAAAAAAAAGAAGATAGTAGGAAGGGAAAAATGAAGGGGGGGAATCGGAGGGGGAGACGAACCATGAGAGACTATGGACTCTGAGAAACAAACTGAGGGTTCTAGAGGGGAGGGTGGTGGTGGGATGGGTTAGCCTGGTGATAGGTATTAAAGAGGGCACGTACTGAATGGAGCACTGGGTGTTGTACGCAATGAATCATGGAACACTACACCAAAAACTAATGATGTAATGTATAGTGATTAACATAACTATAAAACTATAAAACAAGCAACAAAATGGCAATAAGTACAAACTCATCAAATACTTTGAATGTAAATGGACTAAATGTTCCAATCAAAAAACTAGAGTGACAGATGGATAAACAAGCAAGAACCATTGACATGCTGCCTGCAAGAGACTCATTTCAGACTTAAAGACACATGAGGATTGCAGGTGAAGGGATGGAAAAGCATTTGTCATGCATATGGAAATGAAATGAAATGAAAAGAAAGCTAGGGTAGCAATACTTAGACAAAATAGACTTTAAACCAAAGACTTAACGAGAGACAAAGAAGGACACTTCTAATGATAAAGGGAGTAATACAAAAGATATACCCCATTTACATCAATGGATAGATCATCTAGACAGAACATCAACAAAGAAACAGTGGCTTTGGAGGATACATTGGACCAGATGGATCTAACAGATATATTCAGATCATTCCATCCAGGGATGCGTGGTGGCTCAATTTTGCTGATCTTTTCAAAGATGAAGGAAGGGTGGGAGGAAGGAAGGGAGGAGAGAAAGAGGAGGAAGGAAGGAAGGAAAGAGTGAGAGAGAAAGAAAGAAAGACAAAGAGAGAAGAGGAGGAGGAAGGAAGGAAGGAAAGAGGGAGAGAGAGAAAGAAAGGAAGGAAGGGAGGAAGGGAGTGAGTGAGTGAGGGAGGGAGGGAGGGAGGGAGGGAGGAAGAAAAGAAAAAAGAATCAACACAACAAAAATACAAAGGATTAGGATTATAAGAGAATATTATGAAAAATTGTATGCCAACAAATTGGACAAACTAGAAGAAATGGATAAATTCCTAGACACATACAACCCACAAAACTGAATCAGAAAGAAATAGAAAATTTGAACATACCATTTACCAGCGATGCGACTGCATCTGTTAAAACAAAAAACAAACAAACAAAAACCTGCTGACAAAAAAAGTTCAGAATCAGATGACCTCACAGGTGAATTCTAGCAAACATTTAAAGAAGAGTTAATAGCTATCCTACTCCTTTCAAACTATTCCGAAAAAATAGGAGAGAAGGGAAAGCTTCCAAATTCGTTCTATGCATCCAGGATTATTCTGATACCAAAAACAGATAAAGACACTGCAAAAAAAAGAGAACTATCAACCAATATCTCCGATGACCATAGATGCAGAAATCCTCAACAAAATACTAGCAAACCAAATCCAAAACATTAAAAAAATCCTTCTTCATGATCAAGTGGGATTTACTCCTAGGATGTAAGGGTGGTTCAATATTTGCAAATCAATCAATGTGATACATCACATCAACAAGAGAAAGGATAAAACCCATATGATCATTTCAGTAGAGCAGAAAAAGCATCTGACAAAGTACAACATCATTCATGATAAAAAAAAAAACCTTCAACAAAGTAGTTTTAGAGGGAGCATACTTCAACATAATAAAGGTCAGATATGAAAAACCCAGTGCTAACATCTTACTTGAGAAAAACTGAGAGCTTTTCCCATAAGAGCAGGAACAAGGCAAGGATGTCCACTCTCACCACTTTTATTCAGCATAGTACTAGAAGTCCTGGCCATAGCGATCAGACAAGAAATAGAAATAAAAGGCATCCAAATTAGTAAGGAAGAAGTAAAACTTTCACTATTTGCAGATGACATGAGACTATGTATAGAAAACCCAAAGACCTCCCCAAAAAAACTACTAGAACTGATGAATTCAGTGAAGTCACAGGATTCAAAATCAATATACAGAAATCCACTGCATTTCTATATGCTAATAATGAAGTAGCAGAAAGAGAATTTAAGAAAACAATCCCACTTGGGGCCCCTGGGTGGCTCAGTCATTAAGTGTCTGCCTTCGGCTCAGGTCATGATCTCAGGGTCCTGGGATCGAGCCCCACATGAGCCTCCCTGCTGCACGGGAAGCCTGCTTCTCCCTCTCCCCCTGCTTGCGTTCTCTCTCTCGCTGTGTCTCTCTCTGTCAGATAAATAAAACCTTTAAAAAGAATTTTAAAAAGATCTAAAAAAAAAGAAAGAAAACTATCCCACTTACAATTGCACGAATACCTAGGAATAAACTTAACCAAGTACATGAAAGACGGGTACTCTGAAAACTATAAAACACTGATGAAAGAAATTTAAGATGACACAAATGAATGGAAAGATATTCCATGCTCATGGATTGGGAGAAAAAATATTGTTAAAGTGTACATACTACCCAAAGCAATCTATAGATTTAATGCAATCCTTATCAAAATACCAACAGCATTTCTCGTGAAATTAGAACATATAATCCTAAAATTTGTTTGGAACCACAAAAGACCTCAAATTGACAAAACTATCTTGAAAAAGAAGAACAAAACTGGAGGTATCACAATCACAGATTTCAAGATATATTACAAACTGTAGTGATCAAAACAGTATGGTACTGGCACGAAAATAGCAAATAGATCAATAGAACAGAACAGAAAGCCTAAAAATAAACCCACACTTATATGGTCAATTGATCTTCAACAAAGGAGGCAAGAATATGCAATTGAAAAAAGACACTTTTCAACAAATGGTATTAGGAAAAGCTGGTATTGGACACCTACATGCAAATGAACGAAACTGGACCACTTATTTATACTATACACAAAAATAAACTCAAAATAGATTAAAGACATAAATATGATTCTCAAAATATTCAAAAAAAATAGAAATGGAAGGAAAACATCCAAACTCATTCTACAAGGCCAGCATTCCCGATTCCAAAAGCAAACAAAGACTCCACTAAAAAAAGGAATAGAGGCCAATATCCCTGATGAACATGAACTCAGAAATTCTCAACAAAATACTAGCAAATTGAATCTAACAGTTTCATTAAAAGAATCATTCACCACAATCAAGCAGGATTTACTCCTGGGTTGCAAGGGTAGTTCAATATTTGCAAAATCAATATGATACACATTAATAAAAGAAAAGATAAGAACCATATGATCATCTCAACAGATACAGAAAAACATTTGACAAAGTATAGCATCCATTTTTGAGAAAAAGTCTCAACAAAGTAGGGATAGAGGGAACATACCTCAACATCATAAAGGCCATATACAAAAAATGCAAAAAATGGTAGAGTGATACAACAGAAAGAGAAAACAAGGAATCAGTCCCATTTACAACTGCACCAAAACCCATAAGATACCTAGGAATAAACCTAACCAAAGAGGTAAAAGATTTGTACTTTGAGAACTATAGAACACTTATGAAACAAATTGAAGTTGACACAAATGGAAAAACATCCCATGTTCATGGATTGGAAGAACAAATATTGTTAAAATGTCTATACTACCCAAAGCAATCTACATATTTAAGGTAATCCCTACCAAAATACCACCAGCACTTTTCATAGATCTAGAACAAACAACCCTAAAATTTGTATGGAACCACAAAAGACCCCAAATAGCCAAAGCAATCTTGAAAAAGAAAAGCAAAGCTGGAGGCATCAGAATTCCAGACTTCAAGTTATATTACAGAGCTGTAGTGATCGAGACAGTACTGGCACAAAAAGACACATAAGTCAACGGAACAGAAAACCCAGAACTGGACCCACAACTATATGGTCAACTAATCTTTGACAAAGCAGGAAAGAATATTCAATGGGAAAAAGGCAGTCTATTCAACAAATGGTGTTGGGAAAACTGGGCAGGAACATGCAAAAGAATGAAACTAGACCACTTTCTTATACCATACACAAAAATAAATTCAAAATGGATGAAAGGCATAAATGTGAGACAGGAAACCATCAAAATCCTAGGAACATAGGCAGTAACCTCTTTGACATTGACCATAGCATCTTCTTACATGTCTCCTGAGGCAAGAGAAACAAAAGCAAAAATAAACTATTGGGACTACATCAAGATAAAAAGTTTTGTACAGTGAAGGAAACAATCAACAAAACTAAAAGCAACCTTCGTAATGGGAGAAGATATCTGCAAATGACATATCTGATAAAGGGTTAGTATCCAAAATCTATAAAGAACTTATCAAACTCAACACCCCCAAAACAAATAATCCCATTATAAAATGGACAGAAGACATGAAAAAACATTTTTCCAAAGAAGACATCCAGATGGGCGCCTGGGTGGCTCAGTTGGTTAAGCGACTGCCTTCGGCTCAGGTCATGATCCTGGAGTCCCGGGATCGAGTCCCACATCGGGCTCCCTGCTCAGCGGGGAGTCTGCTTCTCCCTCTGACCCTCTTCCCTCTCGTGCTCTCTATCTCTCATTCTCTCTCTCTCAAATAAATAAAATCTTAAAAAAAAAGAAGACATCCAGATGGCCAACAGACACATGAAAAGATGCTCAATATCACTCATATTCACAAAACTACAATGAGATATCACCTCACACTTGTTAGAATGGCTAAAATTAATGACACAGGAAATAACAGATGTTGGTGAGGATATGGAGAAAGGGAAACCTTCTTACACTGTTGGTGGAAATGCAGACTTGTACAGCCACTCTGGAAAACAGTATGAAGGCTCCTCAAAAAGTTAAAAACAGAACTATTCTATGACCCAGCAATTGCACTACTAGGTATTTACCCAAAGGATACAAAAATACTGACTCAAAGGGATACATGTCTCCTGATGTTTATATAGCAGCATTATCAACAATAGCCAAATTATGGAAAGAACCCAAATGTCCATTAGGTGATGAATGGATAGACAATATGTGGTGTGTGTATACAAGAGCATGTGTACACACGTGCGCATGCACACGCTTGCATGCACGCACACACACACACACACACACACACACACACTGGAATATTACTCTGGAATATTACTCGGCCATCAAAAAGAATGAAATCTTACCATTTGCAATGACATGGATAGAGCTAGAGAGTATTATGCTAAGTGAAATAAGCCCGTCAGAGAGAGACAAATACCATATGATTTCACTCATATGTGGAATTTAAGAAACAAAACAAATGAACATGGGGGGTGGGGGGAGAGAGAAGCAAACCATAAAATATACTCTTAACTACAGAGAACAAACTAAGGGTTGCTGGAGGGGAGGTAGGCAGAGGGATGGGTTAAATGGGTGATGGGCATTAAGGAGGGCACTTGTGAGGAGCACTGGGTGTTGTATATAAGTGATGAATCAATAAATTCTACACCTGAAATGAAACAAACAAAAAAACTGATTACAGAGAAATCTAAATTTCCAAAAGGAAGCAGTACAGATGAAATTTATTTCAATAAAAGAAACTAGAAATTGAATACAAAATGGGAAAAGAAAAAAGAAATAAAAAAAGAAGAAAAAAGAGAAAGAAGGAAAGAAGAAAGAAAAAGAAAGAAAGAATGAGAAAGAGAAAGAAAGAGGAAGGAAAAATATCTATATAATGGAATTTAGAGCATAAGGGAGAGAAGAGACAGGACATTTACTGAAATGACATGTTCTTTTACTACTGGAATCACAGATCATAAGAATATTTTAAGTCATGCCTCTTGCCTTACATTTTTAGAAAAGACAGGGAAAAAAGAATTGTGTTGATCTACATTATTTGGTTGCATCATTGTATTTCATAAAATATGCTTGATTTGCTATAGGTCCCAATATGTGTTGATGATCCAAAAACATAATGTCAGTTTCTATTGTGTAAATAGCTGGATGATTGTAGGATCCTACGAATACTGACAAATATCATTTCTTTGTATAGCAGTCAATATTAAGAGATAATTCACAAAAATGTGAAGACTAAATTAAAGAATCAATAGCAGATGCTATAAATTACTAGAGAAAATGAAAATAAACATAGGAATGAGTTTGCATTTAAAAAAAAAGACCCAAATATGAAACCTGAAACCATAAAAATTCTAGAAAAGAACACAGGCAGTAATTTCTCTGACACAAGCTGTAGCAACATTTTTTTAGGTATGTCTCCTGAGGCAAAGGAAACAAAAGCTAAAATAAACTATTGGAATTACATTAAAATAAACAGCTTCTGCACAGTGAAGGAAAAAAATCAACAAAACTCAAAGGCAAACTTCAAGATGGGAGAATATATTTGCAAATAACATATCTGATAAAGGGTTACTATCCAAATTATATAAAGAACTTATACAACACCAAAAAAACCCCCCAAAAAACAAAGATCAAATAAGCCATTAAAAAATGGGCAGAAGACATACACAGATATTTCTTCAGAGAAGATATCCAGATGGCCAACAGATACATGAAAAGATGCTCAACATCACTCATATTCAGGGAAATGCAAATCAAGACCACAATGAGATATCACCTCACACCTGTCAGAATGACTAAAATAAAAAACACAAGAAACAACAAGTGTTGGCAAGAATGTGGAGAAAAAGGAACTCTCATGTACTGTTGGTGGGAATGCTAACTGGTGCAGCCACTCTGGAAAACAGTATGGTGGTTCCTCAAAAAGTTAAAAATAGAATTACCATATGCTTCAGCAATTCCACTACTGGGTATATACTCAAAGAATACAAAAACACTAATTTGAAAAGATATATGCACCCCTATATTTATTGCAGCATTATTTACAATAACCAAGATACAGAAGCAGCCCAAGTATCCACTGATTGATGAGTAGATAAAGATGTATACATACACATCACATAGGAATGAGTTTGCATTTTAAAATGCATTATATGTATTTAAAAATGCATTATATATCCATAATGGAATATTACTCAGCCATAAAAAAGGATGAGATCTTGCCATTTGTGACAACATGGAGGGTATTATGCCAAGTGAAATAAGTCAAACAGAGATAAATACCATATGATTTCACTTATATGTAGAATCTAAAACAACAAAAACAGTAAACAAACCAACAAAAAGCAGAAACAGACCCACAAATACAACATACTGATGGTTGCCAGAGGAGAAGGGGTGGGGGGGGGGGATGGCCAAAACAAGTGAAGAGGAGTGGTAGATACAGGCTCCCAGTTATAGAAAAAGTCATGGGGAGGGGCACCTGGGTGGCTCAGTCAGTTAAGCATCCAACTCTTGATCTTGACTCAGGTCATGATCTCAGGGTCATGATATTGAGCCCTGTGTCGGGCTCTGTGCTCAGCTTGGAGTCTACTTGAGATTCTCTCCCTCTGCCTCTGCCCCTCCCCAGCTCACTCACTCTCTCTCCAAGTAAATAAATAAAATCTTAAAAAAAAGAAAAAGAAAAAGTCAGGATAAAATGCACAACATAGGGCATATAGTCAGCAGTATTGTAATAGTGTGGTATGGTGACAGAAGGTAGCTACACTTGGGGTGAGCACAGCATAACTATAGACTTGTTGAATCACTATGTTGTACACCTGAAACTGATGTAACATTTTATGTCAACTATACTTCAAAAATAAAGTTAAAAATTAACTACTGCCTATATTTTTCTCAGGGCACAAAAAAAGTGTTATTAGTTAAATATGAAAATGTGGGGAGAAAACAAAGGCATTCAGCATCTACCCTAGATGAAATTTCAGTCTCAAGTAAGTACTTCGAATCTTTTTTGGGTAAACTGATGTGGAGAGGCCATTCTTAGATACAGTCATTCCTACTATCACATTCAGAAAGTAAGTTCGTAATTGACACACCAATCTTATTTAAGCATAAGACTTGTCTTTTACTTCTAACTGAAGCCTGCCTTGAGATATATGCTCTGGGGACAGGGTGGATGCAGGGGTGAAGATTCTCCCTTCAAGGAGGTAAATATAGACTAACAAATGAATGAATAACTTTAAAGAGAGTACAGCTAGTCCCCAACTTACAGTGGTTTGATTTTCAACTTTACAGTGGTTGCAAAGTGATACACATTCGGTAGAAATTGTACTTCAAATTTTGATCTTTTCCCTGGCTAGTGATATGCAGTATGATACTCTTTCTTGATGCTAGACAGTAGCAGTAAGCCGCAGCTCCTAGTCAGCCATGCGATCACAAAGGTTAACAACAAATACATTTACAACCATTTTGTACCCATACAACCATTCTGTTTTTCACTTTTTGTACAATATTCATTACATGAGATATTCAATACTTTATTATAAAATAGGCTTTGTATTAAATGATTTTTGCCTAACTGCAGGCTAATATAAGTGTTCTGAGCACTTAAGGTAGGCTAGACTAAGCTATGATGTTTGGTAGGTTAAATGTATTAAATGCATTTTTAATTTAGGGTATTTTCAATTTATAATGAATCTGTCAGGGTGTAACCCCATCATAAGTCGAGGAAGATCTGTATTAATTTAATGGCAAATGTCATTTGGCAGTGTTAGGAGGTACTGAGAAGGGAAAAAATACATTTAGAGAGATGGTTATTATTCCTTTTATTTATAGAATTGAAAAGAGAGCTGTGAAACCAACAAGAATATCTTCATCTTATTTTCCTCCACTAAAACTCTAAGCCCTCTATCACATACCTCAAACTGAAAATGCCTCCTGTCATGGATTTTTATGTGTCAACTTAACTGGGCCATGGGATGTCCAAATATTTGGTCAAGTGTTATTCTGGATATTTCTGTGAAGGTATTTTTAGATGAAATGAACATTTAAATTGGTAGACTAACTAATGCAGATTGTCCTTCCTAACGAGTGTGAGCCTGAGTAGAACAAAAACGTGGGCCCTCCTGTAAGTAAGAGAGAATTTTTTCTGCCTGGCTGCCTTTGTTTGAACTGGGACTTCAGCTTTCTTCCTGCTTTTGGACTCAGATGGAACCATCAGCTCTTCTTTGGTCTTGAGGCTGCCTCTAGACAGGAACTATGCCATATGCTTTCCCGGTTCTCATTGGGGAAGCTTTGGTTGGATTCAGACTGGAACTAAACCATTAGCTCCTTAGGTCTCTAGCTTCCTGACTTACAGACAGATCGTGGGACTTGCCTGCCTCCCTAATCATGTCAGCCTATTCCTTATAATAAATCTATGTATGTATGTATGTATCTATCATCTATCTATCTATCCATCTATCCATCCCTCTATCCACCCATACACACACACACACACACAATTGGTTCTGTTTCTCTGAAGAATTCTGATCAATATCTACCTTCAGTGGAGCTTCCTTATTTTCTTCAGGGAAATAGTTCCTTAAATCCTGCCCAAGCAGAGCAGCCTTCTGGAAATAAATAAGCACCATTGATCCTATGCTATAATTAAGGGTGCATGGAAATGTTTTGCTGCAAGAATATTCATTATGATGCTGTTTATAATAGAGAAAAAATATCCAGTTGAGACAGATTGGTTAAGTAAAATATGATATATTCCCAAAAAGGTATAGTATATGAAGAAAATTTGCGGACACAAATGAGCACTCAAAATTACTAAGTGAGTAAAAGCAGATTATAAAAACAAGTCTGGAAACATTCCCATGCACATTTGGGGAACATACTTTATGTATCTTAAGAATAAAAGAATGACCCAAAAAATCTTAAACCATTTTCAGCAATCTACTGTGGTAGTAAGGTACACAGAATCCAGGGTGTCCCTTTTGATCTCTGCCGCCTAATGTTTACACCCTTGTGTAGTTTCCTCCCCTTGAGTATGGGCAGGACCTATGTCTTGCGTCTAACCAATAGAACATTGCAAAGGTGATGGGATATACCTGTATGTGATTATATGATTAAGGTACATAAGATCACAACTCTTGACTTGGCTGGAGTCACTAATTCTCCTGCTGGCTTTGAAGAAGCAAGATGCCATGTTATGGGCTTCCTATGCTGAGAGGCCCAACTGTCAAGAAACTCAGGGACACCTCTAGCTGACAGCAAGAATCTGAAACCCTCAGTCCTATAACCACAAACAACTAAATTCTGCTTCCCAAAGCAGGTCAGTCTCCTGTTGAGCCACAGATAACACAGCTGCCCTGGCCAACACCTTGACTGCAACTTTGTGATTTCCTTAGCCAAGGATCCCACTAAGCTGTGCATGGACTCCTGGTCCACAGAAGGTATGGGGTAATAAATGTGTATTGTTCTAGGCCACCAAGTTTGTGGAAATTCAGCAACAGAAAAATAATACAAGTAGTTTGGGTATTATTATTCTAAAAGTGTTGTGTATATATTGAAGAATAAAACAAATGAGCATTTATATTGGTGTCATTGAGGACCAGGATTTTCTATGGGTGAGAAAGGAAATAGAGATACAGAAGAGACAAGTAAAACCCCTATAATACTAAATTTGCATTGGATAAAGTTGCTGAACTTATAATGTATGTTATCTTCAAAAAATTTAAGTACTCCCTAGATCTGACTACTGAAAAGGCCCATAAATAACAACAACTCCTTGCCTCCAGATTGTAGCCTCTATTATTTCCCATGAAAAAGAGCCATGCATACTTGAAGAAATAGATGATTCCAAGGTTGGGGCAGGAAATGTATAAGACAAGCCTAGAGACTTTTATAATACCAGGGAAAATAAGCTATTAAAAACAATGAGGACATGTCGAAAGTATTAGTACCTGGGACATCTGGCTATTACCAGGAAGTAATTAAATGCTCAAAGAAAGATGGGAACATACCAAACAGATATAGAAGCCACCTTAAATAATATCCTGCCAGCCAACTCTGGGACAATTTGAGCTTCAAAATAAATAATGATAGTAATAGATTATAAACCACTGGATATAAGAAGAATCCAGAATTCCTTGTGATATTAATTTATTAATTAGGAAGAAGGTAAAACCCTTACAGTAGATTGACAAGAAATATAGAAAGAATGATGGAGATAAAAAATATTTCTATTTGGCAACAATTATAGTAGTAATTGATTTAGGCAAGAAATACCAGTGGATGCCATGTTTCTAACCACAAATTCCAATGTGGAGATTTTTTTCTCCCCCCACACACATCCAAGCAATTCTTGGATACCAGCTGGGTGTCTTACAATTCAATTCAATTTGGACACTCTCTGCCTGGTGATGGTGTCAGATCCCGTAAGACCCACCCCTACAACCTTCAGATGCCAATCCCAAGTCTAGGACATCACCTGTGTTTCTGACTGACCTGCTATAGATTGGGTGTTCCCATGAACCCCTCCTTTGGTTTGCTAGAGTGGCTCACAAAACTCAGGGAAACATTGTGCTCACTAGATCCACAGTTAATTATAAAAGGTTATAACTCAGGAACACCCAGACGGAAGAGATGCACAAGGCAAGGTGTGGGGAGGGGGCACAGAGCTTCTATGCCCTCTCTCCGGCACACCACTCTCTCCAAATCTTCACATGTTCAACAACTTGGATGTTCTCCAAACCATCTTCTTTTGGGTTTTTGTGGAGGCTTTATTATATAGGCAAGATTGTTTAAATCATTGGCCGTTGATGATAGAACTCAATATCCAGCCCCTCCCCCATCCTGAGGTCAGGGAAGAATAGCTTAAAGTTCCAACCTTCTAATCCTGCAGTTGTCTCCTCTAGCAACCAGCCCCCTGTCCTTAGGTGAGGCCCAAAAGTCACCTCATTAACATAACAAAAGACACCTTTATTGCTCTCATCATTTAAGAAATTCCTTATGTTTTAGGAGCTCAGGGCCAGAAATGGGACAAAGATCAAATATGTATTTCTTATTATAAAGCACAATAGCACAGATGCTAACACTAGTGAATGAAAATCTGATGAGGAATGGGAGATTTACATAGACTCAAAATATCTTCCCATAAATTATTTATTAATTACAAAGGAACAATATAACTTTGCAATGGGGAAATTTGGCAGACGCTACACTAATCAAGTGATCAAATTTTAAAATCCTGATATATTGTACTGAGAAGAATACAACATCACTTCTGTAGTGTGCCTGTGAAAATGTATAACTTGAATACTCAAGAGAAAATACTGGACATTCTACAAAGTAACTAGCCTATATTCTTCAAAAATTTCAAGGTCATGAAAGACAAGGAAGTGAGAAACTCTCCAGATGTAAGAAAACTAAAGAGCTGTGACAACTAAATACAAGGTGTGAACTGAATTGGAACCTGGTCCAGAAAACAAAAAAGCTGTAAAGTATATGATTGGGACAACAACTGAGAATATTGGAACAAACTTTGAATTAAATCATAGTATTGCAATAATATTAAACATCCTGATCTTGATCACTGTTCCATATTCAGGCAAGCAAATGTTCTTGTTTATAGGAAATATGCACCAGTGTACAGGGGTAAGAAGGCACAACATCCCCAACCTACTCTTGAGTGATCAGAAACACAATCAGGCTTTTATCTTGCTTCTCCTTCGGGAAAGAAGACCTAGGATAGCCAGGTAGGTGATGTAGCAGGAAGGAGTTTCTTTTCATCAGTTATTCCAGCTGAGAAATTAGGAAGGAATGATAGAATATCACCATTTGCACCACCTAATGAAAGAACAGAGGTAGGCCTTATTAAAAAGAAAACCACAGGCCCAAATTAGTGTCCCTTAGGCTAAGTCCCAAACCAGAGCTCAATACGTAATCTAACTGCAGTTTCAATCCCCCAGAAATGTAGTTTCAACTGGTCAATGGGGAATTTTCTGATGGGTACCAACAAATCTGCTTCATGGGCCCTCTCTGTCCCTAAAGGAAGAATCCGCATGGTAAGACACCACCATCCTCCACCCCAATCCCTCCCAAATCCTTCCCACTATTCCCCCTAAGGGAAAGCCATTTTGCCTGGAAAAATCCTTTTCTTCTGCTAATAATGTTCTTGTTCCACTGTCCTTATAAAAACCTTCTATTTTGTACACCTCTGAATTCCTTCCTACTTGCTAGATGGGATGCTGCCTGATTCATAAATCATTTAATAAAGCCAATTAGACCTTCAAATTTACTCAGTTGAATTTTGTTTTTTAACAGATTTGGTGGCAGCAAAAGGATCCAAAGTGAACTTCCAGCAACGTTTGGGGATGATGAGACACACAGCCATGGTACCCATGAACTCTTTGAGTTCTCTGTTTTTCTTGTCATTTCCAAGGGCTGTGGGTAAATTCCTCTCAGTTCTGAGCTCTGCTCTGTTGTATTTGAGCTCTCAATCTAATTGGCTTTCCTTTACAGGGCAGGTCAGCTTGTGGGGGCAGACAGTGATGTCCTAAGTTCAACTGACCTGGCATATTTGCCCAGAGCCCAGTGGAGCTGGTGGTTCTGCCCAGAGCCCAACTGAGCTGGCAGAAGGGTCTGCCTGGAACCAAGCCCTTAGCCTTTCAGACCACAATTCCCATAGTGGAAAACTTCAAGTTTCCACAGGAATTGGTGGTGCATACAGGGCCTTCTTGTGGCCAGGCTACAGTAACATCTCTAGGTTGCTACTGATACATTAAGGTGGACAGGTTTGTTTGTAGGGATCTTGGAGGCCAAAAAGCTGCAAAAGTTGGTAGGCATAGTTTGAGCATTTAAAGGCTGTTAGAGCACTAGTCACCTCAAAAAGAATCCCATGACAAGATAAGTTGGCCACAGAATGTGTTAGATTGACTTTAGGTCACCCACCAACTGCAAGGAAATTTCCATGCAACAAGGTACACTATAAAACATACACAAACCCCAACCCTGTGGCACATCCCTTTTAGGTATAGTCTGGCTCTGAGAAACCCACAGTCTTAGGTAATGGGATTTATTTATTTATTTTTTAAATATCCTTGCAGGTAGCTAATGGGATTCTTAAATGCTAAGAGTCATGCATGCCACCTTCTTACACACCTGCTTATTTTGTGTCTAAGAACTATAGTTCCAGAAATCTCAGTTATCTAGCAAAAACAGCAAAATCTCACTAAACTTGTTTTGTGTCCTGTGGAACTTGGCTTGGTAACTGTCAGGTTGGGGGCCTCAAAATAAGGCCAGACAGAAATGTGAGTTTCACTTCATTTGCAGGTAGATATGGCTGAATAGAAGAAATGTGGGTTAACTCCATTTGCAGCTAGGGTCCTACCAAACTGCTCCCAGCCCTCAAGGGTATTACAACCTAGAAATACAATGGCCAGTATGGGGAACTTTTCTAATTAGGTAAGATCATTTAAGAAGTGCACTTGAAAGCAAGGGTTCCCAAATTAAACAGAATGGGATACCTGTTGTAACTGGCATGCAGAAGCCTCTAAAAAGTTTCAAAATTCCAAAGTAGTTCCACTGATTCATTACAAAAAGCTAATGAAGAGACAATGTAGCTAAAATAAGACTATAAGACTGATGTAACTCCTAATGCTCCCCTCTATCCTTTGAGCATTCATTCTCGTTATCCTCTTTCTGAATTGTCTTTCCACGCTAAAGAGACTATTAAACAGGTACTTTTAAAAATAAGACCATCCAAGGGCACGTGGGTGGCTCAGCTGGTTAAGCGACTGCCTTCGGCCCAGGTCATGAACCCATGGTCCTGGGATCAAGCCCCGCATTGGGCTCCCTGCTCGGCGGGGAGCCTGCTTCTCCCTCTGCCACTCCTCCTGCTTGTGCTCTCTCCCTCTTTAGCTGTCAAATAAATAAAATCTTTAAAAATAAGACCATTCAGGACCACCAGAGATCCTCATCAGGCATCTTTCACTCCTTGGTCAAAGTCTGAACTAAGGGTCTTAGTTAAAGAATTTCCTAAACCCAGAGAGGATCCTCAAGAGTTTTGTAAATAGATTTGTTCCTCAGCCCAGTCTAAAGATGGAAATAAAAATTCACATCGTTCTTTCCTTCCCAAATCCAGACCCATTGGTTATTGATCCTTTATCTCCTAGAATTAACTATTTCCTTCTTGCTTGTATCGTTTTAGGTCTTAAGGAAGTAGGAAAGCTGAAGGGATTCCATTTTAGAAAGTCTCCATCTCTGCTGTTTTTCTGCTAGGCCCTATTGACTCATGTTCCATATTTTGTCTCTGAACAAGCCAAAGAAGCTATCTTCCCACTTCAAGGGGTGATGAGGGATAGAAGCAGAAAAATGTTCGCGTTTAGCCCAGAAGGCTGACCTATAGCCTGCATCGTTCCGATAAGGATCCAATATGTGCTGGTTGCTACATTCTTAAAGGGTCTTATGACCACCTGTACTTCTAATAGTTAATATCAAGCTCAATGATAAGCACCAGAGAAATCTTGCAAAAGTAGTTTTATGAGTAGAAACTGAAAGAAAACATTTATGATCTAATACTCCCTGCATGTCCCCTCTCCTTTGAGCACTAAGCATATAACCAACCACCAGCTTCATACAGTAAAAGTTCAGCTCTTTCTGCCCACTCAATGATCCTGCAACAGGCAGAGGACAGCAAGTTAATCACTGAGTTTTGTCCTAGGCCCCAAACACCTGATAACATATAAGAAGAGCCAGATCCTAAACATGTCCCAGAACATTAGCTTCAAACAAACCTCAACTGGTGCTGGCATCAATACACTTATCTTCAGTAATTTATGGAATAACACCTCTTGTTCACCTGACGCTTGCCTTTGACTGTACCCTACTCTGGATTCCTGGAGGAACATGTACCTAGACTCTCCTAATACAAACACCTAACAATGATGAGACTCATTCTTCACTCCTTTCTGAGTCTCCCAGACACTCCGTCTGCTGTTATCTGTCTGTCACACTATTCAATAAACTCTGTTTCCACTTTCTCTGGCTCACATTTGATTTCTGTTCTGCGTGAAGCCAAGGAAGGGTCCTGGCTGGTCCATTGCAACCGCCCCCTGGGTTTTGGGACTCAGCCGGCCTGCCTCACTAAGAATGTGGCTTGGCTTTCTTTCTGCTTGGGGCATGCAGGTTGTCAGTTCTTTCATTGGCTATGTTTGGGAGTGACTCTAAATCTTGTAAGGATAGTAACTTTTACATACTCTAAAATTAACAATTTTGAGCTAAATTTTGTATCTTGATTTTATAAATTTGAGGTATATATTTCTAGTAGGGATCACTGATGACATGTAAGAAGTTCCAATGATTGGAGCTGGTAAACCAGTTGGTAAGCTCAAAAAAATTACTCAAGACACTGGTAAAATATGCAAAATAGGCATAAAAAATTATAAAGAAATAACCAACACCTAAATAGCCATCCTTACTCCCAGATCAGGTTGTATCCATCACATCACAGCTTTCATTCAGCTGTGCTGGGAGCAAGCCCTGCTGCCCATCTTGCAGACAGCTGGGCTAAGGGCTGGTCCTGCCCACCAGAGGACCAGTAGCAGTCATGACCCAGTCATAAGAGGAATGCACACATAGGCCTCACAAGGGACACCTCTGGAACACCTGGTTTTGTGGGCTGGGGGGGGGGTTGCTACTGGGCCTCACAGGACATGTTCTACATAAGGCCACTCCTTTCAAGACTAGAAGACAGCTGACCTAATACATAGTAATGAATAGAGTCAGACAAAATGAAGGGACAGAGGACTATGAACCACATGAAAGAATAAGACAAACCCCCAGAAAAAGAGCTAAATGAAATGGAAATAAGCAATCTACCTCATAAAGAGTTCAAAGTAACAGTCATTAGATGCTTGCCAGACTTGATAAATTCAGTGAGAACCTTAACAAAGAGATAGAAAATATAAAAAAGAATCAGCCAGATCTGAAGAATATAAAAACTGATGTGAAAAATACAGTAGAGGGAATCAATAGCAGATTTGATGATGCAGGAGAATAGATCAGTGATCTGGAAGACAAAGTAGTGAAAAGCAACTAAGCTGAACAGAAAAAAGAACTTCAAAAAATGAGGACAGGTTAAGGAAGTTCTTGGAAAACATCAAGCATAACAACTTTCACATTATAGGGATCCCAGAAGCAGGAGAGAGAAGGGGGCAGAAAACAAATTAGAGGAAATAATAGCTGAACACTTCCCTATCCTTAGGAAGGACACAGACATCCAGATTCGGGAATCACAGAGAGCCCCAAACAAGATGAACCCAAGAAGACTGACAAGACACATAATAATTAAAATAGCAAAAATTAAAGATAAAATCTTAAAAGCTGCAAGAGGGGGAGTTAACAGGTACAAGGGAAACCCCATAGGACTATCAGCTGATTTTTCAACAGAAACACTGCAGGCCAAAGGAGAGTGGCACAATATAATCAAAGTGCTGAAAGGGGGGAAAAATACAACCAAGAATACTCTACATGGCAAGGTTATCATTCAGAATTGAAAGAGAGAGTTTCCAGACAAAAGTTAAAGGACTTCCTCACTACTAAGCCAGCCTTATAAGAAATGTTAAAGGGACTTAATTAAGTGAAAAAAGAAAAGTCATAACTAGATATAAGAAAATTATAAAAGGAAAAATTTCACTGGTAAAAGCAAACAGAGTAAAGATACTAGATCAATCATTTATAAAGCTAGTATAAAGGTTAAAAGACAAAAGTGGTAAAATCAATTACACCTCCAAAAATTAGTGAAGGGCTACCCAATATGACATCATATACATAAAATGTAGAGGGGGGTAAAACTGTGGTTCTTTTAAAATGTGTTTGAACTTCAGTGACCATCAACTTAACAGATGACTATATACGTAGATGTTATATATGAACCTCGTGGTAACCACAAGCCGAAAACCTGTAATAAATACATAAAAAATAAAGAGAAAGAAATCCAAGCACACTAAAGAAATTCTCTTCCCTGTGAGAAATGACTAAGAGAAGGAGAAAGGACCAGAGAATAGCTACAAAAACAGAAAATAATTAACACAATGGCAATAAGTACATACCTATCAATAATTACTTTAAATGTAAATAGATTAAATGCTCCAATCAAAAGATATAGGGCGACTTAGATAAAAAAACAAGACTCATCTATATGCTGTCTACAAGAGACCCTAAACTAAAATCATAAAGACTGAAAATGAAAGAATGGAAAAAGATATTTCATGCAAATGGAAAAAAAAAAGCTGGGGTAGCAATACTTAGACAAAGTACACTTTAAAACACAGACTGAAACAAAAAAATGAAGGCCATTTACATAATTATAAAGGGATGAATCCAATAAGAGGATATAACAATTGTAAATACCTATGCACCCAACACAGGGCACCTAAATACAAAAAGCCAACTATTAACAGATATAAAGAAAGAAACTGAACAATAACATTAGGGGACTTTAGCACCTCATGTACATCAACAGATAGATCATTCAGACAGAAAATTAATAAGGAAACAGTGGCTTTAAATGACACATTATATCAGATGGACTTTAACAGATACAGAATATTCCATTCAAAAACAACAAAGTACACATTCAAGTGCACATGGAATATTTTCCAAAACAGATTTCATTAGGCCATAAAATAAGTACCAGTAAATTTAAGAAGATCAAACATCTTTTTCAACCACAGTACTATGAAACTAGAAATCAATTACAAGAAAAAAACTGGAAAAAACCACAAAACACGTAGAGGCTAAACAACATGCTAGTATACAACCTAAGGGTCAATGAGGAAATCAAAGAAGAAATCAAGGAGTACGTGGAGACAAATGAAATTGGAAGCACAAAATCTTTGTTGGTTCAAAAATCTTTGGGACTTACAAAAACCGTTCTAAGATGGAAGTTGATAGCAATATAGGCCTACTTCAAGAACAAGAAAAACTTCAAATAAACAATCTAACTTTATATCTAAAGGAATTAGAAAAAGAAAAAACAAAGTCCAAAGTTAGTAGGAGAAAAGAAATAGAAGCAGAGGAAGCAGGAAAATAAATGAAATAGAAACTGAAAAAAAAAAAAAAACCCACAATAGGAAAGATCAATGAAACTAAGAGTTGGGTTCTTTGAAAAGATAAACAAAAACCAATAAACTTTTAGCCAGACTTATCAAAAAAGAAAAGAAAGGGGGGGTTGCCTGGGTGGCTCAGTCATTAAGCGTCTGCCTTCAGCTCAGGTCATGGTCCCGGTGTCCTGAGATCAAGCCCACATCGGGCTCCCTGCTCAGCAGAAAGCCTGCTTCTCCCTCTCCCACTCCCTCTGCTTGTGTTCCCTCTCTCACTGTCTCTCTCTCTCTCCTGTCAAACAAATAAATAAAATCTTAAGAAAAAAAATCCAGGACTCAGATAACATCAGAAATGAAACAGAAGTTACAACCAATACCACAGAAATACAAAGGATTATGAGACTACTGCAAAATGTTGTATACCAACAAATTGGGCAACCTAGAAAAAATAGATAAATTCCTAGAAACATACAATCTCCCAAAACTGAATCAGGAAGAAATAGAAAATCTGAACAGAATACTTACTAGTATTGAAATTGAACCAGTAATCAAAAACTCCCAACAAACAAAAGTCCAGGAGCATATGGCTTCACAATTGAATTCTACCAAACATTTAAAGAAGAGTTAATACCTACTCTTCTCAAAATATTCCAAAGAAAGAGAGCAGAAAGCTTCCAGTTCATTCTATGAGGCCTGCATTACCCTAACACCAAAATCAGAAAGACACTACAAAAAAGGAAACTACAGACTAGTGTTTCTGATGAACATAGTTGCAAAAATCCGCAACAAAATACTAGCAAATTGAACTCAATAGTACATTAAGAGGATCATTCACTACAATCAAGTGGGATTTATTTCATGGATGCAAGGATGATTCTATATGCATCAATCAATCCATGTGATACACCATATTAACAAAATGAAGAAGAAAAACCATACGACTATCTCAATAGATGCAGGAAAAGCATTTGACAAAGTACATCGTTCATGATAAAAAAAGCCTCAACAAAGGAGGTTTAGAGGGAACATATCTCAACATAATAAAGGCCTTATATGAAAAACCCACAGCTAACATCATAGTCAATGGTGAAAAACTGAGAGCTTTTCCTCTAAGATCAGGAACAAGACAAGGATGTCCACTCTCACCACTTTTATTCAACACAGTACTGAAAGTCCTACCCACAGCCATCAGATAAGAAAAAGAAATAAAAGCCATCCAGATTGGTAAGGAAGAAGTAAAACTGTCACTATTTCCAGATGACATATTGTATATAGAAAACACTAAAGACTACAGCAAAAACTCTTAGAAGTATAAATGAATTCAGTAAAGTCTCAAAATACAAAATCAATATACAGAAATCTGTTGCATTTCTATACACCAATAACAAACAGAAAGAGAAATTAAGAAAACAATCCAATTTACAAACGTATCAAAAAGAATAAAATAAAATAAATTTAGCCAGAGGTGACATACCTGTAGTCTGAAAACTATAAGACATTGATGAAAGAAATTAAAAACAATACCAAAAAAAATGGAAAGATATACCATCCTCATGGATTATGAGTTACTATTGTTAAAATATCCATACTACCCAATGCAATCTATACATTTAGGGCAATCTCTATCAAAATACTGCTACTTGTCAGGATAGCTAAAGTTAACAACACAAGAAACAACAGGTGTTGATGAGGATGCAGAGAAAGGGGAACCTTCTTGCATTGTTGGGGGGAATGTCAACTGATGCCACTCCGGAGAACAGTATGGAGATTCTTCAAAATGTTAAAAATAGAACTATCCAATGACCCAGAAATTGCAGTACTAGGTATTTATTTACCCAAAGGATACAAAAAATACAGGTTTGAAGGGATACCTTCACCCCAATGTTTATGGCAGCATTATCAATAATAGCCAAACTATAGAGAGAGCCCAAATATCCAGCAACTGATGAATGGATAAAGAAGATGTGGTATGTGTACACGTACACACACACACACACACACACACACACACACACACACACAATGGAATATTATTCAGCCATCAAAAAGAATGAAATCTTGCCATTTGCAATGACATGGATGGAGCTAGGGTGTATTATGCTAAGTGAAATAAGTCAGTCAGAGAAAGTCAAATACCATATGAGCTCACTCATATGTGGAATTTAAGAAAGAAAACAGATGAACATATGGGAAGGGGAAAAGAAAAAAGGAGAGAGGGAAACAAGCTAAAAGAGATTCCTTAACTATAGAGACAAATTGAGGGTTGATGGAGGAAGGTGGGTAGCGGATGGATTAGATGGGTGATGGGTATTAAGGAGGGCACTTGTTATGAGCACTGGGTGTTGTTTGTAAGTGATGAATCACTGAACTCTACCCCAGAAACAAATAGCACTGTATGTTAACTACCTAAAATTAAAAAAAATTTTTTTCACAGAACTAGAACAACAAATACTAAAATTTATATGGGACCACAAAAGACCCCCAAATAGCCAATGCCATCTTGAAAAAGAAGAACAAAGCTGAAGACATCACAATCCCAGATTTCAAGTTATATTACAAAGCAGTAGTAATCAAAACAGTATGGTACTGGCACAAAAACGGACACATAGATCAATAGAACAGAATAGAAAGCCCAGAAATGAACCCACACTTATTGTCAATTAATCTGTGACAAAGGAGATATGAACGTGTAGTAGGGAAAAGATAGTCTCTTCAATAAATAATACTGGGAAAACTGGACAACGACATGGAAAAGAATGGAACTAGACCACTCCTTACATCATACACAAAAATAAACTTAAAATGGATTAAATATCAAAATGTAAAGGATGAAACCATAAAACTCCTAAAAGAAAACACAAGCAGTAAACTCTTGAACAGTGACCTTAGCAATATTTTTCTGAATCTTTCTCCTCAGGACATGGAAACAAAAGGAAAAATAAAGTATTGGGACCATATCAAACTAAAAAGCTTTTGCTCAGCTTAGAAAACTGTCAATAAAATGAAACGGCAATACACTATCAATAAAATGAATGGGAGAATATATTTGCAAATGATATATCCAAGAAGAAGTTAATATCCAAGACATAGAAATAACAAGCAACTCCAAAAAACCAAATAACCCAATTAAATCGGGAGAGGAATTGAACAGACATTTTCCCAAAGATGACATACCAATGGTCAACAGACACATGAAAAGATGCTTGACATCACTAATCATTAGGGATATGCAAAACAAAACCACAGTGAGATATCACCTTACACCAGTCAGAATGAGCATCAAAAAGTCAAGAATAACAACTGTTGGTAAAGATATGGAGAAAAGGGAGGCCTTATGAACTATTGGTGGGATTGTAAACTGGCACAGCTACCATGGAAAACAATATGGAGGTCCCTCAAAAAATTAAAAATGAAAATACTAGTAATTTCACTTCTGGGTGTTTATCCAAAGAAAACAAAAATATTAATTTGAAAAGATATATGCACTCCTATGTTTATTGCAACATTATTTACAATAGCCAAGATATGGAAGTGATCTAAATGTCTACTGATAAATGGATAAAGGAAAAGTGGTGTATATATATATATATACCCAATGGAATATTACTCAACCATAAAAAAGAATAAAATCTTGTCATTCAGGATAACATGGATAGACCTAGAGGGCATAATACTAAGTGCAATAAGTCAGACAGAGAAAGACACCATTTACTTTCACTTATGTGTGGAATCTAAAAAACAAAAACAAAAAGTAAATAGACTAAAAAAATACAGAGAACAAATTGGTGAATGCCAGAAGGGAGGTAGGTGACAGGATAGGTGAAGTGGATTAAGAGGTACAAACTTTCAGTTATAAAATAAATAAGTCATGGGTATTAAAGTACAGCACAGGGAATATAGTCAACAATACGTAATAACTTTGCACAGAGACAGACATTAACTACACTTATGGTGAGCATTTAATAAAGTACATAATTGAAATGGGTCAACTATACATCAGTTAAAAAATTTAAAAATAATTTTTAAAAATGAAAAATTCTTTAAGAGAGAAAAAGAAACATACTTAAAAAGGGAAAGATGGATGCTTCCATCTAAGTTTTAATCATGTGGATTGGTTTTTTTTTTTTAACTCAGGTATTCAGAAAGTGCTTATTCCTTTATTGGAAGAACTAACATTAAACGATTAATATTTACCAGCTCCATTTAGAGATAATTTTTTCGCCAGTGATTCCTGAGGAGTAAAACATTCAGAGTTTTTATGAGACGTTGAATCAAAGTCAAGTGTTGATGCACTAAAATTATTTTCACTACAACAGTTTTTCAAATCCTTGTTAAAGAAGTGCTCCCCTTTCCTAGTCTGTGATACCCGAGATGTGTAATTCTGAGAGCTCTGTGATCTTGGCCTTGAGAGGTTTTCGGAACTTGTGAGAGGAATAGGGTATGTTGCATTCTCGGGAGAGCTGAGGTGAGAAATGGATGGGATTCTTGGAGACATTATTTGAGGAGATATAATGATGGCATCGTCTTTCTCAATACTTGAGAAACAAGTGTTGGGTGAGGGAATAGGAGTGGTTGCCATGTTCTTCAGTACCTTTTCAAAATCTTTCTTGGTGTTAATCTGTGGACTATCAAAACTGCTAGATTGATACTTGAGAATTTGTTGAACTGGATCTGAAATCTCTTTTCTCTTTTGGATGGCTCTGATTTTTCTACAAATGCTTTCCACTGGGTTATGCCGCTTGTCAGTGACCTTCCTCGCAGAAGCCATTGCTGACCTTCCTCCGATCATGCAGATGAAGTGGCTAAAGTGCAGGCAGAAGTAGACATTTTTTTTTAAGTTAGTATTGTCCTGACAATAATCTAACAACTCAATTTAGTCCTCAATCACGTGTGGAGGGATTAAGAGGTCTTTAAATGATTGGTTTAAACAACTTTCCGTGTGTTTAACTTTGGCACTTGAATTTCCTGAAAATAAACACAGCTAACACATATAAAATATTTGCCACATGCCAGGCATGGTACTACATCCTTTACATGTATCAACTCATTTCATTCTCAAAACAACCTTATGAAGTAGACATTACTATTATCTCCATTTCCAGGCAAAGAGAAAATAAGAGACATACCCAAAGTCACCCCAGATAAGTGCTGGAGCCGGATTTGATCCCAGGCAGTCCTGCTCAAGAGGCTGACTCCTAACCATATTGCTTTTCATTTATAATAATATGTCACATATGATGGTGATGGTAAGGATGCTTACAGCTCCTATTTGAGTACTGTTCTAGTTCTCATCTAATGAGAACTTACTATATATGCCCTGTGGAAATAAATCCAAAATTTTGCCTAAACTGGCAAAATTTAAATTAACCTAGGCAAAGAGTTATAATAGCTTGAATAGTTACAAATAGCTGGAGAGTTACAGAGTTTGAAAGTGATGATTTTTAGGACCTTAAGATTTCCATTCATAGATCTTTCTTAAAAAAATCCCCTCAGAGAAAATGAACAAAAGGTAGAGAAATTAAAAAAAAAAACTATAATTGGAAGGAGTATTTAGAAAGACTGGTATTTAGAAGGTACTCAAAAATCCTCAAAATCTGGCTTCATTTTACTCCAAGTTGACAACCACCAGCTCTAGCCAATGAAGTTCCCTCCAGCAGAATCCTTTACTAATTAGAGTCATGATCATCTCAACCTTTGTGTTGTCACTTGACAATACCCTCCTTTGCATATATTCAAGGGTTATTTTTCAACGCCAAGCCTAAAACACATTCCTCTATGGAAATTCTGGAATCAGTGTATACTCACTGGAGTCTATTCTTCCTGAACTCTCCTAGGTTTTATAATTGTACTGTATGTTTGTCATTTAATTAAATTTTGTCTTCCATCACTGGAAGACATTGTTTAAACTCTGTATGCATGTTGTTTCCTCAAAAACAATTTTAATTCTTGTATTCAAAAACCATGATGTGATTTTTTTCTAGATACACAATACATTATTGTTGGCATCATTGATAAGCCACAGTCATATGTAATACACACAATTACCAGGCTTGTAGATGTGTCCCCCAGCTCCCGTGAGTATTGACCCTCAACTCCTCACAGCTACCACCTTATCTGCAGAATTTGCCCTGGCCAAATGGGAGCTGTTCCTCGCTCCACTGGGAGGTTGGAAGTGATGTAGTGGGAATGACAGAAGAGAGTTCACCTGTGAATACATATGCTTTAAATCTATGGCTGACTGTGGCGAGGACACCGGAGGAGCCATCGAATTTCCTCATGTCAAGTAGAGTCTGTCAGTGTTCTCAATATGAAAGGACTGTTTGTCCCTTCAAGAGCCAGAGAACAGAAGTGCAGGTTGGGCACAAGGCTAATAGAAGCCCTAAAACTGGAACCTCAAACTCTCAGATCCTGTCTACCCTCCTTGTTGAACTCTGTAGTGGGAGGCCATTCAAGCCACAGGGAAAGGCTTTGCCTTGTGGGCATTTGTGACTAATCCAGATTAATGTTCCTAGCATACAAGACATGCATTTCTATTTGTAGTATATAAGACATGCATTTCTATTTGTTTTTCCAAGGCATTTTTCTCCTTTTACCATCTGCTTGCTAAACTCCCATGACTCACCTAAGTGACCTCCACTCCATGGTTTATGAACTAAACCTTAAAAAGAGTATACTTAAGACTCTGACTCTTCATGAACTAATGAACGTTCTCAAGATTAATTTGTTTTGCCTTTTCTAATATAAAGCACAACGTCTGAGTTCAAAAGATGTGATGATAAGGATTTCAAAATTTGGGGCACCTCCTCCATATATGGCCTGGAAACATCTCCTGTCTGTCCCGTACAAACCTTTTTTAGTTTTAGATCTCAACAGAAAAGGTTAGCTGCAATCTGCCATAACACTTAAAAATACAAGTTGAACTTGTGCAATAACTATCTTTGAAAAAGTACTAACTGCAAATTAAAAACTGAAAGTTAATTATATTTGCAAGATCAGTTGCCTGGAGTCTCTTTTATTTTTTAAGATATTATTTATTTGAGAGAGAGAGAGAGAGCACACACGAGTGAGAGGCAGAGGCAGAGGCAAAGGCAGAAGCAGACTCCCTGCAGAGCAGGGAGCCTGCTGTGGGGCTTGATCCCAGGACCCTGAGATCATGACCTGAGCCAAAGGCAGAGGCTTAACTGACTAAGCCACCCAGGCGCCTTCAGAGTCTCTTTTAAATGGAATTTCCTCTTTATCTTAGTTGATTGAATATTCACAGTGTAAAGATGGTATACTTGTAGAAATCCCAAAGGGAAGAAGTTTTTTTGTTTTTTAAGTTTATTATTTGTAGTCTCTACAACCAATGTGGGGCTCTAACTTACAACCCTGAGATCCAGAGTCACATGCTCCTCTGATTGAGCCAGCCAGGTGCCCCAGGAAATGCTTTTTGCTTTTAAATTCTCTGAACCTCAGTTGTACTCCATACTACTCATCCTTTTAGGCACTCAACCAATATTTATCAAGTACCTAGAAAGTGCTAATACCTCTGCTCCAGAGAGTATCTGCTCTCCTAAGACCTGTAGTCTGCAGGACATACAGATATGAACAAGCAAGCTACCGGGAATGCCACATCAAATCCAGGATGCCCAAGAAAATCTGAATTTCAGGGGCGCCTGGATGGCTCAGTGGGTTAAGCGTCTGCCTTCGGCTCAGGTCATGATCCCAGGGTCCTGGGATTGAGGCCCACATGGAGCCCCACATTGGGCTCCCTGCTCAGCCAGGAGCCTGCTTCTCACTTCTCCCTCTGCCTGCCACTCCCCCTGCTTGTGCTCTCTCAAATAAATAAAATCTTAAAAAAAAAATCTGAATTTCAGATAAAGAACGGCTAATTTTTTAGTATAAGTACATCACAAAAGTTGCACAAGAAAAACATACTGAAAAATTGTTTATCTGAAATTCAAATTTCACTGAGCCGCTTCTATTTTTATTAGATAAATCTAGCAACCCTAAAGCCCAGAGATAACCATATAATTACACACTGGGAAAGAAAAGTGCCAGGGTCTCTGGGAGCTTATAATAGGGGGTTATCCTAGTTTGGGAGTGAGGATGGAAAAATTGAGGGGCCTCTATTATGTGTCATGCACTGTGCATAATGCTATATTGTTTGCTAAATCATGGTTATAAACAGAACACTGGGACCACAAATCTGCTATAGGAATTTCCATTTAGATTCACATTAGCTGAATTTAAAATAATGTTAGAGATTATCCATACCAATTATTTCACTCATTTTATTTCTCATTGACTGAACTACACCTCATTGTTATTTCTAGAATCTGAGTCTCGTTATTGCCTGAATTGCTTTATTATATATAGTAAAATCTCTTGAGTCAACACTTTTTAACCATCTCCCTGATGATCCAAAGCAATGATTAAAAGCCTCCGAGGCCTGGCAACATCTATAAAACAATGTGATTTGGGGGTGGCTGTGTGGCTCAGTCAGTTAAGCGTTTGCCTTCGGCTTGGGTCATGATCTCAGGTCCCGGGATGGAGCCCTGAGTAGGGCTCCCTGCTCAGCAGGGAGTCTGCTTCCTCCTCTCCCTCTGCCCCTCCCCCCTACTTGTGCGCTCTCTCTCAAATGGATAAAATCTTAAAAAATAATGTGATTTGTTTCTTACCTAAAGTAATTTTACTCATTATGGATCTAATTTTCACCAGTGATGTAACTGCAGAGTTCAATATTAACCTCTAGGCATTTACACTCTGAGACTTACAGAAATCTCCTGCAGTTGTTCTGACTTCCTAAAGGAGTTAGAATAAATTCACTATTTATGTACAGTAGACAGTATTTCATATTCTTTAGGAATTGACAAACATAAGGACATAATTTGTATTTTTCAATATCCATATTCTTTAATCACTAAGAAATAGTTGAATTTCTTTGCAAAGATTTATACAAGATACAAAAGTAGCGTCCTTGAAAAAAGATTTTAGTGGTATTCAAAAGCTCTTTAAGAAAGTCTTCTGAATCAAACTCTAACTCAAAAGATTATGTTGACAATGTAATTATCTTTCCTTTAGCAACCATTTAAGTATTTTCTCCCTTTACTAACAATTATTTCTTGAACATTAAGCTTCCAAACTTTAGATCAGGTAGGCATATTTTAATAATCGTTCAATACTTAATTATGAAACTCAGGCAAATATTTCACCTGAGTCCCAGTTTTTGGAGATCTAATTAAGGCAAAACCCTTAAGTAAGTTATGTAAAATTTTTTTTTAAATATCTGTGTGTATATGTAGATAAACAAGAAATTCCTTTTGCCAAAAGAGCCCTTCACTAACAGATGCCAGTAAACTCTTCATGGAAACAGAAGAAGCATCTGTTCACTAAGATGTTCCCAGGAAAGTCATCTTTAGCAAGCCTAGTGCGAGGGCGGAGCATGGTTTTCGACTTAACCAGTAAATTTTATATTTGCCAAATTATACTGTTTTAAGTCTCTTTGTGACTAATATTTAGTGTAATAAAATAATAACACTTTTTTCTGTCCTAAGATAGGTGACAGCAGCTGTTAATCAAAATGATTTGCAAACCACAAGTCCCAGATTTAGTAAATTCTCAGCGAGTCTCATCTGCAAACCTGTCTGATTACTAATAAATGCAAGCTGGCATAGAATGGGACTCTCCCCTCCCACCATTCACTTAACCCTGTTATATTAAGCTCCTTGGCTGGGTCACACCAAACTTATGATAAACATCTCATACTGGAACAATTCCTGAAATAGCATAGTCACACATATGCTTCTGAAAACTCACTGTGCTCTTCTGTTTCAGTTCTTATTATATGAGGTCTGGTTTTCCTCTCAGAGACTGGGAGAAGACCTAAAATCTCTAACTGCAAGAATCCAGGTGGTTCCAAGTTCTTGGGGGGAATCTACAAAACCACATAACCTCTTTCCACTAACACACATGGCACATGACTAAGGCTGGAAATGACAATTCAGGACCTTAGGTATCCAAACGCCCCTTTGAAAACAATTCTAGGATTTGCCTGTGGTGAAAACATCTCTGGGGCTAATCTAGTTTCAGCGCCACAAGCGTATTGAGTTTGGGCCTGGGGGTGAGGAGAAGACAGAGGCTAGCCCTGGGATGGCTTTGCCTTGTTTAGAAGGGAATTTTTTTTTTTTTTAGAAGGGACTTTCTTGACCTTAGATGACTAAAGGCCAGCATCCGCCAAAGTTTAGCTGTTTACTTGGGGGAAAACTCACCACCTTATTTTCTCTTTACCAGCACTCCAAGAACCATCTTCTGAGAGCAGACTAGAGACAAGACCCGCAGGATCAGATGATTGGGCGGAGCTGACTTCCGCCGGGGCGCTCTGGAGCGAGCAGAGAAACTACCTACAGCTGGAGAAAAGGGAAGCCAATGATCAGCTGCACCTGCCGCTTGGGTCGCACCAAGATCTTGAGAGCGGGGGGGGGGGGGGTGAGGAAAGACAGAGGAGGAAGGAGGACCACTGCTTTGGATGTATCGATGCCATTTTGGTGTGCTCCCCGCCACGGTAATAACAACAAAATGAACATAACCCAGAATATAATCTCTGTAATCAGGATGGAGGAAAAGTCATTTTTTAACTAAATTTCGTACGTTTCTGTTGGGCCAAGTGCTGTATGGTTTCTAAAAACACTAATATTAATCATGACATCTCTTAAGGGACTGTCTCTGGTTTGGCAGACACAGTATGTCGACTACACAAAGTGCAATAATTAAGCAAAGAAGTGCACGGGCGGTACATTAAACTCCCTGGGAGGTCGGGACAGGGAGAGGACAGTGTGAGTTGAGAGGTGTTTTTTAAGTAGGTAAGACATAAACTGGGCTTTAAATAATACACTATTTGGGGAAGGTAGGGGCTTGGACAAACCTGTGAGGTCGGGAGACCTGGCAGCACTGGGTAAACAGAACCGCGAGGTAGGTGGGAGGTTGCAGAATAGTGAAAAAAAATGTTTAAGTCTACATAGGGAAGATACAGGCAGATTCAGACATGAGGGACCTTTTTTTTGTAATGCCATTTCCCATCCAAGAAATACTATGCAGGGGGAGGACAGACATCTTAGAAACAAAACAAACAAGCAAACCAGCTTCTGGGTTCCACACATACAAGAAACATCGTAACTGGAACATTTTGTTCTCAAGCTGCCAGTGTTGCTTACGGCCCCCTGGGCTTCTCTAGCCAGACCCCTCCTTCCCTAATCACATGCTTCACAGCCCTTAGCACTGGTGATTTCCTACTTCTATTTTCTCTCTTCCTCGCCCAGCCTGGGGTGCTCTGAAAATATTTTTGGAATATCTAGATTTTTATATTTGCTCCTATTCCTGTGGGTCATCATTTCTGTCCCCAAAGGAGAGCGAGGGGAAGTGTAGTAGTTCAGAGTTGGAGCTCTGGATTCAGATAACCTGAGTTCAAATCCCAGCTCAGCCCAATTAGTTTTGTGACCTCTGACAAATTATTTAACTCTGTGTTTCAGATTCTTTATCTGCAAAATCAATATTATGAATGACCTCCAGGGCTTGCTGCAGGGATGAGATGAGACAGCACATGTAGGATGCACTTTCTGAAACTCCTTTAATTTATTCAGATAGTAAATGTACTCTTAAAGAAAAGGAGTGCCCAGAAAGAACCAATTAACCCATTCCTCTCATTGATGTGCTCTGTTTAATTTCCCAGGAAGTTAACTATCATAACATCTGTGCTTGTGATCTTATCAACCCGCAGATACCGAAACCAGTAAGACCCAGAGAGAGTTCCCTGATAGTCATAAAGGAAGCTAGTGGTGGAGCCAAAAATAATATTAAAATTCTGAATCCACTAGACCATATCACCTGTCTGGCAAATTGTACTCTTACTTCCTGCTCCCTAGGAGCGTATTACACTTGATGTTTCTCAAAGTAGTGAAAGGAAAAGCCTGCACAATAAACTGCAACGGATGTGTAATGAATTAAATGAACATATTATTCCATTATTTATTTGTTGTTTGCCTCATAGGATCCTAACAGAATGTGCTCCTACTGTGCTCTCTGCCCGTGGACAGCACAAGCCCCAAAGCAGCCAGAAACGTGCCTTCTCCCCCAAAACAGCTTCTCCCACCCCAAACACATGCTTTGTGAACACAGGAGAGAGTATAAAGGGATAAAATGCAGACTCAGCAAAAACAAAACAAAACAAAAAAACAAAAAAACAAAAAACAAGACGGGGCTTTGGGTTTTTCGATATACTGGAGAGTTAATAACAGCAGGGTGTTTACCTGCCAAGTCATTTCCCCTTAAGGCACGTTGACCCTGACGTTGCCAGACCTGAAAGTAACTGCTTGTCTTGTATCCAAGAACCACTGAGGGACACTGCAAGGAAATGCAATCTTATGTAAGTAGGTGAGAAAAAAAAAAGAAAAGATGTATTTACATGAAACAATATCCCTTTCTAACTGTCTTTAATGTGGCTAGACATTAGCAGCTCAATCTCTGAGATTAACTCTGGTTGATCCAAGGGACACACTGTCCAACCAAAAGTAGATCGAAAGGGATGGAAGGAAGGGGGCACTATTAGAAGAAAGGAAAGAAGGAAGGAAAGAAAACTAGATAGTGGAATCCTCCTTCAGTATAGCCAAACATAACATACATTTTATTTTTCAAAGCCCACTCTATGTAAAATGTACTATTTCTTATAATGTATTCTGAAATGCTCTTATATTCTAGGTGCCATCATCTTTAAATCACTTTTAATTAAACTTCAATAAACAAAAGCAATGTCTTCAGGAAGCCAACTTTCATAAAGACACTATCCCAGAAAGAAAAGGATTGGAAAGTAAGTGATCTATGGGTCCCATTCCGAAGTGAACGTTTTGAAAGAAAATTTGGCAATTCCTTTTTGGAGGGAAGTGGAAATAAAGCAAGGCCCTGAAGATACCACCAAGATACATATTAGCTGAATGAAAATCATCCGTTGCCTTTCCAGATCTATCCAGACGTAGAGCAGGAGTAACAATCCTCGCTTGGCTCTATACCTCTGCCTTCCCGTGGCTCTTGCTGGGGATGGTAATGGCTTCCTAAAGCCATCATGCCAACACCAGGGGGTGCTCCCTTCTTCCTACTGTTTCTCTTAACCCTGCCCACACCTTCATGAGTGAAATTCTTTTCAGCCTCCCCTTTAAAAAAAATGTGCCATCTGTTTCCTAAGGGACCTTGACTGATATACACTAAAGGATAATTTTGGTTGTCATGTAAATTTCCATAGCCCAAAATGGTTGCCATCCACATTACACAAAAGGCATAATACCTCTCTCGTTTTTTTCTTTTTTAAGATGTTATTTATTTGAGAGAGAGTGCACGAGCTGGTGGGGGGGGGGGCGGGGAGGCAGAGGGAGGAGAAGGACAAGCAGACTCTGCTGTGCAGGGAGCCAGATGCAGGACGATCCCAGGACCCTAAGATCATGACCTGAACCGAAGTCGAAAGCTTAACTGACTGAGCCACCCAGGTGTCCCCATAATACCTCTCCTAAAATATTTTGGTTTTATTTTTAAACTCTGTGCCTTTTCTTTTGTTTAGCCTTTACTTTTGGTTGTGTACATACAGATAATTCAAAGAAGGAGATTTGACTAAAAGGAAAAAGAAAACTTCACCAACCTTCTTTTGAAAATTTTAATAGCTATTGCCAAATCGGTTTCCATAGAGATTATATCAGTTTATCATCTTGCCAACAATCTGTGAGCCTGCTTTGTTCCATGCACCCTCACAATGTGTTGATCTTTGCCAATCTGATAGGTGAAATATGGCATCACGCCATTTTAATTTGCATTTCTCTCTTCATGAATATGGTTTCATGTGTTAAAAGCCATTTGTATTTCTATGCTCTGTTTGTTTGTATTCTTTGGCCACTTTTCAATAGGGGCTTGATTTTATCAACTTAGAAAAGCTCTTTATATATTAAGAAATTTATTTCTTTTTAATATGCATTAGCAATTCATTTGTACAACTGTCATTTCTATTTCTGGTTTATGCTATTTTTGCCATGCAGAGTTGTTGTTGTTGTTTTTTTAAATACAGTCAAATTTCAACCTTTTCTGTGTGAAATTCTGAGTTTGTGTTAGCCTTAGGAAGTCTTTCCTGACTCCAAAATCACACAAAAGAATTTCCCATTTTTTTTTCTAGTACTTTCATGACTGACTACATTTAGAATTTATTTTGGTATGTAGGCAAATAGGACTTTACCTTCATTACTTTTCAAAGGGCTACCCAGTTTTTCCAGAAATTTAACCTACAGATATATTTGCACATATTTACAAATGTAAATATAAAACTATTTATTATTGTTTTGTTTGGAAAGGCAAAATATTGAAAACAATCTTCACCCTTCAAAAGGGTACTGGTTATATAAATCACAATTCATTCACACATTAGAATAAAATACAGCTGTTTAAAAGAAAAAGCTTTTAAAAGTACTAATATGGAATCCCAAAATTATGTGGTCAAGTTATAAATTGATCCTAAGATAAAGAACAGTACTTACATCATTTCTGATTAAAAATATACAGTACAAACACAAAGCGAAACACACATACACATAAATACAGGAGAAACTAGAGACAATGATAACCCTGGGAAGGAAAACTGGCAGTTCAAGGAAGGGGTAGAAGAGAGATTTAATTATTTCTGTATATTTTTGTATCATATCTATGTACAATATCCTCGTTTTAAATAAGTACAAAAAGAATAAAACAGTAGATTTTTAAAACTCAAATCGTTATTTTTGGGTGGTTGATCCATTACCATATAATGTAGATTTGTAAGATAATGTCATTTAGTGTTGAAACCTGATTTTAAAGTCAGTAAAACTTTTTTTTCTTTTAAGATTTTATTCATTTATTCATGACAGACAGAGAGAGAGAAGCAGAGGGAGAAGCAGGCTCCCAAGGAGCAGGGAGCCCGATGCAGGACTCGATCCCAGGACCCTGGGATCATGACCTGAGCTGAAGGCTCAGGTTAAGACACTTAACCATCTGAGCCACCCAGGCAACCGGTAAAACTCTTTTTAAACATATATATGAAAGTGTGGATCGGTAGCACCCTCTGCTGGTAATGAGTTGAAATTCAAGACCCAGAAATCATTACTAAACCTACCTAAGGTTTCTCGTGCTCTATTTTGTGATTATTATCAACTGCTCAAAGAGTGTATCATAAGAATGATAATATTTTATATCACAATTTTTAGCAATCACTGTGGGAATTTGCTAAGGTTAAAAAAATCACACACTTTTGTAGTAGTCCATAATTCTAATGTTTTGTTATCTGAGTGCAGAACTCCACTTTTCATGTGGAAATATTAATAAAATAATAACTATTTTTAACAATTTGTATAAAAGTGAGCATTATTGTATATGTTTGTCTTGTCAGTCTACATATTTTGCTCAGTTCTCAGCATTATAATTAATTCATTTGACAGATACTGAAGACTTTGTGTGTGTCAGGCATGTCTTAGTGCTGAGGACACACAGTGAACAAAACAGACAAACTTCTTGCTCTCATAGAACTTACTTCCTACCAAAGGAGACATAAAGTTAACATAATTGACAAAAATATACAGTATGTTACACTCTGATAAATTCTGAACAAAGAAAAATAAAGGGAATGTGAAGAATGAGTTTGGAGGAAGGCTTGCAATTGTAGATGGTGAGCCAGGGAAGAGCTCACCAGAAGGTTAACGTGAATAAAAACCTGAAGGAAGTGAAGGAACTAGTCAGAGGAAATGCATCCAGGCAGAAGAACAAGTGCAAATGTCCTGAGGTATAAATTTGCCAGGCATGTTTGAGAAACAGCAAAGAGGCCAGTGTGGCTAGAGTGAAAAGAATAGAAAAGAATAGTAGGAAATGAGGTCAGAGCATTAATGGAAGAGACAGATTATGTAGGGCCTTAAGGTTATAGAAGGACATTGACTTTTACTCTGAGTGAGATGGGAAGCCATTGGAAGGATTTTAAGGAGAGGAGATATGTGCTCTGAATAAATGTGTAAAACTGTAAAGGGTCAAGGGTAGAAACAGTGAGATTAATTAGATGTTTGTAGCAATAATCCAGGAGGAGAAATGATAATGAGGAATCAGAGGAAGGCTCGAGTTTCTAAGATGGAGGAGGAGTAGGAGACCTTAGTTTCGTCTGGTCCCAGGAATTCAGCTAGATAGCTATCAAATCATTCTGAATACCGTCAACTCAACCAGACATCTAAGAAAAGAATTGCTGTAATTCTACAAATAGAAAAGCAACCACTTTCTGCAATGTAGGAGATGCAGAGAAGCGAATCCAAGGTGATATGTTGGAACATAAACCTCGGGGGAAAGGGAGCCTCCGGAAGCTGGCTACCTGAAAGTGATAAAGCAGTGGAGTACAAAATCGGATCTTTTAGAAGTCTGCTCCAGTGAGAGACATCCCTGCCTGAAAGGTACTCAGGTGGCGAAGTGAGTTGGAATCCCAGATGGGACAGTGTGGTCTCACAGGAAGTGAGACCCCAGGGTTACAGGAAGACTGGGGGTGCCTAAGTGCAGCAGAGTTTCTAGGCATCAGAGTGAGGGAAGCCAGGTGCGATCAATAAGCCCAGGAGCAGGTTCTCAGCTCAGGGTTGCCATATACCCTTCACTGGGGCTTGGTCAGGCAACTGTTCTCCGAGCCGGGGCCCAACAAGTGGCAGAACTAGCTAGACACCCCTTGCTCCCCGAGGAGGAGTGGTGCAGGTGCTTACCGCAGGAGTCTGCAGGGTTTGGAGACTCAAAGCGGGGGGCCCTTGCCTAAGATAGAAACACTGGGTCACAGGCTGGGTGAGCACACAGTGCGGACAGAAATCAGGGAGACAGGAGTGATTGACTGCTTTTCCCTGATGGAGCACTGAGGAGTGGGGGGCGGAGCATGAGCTTTCCACTCCAGGGACAGAGATTGGGAGGCTGCCATTTTCATTCTCATCCTCTAAAGTGTGCAGAAAGCCTTCAGGGAACAAAAGCCACATAGAGCAATCCTGAGCCACTAGAACCCAGCCCCCTACCAAGGGCAGTGCAGTTCCACCTGGGGCAAAGACACAAGAGAATCAGCACTAACAGTCCCCTCCCCCAGATCAGCAAGAACAGTGGGAGCTAAGACCAAGTTTACCCGTCACACAGAACTGCAAAACTCCAGCACTAAGGGAAAATAGTGTATAAAATTAATGATTTTTTTCTCATAATTCTTTAGTCTTTCAATTTTAATTTTTTTCTCTCTCCTTTTCAACCAATTTCTTATTTTGTCAACTCTTCTTCTTAAGTCTTTTTAAAATTTTCATCTTTACAGTTACATTCTATCCTTTCATTGTACTTAATTTTATTTTTATATATATATAAGTTTTTCTTTCTTTACAAATTTGGGATGCAGTTTCTTCTAACAGACAAAAATATGCCCAGAATCTAGTGTATTGCTCTGTTCTCTTCACCTGTCTGATTATATTCTCTATTTTCTAAAGTGTTTTTTAATTTTCATCTTTAAATTACATTCTATCCTTTCATTGTGTTCAATTTTATAAGTTATATAAGTTTTTCTTTCTTTACAATTCTGGGATCCAGTTTTCTAATAAACATCAAAGTACACAGAGGATCCAGTGTATTGCTCTGTTCTGTTCACCTGTCTGATTATATTCTCTCTCTCTCTTTTTTTAATTTTTTTTTTCAGTTTCAGGTCACTTCTGATTTGTTTAGTGTATATTTCTCTGGGGCTATTGTTGCCATTTTAGTATTTTGTTCTCTCCTTCATCTCTTCTTCTCTGGAAAGAATGACAAGATGGAAAAACTCACCTCAACAAAGAGAACAAGAGGCAGTACTGACTGCCAGGGACCTAATCAGTATGGACATAAGTAAGATGTCAAAACTAGAGTTCAGAATAACAATAATAAAGATACTAGCTGGACTTGAAAAAAGCACCGAAGACACTAGAGAATCCCTTTCTAGAGAAATAAAAGGACTAAAATCCAATCAAGTCAACATAAAAAAGGCTAATAATGAGATACAATAAAAAAAAAAAATGGAGGCTCTTGTAGTGCCTGGGTGGCTCAGTTGGTTAAGCGACTGCCTTCAGCTCAGGTCATGATCCTGGAGTCCTAGGATCGAGTCCCACATCAGGCTCCTGGATCAGCGGGGAGCCTGCTTCTCCCTCTGACCCTCTCACCTCTCATGCTGTTTCTCTCTCTCTCTCTCTCTAATAAATAAATTAAATAAATAAATAAATAAATAAATAAATAAATAAATAAATAAATAAAATATTTTAAAAAATGGAGTCTCTAACCACTAGGAAAAATGAGGCCGAAGAGAAAATTAGTGATATAGAAGACCAAATGATGGAGAATAAAGAAGCTGAGAGATAACTAGTGGATCATGAAGAGAGAATTCAAGAGATAAGTGATACCATAAGGTGAAACAATATCAGAATAATTGGGATCCCAGAAGATAATGAAAGAGAGAGGGGGGGCAGAAGTTATATTGAAGCAAATTATAGCACAGAACTTCCCTAATCTGGGGAAGGAAACAGGCCTTTAAGTCCAGGAGGCGCAAAGAACCTCCCTCAAAAAAAAAAAAAAAATAGGTCAACACCTTGACATATAATAGTGAAGCTTGCAAATCTCAGATACAAGAAAATCCTGAAAGCAGCTTGAGATAAGAGGTCCATAACCCATAAGGATAGAAACATTAGACTGGCAGCAGACCTATCATCAGAGACCTGGCAGGCCATAAAGGATTGGCGTGATATATTCGGGGTGCCAAATGAGAAAAATTTGCAGCCAAGTATACTTTATCCAGCAAGGTTGTCATTCAAAATAGGAGAGATAAAAAGCTACCAGGACAAACAAAAACTAAAAGAATTTGTGATCACTAAACCAGCTCAGCAAGAAATATTAAAAGGGCTCCTTTAAGCAAAGAAAGAGCCCAAAAGAAACACAGACCAGAAAGGAACAGAAACAGTGACTTTATAGGTAATACAGTGTCACTAAAATCATATCTTTTGATAGTTACTCTGAATGTAAATGGACTAAATGCCCCAATCAAAAGACACAGGGTATAAGATTGGATAAAAAAAGCAAGACCCATCGATATGCTGTCTGCAAGACACTCATTTTATTTCATTTTTATTTTTTAAATTATTTTTTAAACATTATATTTATTTATTTGTCAGAGAGAGACAGAACACAAGCAGGAGGAGTGGCAGGCAGAGGGAGAAGCGGGCTCCCAACTGAGCAAGAAGCCTGACTCGGGACTTGATCCCAGGACCCCAGGATCATGACCTGAGCCAAAGGCAGATGCTTAACTGACTGAGCCACCCACAAAACTCATCTTAGACCCAAAGACACCTCTCGATTGAAAGTGAGTGGGTGGAAAACCATTTACCATGAAAATGGTAAATGACATCAAAAGAAAGCTGGGGTAGCAATCCTTATATCAGAAAAATTAGATTTTAAACCAAAGACTATAGTAAGAGATGAGGAAGGACACGATGTCATAATTAAAGGATCTATCCAGCAAGTAGATCTAACAATTGTAAATATTTATGCCCTAACACAGGAGCAGCCAATTATATAAACCAATTAATAACAAAATTAAAGAAACACATTGATAATAATACAATAATAGTAGGGGACTTTAACACCCGACTCACTGCAATGGACAGATCATCTAAGCAAAAGATCAACAAAGAAACAAGGGCTTTGAATGACACACTGGGCCAGATGGACTTCACAGATATATTCAGAGCATTCCATCCTAAAGCAACAGAATACACATTCTTCTTGAGTGCAGATGGAAAATTCTCCAGAATAGATCACATACTGGTTCATGTATCAGGTCTCATCTGGTACCAGAATATTGGGATCATTCCCTGCATATTTTCAAACCACAATGCTTTGAAACTTGAATTCAATCACAAGAGGAAATCTGGAAAGAACTCAAATACATGGAGGCTAAAGAGCATCCTACTAAAGTATGAATGGATCAACCAGGAAATTAAAAAAGAATTTTAAGAAAATCATGGAAACAAATGAAAATGAAAACACAACTGTTCAAAACCTTTGGGATGCAGCAAAAGTGGTCCTAAGAGGGAAATATATAGCAATACAAGCCTTTCTCAAGAAACAAGAAAGGTCTCAAATACACAACCTAACCTTAAACTTAAAGGAGCTGGAGAAAGAACAGCAAATAAAACCTAAACCCAGCAGAAGAGAATTAATAAAGATTAGAGCAGAAATCAATGAAACAGAAACCAAAAGAACAGTAGAACAGATCAATGAAACTAGGAGCTCATTCTCTGAAAAACATTAAAAAGATCAATAACCCCCTGCCCAGACTTATCAAAAAGAAAAGAGACAGGACTCAAATAAATAAAATCATGAATGAAAGAGGAGAGATCACAACCAACACCAAAGAAATGCGAACAATTATAAGAACATATTATGAGCAACTATATGCCAACAAATTAGGCAACCTGGAAGAAATGGTTGCATTCTCAGAGACATATAAACTACCAAAAACGAACCAGGAAAAAAATAGAAAACCTGAACAGACCTACAACCAGCAAGGAAATTGAAGCAGTAATCAAAAATCTTCCAACAAACAAGAGTCCAGGGCTGATGGCTTCCCTGGGGAATCCTACCAAACATTTAAAGAAGAATTAATACCTATTCTTCTGAAGCTGTTTAAAAAAATAGAAATGGAAGGAAAACTTCTAAACTCTTTCTATGAGGCCAGCATTACCTTGATCTCAAAACCAGACAAAGACCCCACCAAAAAGGAGAATTACAGACCAGTATCCCTGATGAACATGGATACAAAAATTCTCACCAAGATACTAGCCAATAGGATCCAACAGTACATTAAAAGGATTATTCACCATGACCAAGTGGGATTTATTCCTGGGCTGCAAGGGTGCTTCAACATCCACAAATCAATCAATGTGATACACTACATTAATAAAAGAAAGAACAAGAACCATATGAGCCTCTCAATAGATGCAGAAAAGCATTTGACAAAGTACAGCAACGTTATTGATTAAAACTCTACACAGTGTAGGGTTAGAGGGAACATACCTCAACATCATAAAAGCCAAATACGAAAAGCCCATAGCCAATATCATTCTGAATAGGGAAACACTAAGAGCTTTTTTCCTAAAGTTAGGAACATGGCAGGGATGTCCACTAACACCACTGCTGTTCACCATAGTACTGGAAGTACTAGCCTCAGCAATCAGACAACAAAAAGAAATAAAAGGCATCTGAATTGGCAAAGAAGAAGTCAAACTCTCACTCTTGGCAGATGACATGGTATTCTATGTGGAAAACCCAAAAGACTCTGTCCCAAAATTGCTAGAACTCATATAAGAATTCAGCAAAGTGGCAGGATATAAAATCAATGCACAGAAATCAGTTGTATTTCTATACACTAGCAACGAGACAGGAGAAAGGGAAATTAGGAGTTGATTGCATTTACAATTGCACCAAAAACCATAAGATACCTAAAAATAAAACCTAACCAAAGAGGCAAAGAATCTGTACTCAGAAAACTATAGAACACCCATGAAAGAAATTGAGGAAGACACAAAGAAATGGAAAAACGTTCCATGCTCATGGATTGGAAGAACAAATATTGTGAAGATGTTAATTCTACCTAGAGCAATCTACACATTGAATGCAGTCCCAATCAAAATACCATCAACTTTTTTCAAAGAAATGGAACAAATAATCCTAAAATTTGTATGGAACCAGAAAAGACCCCAAATAGCCAGAGGAATGTTGAAAAAGAAAAGCAAGCCTGGTGGCATCACAATTTCGGACTTCGAGCTCTATTACAAAGCTGTAATCATCAAAACACTATGGTACTGGCACAAAAACAGATGCATAGATCAATGGAACAGAATAGAGAGCCCAGAAATGGACCCTCAACTCTATGGTCAACTAATCTTCAACGAAGCAGGAAAGAATATCCGATGGAAAAAAAGACAGTCTCTTCAACAAAGGGTGTTGGAAAAAGTGGATAGCCACATGCGAAAGAATGAAACTGGACCAATTTCTTACACCATACACAAAAATAGACTCAAAATGGATGAAAAACCTAATTGTGAGACAGGATTCCATGAAAATCCTAGAGGAGAACACAGGCAGCAACCTCTTCAACCTCAGCCACAACAACTTCTTGCTAGACACGTCTCTAAAGGCAAGGGAAACAAAGGCAAAAATGAACTTTTGGGACTTCATCAAGATAAAAAGCTTTTTTAAAAAATTTTTTATTGCTATGTTAATCACCATACATTACATCATTATTTTTTGAAGATAAAAAGCTTTTGCACAGCAAAGGAAATAGTCGAAAAAACCAAAAGACAACCAACAGAATGGGAGAAGATATTTGCAAATGACGTATCAGATAAAGGGCTAGTATCCAAGATCTGTAAAGAACTTATCAAATTCAACATCCAAAGAACAAATAATCCAATCAAGAAATGGGCAGAAGACTTGCACAGACATTTCTCCAAAGAAGACATCCAAATGGCCAACAGACATGAGAAAGGGCTTAACATTGCTCGGCATCAGGGAAATCCAAATCAAAACGTCAATGAGATACCACCTCACACTGGTCAGAATCGCTAAAATTAACAAGTCAGGAAATGAGAGATGTTGGCAAGGATGTGGAGAAAGGCGAACCCTCCTACACTGTTAGTGGGAATGCAAGCTGGTGCAGGCACTCTGGAAAACAGTATGATGTTTCCTTAAAAAGTTGAAAATAGATCTATCCTACGACCCAGCAATTGCACTACTAGGAATTTACCCCAAAGATACAAATGTAATGATCTGAAGGGGCACCTGCACCCCAATGTTTATAGCAGCAATGTCCACAATAGCCAAACTATGGAAAGAGCCCATCAGCAGATGAATGAATAGAGAAGAGGTGGTGTATATATACAATGGAATATTACTCAGCCATCAGAAAATGAAATCTTGCCATTTGCAATGACATGGATGGAACTAGAGGGTATTATGCTAAGCAAAATAAGTTAATCAGAGAAAGACAATCATCATATGATCTCACTGATATGTGGAATTTAAGAAACAAAACAGAGGATCATATGGGAAGGGGGGAAATAAAACAAGATAAAATCAGAGATGGGGACAAACCATAAGAGACTCTTAATCATAGGAAACAAACTGAGGATTGCTGGAGGGGAGGGGGGTAGAGGGATGGGCGAACTGGGTAACGGGCATTAAGGAGGGCATGTGAAATAATGAGCACTGGGTATGATATAAGACAGAAGAATCACTGAACTCCACCTCTGAAACTAATAATACACTCTATGTTAATTAATTGAATTTAAATAAAAAAACTAAACACAAACAAAAAAATTGTTGAATAAATAATCTGTGGAAAAAAAGAAATCATAGGTAGATAGATGATAGATAGATAGATAGATAGATAGATAGATAGATAGATAGATAATAGATAGGGTTATGTACTGCTAAAAGAGACAGGATATGCTGGCCAGCCCAGAACTACTGTGGGGTACAAGAGTATCAGAAGAGTGAAGAATGACTTCAAGATTTTGGACTGAGCAACAGGAGAAGTGTAGCTGTCATTAATTGAGATGATTTAGAGGGAGGAAGGAATCTCAGAAGCTCACTTTCAGAATGTGGAGTTTGAGATGTTACTAAATATTCAATTGGGGGTTGTCAAATAGGTGGTGGATGTATGGTCTGATTCTGGGGAGAGGTTCAGCTTAGAGGTATAAATGTGGGAGTCCTCAGCATAAACGTGGCATGGAAACCTGCAGGACCTATTGAGATCAGCCAGGCAGTGAAGGTAAGTAGAAAGGAGAAGTCCAAGGCCTGGGCCTCACTGCATGTCAACTTTCAACAGCCTGGGTGATGAGATGAGGTGGAGCCAACAAAAGAGACTGGAAAGGAGCACCAGAAAGGTAGAAGGCAGAGAATGGAAAATCCAGCGAGTGTGGTGTCCTGGAAGTCAAGTAGGGAAAGGATTTCAAGGAAGAGAAATGACTAGGAAATGACCTTCCATTAGCAATAAGGGAGGAAGATATTGGTGACTTGACAAGAGAAATTTCATTATAATGTGTTCCAAAATAAATGGCAGGAGAGAAATTAGAGCATCTGAGTATGGACATTGCTTTTTTCTTTTTCTTTTTTTTTAAGATTTTATTTATTTGAAAGAGAGAGAGCCCAAGCAGGGGGAGGGGCAGAGGGAGAGGGAGAAGCAGGCTCCCTGCCCGCCCCATGTGGGGCTTGATTCCAGGACCCTGAAATCATGACCTGAGCCGAAGGCAGACACTTAACTGACTGAGCCACCCAGGTGCTCCCGGACACTGCTTTTTAAGCATTTGCTGTGACTTCTATACAACATCGTGCCTATAGTTAAGGAGGTGGTGCTGTGCACCTTAAAATACAGGAGGCTACCCTTGCCTGTGCCCACCCTACCCCGCGGTTCTCACTCGCATGTACCCAGTGAGATGCATTATGCACAGAGACAGACAGAGCAGGCACAGGCAGAGCGTTGGTGGCCAGCCTGGGACTGGGGCTGCTGTTTCTAACGCTGCTCCTACCCATGCTGATTTCTTCAAACCAAACAATTGTTGTAACACTTTCAAGGAACTCCTCCCAGAATACCTCAACTGCCCCAAATCTGGCTAATGCCACCACCGTGGCAACTGGGAGTGCTCTGCAGTCATCAGCCAGTCTCTCTGTGATCTCCATCTTCCTTCTACATCTCTACTGTCAAGAGACTTGGGCCAAGAAACATCTACACTTCCCTGTCTTCTAAACCCAATCCAAATGGCGGCTAGACATCCACTGTGACAGGGGAAAAACAGGTCTTCATTGAATCTGCTAATTCCATACCTTCTTTTATTGACAAAGAAAATACTGAGGATCCCAAATTTGATTGGTTTGAAGAATATGTGAAGGGTGTATTGTCTAGGTGATGTCTATTAAATCTACTGGAGTTTCATGTATAAGATGAAGAGACAAATTCCAAAATTAGTTAAGAGATGATTTCTTTAAATGTGGCTTAAGAAGTATGGACATGTAAAATTCTACCTTGAAAATGAGAATAGATTTTATCTAACCTAGATATAAAGGATGGGATGTGATCCAGTTTTCATTTGGCTCATTAAATCTTTAAGGCCATGAAATAGGCAATACAAAAAGCTTCCATGATTCTATTTATATGTACATTAGAAGGAATTTCCAGATGTTGCTGTAAATCCTCAATGCATTGTTTCAGCAGTCCTAATTTAATGCATATGTACTCCAGATAAAGTTTTATATTGTTAAGCTATCACCGTCTCTTGGGAGCGGAACTCTTTCTTCTGAGACTTTGGATTTGACATTGGATTTGATTTTTTATATAGTAACTGACATGTTTCAGGGCAATGATGGATTGGAATCTACCTCAGATTGAAGTATAATGAGTACATTTTGCTTATATACTGATCACTTATTCCTGTTCAATGAGAGTGCCAGATTCATTTACCTAAACTGATTCCAAAGAGTCGAAGTACATTGACCTCAAGTAATTCCAAAATGCTTTTTATTTATGCATATGTTGAAAAAAATTATCTGTTGTGAAGGTAAAATTGACAAATCTTGAAATTAAAAAGGCAAAATATATGCAGGAACCAAACCATAAATCAAGTATTTGGGAAGTAAAGACTGGAAGCTTGCTTACATTAAATTCCAAAAACTTTTATGCTCTTTCTGTTAACATATGTATTTTTTAACTCTGAATCAGAATAGCCACATTTGGAACACTTTCTGTTAGTCAATATTTTTATATAGAACTAGGTCCTGAGTCTAAGTGGGCTTGATTCCGGTAAGTATATCTTTTCACAACTGCCTCGATGCACAGAAAGTTTTTTTAAAAACAGACACTGTAAGAACTTTTGTTTGCATGGTCACTCACTAATGCTTAGATGTTCCAATATCTTAATATGGCCATAGTAGTCTTGATACCTGAAGTCATTTTTTCCCCATCTTTAGGAACCTACACCAAAACAACCATGTCCAACAGATGTCAAGCTACTGTGTGTGTGAATGAACATTCTGTTTTGTTTCACACCTGAATGCTATACATCTATTTTGGATTATATATTGTGTTTGTGTATTTATGCTTTGATTCATAGTAACTTCTCATGTTATAGAATTGATTTGCATTGAACATAAACTGTAAATAAAAAGAAATGTCTGGAAGAGAAAAAAAAATACAGGAGGGTAGACCTCATGTTAAGTATTCTGATGACCCCCCCCAAAAAAGAGGGGCACCTGGGTGGCTCAGTCGGTTAACGTCTGCTTTCTGCTCAGGTCATGATTCTGGGGTCTGGGGATCGAGCCCTGCATTGGGCTCCCTCCTCAGCGTGGAATCTGCTTCTCTCTCTCCCTCTGCTCCTTCCCCCTGTTCATGCTCTCTCTCTCTCTCTCATGCTCCCTCTCTCAAGTAAATAAATAAAATCTTAAAAAAAAAAGAAAAAATTAAAGAAAAGGGACATAAGGAAACTTTTGGAGGTAATATATATGCTTATTATATTGATTATGGTGGTGGTATCACAGGTATATTCTCATATAACTCATCCAATTGTATACATTAAATATGTAAAGTGTTTGTATATTCACTATATAGCAATAAAATGGCAAAAAATAAAAGAAAAAAGAAAAATAAAAGAATTTGCTGTAAAAGGAAGAAAAGAAATGGACAACACCAGTATGAGAAGTGGAGTCAAGGGAGTTTGGGGTTTAGCTGTTTTTTACAGGGGAGAGAAATAACAGCACATCTGCACATTTATGGGAATGATCCAATCAAGAAGGGAAATTATGAGGCCACAGAAGAGAGAGCTGGGAATGGTAGACCTGTCCTTGAGCATGTGTCACCCCTGACACATGAGACCTAGGCCCTGTGGGCTCAGGCTTCGCCAGCTGCAGAGGCAGCCCATCCACAGGCCAAGGGAAGGCACCACGGATGGGCACAGAGACAGATAGGTAGGTACAGGCGAGAGATGGTGAATGTTCTCTTCTGATTGCTTCAATGATCTCAGCAAAGCCAAAGAGGAAGGAGTGTTGGAAGTTTGAGGAGAGTGGAGAAAGTATGAAATAACCTAGGAGAAAGAGTGAGAGACTGCATTCAGGAAGCACGGTGTGGTTGCTGGACAGCAGGAGACAGTACGAAGATCTGTGGTCCCCAGTTTCACATGAGTCCGGCTAGTGTGGTTGTGTGTTGTTGAGTTGCCTGGGGGCTGGCATAGAATAGGTGGAGTGTTGGAGTTAACTAGGGTTGTGATTTATCTAACGAGTACCACATGAGATGTGAGAAAGAGCAGAGTTGAGAGTATATATAAAACAGTGACCCAACAATGAACATGAGATTTAACTAGGATAGGCATGAGGGACAATACAGCAGGAGTAGGATCAGTGGGTAGAAAGAAGGTCCAGGTAGGGTCAGAGAATGGTGAAGCTGGGGTACCGGAAGGGGAGAACTCGGAAGTTAGAAGATGACGCTCAAGTATAGAATCCAGAATCTGAGATATGTTAGGCTGCGGTGATTGGTAATGACAAGGCCACGGGTATGGCCATGGCAGTGAGGGACTGTGGGTAGAGGGCTCTAGTAACTATGTAAGCCCAAAGTTTATTTTATTTTTCCAAGAGGAGGGCTCAGATGGCATTTAGTGACTGAGCTATGTGACTTAGGTGCTCTGGGTATATATCTGCCTTGCATATCCTTCCAAAAAAAAGCCCTTTTGAGCGGTTCATGTTTCCAAATTATACACTAGAAAACCAAAGAGAACACATGCAAGTACTTTTCAAATGGAAGAGGTATTTCATTCCTCCCAAATGTGCAATCATGAATACTTGAACTAGAGCCCTATTTAGTTTGCAAGGCAAACATGTTTTTATTTTTCCTGCCTGGCAGGTAAGAATTAGTGTTAGGGTTGTGTTACATAAATATTGCATTCACTTTCTTGTTTTTATGTTATACAAAATGGAATCACTTATTCACCATGACTTTTCCCCCATAAAACTACTCACGAAGTAACTAGCGCACAGAGCTGAATAATAAATCAAACACTCTAAGTAAAACCTGGGTATTCTCCGCTCTCCTAAATCAACAGACTTGGCTTTGACATGTTATAGGAAAAATAAAGCTTCTCAGACAAGAGCTTCTACTCTTGAAAATCAGTAAGCAGGTGTGAAACTGTTATGAAGGTAGAATGATCCTGACCACTATAATATATATCAGCACTGCGTAGGTCCTAAGAGGGAGACATCATTACTTACATCTTTATTAAACTTCTTTCCTCCATTTGTTTATCCATGGTCTACAATACCTTGTTGGGACAAAACTGGGCTAAATTTCCTGACACTCAACAAGGCTTTTTTTTTTTTTTTTTTTTTAATCAGCAATAACCACAGGGTGCTGAGCTTTATTCTTTTCACCAACCAGGTCAGAAGGTGCTCACAGGGCACACATGGGATTTCTTGGCGTTCTCTGCAGGGACAAGATGAGCCTGAAGTGTGTCTGAAGCCCTGTGGAGTCCCCAAGGCCCCTGCTCCCTTCATGTTACCCTAAATGCCAAACACAGATGCATAGAAGGTGTGTGAAAAAGGAAGAAAAAGAAAACAAAATAGTCTGTGACTTTCATTGTGAAAAATCACAGTAATATATTTTGTTTTATCTTGGAGGGAGCCTCTTTGGGTCAATCTGTTGATGAATTCATTGCTTCTGAGTGCATCAGTTGGGATGGAAGTGTTCATTTATTTGAACAGACAGCCTCCCAAAGAAACACTGTTGACCCTATCTGTCATATCTCTGACTTGGGCTTTCTTCCTCTCTTGAAAAATGCCCCTCCTGACAAAATAGGCCGATTTCCCCAGAGTCTGCTAGTTGCTTTTAGTGGGAATGGGGTGGGTAATTTCATTCCTGTGGATTATGCTTAATAAGGTCAAATTTAGCCTTTCGTGAGGATTTTCAACTTCTCGTCTTGCTCATGTTCCCTCCATCCTGCCCATCAGGGCCCTCTGACTGCACTTGGCTCACTTTTCCTGCCATAATTAAACCACAAGACCTACAATGCAGCACAGTCCTAAAGAGGATGGGCTCAATACCTGGATTGCCGGGGGGTGGGAGGGGGGGTGCTTCTCAAAACTCTGCCTCTTGGACAAGTGACTTAACCTCTCTATGGCACTTTCCTTACCTGAGAATTGTCCATAAACAACAGTATGAGTAACCAATGAAATACATACACGACTGCCTAGCACCTAGCGGGCATTCTGAGAATTAGCTATTTTATTGCCAAAAATATATCAGACATGGGTAGTTGTGGCGGTCAGCGTCCCCCAGGGTGAGCAATCCAAGAGAAAGAGAAGACTCTCACACACACATTCTGAGAGGAAGAGAGAGAGAGGCCAAAAATAGTATTGGTCTTTTAAACCTAATTTTGGAGATGACATTCCATCTCTGCCATGCTCTATTCCTTGTCATCAAGTCACTAAATCGAACGCACACTTAGGCTAAGAGATTACACAAAGGCAGGAACCACCGGGGATGGCCTACCATACGGCAGATTATGAACTGATTTAGAAAGTGTCCCTAAAGTATTTTGCTTCTACATATAGAGAGAGAATATTATTTTTATCAGTGAGAACCAGTTTCTAACATCTACCATCTTGATACCATACAAACATGAGTTTTGCCAATAAAAGCCCGTATTTAACATCCAATAAGCTAATTGGCCAAGACCCGGTTGATGGAGGAGAGAGGCTAGCAGAGAACCTGGCTTTTTCCAGACAGTGCTGATGACCATTGTGAAATACCTGTGAAACAGCATGTCAACTGATCACCCCTGGAGATACAGTTTAAACGAATTGGCATGTACATAATAATATGCTGACCACACTGAAGTTGTATTTTGTTTTGTTTTGGTTTGGTTTTTTAGAGGGGGGAGGGGCAGAGGGAGAGAAAGAGAGAGAATCCCAAGTAGGCTCCACACCCAGCATGGAGCCCAACACGGGGCTCGATTTCACATGGTGAGATCATGACCTGAGCTGAAATCAAAAGTCGGATGCTTAACTGACTGAGCCACCCAGGCACCCTACACTGAAGTTTTTTAAAGTAAATTATAGACTTTATAACACCTTCCTGTAAGATTTTCTGTAAGCCCTACTAAAGGCCTACATCCACGAAAACCCCTAATTTTAAAAAATATGGCTATAAATAAAAGCATAAAGGAAACAATAAAAAGTAAATGGTAGAACTTACATATTTTTCTAACTTACATGAGTCTCAAAATGGAAAATCCAGACAAGTGGAATGTCTGTGTTGAATCTCACTGCACAGTACCTCAAAGCTGAGAAAGTATTTTGTTGACTTAATAAAGCTCCTTTGGCAGTTCAAACAGCTGTGGTAGCATTTCTGCTTCAGAGAGTTCTGAGGAGTTGGTCTTCCATCAGTTCTCAAATACAACTGAGGAAAAGGGGGACATCCAAAACTGATACAATGGGAGTAGCGTGAAAATAATCTTTAAGTTTAAAAACAAAGCTTTTAAGTAAATAAAAGCATATTATACATGCTATAATCTCAAATATATGGAGAGAAAAGCCTGAGTAATAAAATTTTACCTTTCTTCAATTTTTATTATTTCTGAAACAAAACTAAAATTGGTAGTTTTACCGATTGCTGTTTTACCAATTGCTGAGGCAAAGAGAGGTTAAGCAACTTGCCCAGGGTCACACAGCTGATAAGTAGCATACGGGATTTGAAACCAGGCAGTCTAGCTCCAGTGTCAGCCCTTTTAGCCTCCATCCTCTGCTGCCAAGGAAGAGAGTAACAGAAGGAATTGAAATAAGGGAATTCTACATGGAAGAGGTGGCCTTTAAACTAAATATTTCCACAAGAATAAAATCCTGTGTAAGAGAGCAATTTCTTTTTTCCAAAATGGTGTGAAAATGTCTGCATCAACAGAAGTCCCATATCATTAGTGTTTTCCACTAATGTCACAACTGAGAGGGTTTATGGGAAATTTGGAAAATCAGTGAAGAGCAAGATAACAGATTACAGCAATTTACCATTATGGTTCTAGACATTATCTTCTCCTGGAAGGCAGTCCCAAAGGTCTTAATCGATACAAATTCCTATTTGTATTCTCAGTTTCAGGAGATAAGAACAACTTTCATATTATGTACACATCTGTGTCAGAAAGTAAGTACCCAGATTTTTCTGATACCAAGCAACCTTTTTATAATCAAATTCAGCACTGTCAAATAGAACTTTCTGTGATGTTGAAAATATTCAGCATTTTGCTCTATTCAGTATAGTCGCCACCAGCCACATGTGGTTATGGGACACTTGAAATTGACTGAAGAACTGAAATTTTTATCTTATTTTAATTAACTTAAATTTAAACAGCCACACATGGCTGCATAGATAGTAATATGAATTCAAATTCTCCCAAAACTTCTGGTGTGGCCCCAGAGGATGAGAGGTGTATAGACTGGTCAGTTGAGTTCTCAAGAATTGTAGCTTTGTGGACTAATGTAACAGGCAGGATTTGCTTTGAAACTGGAAGTGGCTTGCCATAGCAATTTCCTCAAGTTCAGGAAATATAAAGTTGGAAGATAACTGAATTCCAACTTCCAAGCTTTCTAGAGTGAATTTTAACTGCCCTTTGACATTGAAAGTCCAACATGGAAAAGCTCTATGCAGGGGCGCCTGGGTGGCTCAGTTGATTAAGCACCCGACTCTTGATTTTGGCTCAGGTCATGATCTCAGGGTCCTAAGATCGAGCCCCAGGTCAGGCTCTGCACTCAGTGGGTTGTCTGCTTGAGATTCTCACCCTCCCTCTCCCTTTGCCCCTCCTTGTTCTCTCTCTCTCTCTCAAGTGAATAATTTTTTTTTTTTTTTTAAGAAAAAGCTCTATTTAGGGACACCCAAGTGGCTCAGTTGGTCAAGCAACTGCTTTCGGCTCGGGTCATGATCCCAGGGTCCTGGGATTGAGTCCTGCATCAGGCTCCCTGCTCAGCGGGGAGTCTGCTTTTCCCTCTCCCTCTGCCCCTCCTCCCTGCTTGTGCTCTCTCTCTCAAATAAATGAATAAAATCTTTAAAAAAGCTCTATTTAAAGCATGTGTATGTGTGTGTACATGCATGCACACATGTAGTTTAATAAACAATTTTTTGAAATTCAATATCCATGTAAGTAGAGGACAAGTTGTACCATAATTTTGAACTTTGGAGTTTGGAAGAGGTGTTCACTAATGGGAAAAATGCATCATTTAAATGCAATCACACTTAGTTCTGAGTGTTATCAGTCCACACCCCAGGATCAGTCTACATCTGAAGCTGTCCTACTCATGTTGATATCACATACAGGTGTAAGCATTAGGCTCCACTGTGCTTTGCTGAAGAGTCATGTCTATGCATTTACATATGGAAACACTGATTATTTTATTATAAATTATTTTCCCTTTAGCTTTCCTTTATCATGTGTGTGTGTTTAAATTAGGTGTGTAGGTAGGTCATCTTATCTATGGATTTTATTTTAGGATCGTAAAGGGAGCATTATCAAATATTTGCAATAAAAAGGATACTTAGGGTTTCCAGTCTTGAGAGCTTTTGCCCTGGCATGTGCTGGCCTGCTGCTGGCTTTGCTGGTCCTCATGTCAATACTCCAAGCATGTTGTCATCCTTGGAAACCCTCACTTCCAAGTAGGCACCACTTCCTTAGGAGTTTTCATCCACAAAGAGCTGTTGGTTAGTTTAGACCCTCTGTTTCTGCTCAGGGTACAGGCTCTTGGGATGTGTGGGCATTTTCTAATAATATATATATTCCCCACTACCCCCTAAATTTTCTTAAGGACATCCTGTAGCCAGAAGAGATCATAAATTTCATTGTCCACATTTGATTTGATTATTTATAATCAAATCAGTCGAAGATTCACCTGAGGTGATAATGTTTAATTTTTAAAAACATATTCCTAAAGCTCATGTATTCTTTGAGCTCAAAGTATGATAAACACTGGTCTGTGTTTGACTGTTAATAAGAGACCTATGAAACTGAGACCAGATAAATCTATGAGGAAAAATAACTATGACTTGATTTTTGTTTATTATATCCCAATCAATATTCACGTCATTTTAAACTATTTTTCTTTCTTCCTTTCTTTTCTTCCTTTCTTCCTTCCTTCTTTCCATCCTTCTTTCTCTTTATTTCCTCTTCTTTTCTTCTTCTCCTTCTCCTTCTTCTTCTTCTTCTTTTTTTTCTTCTTCCTCCCACTCCCCCTCTTCTTCTTCTCCTTCTTCTTCCTATTATTATTTTGGTCTATGTCAGAATGGATATTTTCCTTCTTTTCTTTCCCAGAGTCCAGTTTGTATTGAACTTTGCCATTGTGGTTCTGCATTCCATCTTTCACTGGCTACAAAATACTTCAGTCTCTACTATACTTCTTTGAATCAGCTCTACTCTCATGTTGGCTCCCTCATTCATGAATTAAGTAAGTTTTTTGATTCATGGTTATTCTCTATGTGTGTGGGAGTCATGTTATTAGCTTTTGCAATCTATGCTTGGAAAGTTTGGAAGGTCACTGAGATGTCCAAGTGGAGTCACTTGCTGGGACTAACTAAACTGCCTTAGAATTGCACCACATGGGCTGCTTAAGCCTAGTCATGTGTCAGTGGAATTTCCTTCTGCTGACTCTCCTCCTCTGCTTCCTTTTCTTTTCGTTCTGTCTATTTGTTTTTCTTTCTTTTCTTGGCCAAATCTGTTAAAATGTCCACATCTTGTCTAACTCGCATTTGGGGACATTTCTCCTTTCATTACTGGGTCCAGGAACTAGTGGGTAAAGGACAATTGTATGCTGGAAAATGTTTGACAATTGGTTCTTTGAGGTGGCATAGGGGCTGATTTTCCAGTGTCTACTGATTTCTACGGTATAAATACTTCCAATATGGCCAATGATAAGCTAGCAACGTGTTGTCAATGAATGCAAAGTTAGGAAGAGCTAAACACAATCTTGTAAGCCAGTGCAGCCAGCTGCAGCACAAAGTGGTCATATTCCTGAGTGTATTCCTGAGTCCTTAGAAAATAGTGGTTGGGCCACATTCTCTTCTACAATATGGTCCAGGAAGTAGTGCATAATGGACTTCGAGCACCCTGTGTATATGTGAGTCTATGACTTACATGGCTGATGATTTACTCCTCATTACTGGCAGTAATTATTATAATAACTGAGAGTCTGGTTTTATCACTTGCTCCCTTGGTAATCTCCCTCATGAAGATGAGGATCAATTTTCTGTGGGGTGAAATGTGACAGACAGAGAATATGGTCTGTTAGCCTGTTTTGTTTCTCTGTTCATCTATTTATGAGCACAAATTGATAAGAAAGTATTTTACACCCACTGAGAAGGAGAACAGCTCTTTGAGATCTGACCAGGGAGTTTTGTGTTTCTGTGTTGGCTGTTGACCTGCACCTGTGAATGAGAACTGAAAGTACAAATTCTCTGATGCCTGTGTGTCTATCACTGAGAAGTCTTTATACCTCTTTTTGATGAAAGGTGAAATATTAATAAATTAGATTATAAAGCATTGATAAATTAGATTATAATGTCCTTAAAAATGGGATCTGGAGCAATTCCTTAAAAGATTCAATCTGCCAAAACTCAATTTGAAGAAATAATGTTGATATTAACAGGCCTATATCTATTGAAAAACTGAATAAATAATTAATAACCTTCCAAAACAGAAAACTACAGGTCCAGATGGGTTCACTGGTAAATTCTAAAAACATTTAAGGAATAAATTATACTAATTCTTTACAATCTCTTTTGGAAGATAGAAACAGAGGGAGTACATCCTAACTCATAGTATAAGGCCAGAATTACCCTACTACCAAAACCAAAGACATTACAAGAAAACCGCAGACCAATATTTCTTATGAAATAGATGCAAAAATCCTCCAAAAATATTAGCAAATCAAATCCAAAAAAAAAAAAACATAAAAATAATTATATACCACAACCAAGTGGTATTTATCCCAGGTATGCCAGGCTGGTACAGTATTTGAAGATCAATTGATATAATCCATCATATCAATAGACAAAACAAGAAAAACCATATGATCATGTCAATAGATGCATGAAAAATATTTGACAAAATCCAATACCCATAATAATAATAATAATAATAATAATAAAACCTGTCAGGAAAGTAGGAATAGAGGGGGAACTTTCTTACCTTGATAAAGACCATCCTACAGATAATATTATACTTTATTTTTCAGATAATATTATACTTAATGGTGAGAAACTTAAAGACTTCTCACCAAAATCAAGTACAAAGCAAGGATGTTGTCTCTCACTATTCCTTTTCAACATTATACTGGAAGACCTTGATAATACAGTTAAGAAAATAAAATAAAAGGTATACACATTGAGAAAGAAGACAAAATCGTCTTTGTTCATAGATGACATGATCCTCTATGTAGAAAATCCAAAAGCGTCTGAAACTAAGTGATTATAGCAAGGTTTTAGGATACAAGGTTAATATTAAAAAGTCACCTGCTTTGAACCAACTTATACCAGCAATGAGCAAGTAGAATTTGAAATTTAAAAACATAATGCCATTTATATTAGCAACCCAAAATGAAGTACTAAGGTATAAAATTAACAAAATATATACAAGATCTACATAAGGAAAACTACAAAACTCCGATGAATAAAATCAAAGAATTAAAAACAGTTGTCCCCTCTTATCCACAGGGAACACATTCCAAGACTCCCCAGTGGATGTCTCAGACCACAGACAGAACCAAACCCTACAAAGACTACGTTTTTTTTACTATACATACATATGTATGATAAAGCTGAATTTATAAATTAGGCAGAGTAAAAGATTAACAATAACTAAAAATAAAATAGAATAATTATAACAATATGCTGTAATTAAAGTTATGTGAATGTACACTCTCTCAAAATATCTTATTGTACTGTACTCACCCTTCTTGTGATTATGTCAGATGATAACATGCATACGTGATGAGATACATAAGATGAATACATGGCATTGTGATGTAGCATTAGGCCACTATTAACCTTGTTTTATTTTTTTAAACATTTTTTTAAATTATGTTCTATTAGCCAGCAGATAGTATATCATTAGTTTTTGATGTTATTAAACTTATTTTAATCAAAATTTTAGAGATGTAGTAGCCCTGGGAGATGAGAAAGTCTAGTTCAGTTGTGAAAAAGGGCAGTATGCATACAGTGGCTCAGGCACCTATTAAAATGCAAATGTTGCAGCCTTACCCCTTCACTTCCCTCCTAGCAGTTCTTATTCAGTAGATCTGGGATGCAGCCTGTGGTGAGCATCTTTAAAAGGAGTCAAGGGTATAACTATGTACATGAATGGCTTACTTGGAGTAAAAATAAAGATTATCTAGATCCTAGGGTGTTAGTCCTCATTTGAGGACCTATGGAAATGACAAGATTTTAGAAGGAGAGAAACCTGTGAACCATATAAGGAGGTCTTCAGTTTTGAAATAGAGGGTCTGAGCAAGTGGTAAATGATAGTGTGGAGAAGCCATATAGGAGAGTGACTTGGACCTAACTTGATGTGCCTAAGCAAGATCTTCAGAACTACCAGTAAATTGGTTTGCCTAAAGTAGAGAATATTTGGGCAGTGGTGATTTAGTGAAAAGTGCTTTAGGTTATAGAAAAACATCCTATAGAATAATAACAAAACAAAACAAACATTAGATGGGAGAAATTGAAGGACATAATAATAGCTAATGTTTACTGAACATTTGTTATGTGCCAGTCACATTCTAATTACTTTACGTGTATTAACTCTTTTGGTCCTCATGAAAGCTGTAGGGTGTTTAATCTCCATTTTATAGGTAAAGAAAATAAGGTCAAGACAGTTTAATATATCCAGATGTCACACAGACACCGGTTAAGATGTTAATGTCCAGCCGGGAGATGATGAGGGTTTGAAGTAAAGCATTCTAATGAGTGTTAAGAGCAAAAGACAAATTTGAGAAACAGTAAAGAGAAAAAATTATAGAAATTATAAATGATTAAATTGGTGGAGAGTGAAGGAAAGATAGGATCTGAAGTTGACCAGCAATTGTTTGGGCTACTAGTTAAAGAGTACTGAAAGAGGAGCCTACCAAGCATGCAACATATGGTAGGCCTGTGTGTATGTGTATTTGTTGAGAAAAGGATTTGAGAGTAAATAAAAGTTAATTATACATAGGATAAAAATTTCCTACTGAGGTGGAGATGCTTCTGGATCAAACACATGGGAATGTACATAGGAAATATGAGTGAAGAGTTCTTGAAGCAAGTGGCACTGCAGTATAGGTGTTATTGAAGCCAAGGAATGCTTTCAATGATAGTAATAAAATACCTGACCAACAGTGACAAGACAATAAAGACACTGAATCGTATCATAAAACAGAAGTTTTGAAGGTGGGCAATTCCGGATTTGGCAAGGTGGCTTGATGGCCCAGGCTCCCTCTCTGCTTTGCCATCTTCAATATACCGGTTTTTGATCTTGGGTTTGTCACTCATGGTTGCAGGATGGCTGTTGGCAGATCCCTGAAACATACATCTATAAACAAAATTTAAAAGTGGGGGAGGGGATGGCACCAGCATGTTCTCCTTGCCTGACTTTTTTGTTGTTTTCTGATCAGAAAGTACAATCCTTCTTAGAAGCACTTAGATACTTCCCCTTAGGTCTTATTGATTAGAACTTGATTCCTTGCTCCTCCCTAGCTCAAGAGAGTGTGGGAAAACAGGTATATTGAAAAGTAAAATGAGATTGTCATTGCTGCTTTAGATTAATAATCATTCATCCCCCAGGACTAAGCATATTCTATGCCCCCACCCTAGGAAAAAAAAAAATCAGGGTTTTGTTAGAAGAAGAAAGCACAGGGAGGATGGTCTGGGTACTTAAACAACAGTATCGGTCAAAGAGTAGATGAACTCACCCACGGACACCATTTAAAATCAATGGGAAAAAAGTTGAGGACAGAGGATGAAGTCCTGAGGGAGAGTAATATCTAAAGAGTAATTAAGAGGTAAAAGAGAACAGGATGAGATCGCAAAGGCATAATCTGAAAATGTCCACTCTCAGTTGAGAACCTCAGGTCTCTATAGCACGTCTTCAGGAAAGCCTGTAAGAGGACAAGCAGTAATTGAAATGGATCTTGAAGACTGGATATCACTGAGGCAAGCAAGCCGGGGAAAAAGAAATTCCAAGTAGTGTTATGTAAAAGCAACATGGAAGATTTCCTGTGTGCTTAGGTACACAGCATGCACTCTAGTCTGGCTCATGTGAAAGCATTTGAGTATAAACTACATTCTTTTGAGTAGGGGGAAAATCTGATCAGAACTGAGGGCTAAGAAGATTACTGGCCATCTGTGTGTTGGGTGGATTGGGGTGAGGAGAGATTAAAGACTGTTGGAGAGGGATAACAGTAATTCAGGGGGAAGGCATGACAAAATGACTGAAGTAGGGCAATGAGAGTGCAGACAGAACAGGAAGACTAGGAGACCTTGTGGAGATAGAATTGGGAAGTCTTGGTGATAGTTGGATGTGGGAGGCTCATATCTTTCCCTCCTACTTTAAATGCTATTCATGAAGACATGAACTGTATTAAAGTTTGGAGCCTGGATGACTGGGAGGATGTTGATGGCATCAGCAGAAAGAAGGAAGACAATAGGATGAGCAGGCTTCAGAGGGAAGAGTATGCGCTCGAATTTGGACCAGTTGGGCTTGAAGTAACAGTGATGAACCAGATATGGGCCTTTGGAAATAAAGTTCTGGAGATCAGGAAAAAGATTAGAATTAGAGGCATAGTTTTGTAAATTATCAGACTAGAAATGACAGTTGAAATCACCTAGGGACAGAGTATAAAGCAAGGAAATTTAAGGTCAGATACAGGTGGGATCAGATACAGGTGATCACTATCACTATCACTATCACATGCCTACATCTAGAAGGCATGAGAAAAAGAGTTGGGATTATAATTAAGGAAAAAGGACCTGCCAGAGAGACTGGAGAATGTTCAGAATAGCACAGTATCATGGAAAGGAAGGGTTTCGAGGGGAGAGTGGCCAGCTTTATGAGTCAGTTTGGGAGGTGTCCTGAAAGACTATAGAAAACTAGTGGGAAGATTTACAACATCCTTTCAACACAGATGGGAATTAACTTCTTTTTAAAAGAATCTGGAAGAGGCGTGCCTGCTGACTCAGTTAGTAGAGGAAGCAACTCTCAACCTTGGGGTTGTAAGTTTGGGTCCCACGTTGGGTGTAGGGATTATTTAAAAATAAAAATCTTAAAAAAAACAACCTGGAGGAAAGATTCCATAAATTCTCCTCAGATTTTTTCTTTTTTAAAAAATTTTTTAATGTTAAGTAAACTCAATGCTACACGTGGGGCTTGAATTTATGACGGCAAGATCAAGAGTGACATACTCCACTAGGCACTCTAGATTTTTTTCTTGGTTAATAAGTCATGTGTTTTTAATATTCTAGAATATCGTTTGTTGTGCCTTCATTTCCTTTACTTATTACTCACAGAAAATGAACAGCTGGTACTTGTTCTATGGTGACTGAGGTTGAAGGATTTGTAGGAGATGTGTGGGGCATACAAAGGAAGCCTCTAATGTTGGGCACTGTACATGTATTAACTCGTGTCTCTCTTATAACATACTTCCAAATTAGCTACTCCTTTCCTTACATTAGTGATTTAAAAAAAAAAAAGAAACTCAATCTGAGTTTCAGAGAGATTAAATAACTTGCTAAAGTTTGTACGTTACAAATCAGTGCAACTGGGGATACAAATTCAGATCTGGATCTAAAGCCAGTGCTTTTCCCTAATCTATGTCATTTGTTTGAAGATCATTTATTAATTTTTTAAAGATTTTTATTTATTTATTTGACAGAGAGAGACACAGCAAGAGAGGGAACACAAGCAGGGGGAGCAGGAGAGGGAGAAGCAGGCTTCCCGCGGAGCAGGGAGCCTGATGCAGGTCTCGATCCCAGGACGCTGGGATCATGACCTGAGCCGAAGGCAGATGCCTAATGACTGAGCCACCCAGGTGCCCCTGAAGATCATTTATTAAATAGATCCTTGGTCTTCTCTTAACTTAGTTTGGAGATTGCTGTAGGATTAGGCTTGAGTCTGATTTGTTCTTTGAGGGACCTAAACAAAGAATCAAATTAAAAACAAAGTGTGAAAGAATTGTGAAAACACTAATCTTTTTTTCCTCCTCAGCCAGAAATAGTTTACCCAAAGATTGTTAAGTTACTTAGTGGCAGTTAACTTAGTGGAACTTACTACTTCATCCATGGTCATTGGGAAGTATTTGGGTATTTACCCTCTCCCTCCTTGGCTACCACCTCTCCTGGGATCATCAAACTTGATTTTCTCCCATTTTTGGTGGGGTAGCCAATTCTCTCTGATATAGTGAGTCTAATTTTACATGGGGATTAGGTTCTAGAAGAAGTACAATAGGCTAAAAATAAGTCAAATGGGTCCAAAACATCCTGGAAAACTCTACATTTCCCATAAAATACAGTATAAATGATTTTTGAATATTGAACTTGGAGTGTGTATGTGTACATATGTGTACATATATTTCATATGTATATGAAATATAAAAAAATAAAACTTTGTAGTATTTTTCATTTGAGAAATAAAGAGAAGAATGATTTTGTCCTCCACAATTTGTAGAGTAGAATTTTAGAGTAGACTTCCCCCTACTCTTTCTGACAGAAAGCATCATTGCCTTCTGCTAATTCTCTTTCCCAAGACTGAGGAACTGAGAAAATTTGTGTTTCCCTTCCTCTAGATAAGATTTAGTAGGATTCAGAAGAGAAATTCTGCAAGTAGTTGTTATACAATTTTCATAATGATTACAACAGACTTTGTTCATAACAGTGATGACAAATGGAGCTGAGCTCTCTGCGGCTCTGAAGTCAATCTCAAAGTTAGTGTCTCTGGGGACTGTTAGAAATTCTGTCTTCCTCAAGTGCAGTCACAGGCACTGCCCACTGGTAAAGATATGGAATACATCAAGTTTTGAGAATTCAGCTGCCTTTAATATCTTTTAACTGTGACTTTCTTGAAGTGTAGTGCTGTTAGCACGGTAACAATCTTGGTGGATGATGACCTTCTTCATTGGAAAAAAAGCATTTTTGGTGTCTAGGAGGGAGGCTTTGGGAGAGTTTACATGTAACAGTGAGGGAGACCTGTGGGACCCTCCTCTCAACACTGGAGGGAAAAGGGAGGGCAGACACAGCCAGACTGTTCTCATATTCCTCTGCGGATGTTAATTCCCTAATTCCTCTTTCACTTTTAGCTTCTCTTAAAGCTCTTTTTACCCCTTTTCTCCCTCTGTTGCTAATACTGAGTAAGGGACAGGCAGGGCTAGGTAGGGAGAGATAGGTAGGGGGCTATGTGATCAGGCTCACAAAAATCCCAGAAATGCTGAGGCCTAATGAAACCAGAGATAAGGGAACATAACCAGACCACCTGGTTTGTCTTAAACATCAGAGACAAGATATTCGAAGGAGAAGTAATCATGGTGCTATCAGTGGTAACATCAAGAAGATTTAAGTTCCCCGGTCAGTTTTCTATAAAAGACTGACCATAAAAGCCCTCTGTGGCAACCCACTTGGGACCCCGTTCCCTCTAGAGAGCGTTCTTTCTGTTCTCCCCTTCACTTAATAAACTACCACTTCACCCTTTTGTTTCTGTGAGATTCATTCCTCGACTCCACAAGACAAGAACCCCGCAACATTCCTGGTGCATTGACCGGGAAAATCATCCCACTTCATCCATCAGAGGATAAGTAACATGGACTCTGTCTTTATGTTCTGAGAGACTTATCTTCCCTGCTTTGCCCTCTTCTCTTATAAAACACAGGCACCTGTCGGCCATGAAGAGCAACTAGCATGGCCCCTGGTCTTAAAGACTCTAGTAACAGGCTTCTGGGAACTACTCAGTCAATCCCCCTTCCTTGAGGGAAGGGAATGTTGGTCCCATCCTAACCAGCTCACTTATCCTCTAATTTCATACTTTTTTTTCTCAAATGGCTTCTCCTTTTCTCTGGGAACTTTATGTTTGTACTAGGGCCTCGTCTACTGATAGGTCATCAAGTACATAGGAGAAAGGATGCTCGGGCAGTTTACTGTCAAAAATAAACCAAACACTTAATTGGGCTTTTGCTTACAGAGCCTTGGGTGCAAACACAATGAATGAGGGTTCCATATGAGAACTCTGAAGATGCACATGACAGAATTCACCCTAACTAATTTCAGGCCTCATCTGGGGAGTGCACATAAGGACTGGTCATCCAGTGCTCTGAGCCTGCCCCTGGACATCATAAATGACCATGGGGTTTCTGAGACACATAAAAGGATGGGGACCAGCCCTGGAGGTCACAGCCCAGGGAAGCCTCCTCCACAAGCAGTACATACCTGCCCACAAATCCCTAGATAACAGTTTGCACCCTTGACTATGGTTGAACTACCTAAAAGATTATATTTCATTCAGTTCTAGTCCAGAGGAGGGGGAGGGTCGGGTGCAGGTCAGAGTGGCTATTCCTGCCGGCCAGACTTTCTGGCGTCCTAGGGTGCTAGGCCACTCTCTCACTTTAGGGCAAGTCACCAAGGGACGCCTTGGCTAAGGGACAAAGAGCTGATATGCAGGGATGCCTTCATAGTCAAGTCTCTATAACAGGTGCAGGGTAGTACCGGAATCGTGAGATGGGAAATAAGCTATCCTTCGCGGGGACTCTTCTGGACTATGTACTGCAAAATTGGGTAATTTCCCCTTGTAAAATTTTACTAGTGTCTTCCATGGGTTAAAAATGGCAGGTTCTTCAAGGCAAGGTAAAATAAGGCGTGACCTTTGCTGCATGACCTCCAAGGCACGGTCTCTTCTTCAGTTCCCAAGGACTCTCCCTTTGGGATGCATTTTAACCCACTGGAAACAATTTGGATTGCAAAGTTTAGGAAAGGACTAAGCTCTGGTAACACTACATGGCCTCAGTGGGATCCATCAGTTAGATCTCTTCTGCAGAAAACAGGGCTTTACATCAGGACCCTGGCCTAAGAGCCTCTTGCACAATGTGTTTGCCCAAACATGTCTGGCTAGTAAATGTCCTCCTGACATATTGGCTGATAATTATCCAAATAGGCCTCCTCAGAATAAACCCAGGTTGCTGGAGGAAACACAGGCCCTCCCTAACAAAGGGGACGCTGACTCTCTCTTCCTCACTGTTCCTCCTAATAGATTTGGGGGCTTCTCCCTCATTCATTTCTTGGGTTAATGGCTATAATTGGAGACAACTTTCTCTGGTTAGTCTACCTTAGGATGGGGACTTTACAGAATATTCCCAAGCAGCTGCCGAAATTCCCTTTGTTTTGAGGAAATTCCCTGTTTTCTCCAGCTGGACATGGACTGCCTAATTCCACTTGTTGGTGGAAAAACTAACCAACAAAAATCTTCGTCTGCTCATTTGTCTGAGCTGACAGGCTTTTAGGACCAGGAACCTTCTTTCTCCACCTTCTGGCAGCACTCTGCCTCTTTGGCCTCCCCCTCCTCCTATTTCTGCACCACCTTGGATGCAGCCTGCATACACCGCCCTTCAGATTTCCCCACCAGGGTCTCAGGTAAAAATTAACAATGGGGAACAAACTGACTTTTAACAGAGGATCCAGGTCGAATATAGTTTGGTATCTAAACTAACTTAAGTTTATTGGTTTAATTAAGATGATATGTCTTTAAAGTTATCAGTATTAAATATGAAACTTTTATTCTACCAAGATTTACTGAAGGTCAAATAAACTCATGTTGTCTCTGTTGCTGTTTGTTAGCAGAAAGATTAGCAAAATTGTCTGTCCCAAAGTTTTCATAGGTAATTGTTAAGATAGCTTTGGTAACCTGAAACTTTAAAGGTTTGCTTGGATGATAAGTGGGATTAAATTCACTGGACATCTATGTCTTTTCCAAATAAAATAAAGTGCTAAAGCATTGATTACTGGATGTAGGTTTGTGCTTTTGACTTACTATTGCAAAGAAACTAAGGATATTTGGGTCTGTTGGTAAATATGCTTTGTGCTCAACCAGTTGTAAATTTGCTGTCTAAAGAGTTTTGGTGTAACAGTTCACAATTGGTTACTACTTAGTTTTCACTGAACGCTAAGGTTTCTAAGAGTTAAAATTCTGCTAAATGGAATTAAGGCTGATGGAAATAAGGGAAACAACTCTGTATGTAGAAAAGTAGGAGATGTGTAAGAAAAGTATAAGGAATGGGAATGCATTTTTATTGAAGGTAAAAGAAGGTAATTTAATCCTAAATGAGAGCAGTTGTTTGGAAAGAAATGGCTTGGGACAAAACCTGAATGCAAAGGAAAGTTGTAGAAGGTTTGTGAAGGGAGTCTTGGGAAAGGAATTTTAGGTGTGGTCAGGATGGACGAAGATTGAAGTAAATGGATTTTAAAAGTGCATTGCTATAAGATTGGAAGTCTTCTTTTGGTTAAAAGACAAAGATTTCTTTAATTGTTGGTCTGTTCTTGATACGGAAATGTAAACAAAGTTGTTTTTCTCTTTTCTTTGTCCAGAAAAACCAGTTTCTATATTTTGACTTTATCAGGTCTTTAATGATCCCTAATCCTATTTAGACATGTGCTTTAAAACTTTCTAAGGTGTTGGGGTGCCTGGGTGGCTCAATCGGTTGAGTGTTTGCCTTTGGCTCAGGTCATGTGTTACAGAATTTCTTTTCCTTTAGTGCCAGCCATTCTTGGTCATACTGCTTTGAAAAATGAGGAGGCAGACCAGACGAAGAGTGGTGGGCAGCAAAGCAAAGTTTACTGATGATAGACATTAAGGAAGGCACGAGATGTGGTGAGCACTGTGTATTATATAAGCCTGATGAATCACTGACCTCTACCTCAGAAACCAATAATACATTATATGTTAATTAATTGAATTTAAATATAAAAAATTGGAAAAAAAGAATTTACAAAAAAAAAAAAAACAAAACAAAGTTTATTGAGTGATGGTAAAGTTTATTGAGTCCAAGTACAAAGCTCCCAAAGAAGGAGGAGACCTGAGGGGGTTGCTGATTGCACATTTAAATCTAGGGTTTTTATGGGCTCTTTGGCATGGGCTGCTTTAATCTGATTAACCCCCATGTGCCTGTCACCCAATCAGGTTTTTGTCCATTCACATGGGAAAGGGTGGAGGGCTCCTTCCAGGGTGGTGTAAAATCCCTATAAGGATGGTTTCCTCTTGGGGGGGTGGGGTGTGCTTGTCTCTGCCTGCCTTTTTTCAGATTGGCATTCATCACTAGGACTGAGCTACCTCAGGCTCCCTGCTCAGTGGAGAGTTGGCTTCTCCCTCTCCGACTGCATCCCCCCACCATGTGCATGCACGCCCATGAGCGCATACTCTCTCTCTCAAACAAATAAAATCTTAAAAAAAAAAGTTTTCTAAAGTTTTAACAAACTTCTCCAAGATTTAAATCATAAATCAATTCTTGTTGACTAATTAGGCTTTTTTATTTGGTATGTTGCCTTCTGGTATAAGGTCATCATCACTCGATATTCTGATTACTGAAGTGTTTTGTGTCATGGAAATAACTGAATTTCCTTGTCAATTAAATCACAATGACCTCTGATATCAGATCATTAACAAAGTCCATTTCTGAATTAGTAACATGGTACTAAATGAACTAAAAAGATGATTATAGTTTTGTGACTCTTGTTTGAAACATTACTGGTTCTTTAATGTTTGCTCTTCCAGATTAAGGAAACTTTCTCTTAAGATATCTGTGACTTATAGAAATCTGATAAAGTATTCATTTGTGAACAAATTCAAGCATTTAACTGTTCTCTGTACCTGAACCATCTGAAATTCAAAAGGTATTCTTTCTTCCATGGCAATCATAGTCATTTACATAAGTTCAATAAGAATCTATTCTCCTTATAAAAGGATACCATTGTAAACATTGGTTATTTTACCAAGTCTTTGACTGGAATGTTATATTTGAGAGAGACATGGATAGAATCAGATATGATCAAACACCTTCAAGGAACTAAGGTTTACTTTATGAAACATGGAACCATAAAGCCTCTTGGAAGTGTTGGCCTAATCCCTTGCTTACAGAGTTCCCAGTAGTCTTACCAGGTGAGTAAAGAATGTCACTTCCTGGCAGGTGCAGGAACATCAAGATATATTGGGGACCAGGGGTGGAGCAAGATGGCGGAGGATTAGGAGACCTGGATTTCGTCTGGTCTCGGGAATTCAGCTGAATATGGATCAAACCATTCTGAACACCTACGAACTCAACAGGAGATCAAAGAAGAGAGTAGCAGCAACTCTCTGAACAGAGAAGCGACCACTTACTGGAAGGTAGGACATGCGGAGAAGTGAATCCGAGGCGATATTCGGGAGGATAGACGGCGGGGGAGGGGCCTCCGTCGGCCACTTCTGGCAAGTGATAGAGCCGCGGAGCACAAAATCGGAACTTTTAGAAGTCGGTTCCGCTGAGGGACGTCGCTCCAGTGGCCAAGAGGGGGGTGGGACCCTCACGGGACAGTGTGGTCTCAGGACCCTTGGGGTCACAGAAAGACCGGGGGTGCCGGAGTGCGGCAGAGCTCCCAGGTATCGGAGCGGGGAAGCCAGCTGCAGAGACGGAGCCGAGGCGCAGGCTCTCAGCTCGGGGTTGCCATAAACTGTGATTCACAGCACAGTCAGGCCACTGCTCCTCCAGCAGGGACCCAACAAGTGGCAGATCCGGGGAGACTCCCATTCCTCCCTGGGGAGGAGCGGCATGGGAGCGCACCGCAGGGATCTGCTGGGTTTGGAGACTCCACACGGGGTCAAGTGCCAGAGATAGAAACGCTCGGTCACAGGCCGGGTGAGCACGGAGTGCAGCCGGAGACCGGGGAGACGGGAGTGAGAGCTTTTCTCTGGGGGCTCACTGAGGAGCGGGGCCCCGAGTTCTCGGCTCCTCCGGGTGGAGATTGGGAGGCCACCATTTTCGCCCTGGTCCTCCAAAGCTGTGCCGAGAGCTTGCAGGGAACAAAAGCTCCTGAGAGCAAACCAGAGCAGCTTGGTTAGCCCAGACGGACAAGGGCGGGGCAATTCCGCCTCCGGCAAAGACATTTGGGAACCACGGCAACAGGCTCCTCTCCCAGAAGATAGGCACGAACAGCCAGCAAGCCAAGACCAAGTTTACCCATCAAGGAGAATGGGACAACTCCAGCGCTAGGGGAATACTGCACATAGAATTCATGGCTTTTTTACCATGATTCATTAGTTTTTCAAAGTTAATTTTTTTAACTGGTTTTTTTTTTTTGAAATTTTCTTTTTCCCTTTTTCAACCAACATCTTATCAATCCCTTTTTTAAAAAAACATTTTTTATTTTTCATTTTTAAAGTCATATTTTATCCCTTCATAGTAGTTACCCTTATTTTTGGCATATATATATAACATGTTCTCTTTAAAATTTTGATTTACAGTTTCTTCTAACAGATCAAAATATACCCTAAATCACTAGTGTATGGCTCTGTTCTAGTCTCCTGCCTGATCACACTCTCTCCCTTTTTTTCTTTTCTTTTTTTTAATCTTTTTTCAAACAACTTCTTATCAATTCCTTTTATAAAATCTTTATAATTTTCATCTTTACAGTCATCTTCCATCCCTTCATTGTATCAACACTTATTTTGTACATATATAAGTCTTCCTTTAAAATTTAGGAGGCACTTTTTTCTAACAGACCAAAATACACCCAAAACCTAGTGTGTGACACTGATTGATGCACTAGCCTGATCATATTTGATCATATTCTGTTTTTTTTGTATTGTTCTGTTTTTGTTTTTATCTTTTTCTTTTTTCTTTCTTTCCCTTTCTTTTCCCCTGGTTTCAGGTCTTTTCTGATTTGTATAGAGTATATTTGCTGGGGATGTTGTTAACCTGTTAGCATTTTGTTCTCTCATTCATCTATTCTTCTCTGGACAAAATGACAAGATGAAAAATATCACCTCAGCAAAAAGAACAAGAGGTAGTACCGTCTGCCAGGGATGTACTTAATATGGACATTAGTACAATGTTGGACCTAGAGTTCAGAATCATGACTTTAAAGATACTAGCCAGGCTTGAAAAAAGCGTGGAAGTTATTAGAGAAACCCTTTCTGGAGAAATAAAAGAACTAAAATCTAACCAAGTTGAAATCAAAAAGGCTATTAATATGGTACAATCAAAAATGGGGGCACTAACTGTCAGGATAAATGAGGCAGAAGAGAGAATCAGCGATACAGAAGACCAAATGATGGAAAATAAAGAGGCTGAGAAGGAGAGAGAAACAACTACAGGATCACGAGGGCAGAATTCGAGAGATGAGCGATACCATAGGACAAAACAACATTAGAATAATTGGGATCCCAGAAGAAGAAGAAAGAGAGAGAGGGGCAGAAGGTATATTGGAGCAAATAATAGCAGAGAATTTCTCTAATGTGAGGAAGGAAACAGGCATCAAAATCCAGGAGGCACAGAGAACCCCTCTCAAAATCAATAAAAATAGGTCAACACCCCGACATCTAATAGTAAAACTTATGAGTCTCACAGACAAAGAGAAAATCCTGAAAGCAGCTCGGGAGAAGAGATCTGTAACCTACAATGGTAGAAATATTAGATTGGCAACAGACCTATCCACAGAGACCTGGCAGGCCAGAAAGGACTGGCATGATATCTTCAGAGCACTAAACGAGAAAAATATGCAGCCAAGAATACTATATCCAGCTAGGCTGTCATTGAAAATAGGAGAGATAAAAAGCTTCCAGGACAAACAAAAACTAAAGGAATTTGCAAACACGAAACCAGCCCTCCAAGAAATATTGAAAGGGGTCCTCTAAGCAGGAGAGAGCCTAAAAGCAGCATAGATCAGAAAGGAACACAGACAATATACAGTAACAGTCACCTTACAGGCAATACAATGGCACTAAATTCATACCTTTCAATAGTTACCCTGAATGTAAATGGGCTCAATGCCCCAATCAAAAGACACAGGCTATCAGATTGTATTAAAAAACAAGACCCATCAATATGCTGTCTGCAAGAGACTCATTTTAGACCCAAAGACAACCCCAGATTGAAAGTGAAGGGGTGGAAAACCATTTACCATGCTAATGGACACCAAAAGAAAGCTGGGGTGGCAATCCTTACATCAGACAAATTAGATTTTAAAACAAAGACTGTAATAAGAGATGAAGAAGGACACTATATCCTACTTAAAGGGTCTATCCAAGAAGATCTAACAATTGTAAATATCTATGCCCCTAACATGGGAGCAGCCAATTTTATAAGGCAATTAATAACCAAAGCGAAGAAACACATTGACAACAATACAATAATAGTGGGGGACTTTGACACTCCCCTGACTGAAATGGACAGATCATCTAAGCAAAAGATCAACAAGGAAATAAAGACTTTAAATGACACACTGGAATAAATGGACTTCACAGACATATTCAGAACATTCCATCCCAAAGCAACGGAATACACATTCTTCTCTAGTGCCCATGGAACATTCTCCAGAATTGACCACATCCTAGGTCACAAATCAGGTCTCAACCGGTACCAAAAGATTGGGATCATTCCCTGCATATTTTCAGACCACAATGCTTTGAAACTAGAACTCAATCACAAGAGGAAAGTCGGAAAGAACTCAAATACATGGAGGCTAAAGAGCATCCTACTGAAGAATGAATGGGTCAACCAGGAAATTAAAGAAGAATTAAAAAAATTCATGGAAACCAATGAAAATGAAAACACAACTGTTCAAAATCTTTGGGATACAGCAAAGGCAGTCCTAAGAGGAAAGTATATAGCAATACAAGCCTTTGTCAAGAAACAAGAAAGTTCTCAAATACGCAACCTAACCCTACACCTAAAGGAGCTGGAGAAAGAACAGCAAATACAGCCTAAACCCAGCAGGAGAAGAGAAATAATAAAGATCAGAGCAGAAATCAATGAACTAGAAACCAAAAGAACAGGAGAACAGATCAACGAAACTAGGAGCTGGTTCTTTGAAAGAATTAACAAGATTGATAAACCCCTGGCCAGACTTATCAAAAAGAAAAGAGAAATGATCGAAATCAACAAAATCATGAATGAAAGAGGAGAGATCACAACCAACACCAAAGAAATACAAACGATTCTAAGAACGTATTATGAGCAACTGTATACCAGCAAATTAGATAACCTGGAAGAAATGGGTGCATTCCTAGTGATGTATCAACTACCAAATTGAACCAGGAAGAAATAGAAAACCTGAACAGACCTATAACCACTAAGGAAATTGAAGCAGTCATCAAAAATCTCCCAAAAAACAAAAGCCCAGGGCCAGACGGCTTCCCAGGGGAATTCTATCAGATATTTAAAGAAGAATTAATACCTATTCTCCTGAAACTGTTCCAAAAAATAGAAATGGAAGGAAAACTTCCAAACTCATTTTATGAGGCCAGCCTTACCTTGATCCCAAAACCAGAGAAAGACCCCATCAAAAAGGAGAATTACAGACCAATATCCTTGATGAGGATGGATGCAAAAATTCTCACCAAAATACTAGCCAATAGGATCCAACAGTACATTAAAAGGTTTATTCACCATGACCAAGTGGGATTTATCCCTGGGCCGCAAGGTTGGTTCAACATCCGCAAATCAATCAACGTGATACAATACATTAACAAAAGAAAGAACAAGAATCATATGATCCTCTCAATAGATGCAGGAAAAGCATTTGACAAAGTACAGCATCCTTTCTGGATCAAAACTCTTCAGAGTATAGGGATAGAGGGAACATACCTCAATATCATAAAAGCCATCTATGAAAAACCTACAGCGAATATCATTCTCAATGGGGAAAAGCTGAAAGCTTTTCGCCTAAGGTCAGGAACGCGGCAGGGATGTCCACTCTCACCACTGCTAGTCAACGTAGTATTAGAAGTCCTAGCCACAGCAATCAGACAACAAAAAGAAATCAAAGGCATCCAAATTGGCAAAGAGGAAGTCAAACTCTCACTCTTTGCAGATGATATGATACTGGATGTGGAAAACCCAAAAGACTCCACCCCAAAACTGCTAGAACTCATACAGGAATTCAGCAAAGTAGCAGGATATAAAATCAAGGCACAGAAATCAGTGGCATTCCTATACACCAACAAGACAGAAGAGAGACAAATCAAGGAGTCGATCCCATTTACAATTGCACCCAAAACCATAAGATACCTAGGAATAAATTTAACCAACGAGGCAAAGGATCTGTACTCAGAAAACTATAAAATACTCATGAAAGAAATTGAAGAAGACACCAAGAAATGGAAAAACGTTCCATGCTCATGGATTGGAAGAACAAACATTGTGAAGATGTCAATGCTACCTAGAGCAATCTACACATTCAATGCAATCCCCATCAAAATACCACCCACTTTTTCCAAAGAAATGGAACAAATAATCCTAAAATTTGTATGGAACCAGAAGAGACCCCGAATAGCCAGAGGAATATTGAAAAAGAAAAGCAAAGCTGGTGGCATCACAATTCCAGACTTCCAGCTCTATTACAAAGCTGTCATCATCAAGACAGTATGGTACTGGCACAAAAACAGACACATAGATCAATGGAACAGAATCGAGAGCCCAGAAATGGACCCTCAACTCTATGGTCAACTCATCTTTGACAAAGCAGGAAAGAATGTCCAATGGAAAAAAGACAGTCTCTTCAACAAATGGTGTTGGGAAGATTGGACAGCCACATGCAGAAGAATGAAACTGGACCATTTCCTTACACCACACACAAAAATAGACTCCAAATGGTTGAAAGACCTAAACGTGAGACAGGCGTCCATCAAAATCCTAAAGGAGAACACAGGTAGCAACCTCTTCGACCTCAGCCGCAGCAACTTCTTCCTAGAAACATCGCCAAAGGCAAGGGAAGCAAGGGCAAAAATGAACTATTGGGATTTCATCAAGATAAAAAGCTTTTGCACAGCAAAAGAAACGGTCCGCAAAACCAAAAGACAACTGACAGAATGGGAGAAAATATTTGCAAATGACATATCAGATAAACGGCTAGTGTCCAAAATCTATAAAGAACTTACCAAACTCAACACCCAAAGAACAAATGATCCAATCAAGAAATGGGCAGAAGACATGAACAGACATTTTTCCAAAGAAGACATCCAAATGGCCAACAGACACATGAAAAAGTGCTCAACATCGCTCGGCACCAGGGAAATCCAAATCAAAACCTCAATGAGATACCACCTCACACCAGTCAGAATGGCTAAAATTAACAAGTCAGGAAACGACAGATGTTGGCGGGGATGTGGAGAAAGGGGAACCCTCCTCCACTGTTGGTGGGAATGCAAGCTGGTGCAACCACTCTGGAAAACAGTATGGAGGCTCCTCAAACGGTTGAAAATAGAGCTACCCTACGATCCAGCAACTGCACTACTGGGTATTTACCACAAAGATACAAATGTAGGGATCCGAAGGGGTACGTGCACCCTGATGTTTATAGCAGCAATGTCCACAATAGCCAAACTGTGGAAAGAGCCAAGATGTCCATCGACAGATGAATGGATAAAGAAGAAGTGGTATATATACACAATGGAATATTATGCAGCCATCAAAAAGGAGATCTTGCCATTTGCAATGACGTGGATGGAACTGGAGGGTGTTATGCTGAGTGAAATAAGTCAATCAGAGAAAGACATGTATCACATGACCTCACTGATATGAGGAATTCTTAATCTCAGGAAACAAACTGAGTGTTGCTGGAGTGGTGGGGGGGTGGAAGGGATGGGGTGCTGGGTGATAGACATTGAGTAGGGTATGTGCTATGGTGAGCGCTGTGAATTGTGCAAGACTGTTGAATCACAGATCTATACTTCTGAAACAAATAATGCAACATATGTTAAGAAAAAAGAAAAAGCAGAAGATAGCAGGAGGGGAAGAATAAAGGGGAGTTAAGTCGGAGGGGGAGATGAACCATGAGAGACGATGGACTCTGAAAAACAAACTGAGGGTTCTAGAGGGGAGGGGGAGGGGGGATGGGTTAGCCTGGTGATGGGTATTAAAGAGGGCACATTCTGCGTGGAGTGCTGGGTGTTATGCACAAACGATGAATCATGGAACACTACATCAAAAACTAATGATGTAATGTATGGTGATTAACATAACAATAAAAAAGATATATTGGGGACCTTGTGAAGAAGAATTCCCCCAAGTCTATATGTATTGTAGGCATGTCTGATGGCAAGTACTTGGCTTGGCTTCTGGGCTAGAGACTCTACTAAAAGTTCAATCTAGATTCCTTACAAAAGTTCCAGCAAAGCAGACTTTAAAAGATCTATATGGATGGGGTGCCTGGGTGGCTCAGTCGGCTAAGTGTCTGCCTTCGGCTCAGGTCATGATCCCGGGGTCAGGTTGCAGGATCATGCAGGGCTCCCGGCTCAGCGGGGAGTCTGCTTCTCCCTCTGCCCCTCCCCTGCTCATGTTCTTTCTCGCTCTCTTTTTCTCTCTCAAATAAATAAAAGTAAATTTAAAAAGATCTATATGGCCAATTGCTATTCTTGCTGACCTTATGTAAGTAATTAGGCCAGGTTTGTTAAAACTGGACTTGTTTTGCAAACAAATTAGTTCTCATTTGGCTATCTCTGATTAAAAATTAGGGTTACTATAGAGCAAAATTTGTTTTAATAACCCACCTTTGTGGATGTTAAATTCCAGTTCTGTCTTTTTTTTTTTTAAAGATTTTATTTATTTATTTGACAGAGAGACACAGAGAGAGAGGGAACACAAGCAGGGGGAGTGGGAGAGGGAGAAGCAGGCTTCCCGCTGAGCAGGGAGCCCGATGCAGGGCTCGATCCCAGGACCCTGGGATCGTGACCTGAGCTGAAGGCAGATGCTTAATGACTGAGCCACCCAGGTGCCCCTCCAGTTCTGATTGTCTTTAAATGATTGTTGTTTGCCTAAACTAGACAACTCGAGGTCCGCTTCAAAAAATTGCCCCAAAACTCATGTAGAGACAGTCTTTGGGCCTGTTGCTCTATGGGCCATTCAAAAGGATCCCTCAACCTCCTTTGAAGATACTTCCACTTTTTTTTTTTAAGATTTTATTGATTTATTTGACAGAGAGGTAAGAGAGAGTGAGCACAAGCAGGGGGAGTAGCAGGCAGAGGGAGAGGGAGAAGCAGGCTCCCCATCAAGAAGGGAGAAGTAATCTTGGTGCTATCATGGTGGTAATATCAAGAAGATTTAAGTTCCCTGGTCAGTTTTCTATAAAAGACTGACCATAAAAGCCCACTGTGGCACCCCATTCGAGACCCCTCTCCCTCTAGAGAGCTTTCTTTCTGTTCTCACCTTCCCTTAATAAACTATCACTTTACCCTTTTGTATCCACAAGATGAGATTCATTCCTCCACTCCACCAGACAAGGACCCTGTAACCCTATAACATCAAAAGAATCCTGAGGAAGTCATTGACAGGCATGCTCTAGAATTTACACATTAATTCATTCAGGTCTATTGCCCTATCATGCTCTTTCCCCTTACTTTGCTTTATTTTCTCATAAAATTTACTACTTGCTACTTGATTTTAAAAAATAACATTTTTATGGAGATGTAATTCATATATCATACAATTCATCTATTTAAAGGGTATCATACACTGGTTTTTAGTGTATTCACAGGGTTGTGCAACGATTACCACAATCCAATTTTAGAACATTTTAATCACCCCAGAAAGAAACTCTGTACCCATTAGCAATCACTCCTCATTACCCCCTCTCCCTAGGTTGGCAACGACCATCCATTTTCTGTCTCTGTGAATCTTTGTATTCTGGACGTTTCAGAAAAATGGAATCATACAATATGTGGTCATTTGTGACTGTGTTATTTCATTTCATGTAGTGTTTTCAAGGTTAAGGTATGTATGTAAGCATGTATCAGTAATTCATTTCTTTTATTGCTAAATAATATTTCATTGTATAAATCCATTCATTAGTACATGGACATTTTGCTACCTGAATTAATGTTTATTTTCTGTTTCCCACACTTAACTATGAATTCTATGAGCATAAGAACATTTTTTTTACCACTTTATGCCTAGAATCTTGCCCAGCATCTGACAATGTCATGAGATCAATACATTTGTTTAATGATCTAATCATTCATTCCCGTAACCAACATTTGCTAAGCAACTCCCCCCTCATTTGTGTTCAACATTGGGATCGTCTTCAAGAATCTCATAATCTAATGAAGTACCACCTGTGCAAACAAATAATTAAAAGCAGATGGATTCTAATAAAGGGTATGGACAAAGCAGGGTGCATAGACAAAAGGTTCAGGTTTGCTTGAGAGACTCAGCAGGACTTCCTAGCAAAGAACTTCATCTGAGATTTACAAAAATAGGACGTTGCCAGAGTGAGCCATCAACCACGAGGGTATTTAAGGGTTTTTAAGCAAAGTCCAGTAGCAGTGCTGGAACTCTTGTGAAGTGGGGAGGCATCCCACAGAGGATGAACTGGGCCAGCAGGCAACGTTCAAATCAGAAAGAATTCTATATGCTCAAAGGATTAAGGATTATTTTTCCAGATCCTGAAGATACTGGCAAAAATGGTGGTATCTGAGGGTGGGCTGTGGAACTGAAACGAAGAGTGGGAGAAAGAGAGACTGGCAAACTTTTAAAAACCAGACACATGTTCTTTCCATTAAAAAATGCATTTAAAATGTTCTGCTTCTGATGATGGGAATCCACTGTATAATTTTGAACAGGACGTGCGGGAACGTTTCTCCGGGGGTAGCGGGAAGTGAGGCGGGCAGGCAGCCGGCTAAGAAGGGAGTGGCAACCAGGATCGTTTCCTCCTCCTTGGCATCCCCGACACTCGCAGTCAGTAACTGTGGGGTGACATGTGGAAACGTGTTGGAAACACTGACAACCCCCAGGAGTGAGTGGGGAGGGAGGCTAGGGCGGGCGCTGGGTCGGACTCTCAGTGCTGGGAGAGACTCTACCCTCTGGGGGCGGGTTGGGGGAAACACAGCCTCAAGACTCTTCCTGGCTGATGCAATCTGCGAGAGCCCGCGATCTCGGCTGCTAGAGGGCCAGGCTGCCATCCCGCCAGCCACGTGTAGCTGCCGCCACCCCGGCCGCTTCCCCAGGCACTCGTTCCCGCCGCCCCCGCCGCGCGCACCCCACGAGGGCTGGGACGCACCCGGCTTGCCCTCCGCGCAGTTGCCCCGGTCCCCACGGCCCACCGAACCATGAAGGTAACTGCTTACGATTTTGGCTGTATTTTACAAAAAACCGTGTGTGTGGATCGAGCCTGCGATTCCTCAGAGACACAGTTGGCAGAGAGGGGACGGAAGAAAGACTACCGTGGTGTTTCCAGGCAAACGTTTTTCGGACTTTCTTTGTCGGTCCTCGTTGGTCGGGACCTTCCATTCTTTTCTTTTCAAACTTGCTCGCAGGATGTGCCTCCTCAGGCTTTTTCCCTACTGCATGGGTGAGCGGAGATGAAAGGCTGCTCGCAGCTCCCTTCCCTACCTGTTTTTTAAGTTTGGAAAGGAAGAGGAAGCTTTTTTTTTTTTTTTTTCAATTGCTAAGATGCACAGGAGGTGGGGGAATTTGGGGGAAGAGGTCTTGGGTTGTTTCTGGCTGTAAACAGGGGTTTCCTGGTGGGTGTATAGAATGAAAGAGGGAGGTGCAGAGCCAGGGGATGAGGGTGGGAGAAGGGAGGGAAAACTGCCTCATCGCTATTAAAAGCAGAAGGCTTAGTCTTTTGCTTGTGGAAATTAAAAGCATCTACGAGTTACAAATCATGTTAGCCTAAGGGCATTCTTTTATTAAACTAAGTGAGCCGCGCTAATGGTTTTCGTTCTTATGCTAATCAAGGATAATTAGCCCATCGGCCTATTCTGATGGTTTAGGTGTAGGAAAAACACGGGTGTCTTCCTGTTCTTACACTTTGGAAAACTGCAATGACGTTAAAAACTGACGAGCAGCTTTTTTAAAGGAAAGTGAAGAGGAGCCGGTAGCCCTGCCATCTAACTCTCTTGGGAAGCGGCTCCTGGGCGGCTCAGTCAGTTAAGTGTCTGCCTTGGGCTCAGGTCCTGATCATAGGGTCCTGGATTCGAGCCCCGAGTGGGGCTCCCAGCTCAGCGGGGAGCCTGCTTCTCCCTTTGCCCCTCACCCCGCTGGTGCGCTTTCTCTCTCAAATAAATGAATAAAACTCTTAAAAAAAAAAAAAAGTCTTGGGTGGAAGAGGTAGGCAACCTGAACTTTTACGAGAAATAAACCCACGTTTCAGCATTTTGAAGGAGGAAGATTGAAGTAAGGTTCTCAACTGCGCTTATCCACAAGCCATCCCAACCCACAATTTCACTTACAAGAAGTAATATGTAAATGGTGCCTCTTTCACCAAACAAAAATTTCTGCTAAGATTAATCGGGAACTGCGTGAAAACACTGTTTTGTGTTAAAACGAGATCATGCAATTGCACCACAGTGAACAATTTAGCAGCCTTTCCTTCCATAGTCAGATATTCTATTTCTGCCCTGCTCATTCCTGTCTAATTTCAACTGAAAAATACACTCTGATCACATTGAGGGTTAGTGAGTAATAGGAGAGAATTATGAGAATAAACACTCTTGCTTTTCCAGGTTTCCCTGTGCTATGTGAAGTTGTAGTTGATTATACATTTTTGTAAATTCATGGATGCTTTAACATGAGTCCAAAAACCCCTATCCCTTTTACAAGGTACTTTTATAACACAGGAAACTAGAAGATATTTTCAAGTAGTCTCATATCTCTTTTCTGATATTTTACTGAGATTGGGAAAGAAAAGATTGTTTTCTAGGCATTGATGTGGGGAAAAAGACAGAAGAAAAATTATTAAATTTCCTTACTACTTAGAGCTCACTGGCAAGTCCTTGAAACAGGCAGAGTGACATTCCTCTAAGGACTCAAAAGCCTCAATGTTAATACTTTGCTAAGGGCAAAAGGCAATCCCGACCCCCCCCCCCGCCCCCAACCAGGATCCTGTAAATCTACTTTAACATATAAAAATTCCTTTAGAAATTTCCTTTATCTCTAAACCCCCCAAGATACGTGTTGGCAATCATCCCCCAACCATATGGCCCACCGATATACATCTGCAGGGTCTCATGACTAAGGTTTTATTAGACGGTAATAAATGACCTCTTCCGCAACAATAGCTAGCCCCCTCAAGGTCCTGGAAACCTTGCTTCCAAAATTCCTTAGAGATTTCCATGATCCCTAACCCCCTCCCAACTTGAAAGTATATAATGGGCCGCTCCCCATGACCCCAGTGCAGCTCTTTCTGCCCACGGGTCCTGTCCCCTGTGCTTTCATAAAACCACCTTTTCGTACCAAAGACTTCTCAAGAATTCTTTCTTGTCTTTTTTTTTTTTTTAGATTTTATTTATTTATTTGACAGAGACACAGCTAGAGAGGGAACACAAGCAGGGGGAGTGGGAGAGGGAGAAGCAGGCTTCCCGCCGAGCAGGGAGCCCGACGCGGGTCTCGGTCCCAGGACCCTGAGGACCCCGAGATCACGACCGGAGCAGAAGGCAGACGCTTAACAACTGAGCCACCCAGGCACTCCAAGAATTCTTTCTTGTTATGACAAAAACTTTTCTACCTTCCTCTCACCTATTATTATTATTATTTTTTAAGATTTTATTTTGTTATGTTAGTCACCATATAATACATCATTAGTTTTTGATGTAGTGATCCACGATCCATTGTTTTCGTATAACACCCAGTGCTCCGTGCAGTACGTGCCCTCCTTAATACCCATCACCGGGCTAACCCATCCCCCCTCCCCCCTCCCCTCTAGAACCCTGTTTGTTTCTCAGAGTCACCTATTATTATTTTTTAAATGTTATTTGCACTTGGCACCAAGATAGGCTCTGTCCTTGACACATTTTCCAGACGTGGCTCCCTTCCCGGGGGAGCATATATTTTAAGATGAACACATAAAGCATGGGCTACTGAATAAGAAAACTAGCATATACATCAAAGAAAATTTGTATAAGAATAGTAAGTACATATTATGATTGACTAAATTAGGGTGGAGATTGAAAAGAGTCATATATCTAAAGGGACAGAGACAAGAGAAGTCATTGTTAGGGATGTATAGTCAAGTGAAGGAAGTGAGAGAGTTTGACTGGCAGCAAGGGTAGAGAAGGCTGTTTGTGTGTGTGCAGAGGGTAGGACCTGGGGCCTGGCAGGGAGAGTGGTTTACTTTTCAGACCCAGGATGTGGCCCCTCAGGCAAGACTCAGGGATGCATATCTAGTGCAGCAGGCCCAACAAAAGGGCATTGGTAGAAACTGGTGGTGAGAAAAAAGGAAAAAGGGAGGGAAAAATAAAAGACAAGAATTTATTTTGGGCTTATATTTCATTTAGTGAGTTTCCATAATAAATCATTTCATTTGATTTTAAAACTGCAGAGAGAAAGGAAGGAAAGAAAATTTTCCATTTGTGTGCAAGAATTTCTCTTGCCCAGTCAGCTCATTGAACCCCCAAGAAGGTCTAATGATTTGAAATGGGTTTAAAACCTTATGAAAGAAAGTTGAAAGCAGTCATTTGATTATTACAGAGATTTATGCTAAGAATGAAAAACAAGTTGTGGTTTCTTTCCGTAGCTGTATATTTTTTTCATTGTTTTCATAATTTTAGATTTTATCCCTTATTTCAGGTCAGGCCTGTTAGTTCTGTAGGGGAGGAAAAATAATTTTCCCTCTACCCTTCTAGGTTCTTGGCTGAGACCCCCTTGTCATAAAACACAGGTTAACAGGAGAAAAACAAACAAACGTTTAATAAATGTGTACCTCCTGTATACATAGGAGATATCCAGGAAAAGTAACTCCCCAAAATGGCCCAAGCTACCACCTTAAATATCATCTTCAGCTAAAGACAAAGGAAAGAGGCTAGGATGTGGTGAGAGGGGAGCCAGGCTGGGAAATTTTTAGGCAGAGCACAGTAAGCAACGTAAGGTTGCAGATTTAAATCAGTACTTTCTCCACTGATAAGTGTTTTGACACTTAGTTATCCTTCTCTTCAGAGAAGAGACAGCCTGTACAGAGGTGGGGGTCTCCCTGAAAAATGGAGGTTTCCCTTATAAATGTAGATTTCCCTCAGAAAATGGCAACTTCCACTCTGTTTTCAGAGATTGTCCTGTGTCTGAGACCTCTCAAAAATAACCAGTCCAAAATAATTATTATGCCAACGAGGCAAATTTTTGGCATGGCATATTATACTCCCTTTCAGCTTATTTCTAATATCAAGATATAAACCAGCAAAGTGAACAGCTCGATAGTAGTGTTATTGACCTGAGAGATCTGGGCTTATGAATAACTATTTCTGTGCATCAGTGAAAATTTGTTTCCAAACTGGCCATCTTCAGTGTTTGGGTTGGTTATATCTTTTGGGGTTTCATGTTGTCTGCTTCTTCAAATGACCTTTTCTCAGTGTAAGAAGATGGAAATTAAGAGCTTTCTCTTTTTCCCTTTAGGCTTGGCAACCACAATTCCTATAAATAACAGATGCCACCCTAGGGAAACCCAGTGGAATGTTCACCCATCTGCCTAAGGGGATTTGGTTATCATATGATGGAGAGAATCTAAGACCGTCCATGATAGACTTTATTATCCCAGGCATCCTCTACTTTCTATATGGTACCATCATTCTTTCTGAGCACAGGAGGAAACTGGTCTGCTCACTTTACAGTTGTTAATGTGGGCAGTCGGTGTTGTAACTTTATTCCCTCAACAGCTGTCCAAATGCACTAAACATTTAACATAACATATGGTAAACATTCCTACTGATAGGCTTTCCGGAGCCTCTGTAGCCCATTTGGTAATGCATGTTAGTGCCCATTCAACTAACACCTCTGACACTGGATTCTGCATAAATCAACTGAGACATAAATGTGAGGTGCAACTCAGGTTTTTTAAGTGTTTTAAAATTAAGCATTCGGGATGCTCTGATTTACAAATATAACTTTGCAAATATTTGCAAACATCTTAATCCTAAGATCTGGTCTGATTCACAGCAGCAGTAGTGAATGCAAAGGCAAAAGCAGAATCGATAACATCAGGGTTCAAGTGCCAATTGCACCTATGCTTCTGATTAGTCCTCTCAAATCCACAAGCTGAAGAATATTACCTCTAGAAATTGAGTATTTTTATTTTATTTATTTATTTTTTTCCTTTTTTTATTATGTTATGTTAATCACCATACATTACATCATTAGTTTTTGATGTAGTGTTCCATGATTCATTGTTTGCATATAACACCCAGTGCTCCATGCAGAACATGACCTCTTTAATACTCATCACCAGGCTAACCCATCCCACCACCCCCTCCCCTCTAGAACCCTCAGTTTGTTTCTCAGAGTCCATAGTCTCTCATGGTTTGTTTCCCCCTCCGATTTCCCCCCTTCGTTCTTCCCCTCCTGCTATCTTCGTCTTCTTTTTTTTTTTAAACATATAATGTATTATTTGCTTCAGAAGTACAGATCTGTGATTCAACAGTCTTGCACAATTCACAGCGCTCACCATAGCACATACCCTCCCCAATGTCTATCACCCAGCCACCCCATCCCTCCCACCCCCCACCACTCCAGCAACCCTCAGTTTGTTTCCTGAGATTAAGAATTCCTCATATCAGTGAGGTCATATGATACATGTCTTTCTCTGATTGATTTATTTCACTCAGCATAACACCCTCCAGTTCCATCCATGTCGTTGCAGTGTCCACAATAGCCAAACTGTGGAAAGAGCCAAGATGTCCATCAACAGATGAATGGATAAAGAAGATGTGGTATATATATATACAATGGAATATTATGCAGCCATCAAAAGGAATGAAATCTTGCCATTTGCAATGAGCATTTTTATTTTAAAAATAACTTAGAGGGATGCCTGGGTGGCTCAGTCATTAAGCTTCTGCCTTCGGCTCAGGTCATGATCCCAGGGCCCTGGGATGGACCCTGCTCCCCGCCCCCATAGGGCTCCCTGCTCAGTGGGAAGCCTGCTTCTCCCTCTCCCACTCCCCCTGCTTGTGTTCCCTCTCTGGCTGTCTCTCTCTCTGTCAAATAAATAAATAAAATCTTAAAAAAAAAACTTAAATAAAAATAACTTAGAAATTAGATCACCATATTTATCCAGCATAGCCCACCACATAAATGTTTTTCTATTGTCATATTGGCTGTGCCTTTTTTTTTTTGTGAGAAAAGCTATTTTGCAAAAAGTGCTTCTTGTGTTCCGTGATTAATGGGTAAGAGAAAATCTTAAAAAAATATTCATGCTTCAAAAATACAGAAAAAAAGTCAAAGAGAGGGAAAAGGGAAGACAACTTAAAAAAAATAGGGGAAATTATATTACCAAAAGCAATAATCCAGAGAAGTTGTACCGAAAAACACTTGATTCTTTGTCATTAAAAAATTGTCAAATACTTGTAAAATCCAGCTTGTTCCCTTAACACCTGTCATATTGTTCATCGAAAATGAACCAGTTTATTAGTTCTTTATTTTGATAGGTAGATCTGAATATTTGATCAATTGCATTAATAGTCTATCCTAGCCTGAGAAATACTTTTAACTATTTTAACTGTGGAAGGTTATTTGCCTTGAGAAGCACTAAGCACTAAGAAGCCTAGGGTGTAATTAGAAGATTCAAATTCTGATTCCTTAAAAGTCTAGACAGAAGGAGCACCTGTTGGGATGTTCTAGGCCAAACATGCCACAGATAACTCTTACATGACCAACAAAGATTTCAATAGAGTTTGGGCATGAAGCCAAGGATGGATTTGCACAGGGTGATCGCTCAGCTGCTGTTAGCATTCCACCACTACATTAAAGGGTGATTTTGCCTCGTACATTTTATTTTAGCTGATTCATATTCACAGTTATATTGTTTTGATTTTAGTACTAGACGATAGTTCAGGAGTCTGATATCACAGTAAATGTTAATTTGAATTTTGAAGATTAAAAAGTAGAGTTAAAATGGAGCTATAAAGTTTACTGTGAAAGCATAATGCATTCTTCAGGGATTCCATGGTTTTCAACGTTGTGAAACTTGCAAGGTTAATGCTGGTGTTTATAGAAGAAATACCTCCAAGCTTGAAGAAGGACTTCTTTGCTTAACTAAGATAATGATGCTTAGTATTTCTAAATGCCATATAAATTACATAACATTGAATTGTAACCTCAAAACATTTGTATGTTTTGCATTGCAGCTATTATTAACCTTATTTTACAGACAAGGAAAATAAAGATCAGAATACAAGAATTACTTGAGATCACAAAGAGCAGAGCATAATAGAAACCAGCTATTTTGAGTTCTAGTCCAACATGCTATCCACTTTACCAGTGCTTCTAGGATCTCTTGGGTCTGATATCACATGGGAAATCTTATGAAAGGTATAAACAATCTTTCCGGCAAAATGAACAAACATGCATAGGCATACAAGTTTGCATCTCGGTTATTTGTTATTAAAACCAGGACAATAGAGTCCATATAGCATGGGAAACTGAGGGAAAATACTGAAATGATCTAGTTGTTTAGAGCAGTAAAGAGCTATTCGTTCTTGCCTCTATAATCAGCTGAGATATGAAAATATATAAAAGAGCCACACTATCCTTTGAATATTGAAAAACCCCAAATAATCACCTGCCTTTAGCTCAAACAGAAAGGCAGTTTCCTTGTTTTTTTAGCAGCATGTGAGTTGTCAGTTTCTTTATGTTTTATCTCATAAAGATCTAAGGTGTATAGTGTAGGAGAGGAATAAAAACTTTTTATCTGATACCTTCTTAGGTTCTGTACCTGGGGCCATTCAAATTAGACCGACAAAAGATAGATTAAAGAGAGGAGAACAGGTTATTAGTTCATGCAGCATACATGCACATGAGAGAATTTCAGGGATGAATAACTCAAAGGGGTGGCCTGTACTTGTGCTTATATTGCATCTTCACGAAAAATGATAAACTTGTAGAAAAGTAACAAGGATAAAGGCACAGGTTTTAGGCTTCCAAGTGCATCAAACTGTGGGCAGGTGAATACATTGGGGGAATAATCTAAGGGGATTAGGTTTGTTTGTGCAGGTCCATCTCACTGCTGACCTTCTGTCTTAATGCTGTCAAACTTTCTAAGAAGTATCTGCTTTTCATCAGAGAAGGGCAACTCCAGGAAGGCTTCTTTCTGCATCTCTTGGATCTCAGTTGCTGTTAGCTCAAAGTAATCCTTATGTCAAAAGGGCATATTTTGATCCCTATACTATTCACAGAATAGAACTTGATTTATAGAATCTGCACCCTGATAGCTTTGATCTCAATCTAGTTTTGAAGTGTGTGCATGGTTGTTTGGTTAAACAGGGTTAATACATAATTTTTTAGTAGAGTTTAATAGTTTTGGGTGCCTTGTTTTCCCATCTCTTAGATATAATTCCCTACCTGTAGTGCCTGTCAAAGGGGCAGGCCTACAAGGCCATGTTCCTACCAGGTGACCCCACCTCAGCCACAGCTGATTGTAGCAAGGGTGGATATTTGACCCAATGTTGACCACCTTTTACTTCTTTCTTATTCTCTTGTCCTCCCCATTCAATGAGATATCCTACCCTGTGGATTCTCTTTTCTCCCTATCTATATGTTTAGTAAAACATTTTGATTATACTTATCCCAAAGGATGGATCATTAAATTATTTTAAAAGTAAGATCATATTTTTCCTCTGTGTTTGCTGGAAAGTTTTTCCTCAGTTGAAAAGATGGAATTCTTATTTTCCTTGTTATACCAAAATTACTTGAGGCGCTCAATTAAGCTAGTGAATCTCATAAGTCCCAAAACATATCATATAAATATATTAACATATTAACCAAATATTTCAATCCTAAATCAGTTTAATTATACAATTTAATTTAGCTTAAATAGATAATTTAATTTAGCTTAAGTTAAACTGAGTTAGTATTGAAAAGGATATCAGTTCTTTTTTAAAAATTTTTGCTGTTGTTCATATTTGTTGTCAACTAAATAAATAAGAAATAAGTGTAACATTATATATCAGTTATGGTATGTAATAAATTTAACTTGAATTTAAGATACCAATAGTGTGCTCCTATAGACAAAGAATGATGGATCTCTGAGCTGTATTATTTCAAATATTAAATATTAGAAATATTTTAAACTGATATTATTGAAAATAAATGGGTTAATAACAACTAATAATTTCATACTAAAATAATTATCTCATGTAATTAAGTTCCCATGGTTGCAAATGACCCCTCATTCCCAGCTTCAAAGTGTTGTCCTTTGACAGCAAGAGGTAGACTGATGGGCTACTGTAAATAATGTTCTCAGAACATAGGTCAAGAGGAAGGAAGGTGCCTGGTTGACCAGCAGGAATGACGTTAATGTTAAGAGGCATGCATAAAATTATTAAAGGCACATAAAACTCATTGACATCCTTTATCTACATATTCACAGAATGACTGACATTACTAATAGAATATTCGCCCTAATGTTACAAAAGAAAATGCCAGTTTAGTTAATAATATTGTACTTTATGTGGCACCTGGGTGGCTCAGTCAGTTGAGCGTCCAACTCTTCATTTTGCCTCAGGTCATGATCTCAGGGTCTTGGGACAGAGCCTCGTGTTGGGCTCTGCTCCTCCCCCCCAAGTGTGTGCTCTCATGCATGCTCTCTCTCGCTCAAATAGATAAATAAATCTTTAAAAAAAATAACATTGTACTTTAAAACCAAGCAATGAAAACATACATAATGTTACGTGATATATTTTTAAAAAGCATAAGGACTCGTGGCAAAAAAATAAGCATAAAGACTCGTGGCAAACAAGTCAACATAATCAAGCATAAATGGTTGATGTGTATAACTGAAAGGAAAAAAAATAAATTAATTATCAGGAAACTTTAAATAGTGAATATGCTAGGTGGCAGAACTGCCCACAGAAGATTTGAAAAGTCTTGGTTGTCGAGGTATTTAAGTGGAACAGAATTGAAAGCTAGAAAAATAAACTCGAAAGAACAATCCTTTGGCAGAAGTAAATGCCTAAAATGACCTAATATTTTTCTTTCAAAATTCCAGTATTCAATGAACACTGCCTCTAAGTGCCTCTTTTGTTGGATTTGTTTGTCAGTGTATGCATTCATTAGATTGCTTAAGAACGGCATTGTTCACAACAAAAAAAAAAACCATGTTGAACAGTATTGGAATTGGTTAACATTCCCAGACACATGACTTTTTTCTATATTCTAAGTCAGTTCCTTGGGCTATGACAGGGGAGTTTCCCATTACAAACTGTTGAAATATGAAAACAGTAGTGATTTAGCAGAATGGCACTGCTGGGTTTATTTGTTAGGAATTTCATGGTTTTCAGTTCGTATTGCTATGAATTTTCCCAGAAATATTTATAATCTGTTTACGCTTACAGTCTATTTGCAATCTACATAGTTTCACCACTGACATTCTGTAAAAAATCAATCAGGAAATAACAGCTACATAAAATGAGTTTGGCAATAGGCGTTAAAACATGTAAATACTTACTGTTCTCTATGTGTTTATCTTTTGGAAGTCAGTTAAAGTTTTGACTCCAAACAAATCTAGATATGGAAAGATGTAGCTGCTGTTTGAAAATGAAGAGGTGAAAAAACACAATTAATTTGACCTATGAAGCCTAGAAATAGTAGATGATTTAACTCAGCTAATATTTGTGAAACACCAACAATGGTGCAAGGTTCATGCCAGAGGAAAGGAAAGGTGAGTGCAAAGAGATTGGGTATGATCAGTTGTATGATATAAGATATAGGATATCCTAACTTCAAAATGTAACCCTACTTTTCCCTTTCCACCTTCCACCAATGTTCATTTCCCTGTGAAAAAAGTCACTGTTCTCAAAAAGTCCCTGGGGAGTGAGCCACATAGTGAAGGGTGTGCCGGAGGGTATAGATGGGGAGAAGCATAAATGGGGAGAAATGGGTTAGGAGCGAATATGTAGAAATGTAAGTGCTCATTCTGAGGTACAGCACCCCCCCAATTATGACTAGAGGAGTGCACAGATTAAAAAAGTGATGGGAGAACAGATTAGGAAAAAGACCTCATGCACTAAGCTAAATTCAGTAGACAATAGGGAAGTCATAGAGGTATTGAAGTGAGGGAATGACATAATTAAAATAGTGCCTTAGGAAAATTCAGGTTGAGGCCAGTTGAGAAACCTGAAATAATTCCAACAAGAGGCAACGAGAGCATAAATCTCTCTCTCAAAATAAATAAATAAATTAAATAAATTAAAAGTAAGATCATATATGGTCTTCTATATTTGCTGGAAAATTTATTTTATTTTATTTACATTCAATTAATTAACATAGAGTGTATTATTAGTTTCAGAGGTAGAGTTCAGTGATTCATCAGTTGCATAGAACACCCAGTGCTGATTATATCACGTGCCCGCATGAGATAGGTTTAATGGTTCAACATCATTGTTAATACTTAGTTTAATTGGAAATGCCTGTATTTACTTGTAAATGTGTGAAATGACGTATGAACAAGAGTATTTATTGCAGCAATGTTTATTATAACAAAAGATTAGAACTCACCCACATACTCATCAGGTGTGAAAAAGAATGATGTAGGGGCACCTGGGTGGCTTAGTCCTTAAGTGTCTGCCTTCAGCTCAGGTCATGATCCCAGGGTACTGGGATCGAGCCCCAAGTTGGGCTCCCTGCTCAGCGGGAAGCCTGCTTCTCTCTCTCCCACTCCCCCTGCTTGTATTCCCTCTCTTGCTGTCTGTCTCTCTGTCAAATAAATAAATAAAATCTTAAAAAAAAAAAAAAAAGAATGAGGTAAAAAAATCAGTGGAGAGAAGAATGAGGCTCTCTATATATACAAGAGGAAAATCTCCATGAGACTTTTCACTGTATCTGTTTATATATTGTTTGATTTTTGACACGAGTTTATTATATTCAAAAATTAAAGAAAAAAAGAAAAGGAAATGCCTTATAGTGGACTTAACTTGACTCTAAAGCCATTATCAAGAAAATCTGAAATTTTGGGAAATTCAGAAATACCAGAAATACTGGGTAATTCAGCATAATTCAGTTAAGACCAAGGATATATATATCTTGACAAAATTTCAAACTGTTGTGTTTAATTTTAACTAACTGAAAATGCTCTATTGAGAAGGCAGGTTAAACATAATGCGCACACCCAAGTTTACAGTAACTGTTTTATTAAGAGTATACAAACTCTTCTTTAAACCTAAAATTTATATATTAGCGACCAGCAAACAATGATTGATTCAAGTTTCATTTGGTTAAATACTTATGTAGCTCTTAGTAAGGCTATCAGGCTTTGACCTAGGTTAATAGGCAAATGGAAATGATTCAAGCATTATTTTTACTCTTGAGAAATAACCATTCAGGGAGAGAAATGTGTCCCTGACAACAGAAGTCTGCAAAAGGTACAGAGGTGCCTAATGAAAGATGAGTCAGAGAAATCAGGAAAGGCTTTCCTGTGGAGATGAAGTTTGAGCAAAACCATGAAAGGCGGCCAGATGAATGAGGAAGTGAGCTCCTCTTAGGCACATATATCTTCCACTTTCATCCAACCTCAGACTTCTGGATGTAGGTTCAACCACTCATTTACTGACCATGGAAGACTGTGAGGAAACATACCAGACCACTGATAAACACAGACAGCCCTGAGTATCCAACATCCTCCAGGAAACAAACGGTTGAAACTCACAACATTGGCAACCTGGCAACCAGTGAAATGTTAGACCTTTGCACAGTGCTCTTATGCACCTTCACTCTCTCTTAATGCTCTGTGTTTTCTGCCTTGACTCAACCCTCACTGGAACCTGCCACCCAAATTTGTCCACAGTACCCTTTGCAACTCAATATTAGCACATTCCCTTTCCCTAAATATATGCTGCTCCTCCTGGCCTTAGGTGGGGTCACTTCCCTACCGACCTCTAGGGGATGTTACTCATTTTCTCCACCTTCCTCTCTCAGAATTGGAGGGGTGCTGATCTCCTTTACTGTGCCCAGTGCTGTTTCCACGTCAGGCTCCTGTGAACCCTCTTTCTGCTACTCATACCATCAGTCTGTGATAACTCATCTTTTCCTTGTAACTGTTACTGAAAGACAGCCTGGTCATTTTGCCCCCATTATGCACTGAAGATTTTAGCAGTTGGTTCCTGCTTCTCTCTTCCAACCCAAGTCTTGTTTTCCTATATTATTTCAGGGTGCCTAGATGGCCCATTTTCCTTTCTGGTATCTCAGTCACTTTAATTTCTCATCTCCTTTAACTTGCTTCATTTCCCAGATGCCACCCACATCTATGGCCATACCCTGGACTTTTGAATCACACTAAATTACAAGTCCTGTGGGTTATTTTTGTGCAAGATATAGCTGACATTTGTACAATTTTCTCTATTTTAGCTGCCATGTGCCCAGTTCAAGCCACTGCCTTCTCTTTACTGTGTTTCTTGCTCACTTCCATTTCCCACCCCTAATCTGTTCTCCATGGAGCAGAGTAATGACATCGTTCATCTGCTTAAAAGAATTTCTGAGCCCCTACCTGTTATGCTTTGAATAAAACCCAAAGTCTCCGCTTTGCTCTAGAAGTCCCAGAGGGATCTAGCTCCTCTCCCCTTTACAGCCTTACCTTGTTACCACTGTGACCACTTTCCCTCATCCCCTCAAACTGTTTCTTCAAGGCCTTTGCACTTGCTGATCCCTCTGCTCAGAACGTCTTCTCCCTACTCCTCATCTTGCCAGCATCTTATCACACTGCCAGCTTCAGACTGAATGTTGCTACTTCAAAGAGACCCTTATGACCCCCTGTGATTTCCAGTCTTCCAGAGCATAACTGCAATCTACAATTATTCACTGGTATGATGATCATTGTGGTTTTGGGACTGATGTTTGACTCTCCCACTAGATCATACATTTCTTGAGGGGAGGGAACATAATTGCTTCTTACTACTATGCAACTGTATAGTTGCCTGGACCATTGCCTGGTCCATTATATGTGGTTGGTGAGCATGGTAGCCTGCATAATAGCCCCTCAAAGATGTTTATATCCTAATCCTCAGAAACTTCTTATCATAAGGGAGATTTTGCAGATGTGGATAAGTTATGGATCTTGAAATGGGGAGATTATTCTTAATTATCTAGGTGGGCCCAGTGTAATCACAAGGGTCTTTACAAGAGGGAGCAGGATGGTCATGGTCAGAAGGAGATGTGATCATAGAAGTAGAGGGGTGTGTGTGTGTGTGAGAGAGAGAGAAAAAGAGAGAGAGAGTTAGATTTGCATATGCTTCACTGCTTGCTTTGAAGATGGAGGAGGAAGGGGCCATGAACCAAGGAATAGAAGTGGCTTCTATGGCTTCTAGAAGCTGGAAAAGGCCAGGAAATAGATTCTCACCCTGCAGCTTCCAGAAGGAATGCAGACCTGCTAACACCTTGACTTAGAACTTGTGACTTCTGAAACTCTAAGATAATAAATTTCTGTTCTTTTAAGCCACAAAATTTGCAGTAATTTGTTACTGCAGCAATAGGAAATGAATACAGATTTTGGTACCTGGAAGTGGGGTGTTGCTGTAACAAATATCAAAAAATGTGGACGAGGTTTTGAATTAAGCATTGGGCAGAGAACGGAAAAACTTTAAGGAGCGTGACAGAAAAAGCCTAGATTGTCTTGAAATGGATTGTTGGTAAAAATATGGAAATTAAAGTTTCTGCTGGTGAGAACTTGGAAGGAAGTGCGGGACATGGTAGAGAAAATATATAGAATCTTACAGAATATCTAAAAAGTCATAGACTATTGGTAGAAACATGGATGTTAGAGCACGGCTGATGAGGGCTCGGATAATATTGAGGAACATGTTCATGGAAACCAGAGGAAAGGGGATCCTTATTATATAGTGGAAGAAAGTGTATTGGAATTGTGTATTACAGTTATGTGGAAAGCAGAACTTGTACGTGAGGAAGTTGGATATGTAGTTGAGATTTTCCAAGCAAAATATTGGCTTTTTTTTTTTTAAGATTTTATTTATTTATTTGAGAGAGAGATAGCAAGGGGGAGAGGCAGAGGGAGAAGCAGACTCCCCACTGAGCAGGGAGCCCGATGTGGGGCTCGATTCTGGGACTCTGGGATCATGACCTGAGCCAAAGGCAGATACTTAACCGACTGGCTTTCAAGCAAAATATTTACCTCCTTCTTTCCATTTCCCTCATAAGGATTACCTCAGAGACTGTAAAGCATTTCCTGAACCAATAACTGAAGAGTGCCCACCATGTAAGCATCAGGCACTGCTGGAGATCTTGAAGCCATGAGGATGAAGAGCTCGCAAAGTCACTACCCTCATGGCCCTTGCAGGGAAAGGACGTGTATGGTGGTAGCTGTAAGCACAAACTGGGGCCACCCTGGAGGTGTGTGAGTCCTGGCTTTGCTCTTGAATGACCTCTGTCAAGTTATTTGTGCCTGAATTTCCCCATTTAAAAAATGGTGGTAATAATAATACCTACCTCATAGAGATGTTGTGAGGATTACATAAAATAGCAAGTATAAGTGCCTGATCCAAAATAGTTCTACATAAATATCATAATTTACTCTCATTTGGTACCAAATATTTCAATTAGTGGTGTAATAGGAAGAAATAAAATGAAATGATGTTAAAGTGACACCGTTGAGGGGAACCTGGGACTAATTCATGCTGGCTGGTCAGGGAAATCTTCCCAGAGAAGGTGAACTCTGAGCCAAAAACTGAGTACCACATACACACACACAAAAAACTAGAGGGTGATCTTGAGATAGAGTGTCCCAGGTAGAGGGAGTAAGAAATGAGACCTACTGGGTTCTTAGACTTCTCTATTAGTTTGACATTAGACCTCCAAGATTGATCCTCTAATTTTTTTAAAAGATTTTATTTATTTATTTGTGAGAGAGATAGAGAAATCACAAGCAGGGGAGGAGGGGTAGAGGAGACGGATAGGGAGAAGCAGACACCCTGCTGAGCAGGAGCATCCCCCCCTGCTTCCCCGCAAGATCATAACCTGAGCTGAAGGCAGACACTTCACCAACTGAGCCACCCAGGCACCCCTATCCTCTGATTTCTAAATTTTTTCTCTTCTTATGTCCAATTTTTGGGTTGGGATGATTTCATCAGTGTTATATTCCAACCTTTTTTTCTAAAATTTTAGCCTTTATATTTCTAAAATTCTCTAATTATTCTTTTAAAATTTTTTTAAAGATTTATTTGAGAGAGAGATTGAGTGTGCATGCACACAGGGAGGAGGGGCGGGGGAGAGTCTTTTTTTTTTTTAAAGATTCATTTATTTGACAGAGAGATAGAGAACGCAAGTAGGCAGAGCGGCAGGCAGAGGGAAAGGGAGAAGCAGGCTCTTTGCTGAGCAGGGAGCCCGATGCGGGGCTCGATCCCATGACCCTGGGACCATGACCTGAGCCGAAGGCAGCCGCCCAACTGACTGAGCCACCCAGGCGCCCCCAGGGGCAGAGTCTTAAGCAGACTCCTTGCTGAGCACAGAGCCTGATGTGGGGCTCGACCTCACAACCCTGAGATCACAAACTGAGCTGAAACCAAGAGTCGGATGCTTAACTGACTGCACCACCTAGGTGCCCCTCTAATTATTCCTTTTAAAAAATAACGTCATGTTCTTGTTTCATGGATGAAATATCTTCCCTATATTTCTGGGAAAATTAACTGAAATTTTTTCTTCTGGTTCCTGCATTGCCTCTCCCTCACAACCATTTTGTTTCTGTGTTTTTTGGTGGGGGTTGGGGGGAGGTTGCCTTTCATGTTAGTAGGCTTTCCTCAAATATCTGGTGACTTGTAGCAATCTATATTTAAGAATGAGGCATGAAGAATCCTATAGGAAGCTCTGTGGTATGCTTGGCACCTTCTCTGGTTGTTTCAGTTATACGACCACATGGAAGTGACCAGGCCATTTTACTGGAGCACTCCAGTCTTACCTCTAGGTATTTTCTCAGGGTGTTTTTGCAAGAAGAATCATGCACAGAATCTGCACAGGACTTCCTGCCAGTGTTCTACAGGCCCACCAGGGGTAGGGGACTAGAGAGAGGTTTCATCATTTTCATCATTAAGTGGGTTTTCACTTAATCCCCTGACAACAGTGTTTAGATTCCCTCAGACCTGGCTCTTTTCTGCTCATGTATCCAGTGAACACCCCTCCCATTTCTTGCTGGAATCAGGAAGGGGTAGTTACCCTGTGGTGCTGGGCGTAGAGACCCAGATGTAGGTGTGTGTGAACCTCCTATGGGTGACACAGGATGCCAAATGAGACAGTGACCTCCATGGAGGTTCCAGTGCTGAGCACGGAGCAACAGGTACCTCCACATTCCAAACAGACATGTTTGGTATACCCAAAGAATTTTCTGAACAATAGCAAAACCAATTCTGCAAACTTTAGCTCCTTACTTATCTCTAAGTTATATTTAAAAGAAGTTTGGAGAGGGGCACCTGGGTGGCTCAGTCAGTTAAGTGTCTGCCTTCCACTCAAGTCATGATCCCGAGGTCCTGGGATTGAGCCCCACGTCAGGCTCTCTGCTCAGCAGGGAGTCTGCTTCTCCCTCTTCCTCTGCCTGCCATTCTCTCTGTCTCTCTCTCTCTCTCGCCCCCTTAAATAAATAAATAAAATCTTTTTTTTTTTTTTTTTAAAAAGTCTGGAGATTGAGCAGGTAAGGAAGAAGAGGATTAGTTGGGAAAAAAAATTGTTGGCCAAGCAAGTGTACTTGCCATTTCCCCTTCTTTACCCCAGAGGAGGGAGGGAGTGATTTTTCCATCTCTCCAACACAATACTCACCAAACATTTTATGAGGATTTGTGGGTTCCTTTGCCTTAAGGGCTGGAGTGGAGCCTGGAGACTCTTGAGAGCACTTGATTTGTGTTCCCTGGCCTGTTGGTGTTGGGGGAAATACCAGGCTGTGACTCTCCCCGGGGACAGTCAAGGCTGGCTGATGCTGCCTATGATGATGGGACAGTCAAGAAAGGGTTTGCCGTGAGCTATGTGGACATTGAGGAGAAGAGCCATATTGAGATCACCTAGACAGGACTCTGTCCAAGAAGGCTACTTACTGGGGCAAGGGGAGCCCAGCTATCAGAGGCTGTGCAGGGCATAATGCCAGAGCTGGAGCTGAAGGGGCATCATGAGAGGTGAGGCAGAGTGTGCATCATTGCAGTAGGGAACGGTAGGGCAGAGGCCTTCTCTGGTGGTGGGGATGAGGGAAGAAGGGTGTGTGAAGAATCCATAAATGCTCCATGATGGTAAAAAAAAAAAAAAAAAGCATTTGAGCATTTGCCTCTGGAGGGGCGAGGGAGGTAGGATTATAATGGTCCCAGATAAATAAGGCCTTTCCCATTTCCTCTCACTCATGGTCCAAACATGATCCTGGGGGGATCCAGAAGCAGCAGCGGCTGGGGAGAGGAGAGGAAGTAGAACAAGGGTTTATAGTAATAATATCTACCTTTTAAAAAAATTTTTTTATTGTTATGTTAATCACCATATATAGCATCATTAGTTTTTGATGTAGTGTTCCATGATTCATTGTTTGTGCATAACACCCAGTGCTCCACGCAGAATGTGCCCTCTTTAATACCCATCACCAGGTTAACCCATCCCCCTACCCTCCTCCCCTCTAGAACCCTCAGTTTGTTTCTCAGAGTCCATCGTCTCTCATGGTTCGTCTCCCCCTCCAGCCATCTTCTTTTTCTTTTATCTTAACATATGCTATGTTTGTTTCAGAAGTTCAGATCCGTGATTCATCAGTCTTGCACAATTCACAGCGCTCACCATAGCACATACCCTCTCCAATGTCTATCACCCAGCCACCCCATCCCTCCCACCCCCCACCACTCCAGCAACACTCAGTTTGTTTCCTGAGATTAAGAATTCCTCATATCAGTGAGGTCATATGATACATGTCTTTCTCTGATTGACTTATTTCACTCAGCATAACACCCTCCAGTTCCATCCACGTCGTTGCAAATGGCAAGATCTCTTTCCTTTTGATGGCTGCATAATATTCCATTGTGTATATATACCACTTCTTCTTTATCCATTCATCTGTCGATGGACATCTTGGCTCTCTCCACAGTTTGGCTATTGTGGACATTGCTGCTATAAACATCGGGGTGCACGTACCCCTTTGGATCCCTACATTTGTATCTTTGTGGTAAATACCCAGTAGTGCAATTGCTGGATTGTAGGGTAGTTCTATTTTCAACTGTTTGAGGAACCTCCATACTGTTTTCCAGAGGGGTTGCACCAGCTTGCATTCCCACCAACAGTGGAGGAGGGTTCCCCTTTCTCCACATCCTCGCCAACATCTGTCGTTTCCTGACTTGTTAATTTTAGCCATTCTGACTGGTGTGAGGTGGTATCTCATTGAGGTTTTGATTTGGATTTCCCTGATGCCGAGCGATGTTGAGCACTTTTTCATGTGTCTGTTGGCCATTTGGATGTCTTCTTTGGAAAAATGTCTGTTCATGTCTTCTGCCCATTTCTTGATTGGATCATTTGTTCTTTGGGTGTTGAGTTTGGTAAGTTCTTTATAGATTTTGGACACTAGCCGTTTATCTGATATGTCATTTGCAAATATTTTCTCCCATTCTGTCAGTTGTCTTTTGGTTTTGCGGACCGTTTCTTTTGCTGTGCAAAAGCTTTTTATCTTGATGAAATCCTAATAGTTCATTTTTGCCCTGGCTTCCCTTGCCTTTGGCGATGTTTCTAGGAAGAAGTTGCTGTGGCTGAGGTCGAAGAGGTTGCTACCTGTGTTCTCCTTTAGGATTTTGATGGACGCCTGTCTCACGTTTAGGTCTTTCAACCATTTGGAGTCTATTTTTGTGTGTGGTGTAAGGAAATGGTCCAGTTTCATTCTTCTGCATGTGGCTGTCCAATCTTCCCAACACCATTTGTTGAAGAGACTGTCTTTTTTCCATTGGACATTCTTTCCTGCTTTGTCAAAGATGAGTTGACCATAGAGTTGAGGGTCCATTTCTGGGCTCTCGATTCTGTTCCATTGATCTATGTGTCTGTTTTTGTGCCAGTACCATACTGTCTTGATGATGACAGCTTTGTAATAGAGCTGGAAGTCTGGAATTGTGATGCCACCAGCTTTGCTTTTCTTTTTCAATATTCCTCTGGCTATTCGGGGTCTCTTCTGGTTCCATACAAATTTTAGGATTATTTGTTCCATTTCTTTGGAAAAAGTGGGTGGTATTTTGATGGGGATTGCATTGAATGTGTAGATTGCTCTAGGTAGCATTGACATCTTCACAATGTTTGTTCTTCCAATCCATGAGCATGGAACGTTTTTCCATTTCTTGGTGTCTTCTTCAATTTCTTTCATGAGTATTTTATAGTTTTCTGAGTACAGATCCTTTGCCTCGTTGGTTAAATTTATTCCTAGGTATCTTATGGTTTTGGGTGCAATTGTAAATGGGATCGACTCCTTGATTTGTCTCTCTTCTGTCTTGTTGGTGTATAGGAATGCCACTGATTTCTGTGCCTTGATTTTATATCCTGCTACTTTGCTGAATTCCTGTATGAGTTCTAGCAGTTTTGGGGTGGAGTCTTTTGGGTTTTCCACATCCAGTATCATATCATCTGCAAAGAGTGAGAGTTTGACTTCCTCTTTGCCGATTTGGATGCCTTTGATTTCTTTTTGTTGTCTGATTGCTGTGGCTAGGACTTCTAATACTACGTTGACTAGCAGTGGTGAGAGTGGACATCCCTGCCGCGTTCCTGACCTTAGGCGAAAAGCTTTCAGCTTTTCCCCATTGAGAATGATATTCGCTGTAGGTTTTTCATAGATGGCTTTTATGATATTGAGGTATGTTCCCTCTATCCCTATACTCTGAAGAGTTTTGATCCAGAAAGGATGCTGTACTTTGTCAAATGCTTTTCCTGCATCTATTGAGAGGATCATATGATTCTTGTTCTTTCTTTTGTTAATGTATTGTATCACGTTGATTGATTTGCGGATGTTGAACCAACCTTGCGGCCCAGGGATAAATCCCACTTGGTCATGGTGAATAAACCTTTTAATGTACTGTTGGATCCTATTGGCTAGTATTTTGGTGAGAATTTTTGCATCCATCCTCATCAAGGATATTGGTCTGTAATTCTCCTTTTTGATGGGGTCTTTCTCTGGTTTTGGGATCAAGGTAAGGCTGGCCTCATAAAATGAGTTTGGAAGTTTTCCTTCCATTTCTATTTTTTGGAACAGTTTCAGGAGAATAGGTATTAATTCTTCTTTAAATGTCTGATAGAGGGTGCCTGGGTGGCTCAGTTGGTTAAGCGACTGCCTTCGGCTCAGGTCATGATCCTGGAGTCCCGGGATCGAGTCCCGCATCGGGCTCCCCGCTCAGCAGGGAGTCTGCTTCTCCCTCTGACCCTCTTCCTTCTCGTGCTTTGTATCTCTCATTCTCTCTCTCTCTCAAATAAATAAATAAAATCTTTAAATGTCTGATAGAATTCCCCTGGGAAGCCATCTGGGTCCTGGGCTTTTGTTTTTTGGGAGATTTTTGATGACTGCTTCAATTTCCTAGTGGTTATAGGTCTGTTCAGGTTTTCTATTTCTTCCTGGTTCAATTTTGGTAGTTGATACATCTCTAGGAATGCACCCATTTCTTCCAGGTTATCTAATTTGCTGGTATACAGTTGCTCATAATACGTTCTTAGAATCGTTTTTATTTCTTTGGTGTTGGTTGTGATCTCTCCTCTTTCATTCATGATTTTGTTGATTTTGGTCATTTCTCTTTTCTTTTTGATAAGTCTGGCCAGGGGTTTATCAATCTTGTTAATTCTTTCAAAGAACCAGCTCCTAGTTTCGTTGATCTGTTCTCCTGTTCTTTTGGTTTCTATTTCATTGATTTCTGCTCTGATATTTATTATTTCTCTTCTCCTGCTGGGTTTAGGCTGTATTTGCTGTTCTTTCTCCAGCTCCTTTAGGTGTAGGGTTAGGTTGCGTATTTGAGAACTTTCTTGTTTCTTGACAAAGGCTTGTATTGCTATATACTTTCCTCTTAGGACTGCCTTTGCTGTATCCCAAAGATTTTGAACAGTTGTGTTTTCATTTTCATTGGTTTCCATGAATTTTTTTAATTCTTCTTTAATTTCCTGGTTGACCCATTCATTCTTCAGTAGGATGCTCTTTAGCCTCCATGTATTTGAGTTCTTTCCGACTTTCCTCTTGTGATTGAGTTCTAGTTTCAAAGCATTGTGGTCTGAAAATATGCAGGGAATGATCCCAATCTTTTGGTACCGGTTGAGACCTGATTTGTGACCTAGGATGTGGTCAATTCTGGAGAATGTTCCATGGGCACTAGAGAAGAATGTGTATTCCGTTGCTTTGGGATGGAATGTTCTGAATATGTCTGTGAAGTCCATTTATTCCAGTGTGTCATTTGAAGTCTTTATTTCCTTGTTGATCTTTTGCTTAGATGATCTGTCCATTTCAGTCAGGGGAGTGTCAAAGTCCCCCACTATTATTGTATTGTTGTCAATGTGTTTCTTCGCTTTGGTTATTAATTGCCTTATATAATTGGCTGCTCCCACGTTAGGGGCATAGATTTTTACAATTTTTAGATCTTCTTGGTGGATAGACCCTTTAAGTAGGATATAGTGTCCTTCTTCATCTCTTATTACAGTCTTTGTTTTAAAATCTAATTTGTCTGATATAAGGATTGCCACCCAGCTTTCTTTTGGTGTCCATTAGCATGGTAAATGGTTTTTCACCCCTTCACTTTCAATCTGGGGGTGTCTCTGGGTCTAAAATGAGTCTCTTGCAGACAGCATATTGATGGGTCTTGTTTTTTTTTTTTAAAGATTTTACTTATTTATTTGACAGAGAGAGATACAGCGAGAGAGGGAACACAAGCAGGGGGAGTGGGAGAGGGAGAAGCAGGCTTCACGCGGAGCAGGGAGCCCGATGTGGGGCTTGATCCCAGGACCCTGAGATCACGACCTGAGCTGAAGGCAGTCGCTCAACCAACTGAGCCACCCAAGCGCCCCAATGGGTCTTGTTTTTTAATCCAATCTGATAGCCTGTGTCTTTTGATTGGGGCGTTTAGTCCATTTACATTCAGGGTAACTATTGAAAGGTATGAATTTAGTGCCATTGTATTGCCTGTAAGGTGACTGTTACTGTATATTGTCTGTGTTCCTTTCTGATCTATGCTGCTTTTAGGCTCTCTCTTTGCTTAGAGGACCCCTTTCAATATTTCTTGGAGGGCTGGTTTCGTGTTTGCAAATTCCTCTAGTTTTTGTTTGTCCTGGAAGCTTTTTATCTCTCCTTCTATTTTCAATGACAGCCTAGCTGGATATAGTATTCTTGGCTGCATATTTTTCTCATTTAGTGCTCTGAAGATATCATTTCAGTCCTTTCTGGCCTGCCAGGTCTCTGTGGATAGGTCTGTTGCCAATCTAATATTTCTACTATTGTAGGTTACAGATCTCTTCTCCCGAGCTGCTTTCAGGATTTTCTCTTTTTCTCTGAGACTCGTAAGTTTTACTATTAGATGTCGGGGTGTTGACCTATTTTTATTGATATTGAGAGGGGTTCTCTGTGCCTCCTGGATTTTGATGCCTGTTTCCTTCCTCACATTAGGGAAGTTCTCTGCTATTATTTGCTCCAGTATGCCTTCTGCCCCTCTCTCTCTTTCTTCTTCTTCTGGGATCCCAATTATTCTAATGTTGTTTCGTTTTATCGTATTGCTCATCCTTCGAATTCTGCCCTCGTGATCCTGTAGTTGTTTCTCTCTCTTTTTCTCAGCCTCTTTATTTTCCATCATTTGGTCTTCTATATCACTGATTCTCTCTTCTACCTCATTTATCCTGACAGTTAGTGCCCCCATTTTTGACTGCACCTCATTAATAGCCTTTTTGATTTCAACTTGGTTAGATTTTAGTTCTTTTATTTCTCCAGAAAGGGTTTCTCTAATAACTTCCACGCTTTTTTCAAGCCTGGCTAGTATCTTTAAAGTCATGATTCTGAACTCTAGGTCCGACATTGTACTAATGTCCGTATTGAGTAGGTCCCTGGCTGACGGTACTACCTCTTGTTCTTTTTGCTGAGGTGATTTTTTTTGTCTTGTCATTTTGTCCAGAGGAGAATAGATGAATGGGAGAACAAAATGCTAAGAGGTTAACTACGTCCGCAGCAAATATACTCTATACAGATCAGAAAAGACCTGAAACCAGGGGAAAACAAAGGGAAAGAAAGAAAAAAGAAAGAGAAAAAAAAAAAAAAGAAAAAGATAAAAACAAAAACAGACCAATACAAAAAAAGCAGAATATGATCAAATATGATCAGCTAGTGCATAGATCAGTGTCACACACTAGATTTTGGGCGTATTTTGGTCTGTTGGAAAAAGTGCCTCCTAAAATTTTAAAGGAAGAAAGACATATATGTACAAAATAAGGGTTGATACAATGAAGGGATGGAAGATGACTGTAAAGATGAAAATTATAAAAGATTTTATAAAAGGAATTGATAGGATAAAAGTTGTTTGAAAAAAGAAAGAAGAAGATTAAAAAAAAAAAGGAAAAAAAGGGAGAGAATGTGATCAGGCAGGAGACTAGAACAAAGCCATACACTAATGATTTAGGGCATATTTTGATCTGTTAGAAGAAACTGTATCTCAAAATTTTAAAGAGAGAACAACTTATATATATATGCCAAAAATAAGGGTAATGACTATTAAGGGATAAAATATGACTCTAAAAATGAAAAATAAAAAATGTTTTTTTAAAAAAGGGATTGATAAGATGTTGGTTGAAAAAGGGAAAAAGAAAAATTAAAAAAAACAGTTAAAAAAATTAACTTTGAAAAACTAATGAATCATGGTAAAAAAAAAAAAAGCCATGAGTTCTATGTGCAGTATTCCCCTAGCGCTGGAGTGAGATCTCCCGTTCTCCTTGATCGGTAAACTTGGTCTTGGCTTGCTGGCTGTTCTTGCTGATCTTCTGGGGGAGGGGCCTGTTGCCAAGGTTCTCAAATATCTTTGCCGGAGGCTGAATTGCCCCGCCCTTGTCGGTCCGGGCCAAGCAAGCTGCTTGTGTTTTCTCCCAGGAGCTGTTGTTCCCTGCAAGCTCTCGGCACAACTTTGGAGGACCAGGGTGAAAATGGTGGCCTCCCAATCTCCGCCCGGAGGAGCTGAGAATTCGGGGCCCTTCTCCTCAGTGCACCCCCAGAGAAAGCAGTCACTCCCGTCTTCCTGGTCTCTGGCCGCACTCCGTGCTCACCCGGCCTGTGACCGAGCGTTTCTATCTCTGGCACCCGACCCCGTGTGGAGTCTCCGAACCCAGCAGATCCCTGCGGTGCGCTCCCGCACCGCTCCTCCCCGGGGAGGAAGGGGAGTCTCCCTGGCTCTGCCGCTTGTTGGGTCCCTGTTGCAGGAGCAGTGGCCCGACTGGGCCGCGGATCACAGTTTATGGCAACCCCGAGCTGAGAGCCCGTGCCTCGGCTCCATCTCTGCAGCCGGCTTCCCCGCTCCAATACCTGGGAGCTCTGCTGCACTCAGGCACCCCTAGTCTTTCTGTGACCCCAAGGGTCCTGAGACCACACTGTCCCGCGAGGGTTCCACCCCCCGCTTAGCCACTGGAGCGACGTCCCTTAGCGGAGCCAACTTCTAAAAGGTCCGATTTTGTGCTCCATGGCTCTGTCACTAGCCGGTAGCGGCCCACGCAGGCCCCCTCCCCTCCGTCTATCCTCCCAAACATCGCCTCGGATTCACTTCTCTGCACGTCCTACCTTCCAGTAAGTGGTCGCTTCTCTGTTCAGAGAGTTGTTGCTACTCTCCTCTTCGATCTCCTGTTAAGTTCGTAGGTGTTCAGAATGGTTTGATCCCTATTCAGCTGAATTCCTGAGACCAGACGAAATCCAGGTCTCCTACTCCTCTGACATCTTGCTCCGCCCCCTAATATCTACCTTTTAGTGTTATGAGTACAACATGTGTGTGGAACTAAGGGCCTGATGGAGGATGCATCTGATAGATGGTGGTTGTTACTACGGAATGTGTTAACTGTTCATATAAAGAGCATCTTGTGTTTGTCAGTGTATGATCATGTCTTTTTGTCAGGTAACACTGACCTACAAATGAATTAACTCTCAAATCTTTGATGACTCATTTGATGGGAACAACAGGTTCATAAGCTAGTTTATAAGGACTCCTAGTTCTTTCACTAAAATGTGTGTGTGTGTTCATTACCTAACAGGTATTAAATAATTTGGGAATTTTATGGTCTGAATGTGTCTCCCCAAAAATCACATGTTGAATCATCACCTCCAAAGGGGATGATATTAGGAGGTGGGGCCTTTGGGAAGGGACTAATCCTTCATGACTAGGATTAGTGCCTTATCAAAGAGGCTGTAGACAGATCCCTTGCCCCTTCCTTCATGTGAGGACACTGAGAAGTCTGTAATGCAAGAGAGGGCTCTCACCAGCCATGCTGGCGTTGTGATTCTGGATTTCTAGACTCTAGAACTGTGAGAAAGAAATTTCTGTTGTTTATAAGCTTCCAGTCTGTGTATTCTGTTAGAGCAGCCCAGATGGACTAAGACAGTTTTCTTTTTTTTTTTTTTTCCCTCTTCTCTTCATGCTTTCCTTTGATGTGTCCCTGGTAATCTGTAAACACACACTACATTCATGGCAGAAGATTACAGAAGTAAGGAAGGGGCATGGAGTGGATTTAGAGAAAACCTCACAGGTTTTCAAGTTGTGACTAATAGGAACTATTAAAACAAAATGTACCAAAGATATAGCATAAATCCACGCCCTCTACAATTATATTTCTTTTTTTAAGATTTTATTTACTTGAGAGAGTGAGAGAATGAGCACGAGGTGGGGGGAGGGGAAAGGGAGAGGGAGAAGCAGACTCCCCACTGAGCAGGGAGCCCGATGTGGGACTCCATCCCAGGACTCTGGGATCATGACCTGAGCCCAAGGCAGATACTTAATTGACTGAGCCACCCACGTGCCCCTACAATTATATTTCTTACACAGTTTGTCCATTGGCTGTCTTGAGTGGATGGAAATGCTGCTGAATGTCTCATTAAATAATCCAGAGATCTCTAAGGTTGGTGATATCTCTTAGGGTCAAGAAAGCAAAGCACTGAGGATGCTTCCCCGCTGGTATGGAACATGCCTCAACACCACAAGCACCACACTGCATGAAAGCTGACTTTGAGGAAGAGTACAAATCATACTCACTAAAGGCAGAATCTTAGGGGATATTGGCTCTTGTCTCTGTGGCTCCAGATTTAGAACAGTCTCATATTGAAAGAGTCCTCCATCCTTGAGAACTGTCCATTCATGCCTACATATGTGAAACATGATGGGGGGAGACTGGAGGCTTTGGAGTGAAAACTGGCCTGCCCTCCCTTGTCTGCCATCTACCATCTGGGCTGTGTGTAGAATCGCTCTGTTCACTGCTCCTTTTTTTTCTGTGTCAGGCCCCAGAGGGCTGGAATATGCTCCCAAAGGGCACCCTTCTTCCAGTTCCTCTTGCTCCAACTGATGCTATACATTCTCAGGAGGATGATATCACCTGTAAATTCTTGAATCAAGTGCCTTAAAAAGATTCTCCATTGCCCATAGAATAAACTATTGGCATAGATGTTCCTTAATAATCCTCACACTACCTCCCCAAAATAATTCTCATTAATCTCCTTTATCTTCTATTTTGCCCAGCTTCCTGTGACTAAACCATACTTCCTTTGTACTGCTATCTGCTTTAAGGATGTATGGTGATGCTGAATTGCAATGTAGACCTGTTATAGGCTATTTGGTCAGAAATAATTTATGACCAATAAGCTATTATTCTGATTATTTGAAGTAGCTGGAATCACCACAGCAAAAAAACACGAGGTAAACATAAAACACACGTATGCTAACACTTTTAAAACTGTCCTTTTTTATGGCAGAAGATAGACTGGCAGAGAGAGTGCAGTTCTTTACTATTGAGCCTATTTTTACACAATAGGTGATTGCATTATTTTAGTCATAATTTCTGCTTTTACTTTATAAGCTAATCCCATTCAAATGCACACCGTGAATTGGTATTTAAAAGCCATCAGTGGCAAAACTTTTGCATATTAGAAACCTTATATCTGTTTTGTAAATTGAGACTGTCATCATCTATTGGGCTTACTTATAGTGGAAAAAAAATGTTTGCTGTCATCATTAGTGAGAAAGAGCTTCCATACCAATTTTTTCAAGTAGAGAAATAAGTTAACCAGACTTATTGAGGAAGCAAGTTTTAACTGACTTGAGGACTGTACCAGATCCAAACAGTAAAGGATCTCCAGTAGAAAATTGCTCCAGTAATCTGAAGAAAGGCTAAAAAAACAGTGGGCCTCCTACTACAATGGAAGAAGTTCTGGCCACATGGAGTGGTCAGTTTGCCAAGAGGATTTATGGATCATCTAAGGTCAAATCACCACTTCTCAGCCAGGCAGCAGGGTTCTAAGGAAGCCATGCCACAAGGTTTGGTTTATAGAGAAGTGAAGTATCTACAGGTCCTTTCTTCTAAAATTATAGATAATTCTAGTTTCACAGATGCCAAATTTTCTCTAAATACCTTCAGATTATATTGATGAATCTTCACTGTAATTATTAATTATAACTAACATAAATTGAGAATTCACTAGGTGCCAGCATGGGCTTTATGTGAATTTCTCATTCAGTCTTCATGAATAGCATTTCACAAATGGAGAAAGTTCCAAGGGGACTACCCAAGCAAAATATCTTGTTAATAGATAAAGGCAGTTTTAGTTAAGTAGGGTTCAATATATCTATGACACAGAGCCTGAACAAATCACCTCATTGAAAATCTATTTTTGGGGCACTTGGGTGGCTCATTCGGTTAAGCGTCTGCCTTCGGCTCGGGTCATGATTGGGATGGAGCCCCGCATCGAACTCCCTGCTGGGCGGGAAGCCTCCTTCTCCCTCTCCCACTCCCCCTGCTTGTGTTCCCTCTCTCACTTTGTCCCTCTCTCTGTCGAATAATCTTTGAAAAGAAGAAAAAAGATTTTTCAAAGTAGAAAACATGACATTAAAGATGTCATATCATTACATTTAAAATAGTTAGTTAACTGTTATGGGTTGAATTGAGTCCCCCAAAAAGATATGTTGAAATCCTAAACTCCAGTACCTGTGAATGTGATCTTACTTGAAAATAGGGTTTTTGCAGATGTAATCAAGTTAGAGTGAGGTAAAACTGAATTAGGAGGGGCCCTTAATCCAGTATGACTTGTGTCCTTATGAGAAGAGGGAAATAGAGACACCTGTAATCTCCCCCTCGGAGACTGAAGTGCTAGCTGTGAGCCAAGCAACACCTGGGGTTAACAGAAGTTTGAAGAGGGGCAGAGAAGGATTTACACTGCAGATTTTAAAGGAAGCCAGGCCCTGCCCACACCTACCCTCTAGAACTGCAGGACAGTGAGTGAGTGAATGAGTGAGTGAGTGAGTGAGTGTGTGTGTGTGTGTGTGTGTGTGTGTGTGTGTTTAAAGATTTATTTATTTATATTAGGAGGGGTGGGGCAGAGAGGGGGAGAGACACTCAAGCAGACTCCACACGGAGCAAGGAGCCTATTGTGGAGCTCGATCTCGCAACCCATGAGATAATGGCTGGAGCTGAAATCAGGAGTCTGATGCTTAACCAGACTGAGCCACCCAGGTGCCCCTTTGTCTGTGGTTTTAAGCCAGTCAGTTTATGGTACTTTGTTACAACAGCCCTAGGAAACTGATACAGTAACTCTCTATATATACTACAAAGATTTATTCATTTTACTTGGTTAAAGGGGCTTGGCATTAAATAGCCCAAGTAATTCTTTTGTCAAGATTTCTTTCTGGTTCATCTTTCCAGAGACATGAGATGGGGCTTTCTCAGGGCAGGTGAAGCTGTAGCTCGTCCATCTGTGCCTTCCCAAAGGCAAGCAGAAATATGTAAATAATAGGTATGCAGTTTGTTTGATGAACCAAACTGGGCCTTTTTAAAATTTTTTGTTAAAAAAAAAAGAAACAATTAGGGCGCGTGGATGGCTCAGTCAGTTGAGCATTGTCTCTTGGTTTTAGCTTAGGTTATGATCTCAGGGTCATGAGACTGAGCCCTGCATCAGGCTCTGCATTCAGTTCGGGGTCTGCTCGAGTTTCTCTCTCCCTCTCCGCCCCCCCACCATGCTCTCTCTCTCTAAAATAAATAAATAAATCTTTGGGAAGAAAAAAGCTAGATAGATATTTTTAAGCTTTTCCCCCATATAATATTGTCCTGATCATTAATATACCCAATCAAAGGGCCACCTATCAGTGAAAAAAAATCATTTTTAAACTTATAAAATAGAAATATAACAATAGCTAACATTTATTGAGCAATACCAAGATGCTAAGTACTGCTGAGTCCTTTATACATAGCTTCATGCTGTATCTCATCACTGCCTTATTACTTACTCTGATTTTAAATATGAGACTCAAAATAGGTAATTTGCCAAAGGTCATGGAGATGATAATTGATAGAGCCAGGGTACCAACCCTCCACTAGGACCAAATATATGACAATGCTCAAATCTGCACCGGGACCAGAGCCACATGTGGCTATTAAAGTATAAAAGAAAATTAATTAAAATTAAATAAATTAAAAATTCAGTTCCTTAGGCACACCACCCACGTTTCAATGCTCATGTGGCCTGGTGCAGGTACAGAACATTTTCATCACTGTAGAGAGTTCTATTAGAAAGCACTGGTCCAATCCCTTAACAGAATACATTGAAAACCCATGTTACAGCCAGTTAAGGGAAGAGAAGGAATAGTAGAAGGAAGAGAACAGAGGAGAAGGAAAGAGAAAGATTTAGGGTTGAGGGAGAACCTTTCAGTGAAGAAAGAAGCCTACCTCTAGGGGTAGGGTGGGCTCTGAGAACATTTTTAGTCTGTTACATTGTAAATGTTGGCAGTGGAAATTCCAAAGCATATTAAATATAGACTTTTTAAAAATTAGAGAGCTACAATTTAACAGATAAATCTTAACTGTGTGCCTGGCATTGAGTGAGGGCGGACTGCTAGGTCAACAAATAGGCCTAAGTTACCATCATAAAAATTAGAGAACTATTAATCCAATAATTAGAATAAAGTATGACAGTTATTTTGAAGTAGAAAAAATTCTATGGAAATAAATAGCAGAGGGGCCCATGGTAGCCTTGATAGGGTTCAGGAGTGCATCCCCGAAGACAAAGTGCCACATAAACTGAGAAAGGAAGGATGAGACAACCATCCAGTGGCAGGGGGGTGTTTCAGGCAGATGGCCAGCTATGAGAAGGCCTGATTCGAAGAAGGACTGAAACAGTTACATGTGTGGCTGCAGACGGGGAGAGCAGCAAAAGGTGAGCCAGGGCGTCTGGGCAGGAATCAGAATTTGGGATGGGTGGGGGAGCTTGCTAACATATTTTGTCATAAGGGTCGTGTAAAGCTTTGAGGATTTTTTAGCCAAGAAGGGGTACGTTCAGATTTGCATTTGGAGAAGATCTGTCTGGTTGCCATGCTAAGGATGGTTTAAAAGGAAGCAAGGCTGAAGATGGGGAGGCTACTTGGAAGCTGCTTGGTACTCGGATGGCAGTAATGCCTGGAGAAATGGTGACTGTCAGGATATTTGGAGCTAGAATGTGTAGACATTGGTGATCACTGGGTTGTGTTTGAAGGACAACCTTTAGGTTTCTAGTTAGGGCAACTGCGTGGAGTAGGCATGGAGTAGGCATCTGCAACCTACAGCCGACTGGCCAAATCTGCTCTGTCTTGTTTTTGTATATACAGTTTTATGGGAACCCAGCCATGCACGTTCTTTTGCATATTGTCCTTGGCTGCTTTGAAATATATTGACAGAGCTGAGTAATTGCAGCATAGACCACATAGCCCTAAAGGCTAAAACATTTACTATTTGGCCCTTTAAGAAAATGCCAACTGGGATAAATTGTCATTGCTTTCATTTATTGAGGGATTAACACTTACCAGACAATGTTCTAAATAATTTTCATACGGTATGTATGTTATGATACTCCATCCCAATTGGCAAACATGAAGTGTTGCTATTGTCCCATTTTAGAGGCACAGATGTGACATTCTTACTCACACCCGTAGCTTGTTACCACCCCCATAACAGGGACTCATTAAATGTTGACTTCTAAACCAGACCTCTCATTTGAACTTCGGATAGGCATATCTCTAACAGCCAGTCTCAGAGACAGCCCCAAACTCAATATGCCCCAAACCAGACTCCTGCTTGTCCCCCCAAACCACATCATCTTTCAGTGTTCCATTTTTCTTAGCGAATATCACCAACCAGAAGAGCAAGCCAGAATCGAAGGAGCCCTTCTTGGCCCTTCTCTCTCCCTGTCCCTTCTCTTGTCCATTCTATCTAAAGATTGCTGAAATCTGAAATCTGGCTGCTTCTCTTCATTTGGATCACCTACCACCCGCCAGGTCCATCTTATTAATAGGATCATCATTTATGTGGGTTCTGTAACAGCTTTCTCATAAACCCATCTCACTCCACCCAGACCCTCCTCTAGTCTTCAAACTGCAGCCAGAGTGCACTTTCAGTCCTGTCAACCTCCACGTCCATTCCCCACCTAACCTACCCTTTCGACGGCTTTTCTTGTTCTTAGGATTCCCATCCGTTTTTTCATTGTGTTTTTATGTTGTTTCACTGTTTTTTAATTACTCTACAGATAACTGATAGGAAGGCAAAATAATTCTTGTCAATATACATGAAATAAATGCTGAAGGTCAGGGTTCAGTGAATTTAGCTTCCCAGTTGTAGAAGAAGCGAGTTTTATGTCCATTACTAATTCATGTCACTGTTTCTGACCCAGAAATGTGTCTGTTCTTCGAGCAAGTTTTAACATCTGCCTGGTAACTTCGTTATAGGAGTTAATACAAGACTAAAGGCTATAATACAAGTTCATTTTATATGCATATGACAGTCATGCTGTCATATGCATATAAAATGCATTCCCTTTATCAGGGAAATTATCTTCTAACAACCCTAACAAGAGTGGTTGGCTCTCTACCAATGCTCCCAGTCTCACCCTGGACCAAGCACCCTCTGTTTGTCTCCACTCCAGCCCGGGCTCTCTCTTGTCTCCTGTAAGCACCACGTTCCTTCCCTTCTCAGAAATGTCCTTTCCTGGAATTCACTTTCGGCCCACATGTTTTTCATCCCTTCTTGTAGTAAATACTTTTTTATCCTCCAGGTCTCTAGTTAAGGATCCCTTGCTGGAAAGCTTTTCCAGACCTTTCCGAGCAGGATGCATTCTATTGTTAGAGGCTGGTAAAACACAGGTAGTGCTTGTTACTTTTGCAATTTTACATTTGCAGGATTAGTTGATGCTTTTTAACACAAGTAACATTTTTCTATATGACTAAAGGCAAAGCATGATAATAGGATGGAGGTATGCTCACACTGCCTCCTCATCACCTAGCCCAATGCCTTCGCCTTTGCAAATGTTACATACACAATAAAGATTTTAGACAGATTTTTGGCTGTAAGTACTTACTGCTCAAGAGAGAGGTGGACTGAAAAAGTATGTATTTGGGAGCCATCACCATATAGGGTTAGCCATGAAGATGCACAGGAAGCAAAACCATTGGGCCGAGCAAAATGAAGGCTATTAGGAACCTGGTTCAGGTGGAATAACTGGACTGGAGTCCAACTGTAGTCACTTGAAGTGGGAGAACTAGAAGCAGTTAATACAGATGGCACTTGCACAAAGTTGGCTCTGAAGAGATGAGAGGTATAAGTGACATGGTGGTAATTCTTTAATAACCTCATTCTTGTATTATATGTGCTTTCTCGACTGAAAAGCAAGGATTTACAAGTGACATTTAAAATAGCAAGAAAATTGGAGCTGTGTAGTATCTACCTTTAAAACAAAAACAGGCTTATAATGCAATCTGGTGTAGTCAGTTAAACGTAGCTTTTGAATGCAAATAAATTGTTAATAATTCTTCAACTAAGGGTTTCTTATTTTTAGGCATGGGGACAAGGTTGGGAAAATGGCAGCGCTAGAGTTTACTTAGTCTGTACTTTTTAAAAAATTCGATTTTAAATTTCTTCAAAGAGACTGGTTTCCAGGGACCTGTGACCTGCCTGGGCTGTATGGTCTTTGGAGCTTCAGACTCCACCCAAGCATAAGAGGCTTTTCTGTGCCTTTTATGAAAGGAAGGGAGGAAGGGAGAAATGAATGTTGCTTTCTGAGTTGATAAGATTAGAGCTATATTGTCGTTAAGTCTGTATGAAATCAATTCTAAAACCAGACCAGATTTAACCGCTCTTACCCAGAGTAAAGGGCCCTCCCCCTTTCCAAGAACAAATCAGCCCAAGTCACCACTTCCTATTAATTCTAAAGCCCAGAAAAGCTCATAGTTTAGGCTGACGTTGCCCTGGGAGAACACAGCAAAGGAGGCAGTCGCTTCCCTTTCCCTTTCAAAGGTCGCTTTATCAGCTCTTTCTAAATATTGCTTTCACCGGCTTACATCAGAAAACTGTCAGTTCGATTGGGAGCTCTTGATAGACTATTTTGCCTTAAAACACTAAATGGGTGGGTGGATCTAAGTAGCATCGAGGTCTCTGGGCAGAAGGAGCTCTTAGAGATGTGAGCCTGGTAGCCCTGCAACACCCCGCAACAAATCCAACTTGAGTAGGTGGCGCAAAGAAATCTAAGACCCAGATTCACGTTCTTCCTCATCAGTTTGCGCGTGGGGGTCGGTGGCAGAGGAGAGCCAGTGCACAACTGCCAGTCCTGGGCTGCAAACTGCCTTTAGTCGGTTCGTCCAAGGAAACTCTCCCCTAATGTAAATTAATTTACCCCAAGGTTGCGTTCACCTTGGCGGAGAGGCGTTTCCGGGCCGCTTCACCCAGGGGTTGTTTGGTAAATAAGGATGTTCACGAAGTGCCTGCATTTGGAAAGGCGCTGGCCTGCGGCGCGCATTCCCGTGCCCCAGCCCGGGGCCAGGTGGCGGGGACGAGGGCTCTGGTTTTACCCACAGAAGAGTGAGAAGGACCAGACGGGTGGAGGCTCCTCCTCCAGGGATGCTGGAGGGACTGCGTCGTTCCCTGCGCCTCGCCCTGGCGCGGGGCCCCCGGCGGTGGCAGCCCGCGCCGCGCAGTCAGTGCGCGGGGTCTTGGCCGCGCCGCCTGCTTTCGCGTCCAGCCGCGCGCCGCGTGCCGCCGCCGCTCTCCGCAGCCCCGCGCTCCCGGAGCCTCCCCATGGCCAGCCCGACCCGTGCCGCTGCGGCCCTCGCCCGCCAGGTACCCGAACCCGGGTGTTTGTGGAAGGGGGGCGGATTGGACCCGGGGTCTCCGAAGCCAGCCGGCCTGGTGGGGCGCATCGCTGGCGTTTCCTTCAGAATCCTGCTTCGCCGCTCATCGCCGTTCCGTCTCCACCCAGGCGTTTCCTCTCTCCCCAACCCTAACCGAAATATAGACCTCCAGCCGGCGAACTCCGCTTTGGGGAGGCCCCTGCCGGCCCGGTCTAACGCCCAGCCAGTGACCCGCTCCGGAGCACGGCGCGGACAGCCACGGGGAACGTGAGGGTCGCCATGGAAGCCGCCTTGGGGGAGGAGGGAGAAGCGGAATTTCTGGGCTGCCACAACTGACAGCCACATCCTGCGTGCTTTGGCTACCCCCAAAAATTTTGACCGCAGCCTTCTGCCTCCTTGGATCCCCGCCCCCCCGCACGTAGCTATATAGCAGATTAGGCTTTTTTCTATTTTATTTTATTTTATTTTATTTTTAAAGGTCTGCGCCGTTTCCCAATTCGTCCCACTTCCACTGTGTCCCTAAGTATCTTTTAAATTACTTCCTAATTCCCTGAGGTTTTGTCCTTAACCCGTGAGGTTTGGTGTCGATGCGCCTGCATTGCAGGACCCTGCCCTTGGAGAAAATGGTTCATTCTCGTCCTCATCCCTTTTCCAGTCTTGCTATTGTGCGCCAGTGATTGACAGGACCACGAGGCTGAGCGCGCCCAGGAGATTTTGCTATAAATGGCTGAAAACCCTAGTCTAGACTATTTACTCGGATATAAGGGGGACAATTACCTTCTTGTTCTTTGCTGGTGAACCCTGGCTCTGTAGGGCGACCCTGGAATTTAACCAGCCTGCCCTAAGCCAGCGGTGGAGGACGGAAACAGCTGGGTAGAAAGTGAAGGACAGCACTCCCAGGACGCTCTCCTTTGGGGCTGGTGCCTGGGTGCTTGATCCTCCTGCTCCTGTTTGCTTGGGTACCTGAGCGGAACCCGCGGTGTGATGGTGAGTGATACTGATTACCCCAGGCCGCAGTTACCCACCTGGTTGTACTTAATGAATTTAATTCTTCTTTAAGGACTGCAATAACGGATGCTCCCCAGAATGTACAGGAGAAGCGGGATCAAAGGAGGTGGTGGGGACGTTCAAGGTAAGTTATTTGCCGGAGGTTAAGTGAAACAACAATCAACTGAATGAATCTATTTCCTGTTGAGATTTGGGCAGTTTTCACCTGGTGCGTTATATAGCATATTTAGATATGGTGCCATACATTTTAAATTCCATTCTTGTTGGGGGAGGATCATTTGGGGATCATGTGAAGTATGGGGATCATCACTGGGAGGATCATGTGAAGTGATATCTTCACATCTAAAATTACCTAACGGTTGTTTATTTCATTTCATGAATCGTAACTTTTTCTTGGAAAACAATTAATTTGTAAATATTCACCTAGAGGTTTATCTGATTGTATAAATAAGGATAACCCTTCACTAGTGGAAAAAGTTACACTTATAATTTTTCTCTTTTAAGGCAACACCTAACATTATGCCGTAAATGTGTTGTGTTTCCTTACTTTCTTTCTGAATTATGGGTTTTATACATTAAATAACCTCATAACTTCCCAGGCGACTAATAAGCAAAGGAGAATCTTGTAAAAGCACTTTGAAAATCATAAAAATGCAACTGTAAGGTGTATTATTATTTTCTCTATGAATCTTTATCTCCACCCCACCCCACTGCTTCCCACCAACCGTGGAGGGTTTTGCGTCTCTTTCAAGTCTCCCTCCTCTCCTGCCTATTTCAGTCACTGTCAATTGTCATCCATAGCACAGAGTGTCCTAATGATCTCACATCCTGGCAGGGTTCAGAGAGGGAGTGGAAACTTGACTCATCAATTTCCCACACACCCAGCTCTTACTATGTGGTAGGCATTGGAAATCTGAGGATAAATTCAAGGTAAGGTCTCTGCTCTCAAGATTAAAAAAAGAAGAAGAAATAGATAGATTCAAATATAGTAATTTCCTTACTAAAATAAGTCATTGAGTTTTTATTTGTCCATAATATTCCTGGTCCTTTAAAGATAATATCCTCTGTAGCCTTATAGCTGATCTAATCTACTCTGCTAGTCTATGAAGACTAAGTTTTAATACATTCTGGGGACGTAGGTATTGAGATATAGATTCTAGAAAGAATGAGATAAAATGGACTATTTGTACACTCTCAGGGTTATTTTATATAGTAGGTATATTCCTCAAAGGGTATATAGACAAATGCGATTTTTCCCTGAAAGGCCTTTATATTTTTATACGTAGAGAATTTTTACAAAGTTAAAATTAATTCATAATGTTGGGGCCCCTGCGTGGCACAGTTGGTTGAGCATCCAACTCTTCGTTTCAGCTCAGATCATGATCTCAGGGTCAGGGGATTGAGCCCTGCGTGGCGCAGAGCTCAGCGAGGAGTCTGCAGGAGTTTCTTCCTACACCCCCCCACCCTTCCCTGTGCTCGAGCTCTCTCTCTCTCTCTCAAATAAATACATCTTTTAAAAAATTCATAATATAAATAATCTATTTGTTGAATTTAGATTTCTGTATACTAGGTTTTAGTTAAAAGGGGGTGTACTGACATTCTATGCTTGTATTTACATATTAAAACATGAGTTGTAATGGTTGTATTCACAGTGCATATATAATGAGGAAATGAAAAGTGAGATTGATAATTTGGGGGGGAATGGTGGGTTTTATAGGACTATTTTTGCTTTTGACAAAAAGCAAAGATATTTTTTCTTTATTTACTCCATTTGTATTTTTAAATTGCCTTTTGAGTTTCTTATGGGTAATTTTCATATTGCATCCCTTCCCCCATTTTGATGCAGTCATTTTAAAGTGTGGGTGCAGTTTCCCCAACAAGGCCCAGAAATGAGGTACCTTATTACTGGGGAATCCTACAGAATCTTTCTATGAACTCCAGAGCCTTCTTTGTTTCAAAGAGATCAGCTGTCTATTTCTTCACTTTCCCCTGCTTTATAGATCTCCACAGAATGTGACACTCCAAATCTGTAATTCTCTTCTTCATACCTTTCTACTAGATTTGATTTGATTTTTTAAAGGATTTATTTATTTATTTGAGGGAGAGTGAGCAAGCAAGCTGGGTGAGGGGCAAAGGGAAGGGAGAGAGAGAATCCACAAGCAGACCCCCTGCCCTGCTGAGCACGGGGCCTCATGCAGGGCTCAGTTCCAGGACCCTGAGATCATGACGTGAGCCAAAACCAAGAGTCGGCCGCTCAACCTACTGAGCCACACAGGCACTCCTCTATTAGATTTTAAAAGAATATCTCTAAAAGATAATGAACATAGCACCTAAGGCTTTCCAAATAGAGTAAGAAAAATGCACTTACTGTAGAACAAAGTTATGCATTTCCTGATGTAATGCAGAGAGAGCTTTTAAACATTTAAGTATTGTGTCCAATGCAGAGAAGTACGGATATGATATTGAGTGGTGAACAAGAGATGTGGCCTGAATGCTGGCTAATACAGTGCTCAGGTGCAACCAGGTTGCATTAGCCTGCTCCGGGCTTTCCCATTTCAGAGCAGATGGTTACCCAAACATGAATTTTGAGTTAGGAAGTTGTTGTTTTTAATATGCTTTGTTTTTGTCAATATTTCTTGTCATCTCACAATCTAGTCATTGTGGCCTTCCAAATTCTTCCACAAGCATCTGGCCTGAAACATCCTGACTTTGAAGTCATCAGAGAACATGGAGCACTGGAAGGAGACAGATTAATTATGCAGGAGAAAGTATCATTTTACAAAGACTGTTATTTTTATCCATCTTTGGAAAGGAAATGTAGAAAAAGGTTTCTAAACAGTGATAAAAACTGTTTGCAAAATTTGTTTCTTTATGCCAAAGATTTTTTTCCCCTTAGAACTAGATTTCACATCTACTCAAAACCGGTCACGAACCTTCAGGTAGTATTGGTTATTTTTGAATTTCATTCATTTTACTAATTGCTTTGATTTAATATTCTTAGGTAATTTCTCTTGGAGTTTAGGTTAAAAGCCATTAGTGTTAGTTTCCAGAATTGCAGAATTTTTTTTTTTTTTTTTGAGAGAGAGAGAGCACACGCACATGGGCGGAGGGTTGCCTGGATGGGCAAAGAGAGACGGGGAGAGAAAATCTTAAGCAGGCTCCACACTCAGCATGGAGCCCTCCCTGGGGCTCCATCACATGATCCCGAGATCATGACCCGAGCCGAAATCAAGAGTCGGATGTTTAACCGAGTCACCCAGGCACCCCAGAAATTGTTTTAAGTGAAGGAAAGATGAAATTCTGAAGGCACTCAGTTGTGTATTACTTTAAAAAAACTGCATGTAGGGCAATCCTTATTTACAAATTAGAAAGTTAGAGGGTTGCTATTCCTATCATTAATAAGTCACATCTTACAAAAGCATGTAGTCACTAAAATAGAATACCTGGTAATTTAATCATTTGTATTCAGTTTCCAGGAACTTAACTAGTAGTATCAAGTTATAATTACAAGAGCACTAAGTCCAGCATAAAAACACCTTATTCTATATCTTTGCCATTAACTAACTTGATCTCACAGGGCCAGTGGATCACTGTAGGTTGTCCTAGAGATATTTTAAGGACAGAGTTCAGAAAAGTAAAAATTATATATTGGGCCATGGTCATTCTTAAAGTTGGTTCTTTAAGGATTTGTAATAACAAAAGTGTCTTTTATGAAATACAGCAAGCACACATGATTTTTTTTTAAAAGATTTTATTTATTTATTTGACAGATAGAGACATAGCGAGAGAGGGAACACAAGCAGGGGGAGTGGGAGAAGGAGAAGCAGGCTTCCCGCTGAGCAGGGAGCCTGATGCGGGGCTCGATCCCAGGACCCTGGGATCATGACCTGAGCCAAAGGCATTCACTTAATGACTGAGCCACCCAGGCGCCCCAGCACCCACAATTTTTATAAAAACTATAGCAGTCTGTTATGTTGAGATATCCAAAACCATGAAGATCAATGCATGTTTAGTGAAATTTAGAACAGAATTATTAGCACATATTTGATATGTATAATAGTTACTGTGCTAAATGAGAGTCCAACATAATCTAAAGAAATGACTCCCTTTTCCAATTGTTCAAATTATTTAAAAGATTTTATAGAGCGAAACCACACATTTTGGGGGTTGGGATGTCCAAATAGAGGGGTTGTATGGACAACTGCTAGGTAGTTTGAAAAGCTGAGGATACCACCAGACTGCCGGGCCAGATGGGATGCTCCAAACTTCCTTCTGGAGGAAGTTTCCACACTTCCTCCTGGAGGAAGAAAGGAGTTGGGATAAACTGGCTACACCACGTGTCCAGTGTTACAGATGGAGGAAATTATGGGGAGAAAAAAGAGGTGAGGATGGGAAGGCATCTGTAGCCAAGTGTAGTCCTTCCATGTTAAACAGAAGCATATAGACAAGAATGCTTAAGAGCTGGTCAGTGTTCAGGCGCTGGTCAGAGTGTACTCCCAGTACAGCCCACCCATGTTTCTTGTTGACAGATGCTGTTTGCAGTTCTCTGACCTGCACTGCTAGCCCCCCTTGCAGCTAGATAGATCAGTGTGACACTTTTCTGACCAATAACGCATATGGAAACTCCTGGAGGAAAATTTGCTCTTGTGATCAGAGGAAACAGACTTGTCTGCTGTTACCCTTTTCCTCCCCTGTCTGTGGACCTTGGAAATCATTAAAGCTGAAGCTACAGCCATAATGAGCTTTCTTTTGACTCTGATGAGAAGGCTCAGAAAATCACAGGGCCTTGAGATTATGGGGTACTGCCAGGCCTGGCTCCTCCAGACTTACATGAGAAAACCAATTCCTATTTGTGTGTTTGACTTACTTGCAGCTGAATGCATTGCTAAGTGATAAGTAAAAGGTTAATGCAGGACGTTAGTGAGAGGTAGAATTGAACAAAGAAGTTAGTGCCATACTTGGGATACTTGATTTTGCAGCTAAAATATTTGGGCTTATCTGTGGCCATTATTCTATTCATGGACATTGAAGATTATGATCAAGCATGTGATTATGTTCAGAAAGAGTAGGGAAAGGGAACTTCATGCTGTAATGACCAAGAGATACAGGATAGTTGCTACTGAGAGGGTAGTAGAAATTGAGGAATCAGACTTATTAAAGAGATTCTTGAAAGTCCGGGTGTCTCAATTACTGATAGGGGAAACTGAGGGCTGGGAGAATGTTGTTGAGAATGGTAAATTATCTTGAAAGTAATGAAGATGTAAAGAAAATATAGGAAAACATGCACAATGAATTTGTTAATGGAGGTCATGTCTGGGAAGTGGGAACATGGTGGCCAGGGTACTAGTTGGAAATGTTATTGACATTTATTTTTTGAAAGTTGGGAATTTTATACTTTTATACTTTTCATTTTTCTTCCCTTTATGGTAGAATTTTAAATAATAAACATGCATTCCTTTTATTAGATGAAGGATTAAGAAGTAAAGTAGAATGTAATATGGTGTCAGAAATAGGGATCAAATTTTGGAGGAAATATGTGCTCTATTTTAGATACGTTCAGTTTGAGATAACCAAGGTCCTGTGATTACAAAATAATGTACGGCTTTTGATAAGAATTCACAAATGAGACTTGAATCTCTTACTTAAGTGGTTCTCAGCACTTCCAGTGCCTTGGAATCTCCTGGAGAGCCTTCAGTGAAAATTGATGTGAAGTCCCACTCCTGAGTTTCTTTCTTTTTTTCCGGAGTTTTTGTGCATCTTGGGTACAGCATGAGCAGTGGTATTTCCTTAAGAAAAAAAAAAAAATCTTCCCAGGAGAACCAATTCAGTAGCCAGTGTTGGAAACCATTGCTCTTCAGGTTGCTGAAATCTTCAAGGGAGATAGTGTGGTGTGGTTCTGAGCCCCGAGTGCCCAGTTAGAATCACTTGGGTAAGTTTGAATAACCAACCAACCACTTCCCTGCCCTATCCCTCTGAGATTCTGGTTCAGTTCTGGAATGGACTGTGGTTTAGTGTTTTTAAAAAGCTTTGTAGTTAAATCCAATGTGTAGCCAGGGCTGAGGATCTCTGATGCGGAGGAGGAAATGTAGAGGCTTAAGGAAAGAGCTCAGTGTTACCCAGATTTTTGTATTTTACCACCATTAAACATCTCCCCCTTCCTGCTTTGCTCCTTCATATTTTTAAAAAATTAAGGAAGCATGGTAGCCATGTCTCTAGTATTATCCCTGATGACTACTTCAAATTGCCTAGAGTAAAGGGGTAAACTGGGGTTATTTTAATTGCTAGCAGCCTCTTTGGTGAAGATTCCTGGGGAAATAAGATGGGGTACAGTCTTTTTTTTTTCCCCAAAGATTCACTTATTTATGAATGAGAGCATGTGTGAGTGGGGGGAGCGGGAGAGGGCAAGGGAGAGGGAGAGAGGGAATCCTCAAGCAGACTCCCTGTGGAAACCAACGTGGGGCTTGATCCCAGCGCCCCGAGATCATGACCTGAGCTGAAATCCAGTCAGACTCTCAACTGACTAAGCCACCCAGGTGCCCCAGACAGGGTACACTCTTGATTGCGCAGAGTCAGAACCCATGGAGAACTGGAATCTTGGTCATTATAGCATGAAGTTCCCTTTCCCTACTCCAGCAGCCACAGTGCCTCTGTGACATCTTGTGCCCCTCCATTTCCCGCACATTTCCTGAATTCCTGCCACACTGAGCCTTTCCTGTTCCTTGAACATGCCAAGTCCATCCCCGTCTCGGGACCTGGGCCCTTGCTTCCTCTGCCTCAAATACTTTGCCTCTACATATCTTCATGGCCTTCCTTCTTTCTTCATTCAAATCTCCGCTCAAAGGACACCTCATCAGGGAGGTCATTCCCAACCTTTCCACGAAAAATAAGCTTTTTCTTCCCCACTCTATCCTTTTAAGCAGCTTTCAGTTTCTTCATAGCACTAATCACCTCCTGACCTCTTTTTATCCACTTATTTCTTTATGCTGTTTTCCCTGCACTAAGAGAACAGGACTTGTTTTATTCCCGGAGATTCCTTTGGGCCCATAGCAATAGGTGCACAGTAGCTCAACAGATACTAGGTTGAATGAGTAATACTTGCTCACAGTGGCTACTTCTGTCCATGGCTGATGGTGAACTTGCCTGAGAAGGAGGGGCTGGGCCACAAGGCATTTTTTTTTTTAATCTCTTGTGCGTGCTTACTGCAGTGCCTGTGAACCATTGTGCTGGTACTGAGTGAATAAAAAGGCAAAATACTAAGAATAATAAAGCAGATAAGAAAGAGCAAGGGAAGGAAAAATAAAAAAAGATCACCCTACAGTTGTTTGATATGAGGGGAGTCTTGTTTTTAAATATTATGTAGATTGTTATTGATATACAATATATATTCCAAGGCCTATTGTTTTCATGGCAGGTGGTTATTTATTGGAAAGCTTAGAAATCCTGAACGGTATAAGGATCATGTGTAGTTGATTTCTTGTTGATTAGCTCATGGGAGAATTGGTTTGCTAATGATAGAAATAACGGGGAAGGTGATTTTTATTTTACTTTTGAAGAACCATGCAGAGTAATGGTTCTGTCATTGGGGGGAAAGGCTAAGGTCTGTTGCCTTTGCAATATTGAAGATGTACCCCAATTCAACAAGTAGAAAAAACTCACGTCTTCTACTCACACTCTCACTTCTCCATTTTTACCTACTCTCATCTTTCTGTTTTGGGTCTTACTACCCGCCCCTGTTATTGAGAAACTTTTATTAATAGTCTTAATAGGTGAAAATTTGCATTGTTTGTGTTACTGTATTGATATGGTTACAGATTTTTCTTAGCCCAGGACTAAGAAAAGCCACTTAAAAAAAGCTAACTAAAGCAAAGTCCTAAGTGCTTCATTGTGCAAGAATACTGTGAAATCATTCATGTACTGAAAAGTTTATGTTAGAATTTTACTCACTTTAAATCCTGGCCATCTTCTGCAGATGAGTGTGTCATCTATAGGGAGTACATCTGAAATCAGCTGAATGTTATTTTGAGTATTTAAGATAACTTGTACTGTATTTTGTGTGTGTGAGGCACTGCGCTAGGGTCGGAGATTTAACTGGAATATCTACTCAGTTCTTGTCTAAACAGTCTCGAGGGACTGGCAAACTTTTTAATGGGTCGGATAATAAACAGTTTAGGCTTGAGGGCCATAAGGTTTCTGTCATTATTAGTGGACTATGCCATCATTAAAACTAAAAGAACAGTTTAGACTGTGTTCCAATAAAACTTTTATTTACAAAACAGACCGGAAGGCTGCATTTGGCCTGCAGGTGAAATTTGCCCAAATCCTACTTGAGGGATGAGGTCTAGAAGATAAAGGGAGAGAAATGGGATTCAAGGAGCAAAATAATTGAGCTGGAGTATATCCCTTTAAATAAATTATATTTTTGCACTCCATGAAAGGTTTTAAGTTAAGTTACTTACTTGAATTAAATAGTGGTAGAAGAAAGTCCATTTGCCCCCAAATTTGGCATTTTATTGGCATATTCCAAACTAGCATTACTAAATCTAAAAATTACAGTAATATATTGTCTTTAGTGCCTTAGGCTTCCCTGTAATGTGAGCTTTCTTGTTGTTTTAGAATACATTCAGGTGAATATTATTATAAAAATAAAACTGATTATCATTTATAATATATCAAATGACTAAGGCATGTGTAAGGCAGTGAATTAATCAGAAAGAATTGGATTTTTTTTTTTTTAAGAGAGTGTGTGCATGAGGCTGGGAGTGGGAGGGGCAGAGGGAGAAAGGGTATCTTAAGGAGGCTCCATGCCTAGCATGGAGCTGACGCGGGGCTTGATCTCATGGCCCCGAGATCATGACCTGAACTGAAATCAAGAGTCAGATGCTTAACTAAGTGACTTGAACCACCCAGGCGCCCCTGGATCAGCTTAAATATAAGGATAAGAGCTGATGATCTAAAGGGAACTCCTGTACTTGATTTTGGGGGACAATGAGTACTTTTGTAGAGTTTGACCTTCCTTACATCCTGCTAACAAGTTGAACCTGTCCCTGGTTAATATTGTCTTTTAACTGATCAAAAAGCTCCTTCCCCCCGTGGTTTTGTCAGCAGTCTACAGCTGTCGTGAAGTTAGAGATGGTGCTCTGATTCGTGTGTGTGTGTGTGTGTGTGTGTGTGTGTGTGTGTGTGTGTGTGTGTTGGGCCATTTGTAATGGGCTTTGTGGAGAGTTGGTGTAATGCTGTGTGAAGTTGTTCCCTATTACTCTTATTTATCTTTCTCTCAAGAAGAGGCCCTTTGTTCACTGTTTCCTCAACACAGAATAGAGGATTTATATCTTGGTGTTCATTCTCTACTTCTCTGTTTTCAAAGAGGAAAACATTTGTTTCATTCTGCTCCTTTCTTCAATGATGCACCCAGGGGGTTTTGAAGCCTTATGCCAAGAATTCTTTGAGGGAGTTGGAGTACAGCACCAAGAGATTCAATTCTTAATGACTTGAATTTTAGTTTAACAAATCATTATGAGTGTTGCTATCATTGTTCTGGAAGACACCCCTAAGCTCATTCCTCAGTGCTCAATAGGAGTCCTGTAGTGAGAGCAAAGAAGGCATGTGTTCTCCTTTTTCCATTATTTTACCCCATCTGCTATTTTGTCCCTGTTTCTAAATATCATTGAATTTGGTTCTGGTCTTTATTAGGCAGTGTATAGCACAGAGATTTCAAACAACAAGCCAAATTCTGAATGCCAACATGACTTGTTTGGCTCATGTAGTGTTGTTAAATTTCTGAGTTCATTGCCAGCATTTAAATGTCAAATGATTTCACTTTTTAGTGGCCGGTGGCCTAAATTTTATCTTTTCACCCTCTGTATCATCCAGCTAGTGGATGTTCAGTAACTTTTCTCTAATGGTGTCGATTTTTCTTCCCCAGGCTAAAGATCTAATGATCACACCAGCCACCATTTTAAAGGAAAAACCAGACCCCAGCAGTCTGGTTTTTGGAACTGTTTTCACGGATCACATGTTGACGGTGGAGTGGTCCTCAGAGTTTGGATGGGAGAAACCGTGTATCAGGCCTCTTCAAAACCTGTCATTGCACCCTGGCTCATCAGCTTTCCACTACGCAGTGGAAGTGAGTACATGGGAATCAGTGATGGTGATGTATGAGATCTTCACTGTGAGTAGGGAGTAGCTCTTCCTGCTAAAATAGATTTTGGACAGAATGGGCTTTATCATAGTGACTTGAGGAAATCATAACTGTCTTTAAAACTTTTCCCATAGACAGTTGGATTGAAGGTAAGTCTTAACAACTAATCTTTTAGATAATCTTGAACTTTCCATAATGTCAATTAAAAAATCATTTGCAGCAAATGCAAGGACAGTAGGTAAGAAAATTTGCAAGCAAAAATCCAGCACTGTTAATATTTTACTAGTCACGTCTCAGATCTTCTAATGACCGAGAAGGTGTCATTGAGTACCGTATTATAGTTAGATTTTAGTGCTTACTGCATGTTTTTATGACCAGCATTAACTTGTAGGTATACGTGTTAAGAGACATGTAATTAAATGTCATCCTTCAGGCATGAGTGGAGTAATTGTGAGCATAAAATATTAAATATGTGGAGAATGCTTTCTCTAGTCCTTGTCAGGATACACACTGAGATCCATGAGACACTCCTCATTCCCTTGACCCGCATTTTATTTTACTCATTTTTAATGTGTTGGACATCTTTCCCAGAATATTGGGGTGCTGGAAATAAGCAGTGGCCTACCTATTAAGGGAGTAAAAGTAGTAGATATTCATAACAGTAATGATAAAAATTACTTGTGTTTATTCAATTCCGGCACTGTGCTCTGCACCTTATATGGGTCATCACGTTTAATTATTTTAAGTGAGAAAACAGTTAAGCATTCAGGGTCTACAGTCAGACTTCCTGGCTCAGATTCGGTGTCTGTTGCTCCCTAGGGAGCTCTATGACTTGGGAAGCTTATTTAAAATCACTCTGTGCTTCCGATTTCTTTACCTATAAAATTGAGGTAGGGATAATACTTACCTCATAGTGCTAGTATAAGGATAAGGTAAGGTAATTTTGTGTAAGCGTATACAGCTATGCCTGGTGCATAATGGGAGCCCAGTTGTTAGCTGTTGTTGTTAATCCTTACAGAGCCTTATCTGTTGTAGGAGCATGTTCAGAAAAGTGAACTTTCTCAGCCAAGATTACACAGTATTAAGGGAGGACACAGGGTTCAAATGCTGAGTTCCTACTCCCTGCGACATCACTCCTAAACATATACACTAAAATTCCGAAGAGGCCTGTCCAGTTAACGTGGTCAAAATTATAAATTTGAATAATTTGGAAACCTGTTCGATGCCCAGATGTATTCACGGGCTGTTGCATCTTTAGTTTCTATTCCCAGCTGTGTGTCTTCAGCGTTGGTGGTATAGTGGTGAGCATAGCTGCCTTCCAGCTGTGTGTCTTCACTGTATCAACTTGGATGAGTTCTTTGATTATTTGCTCCAAGCCGCAGTTTCAACTATAAAATAAGAGTGGGTATATGCCTGTGTCATAGGGTATAATAAAGAGCAAATGAAATAAAGGAAGGGCCTAAAAAATCGAAAGAAGGAATATGGCAAATCTCAGGGCAGTGGTCTCAAACATAGCACATGTCCTACCCTCAGAGTTTCTGATTTCCCCTGAATTCCCAGGCCATGTTCATGCCACTGCTCCAGGGGCCACACTTTGAGAACTGGTGGCCTATGGGAAGTACATGAGAAAGGATTAATGTGATTTTTGAAAGCTAAAAACAATTTTGATGGCCACTGGCTTTTGACAACTTGTTGGAAATCTAATCAGAGGAGTTAGAAAGCTAGTTTGCTTATTAGTTTTGCCAGTTTACATTTTTGTGACCAGGAGAGTTTAAAACATTTTTTTTTTAATTACCATTATCCTTTGTCAAATGAAAATTGAAAACTTTTCTATATTATTACTGTTCCACTTACAATGTAGATACAAGAAATGTTTTGCGTGAAGAAGTGGATTGTATATTACATCAGTTGTCGATTGCAGTGTAACAGATTAATGGCTTAAAACAACGACCATCATTTTGTTTTTATCTTCCATGATTCTGGGGGTTGATGACTAGGATGGGGTAGGTGGTTCTTGCTTGGGGTCTCACTTGCAGTTTCTGTCAGATAGTGACTGAGGTTGGAGTCAGTTCAAAGGCTTCCTGAGTCCTGTCTGGTGCCTGGGTGGGGAAACTCAGAAGGATAGGGATGAAAAGCTGAGGCTCTGCCAGCATCCCTCTTTCTCCATGTGGCCTCTCAAGTATGGTGGCTTCAGAGTAGTCAGACTGGGTACATGGTGCCACGGGCTCTAAGCTGTGTGTCTCAAGACACTGAGCCCAGATGGAAGCTTCTAGTTCTTTTTATGTCCTAACCCACAAATCACACAGCATGACTTCTGTCATAACTATCATCCTGGCCATCACAAAGTCCTGCTCAAGTTCAAAAAAAGGAGATACACCTTGCTTGATGAGGAATGTTGAGGTTCCAGAAGATCATGTAGGACTGAAAATATTGTGTGGCTATGTTTTGGAAATACAACCTGTGATATGTATCAGCGATAAATGGGGAGGTAGAGGAACGCATTTAGTTTGCTTTTTGTCAGATTGGGCTCTTAGGTTTAGCAGGCAAAATATTAGGACATTGTCATAGGGATTTAGGAAATGTGATTGCCTTGTGCAGAGAAACTGGATCCTGGAATTTTCTGAAGCATTTCAGTCGATTTCCTATTTATTTACTTGTGCAATGGATGCCGAGGGTCTACTTTGTTCCCTGGGACTGTGCGGTGTGCTTAGGATAGGATGACAAGCAAACTGCCATGATGTTGCCCTCAGCATATATTTTTTTAATCTTTTAACCCCCACTAACAGGCAGATACTTTATTACAAAAATTTTCTTCCCAAATGTGTTTGAAACATTTATGTTTCAGGCTTTTTCACAGGTATGACTGTTTCTCTTATACTGACCCACTTATGGACACTACAGTATTGGATGCCAACCTGATTTTGAAGTTCAAAAATAGTTGTAGTTGTATTTTTTAACCCCAAAGCGAATATATGAGCAGTCTTCTTAAATATCGTTCTCCTCCATTCATCAGCCCTATTGATTTTAGAATCCATTTTATTTTGAGACCTGCAACTACATGTGGTTTTTATTAATTATGAGAGTATTCTTTATTTTTATTTTTTAAAGATTTTATTTATTTGATAGAGTGAGCACAAGCAGGGAGAGCCACAGACAGAGGGAGAAGAAGTTGACTCCCTGCTGAGCAGGGAGCCCGATACGGGGCTCCATCCAGGACCCCGGGATCATGACCTGAGCCGAAGACAGATGCTTAACTGACTGAGCCACCCAGGCGTCCCATGAAAGTATTTTTTAATAGATACATATGTGAAGATTTCAAATAGTGAAATATGAAACATGAGTAGGGAACTTGGACAAAATATGAAACTTGATAATAGTTCATTTTCAGGTTGAAACAGTCAAAACATAGTTTGACAAAAAAATGGGTAACATGTACTGTTATTTAATGAATACTTAACAAATGAGTGCTTTAGATTGTATATATCTCTAATACTATAATTTTGCCTTTTTTTAGTCTTTTTTTTAAAGATTTTTTAATTTACTTATTTGACAGAGAGAGAAAGAGCACAAGCAGGGGGAGCAGCAGAGGGAGAGGGAGAAGCAGGCTCCCTGCTGAGCAAGGAGCCCGATGCGGGGCTTGATCCCAGGACCCTGGGATCATGACCCGAACTGAAGGCAGACACCTAACCAACTGAGCCACCCAGGTGCCCCTAGTTTTGCCTCTTTTTGAAACTTTATGTAAATGGAAATATAAAGTGTGTGTGTGTGTGTGTGTGTGTGTGTGTGTGTGTGTATTGTTTGAGCTCAATATTATGTAAGATTTATTCATCCATGACCCACACGAACATCAGTGGGGCCTGGGACAAAAGTGCAAACAGAAACCTGGTGGTTCACCCACTATCTCTTCCTGTCCTGGCTCCATCCTGTGCCACAAGGAGCCTCACGCACATATGTGTAGATACCTATACTATGTGCAAATGGATGAGCCTTGGCCATCCGTTGGTCTTAGGCATGGGCACACCAGTGGTGCTACCAGTTTTCAGTAGGATGAACCAAAGGACAGTTATTCAGGCTCTGAAAATGGGATCAGGGCCATTTGGGCAGGGAATTCCAGGGAAGTGGGTACTTGGAGCCTGGTCTGAAAAAGGAACTCAGGGTCCAGATGATGACCTGCCCCAAGCAAAGGTCACAGCTGGAGGAAGGCAGAGATGAGAAGCCCTCTAAAGTATGGGGCTCCTTTCAAGAGGTTGCCAAGGTAAAACACTTCACATTAACACCAAGACCATATTTTTCTTTTTCACTGTGTGTTGACATTTGCAGTAAGACTCTGACACCAGCTTCTGCTAGTTAGCCATTATATTCTTTACTGCCAACTGTTAAAGTATAAAGAACATCAGCTTTACCTAAGAATGTTCTTGGTGAAGTGGCAATAATTATTAATTTATTAAATTTTGACTTGAGTAAATGTCATTTCAATCTGTGTGATGAAATAGAAACTTTGCCTAAAGCACTTCTACATCCTTAAATACTACTACGGTTGTCTTAAGGAAAAGTAATTGTGTGATTTGTGTGTGTGTGTGTGTGTGTGTGTGTGTGTGTGTGTGTATGTGTGTGTTGTGAGCTGAATCAGCTGCTTTTTTCAACTTAGAACCATTTTACTTGAAAGAACAAAGTATAATTATACAGAATTGGGCATTTTGCAGGTGTCTTCTTGAAAATGAACAAAGTGAGTCTGCCACTTCAAGCAAAACAATGGACTATATTTGTTGCCATTGATAAAATTCTAGCTTACAAGTAAAAATTAGGATTTTGGAAAATTTGTATCCACCACCACAAGCTTGAGCCTTTCCACCACTAAAGAGTTTTTTGATGATGTTAGTAGTAAAATTAACAGATTTTTAAAAAATGCGTTGTATGAAAAAGGTGTTAACCTTTGGAAGATCTGCATAACTTGAACTAACGTTTTCCAAATAACCATTGCATGACATTACAAATTTATGTATGACTTAAGATCCATTCAAAACACAAGATAGACTGTGATGGCTTTTGATGTGTCAGTTTGGCTAGTCTGCACTGCAGTCCCCAGAATTTGATTTTTAGTTTCCTTCTAGTTAGAATACCTACAAGACATTCTCTTGTGAGTGATGGAGGACAGAGGGAGGCATGACCATTGTATTGCATACACATAACCACCTTCTAGGTATTCAATCAAACACCCATCTAGGTGCTGTGGTGAAGGAATTCTGTAGATGTGATTGAAGTCCCTAATCATCTGACTTAAAGTTAATCAAAAGGGAAATTATTCTGGGTGAGCCCGATCTTAGGACTTCTGTGAGGTAAGAGACTCCACACATAGCTAGACCTAGCTTTCTTTTCCTTTGTCTCTCCCTTTCTGATAGCCTGAGCGTCCCAGCCTGCTTGTCATCTTCTCTCCCTGATGGCCTGTCTTACAGATTTGGGATTTGCTTAGCCAGCCACCACAGTCGCGTTGGCCAATTTCTTATAATAAATCTGGTAATAATATAGGTATCTCCTGTTCTGCTTCTTTAGTTGAACTCTGATACACTATTGGATTCTAATAAGTTAGCAGAGTATGAAAACTTCATTGATAGGGTTTCAAATTCCACATTGCAACTAACCTTCAAGGAACCACCACAGGTCAACTTTTGAAGTGGTATCAGAGAAGAATAACCACAGGTATCTGAAAAGGCTATCAAAAATACTTCTCCCTTTCTCAAGTGCGTATCTGTGAGATTGGAATTTTCTTTGTATACTTCAACCAAAACAATATATTGCAAGAGCAAAAGCAGGTATAAGAATCTAGTTGTCTTTCATTAAGCCACCCATTAAAGATTTACAGTAATGAAAAACTGCCACACTTAACAATAATCCTTTTGGAAAATATGGGTAGTCTTCATTAAAATATGTTAAACATGTCATGGTTTATTGTTAAATAAATTTAAATGGCTCACTTCTAATTTCTCATATGATAATTATTGATAGAATAACTGCATATATAAAAGCTTTTGGGGGCCTTCATAATTTTTAAAAGTTTACACTTGATCTTAGCCAAAAGGCCGAGAAGCAATAATAATTTTTAAAAGTTTAAAGACCTCCTGATGCCAAAAGATTTGAGAAATACTGTGTAAGCTTATACCGAGGAATAGTGCTGCTAAGTCATCGGATGTATCTTTAATTTTATAAGAAAAGGGAAACTATTTTCTGTAGTGGTTTTACCAATATTTATACCCACCAGCCATGAATAAGCATTCTTACTGTTCCAAAACCTTGTCAACTCCTAATATGGTCAGATTTTAAAATTTTAGCTACTTCTGTGTAATGGCATCTCATTATTGTGATACTAATTTCCACTACTCTAAGAGGTTGAACATCTTTTCATAGGTTTATTGGGCAATTGGATATCTTATTTAAAGTGCCTATTCAGATCTTTTGCTCACTTTTCTATCATGTCTTTTTGATTTGTGGAAGTACTTTTTGCATCTGTGTTGCTTAATGAGATTATCATATAATTTTTTTTAAGACTTTTATTTATTTTTTGACAGAGAGAGAGAGAGAGAGCGAGAGAGGGAACACAAGCAGGGGGAGTGGGAGAGGGAGAAGCAGGCTTCCCACTGAGCAGGGAGCCTGATGTAGGGCTCGATTCAGGACCCCGGGATCATGATCTGAGCTGAAGGCAGATGCTTAACGACTGAGCCACCCAGGTGCCCGAGATTATCATATAATTTTAACGTATATTTGAACCTACATCAGGTGCATACAATTTTAAAATTAAGGTGAAGTAAATGGAACCCTATGAAGTTATTTTCTTTATGCTCCAGTTAAATTTAAGTTAAAAAGTTATTTTGTTTTGAATGTACTAATTAAAATTTATTAATTTTCTTAAAATTAGATAAAATTTAATTTTGTTTTGTATTTGCTAACAATATAACCTCACCAGCTTTACTTTAGAAAGAATTTGTATGACATTTTGCTTACTATGTCTTTTTGTTTCAGGTGTGTTTCAGATGTTCTCAGCCGAGTCCAAAATCTGACAACCTTCTCTTTTAACTGAAGCTTTACTCCTATTCCATTTAATAAGTTACATATTTGCATTTAAATCTAATTTAGTGCTTTGAATTGTGCTACATGATTTAGATTTCTTTTCTCACGTGAGCTGAGCTTTAAGGCTAAAAGCTTCTAAGGGCCCAACTATCCTTCCGTTCAACAAATTTTCTAAATTCCCTTATTTTTCTTCTTTGACTCGTACTTTATTTGGTGATGAGTTTCTTCCTTTCCAAAATGTTGACATTTTGTCGTCCTCTTTCTGATCCTGATTTCTGGTTAATGGTTGGAAGTGTGTGAAAAGAGCATGCATTCTGCAGGTGGTGTGTGCAGGATTCTGTTTGTCCGCTAGGTTAGTTTGCTGTTCCTGTTGTTCAAATCTTCCATATCTTTGCCGAGTTTCAGCCTGTTTGTTCTGTCAGTTATTTAGAGAATGAGTGTTAAAATTTCCCACTAAAATTATAGATTTTTCTCTTTTCTCTGCGTTTATCAGTATGTAGCTACTTCAGAAGAGTCTTTTAACATCCCTGCCCAGTGATTTGTCTGGCGTGGCATTTTGAGAAAGGTGGCCTGGCCCTACCACGGGATGGTCTTGGGCTGCTTGGCTTCTGTGATTGGGGTACTAAACCAGCCCTGGTCATATTTAGATTATCTACTATCCAGAGTCTGTATGAGCCAGATTAAATGAAAGGATGCATGTGTGTTTAGGGCGGCAGGAATGAGTTCTTTGCGTCCATTTTCATTGACTGGGCTGTTAGCTCACGTTGCGTGATTGGAGATGTATTCTCCCCACCTCCATGGAGCTGTTATTTGGCAATATGGCTCCTGCTAAGGAAAGGATGACTTTGAATTCCTATCAGATTTTGGTACTAAAAGAATTTCTTTTTAACCCAGCTATAGTAACCAGACTGTCAACTGTTGGCTTCTCTAGATTTGGAGATCTTTGGTCTATGTCAACAGCTTGGCATGATGAAGAATATGAGTGCCCATAGAAAAGTCAGTCTTTTAAACACAGAGATTGTTTTCATTTAGTTATCCCCTAAGATTTATTTCTCTTTTTCTCTTTAGTTGTTTGAGGGATTGAAGGCATTTCGAGGAGTAGATAATAAGATTCGACTGTTTCGGCCAAACCTCAACATGGATAGAATGCACCGATCTGCTGTGAGGGCCACTTTGCCGGTATGTAAATTTAGGAGTTTCTTTTTTGTTTCTCTTGATGTAATGGGTCACTGTGAATTTACCACAAAACAAATCATTTCTGAATACAGTTGACCCTTGAACAATGCAGGGGTTAGGAGCACTCACCCCCAGGCAGTTGAAAATACCCCCAAAACTTAACCAGGATCCTACTGTTGACTGGAAGTCTTAACCAAAACATAAACAGTTGATTAACACATATTTTGTATATATATATTATAGACTTGATTCTTATAACAAAGTAAGCTAGAGAAAAGGAAGTGTTATTAAGAAAATCACAAGGAAGAGAAAATACGTTTACAGTACTGTACTATATGAAAAAAAATACACATGCAGATGGACCTATGCAGTTCAAGTCCATGTTGTTCAAGGGTCAACTGTAGTTAGATCAATATTCGGTACAAACCACATGAACACTTAAGTTACTTCTGATCTACTTTGTAATCAGTGAGGTAAAAATACAAGCAAATAAGCAATACCACTTGGCAGTTCCACAGTCCGTTTCTTCGTAAATGTCCATGGGGTGTTAGTGTGTATGTAAGAGATAATAGGATAAGGAAGAAAAATATACGTTAAACTAAATTCAATAAAATTTGAAGACCCTATGAAATTATAATATGTGAAATGGAAAATAGGGTGTGCCACACAGATATTTTGGGAATATTTTGCCTAATTGCTTGGGAAACTAGCAAGTTTGCAATGATTTAATTATTTTATTTTACCCCAAGCTTTATTTTTTTTTAAGAAAATGATACCGAATGGTTTGTCATGGCCATTGGTGACTGTCTATAACATTGTTTTGTAAAGAGCAGAATTCATTACTTGGTGGGTTGGATTTAGATCCTAAGGCTCATGTCTAGGTAGGAGATGTCTTAGATTACTTCTCTTCCCTGAGACGTGACCAGGCTGCCTTTCTGAACTGAAGGAGTCCTTTTCTGCTTTTACAAATTCTGTGTGCCTAACTTTTAGGAGCCTAGCCCTAGCTGTGCTTTGAAGAAGCCCAACTAACTACTCCTTTTTAGCCGGGCTCTTCCTTCTCTTCCCTATTTTTGTAACCCATGCTCACCCACCTCCTTCAGAGGCCATAATATAGTGCCAAAAGGGAAATGAAGGTAAGTTCTTTGGACTAGTTTCACTCTTGTGCCATTACAGACAAATTACCAGGAAATACTTTAAAGTGGGGACAGAAGGAAAGGGAAGTAACATCTTTTGGACCACAGATCTGCCATAAACTGTGTAATGTGGGTATACATTCCTTCTCTGTTTAATCATAACAGTGAACCTCAAGAAGGTATGGGTTTAAAAAAAAAAAGGTATGTGTTGTACATTTTAGTAGCACCTTTGTACCTCACTCAAGCCTCTAGAGCATAAACGACTTGCCTAAAGTCACAGAGTAAAGGGACAGGGCAAGAAATTGGGTGCAAGTCTTTAATTCCTAGTCAAGTTCTATTTCCACTAAATTCTCTGTGACTCAGGGTGATGATGTGTCCTATATGATTGGCAGTCCCGATTTCCTATATTATTGTGCTGTGATTGCTGTTCTAAGTTCTCATTTAAGTAGCCAATTCTTGGTATCATGGGTTCTACTTGGATGTGTGTTTCTGACTCATTTCAACCTTGCACAACCCATGACATACATCTCTGAAAGTATGTTTCTTTGCCCTGTTAAGTGAGTAGAAACTACTTATTTTACAAACTGTCGCCCATCTAGTATATGAAAAGCTTTTTCTCCTTAGAAATAAACTGCTCTTTGCCTTTGCCCATTTTCCTATTGGATCATTTGTGTCTTTCTTACTCATTTTCAGACTATCTTAACATATTCAAGTTATCATTGGTTAATTATGGGTTATGAATAACTTTACCAAATTTGTTGCTCCTCAGCATGGAGTCTGCTTAAGGACTCTCTCCCTTCTCTCTGTCCCTTCCCTCCACTCTTGTGCATGTGTTCTCTCACTCTCAAATAAAAAAATCTTAAAAAAACAAACCAACGCTTTTCTACCTTAAGGTTACAGAGGTATTTTTAATTTTTACTTTGTAAAAGTCTTAATGTTTTATCGCATTTAAATGTATAATCCAACTGTAGTTGATATTTACTATGGTAGGAGGTAGGGATCCACTGTTTTATCTCCTCCACGTAGATAATCCATCATCCCATCACAATTTTGGGGTAAAAAAATGACAGAAAAAGATTCTTGTTTGGTTTTATTATTACTTTTTTTTTTAACAGTTTAAAGCTTTCATGAGGATCATTACTTATTGCTACAGTGGAGGAAAATCCCACTCTTCATTATGTTTTCCATTCCTTCAGGTATTTGACAAGGAAGAGCTTTTAGAGTGTATTGAACAGCTTGTGAAATTGGATCAAGAATGGGTCCCCTATTCAACATCTGCTAGTCTGTATATTCGTCCTACATTCATCGGAACTGAGGTACAAACTGACTCCCTGTTTCTGGGTGGGCAACTTATCATCATTTATTCATGTGTGACACTTCTAGTATATGGTTTGAAATAGCCCCCCAAAACGTCATAAATGACTCCTTTCTTCTGGTTATCAAGACCAGGTGTCAGCAAACATTTTCTTTCTTTTTTTTTTAAGATTTTATTTATTTATTTGACAGAGAGAGAGATAGCGACAGCAGGAACACAAGCAGGGGGAATGGGAGAGGGAGAAGAAGGCTTCCCGTGGAGCAGGGAGCCTGATGCAGGGCTTGATCCCAGGACCCTGGGATCATGACCTGAGCCAAAGGCAGATGCTTAACGACTGAGCCACCCAGGCACCCCAGCAGACATTTTCTTTAAAGGGCCAGGTGGTAAATATTTCAGGCTTTGTGGGCCTTATGGTTTCTGTCGCAACTCAGTTCCACCATTGTGGTACAGAAGCCGCCACAGTTACCAGTGTAAATGAGTCAGGAATGAGCAATGAGCAAGGCTGTTTGCCCTTCCTTAATCAAGATTCACCAATATTTCCTCATATTTTCCTGAGTGTCCTCAGAGGCATTCCTCAGTGTAATGTCTCTTGTCTTGGCAACAGTTCTCCAAGGCAGAAGTGGTAATGGTTTTGAAATTTGGAGGAGGGAGAGCTGCTGCTTTTTATTTTCATTTTCCTGAAGTCTTGGGATTACCAAGGAGTGAGAGTGGAAAACTCTTCCCCCACAGGAAATATTGAAAATGAAGTTCACAGTGGGAGTTAAGGAAGGAACTTGAGAGCTAGAGTTGTAGCTTTACACATCATGCCCATAAGATCTGCTGGTAGGTCCCAGTCTACTGGTGGGTGCCCTTGCCAAAGAAGGGCATGCCGGGAGTAGCTAAGGCCGTTTGTGTGGGTTGAGGATGCCTTTTAAAGACCCTTTCACTTGTCTCCTTCCTCTTCTAGGCAGCTGCGGTTTTATGGAGAGTGGGTGGTATGGAGGGGTAATTGAGGCGGGGAGATTGAGTGTGGGTGGGCGATGAAGGGGCTGTGGCATATGGAGATTTTTAGGAATAGGGAGAATGAGATGGCACTCTTGCTATAGTCTAGCCATTCTGCTTTCTACTAGGTAATTGTATGCTTACCAGGTTCTCTACTCTGTCATCTGAATGCAAGAAGTACGGAAATACATAAGGCCATAGAATAAATACCCAAGTGGTCCTTTGGCATCCTTTTGATGCCTTTTGAAAGACTATTAAGAATCTAGATAATGAATTTCATGAATTGCAGTCTCCCTAACAAATTTGGAAGAATTGGGACAATTAAAAAAGTTATCTACTCCTTATGTCTCTGACATTTTAATATTAATGAAGTTTTAGTTTTTAATTTTATATTTTTATTTATATATTTTTAGTTTTTATATTTTAGGATAGGAAGAAGCAATTTTTAAAGTTTGTTGAAACATTGTTACTACTCTGGAAGCACTGTCTTGCATTTATTCTGAAGTATTTTCCCCCTCTAAGATCAGATTCTTCTATTCCAAGTTTGTTGAGAGTTTTTTTTATGAATGGATATTGAATATTGTTGATGCTTTTTCTAAACGTCTTGACATGATTATGTGGTTTTGTCCTTTATTCTATAGTTATGCTTGTTATATTCATTTTTTGGTGTTAAAACAACCTTGCATTCCTGGACTAAAATCCTACTTGGTTACAGTGAATAATTCATATTAGATCTTGTACCAGTTTGCAGGTATTTTGTTAAGAATTTATGTCAATTCTCCTAAAAGGTATGGGTCTGTAGTTTCCTAGCATATTTTGTTCTGTGAGTTAGTAAATTGTTCTGATTCCTGGAATCCTTTAATCTAGAGTTAGACAAGCTTTTAAACCTGATTTTATAGTCTAGCATGTTGTCACAATAATCCTCTCTATTGGTGGTCTTCAGCTTTTTGCATTTGAATCACCCAGGTTTGTTTGATTAATTGATTGATTATTTGATTGGAGGGGCAGAGGGAGAGGGAGAAACAGAATCTTAAGCAGGCTCTACCCCTAGCATGGAGCCTGATGCGGGGCTCGATCTCACAACCCTGAGACCATGACGAAATCAAGAGTTGGATACTTAACTGACTACTGACTGAGCCACCCAGGTGCCCCCACCCAGGTATTTTTTTTAAATACACATATTGACCCCTATTCCCAGAGATTCTCGTTGAGTAGGTCAGAATGGTGATTCTGATGCATGCCCAAATTTAAGAATCTTAGTGACAAAAGCCTTGCCAACTAGTTCTCTCCAACTACACTCTTTCAACTTACCTATTTGATTATGGTTTGGAATCAAAAATTTTTTTAAATCTGCTTTACAAGCAGTAAGTTAAGAATCAAAGGAAATAACTGATATCATTTGGTAAGTCAACATTATTTATATTTGGTACATTTATATCAACTAGAATTTTTCTAATTAAAGGTACAGGCAGAAACCAATCACCTATAATTCAGAAACAAGCATAATACAAATAATGTTCAATAAACCATATGGATTTAAACATTTGTACACCACACAGATGTTCTACAATCTAGTCTGGTAAATTATCAGGCACTGTCTTTTCATGGTGGCTGCATTTGATAAGTGAGGTGCTGGCTGGAGGATTAGGCCCAGTGGCTTCCAGTCTACTGGGCCCCTTTCATCAGGGGTGGCTAACTTTTGCTGGCCTTTTTATGTTACTTGGGTTCATGATGGCTCTGTCTTGTCACTGGCTTCACAGAATAGTTGCAGGTTCACCTTTGTATCAGTTGTCTGATGTTTTGGTCTTGTCTACTGCTGGCTAACATCCACATTTTTCTTTCATGTTCTTTTTATGTTTAGATTAATTGATTAAGTGGGTCTTCGATCCAAGAGGTATTTTGACTTCTTTGAATGAGCAAATAAATATATGTCGGGGTAATTTATTAAGTGATATCACCCCCTCCTTGATCTCATGTGCCCAGTTTCTATTCTTGGGAGTGATACTCCCTTGTGTGTATAGAATATTCTGTATTCTACAACAAACTCATTTGTACTGAGCTCCAGTCCAGATCCAAATAATCTAAATCTGTGGAGCCAGGATCAGAGACTCTGCATTTAACCAAACTCTCCAAGGATTTCTTAACTACTTTCAAGGGTATCACCATCTTAAGCCTTGTGAAAGAATTAAGTATATGTCTAGCAGTCTTTAATGCTTTATTTGCTCCTGGGTTTGCAAACTGGCACCTGGTAGAAATATTTATATCTTTGAAAGCTCAACTTCATCCCATGGGCAGGGTGTTGTTTTCACTTTTAGGGGCCATGATATAACAGTCTAATATTAATTATTCCTTGTCACGCCCAGTATGATTTGGTAGCAGCCATGTAATAAGAGAGTGGTTCTACTCTCAACCTACGAATTTCATTGTTTGTAAAGTATTCTGCTTCTTCACATGTTTTATAATTAACACCCTTCATTTTGATTAATTTACATAGGTAATACTTATGTATGAATGTTTTTATGCAATTCTTCATATGTCTTCCAGCTTTCTTTGATAATAATTGGATCCATTGCTAAAATCCTTTTAGATTTAGGATTATAGTAAACAGAATAGTATTTTATTGGAACATTTGTAATTAGCTATTAATATATAACCAGTGGGTAGCGCTTGCCAATAAAAAATACCAGGCTGCCAGTGGGTGAAAATTAAAAAAAAATTTTTTTTTCCTATATGGTTCATATTATTAAACAAAATACTAAACATTAATACATAAACCTCTTGTAAAAAGTTTAAAGAGTAAAATCATTCATGTTACCAAAAGATTTCTCATTAAAAAAAGAATTTCCGTATCCCTTTAGTATCTTCTGAAATTTTTATTTAAAAGCTTTTTTTTTTTTTAAGATTTTATTTATTTATTTGACAGAGAGGGAGAGCGAGAGAGGGAACACAAGCAGGGGGAGTGGGAGAGGGAGAAGCAGGCTTCCTGCTGAGCAGGGAGCCCAACTGAGGGGCTCCAGCCCAGGACCCTGGGGTCATGACCTGCCCGAAGGCAGTCGCTAAACGACTGAGCCACCCAGGCGCCCCGAGGTAGTTAAAAACTTAAAGAGAAACTAAAAGCTGGAGTGCTTCAGACTACTGCTGATTATGTGTCAATTGGAAATTAAGATAAAATCTGAAAGCCTAATATTTAAATAAAGAACATTTACATGAACAGTTTCTAGATTTTCCCTTTATCAGACAAAAAGTAAAATTACATGACTGTCAGTTTCAATACTGGATACCAAACAGCCTTACATCTGAAGAAGCTGGGTTTTGCTGATTTTAACATCTGTTTTATCCAACTTCACTCTCTCTAGTAACTCTAAGCAGGTACAGCTATATGAACGTACAGACACAGGCTTTATTTCCTTAGTGATTCTAATAAGTGTACAAGTGCTTTGTCCTCAATCTATACCAAAATAGGCACGAGCATGAATTCTGAAATCCCGTGTGATCATGGCGTTTAGCCTTTCACTTTTCCAGTTTTTCTCAGTATCCTCTCGTCCCACTGGAGGTGATTGGAGAGATGGTGGAATGAGGCAGCACTGAATAGCAGCAGGGCTGAGAATCTGTGTCACGGAGAAGGGTCAAGTCTGATGGTCGAGAGTCAGCCCACTCAGCCCCTTTGACCAGGTCCCAGGCTGATGCCACAGATCTGCAAGCTACCAGCAGATTGGGCTTTTCCAGCTGTACGCCTAGACAGATTGACCTTGGCTCATGTGGAAGGTGAGGAATCCCTTATATTCCGTTAACTCATACTTCTACATTCAGAGCGCCCCTAAATAAATTTCTGGAGATGAGCTCCACTAGTGAAGCAGTCTGCTTTTGGTTAATTCCAGGCTCGGATGCACAGAATACAATCTGAACAGTGCAGAACATTTTCATTCACTTCACATAAACAACTTTCCCCATTCACAACTTCTGGAAATCTTTCAGTATGACATTTTCATTAAAGCTCGCATTTATAAAACTCCTGCTGCCAAATGGTCCACTCCTTGTTTTCTGGTTCACTGCACAGGGAGCTTAAGGACATAAATTTCATAGACATATCTTTCTTTTCCTTTTATCACCTTGTAAAATCTTTATATTACACATATAATGTAACCTATAATCATAACAGTTCCCATGAAAAGAATTCCCTTTACTCACTGCCTTTATTTATGCTTATATAGCTTGTATCTTACCATCATTTCTCTTCACAATTAGCCTCTATAAATGAAAGAATCTGAAAAGATTTGAAAACTAAGTATAGCAGCAATTTGTGATCATATAACTTGTGTTTTGTCCACACTTTTAATGTACTCTTTTGCAATCCTATTTGAGATATACACACATATACATATATATATAGTCATTCATTCATTCCACTGCTTATAAACAATATTAAATTCTCATTTACATAATGCTTAACATGCTTCAGATGAACAGCCCCATCTAAGTATCTTCAAACCTTGAGTTTTAAGGTTATTTGCATTGATTGTAACCTGTGATAATCAGCTTGTTGTTATCAGCTACCGTTCACTCCTACCAATGGACAGCCTCATGAGGCTGTTCTTGTCCATTTCATCATTACCACAGGAGATGATTGTTGTTGTTGTCTTCATTTTTACTCTTGCACTTGTGGTGCAGCTGGTTACTGCCTCTTAGTTCATGGCACTTCCCATCATGGGCACTGAGGTCTCGCTCTTATTCCCTTCCATCTTCATTCCCTACTCTCATCTCATCTCCTCCCCACCCTTCCCCCCAACCCCGGCAATCATCAATCATCTCATGTATTGAATGAATATTCTTTTAGTTTGTGTGTTTTTAAGTATTTCTTATTACTTTGTATGCCTGGCATTTTAATTTCTAGAAATGGTTTTGTTCTACAGGTCTCCTATTTCTGAACGTTTTCCCAAGGCATGTTGTTTTTGTTTCTGCACAGGTTACTGTGTGTCTATCCAGTCCATCACTTCTGAGTGCTGGAAAGTTCTCCATGCCAGACACCTGCCACACCTATCCCAGTTCCCTTACCGGGATTCCATTCCCCTGTTACCTTACATAATACTGCAGGGAGAGTTTGACAATATACAACCCAGGGAATTCTTGAAAGAGTGTTTCCCAGCAAGATGCCCTTGGCCCATCTTACTTTTGCAATCCAGGAAAGTTCTGCTGCTTTTCAGGGAAGTCCTGGTTCTTTTTGTTGAAATACAGTGACTTGTCTGATACTGTCACCAACCCCTGGCATTATGAAGCTCTCCTAAGTATCAGGCATGGTACTTGGTGCTTTCCGTGCACTGACGACAACCCTGTGAGTAGGAGCTGCTGGTGTCATTTTTGAGATGAGGAAACTGAGCCCCAGAGAGATGAAATAAGAAACCTGCACTCTTGGGGGTGACTGGGTGGCTCAGTAGTTAAGCGTCTGCCTTCGGCTCAGGTCATGATCCCAGGGTTCTGGGATCGAGCCCCGCATGGGGCTCCCTACTTGGCGGGAAGCCTGCTTCTCCCTCCCCCAACCCCCCTGCTTGTGTTCCCTCTCTGGCTGTGTCTCTCTCTGTCAAATAAATAAAAAAAATCTTAAAAAGAAAAAAAAAAGAACCCTGTGCTCTTAGCCTCTCTGCCATGGGGCTGGGTTTAGGGAAACAGTGATGAGCAAAAGCCACATTTCTGCTCTCAGGGAGCTAGCTCAGTGTCTGGTGCAGCAGTCACTTTTCATAATAGAAACCCACGAAATGAATGTGTATGGACAGAGGGAGGTCCGTGCTGTGGAGAAATGGGCTGTGGCTCAATAACAGTGGTTAGTGTGGAAATATAACAGGGCCACTAAGATCTTCCCCATCTTGTTCTAGTATCAGTTCACCTTGTGTCTATTTCCTTGCCTTCTCTGAGCTAACAGCTTTCCTGCTCTGAATTACATTTGACCTAATCACTCCAGGTATTACAATATGTTATATATTCTGTACTACATAACATACACTATCATACAATACACACACGTGTTACATAACACACTCCTACATCTTACGTTCAGTTACAATACTTTCAAGTTTAGGAATATCAGTTCTCACATGCAAACTTGCCCATCTGTTTCTGGGACTTTATTTTTATTTAAAATAATTTTTTTTAGCCTGGGTGGCTTAGTGGGTTAAGCGTCTGCCTTTGGCTCAGGTCATGATCCCAGGGTTCTGGGATTGAGTCCCGCATCAGGCTCCCTGCTCAGTGGGGAGTCTGCTTCTCCTTCCCCCTGCTTGTGCTCTCTCTCTCTCTCTCTCTGACAAATAAATAAGTCAATCAAAAAAAATTGTTTTAATTCAGGTTTAACTGTCGGAGAGCATAATGATCTAATACTTGCATATATTGCAAATTGATCACCACAATAAGTCTGGTTAACAAATACATACTTAGTTACAAATTTTTTTTCTTATGATGAGAACTTGAAAGATTTACTCTCTTAGCAACTTTCAAATGTACAATACAGTATTATTGACTATTGTCACCATGCTGTACGTTACATTCCCAGGACTGATTTATTTTGTACCTGGAAGTTTGTACATTGTGACCCCCTTCCACCCATTTCTCCCACCCCCTGCCTCTGGCGACCACCAATCTGTTCTCTGCATCTATGAGCTTGTTTTATGTGTGTTTTCATTTTTATTTTAGATTCTAAATATAAATGATATCATTCAGTATTTGTCTTTCTCTGTCTGACTTATTTTCACTGAGCATAATGCCCTCGGGGTCCATCCATGTTTTGTTTTGCAAGGCTGGATTCCTTTTTTCATGGCTGAGTAGTAGTCCATTATATATACACACCACATTTTCTTTATCCATTCATCTATCAGTGGACACTTAGGTTGTTTCTGTGTCTTGGCTACTGTAAATAATGTGCGGTAAGCACAGAGTTGCTTCTTTTTGAGTTAGTGTTTTTGTTTTCTTTGGATAAGTACCCAGAAGTGGAATCACTGGATCATATGGTATTTCTACTTTTAATTTGTCCGGGAGTCTCTGTACTGTTTTCCAGAGTGGCTGCACCAATTTACATTCATACCAACAGTGCACAAGGGTATTTTTCTGGGATGTTAAAGGAGTGATTTGGAGGAGGGAAAACTATCTGGCAACAAACTCAAATAGTACCAAAGGTATATAAGGGTAAAGAAGCTTCCTTTCCATTCTCGTCCTGATCCAGAGTTCCACAGTGTGCCTCCTTTCAAATAATTCCTGTGGCCAGCTTTTCTTATATCCTTCGAGAGGTGTACATAGTCATACCTCTACCTGCATACATGTGTTTATACATTAACTATTATCTTTCTTTTTATAAAATTGGTTTTGCTCAGGTTCCGAAACTCAAAGATTTTTACACACACATTCACACACACACACACACACAGACAGTTTAAAGAAAAGAATTAAATATTAAAATCTATGCACACAACACCTAGTTAACATTAATATGGCTAATACAGTTGGGATTAGAAAGTAACTAGTACAATTGAAACCTTTTGTATACGTTTCTCTGTTGATTCCCTTTCCTTCCCCAGAATCAACTAACCATGGTTAGCTATGTAGTAGTTCATTCTTTTTTATTTTTTTTAATTTTTTTTAAAAGATTTTATTTATTTATTTGAGAGAGAGAATGAGATAGAGAGAGAGAGCACGAGAGGGGGGAGTCAGAGGGAGGAGCAGACTCCCTGCTGAGCAGGGAGCCCGATGTGGGACTCGATCCCGGGACTCCAGGATCATGACCTGAGCCGAAGGCAGTCGCTTAACGAACTGAGCCACCCAGACTCCCTGTAGTTCATTCTTTATTTTCTCTTCCTTTTACCTCCTGCCCCGAAATATGGGATTGTTTTACTATGGATGGACAATTGGCATATTTCTAACTTTTGGCTATTATAAATAAAGCTTCTGTGCACATCCTTGTACATGTCTTAGGATGGACATATGTACTTGCTTCTCTTTGCTATTTACTTAGGAGTTAAGTTGAATAGAAGGATATTCGCATGTTCTGCTTTACTAGATACTGCAAAACAGAGTTCCAGAATGCTTATACCAGTCTATTCTCCCACCAGCAATGTATGAGAATTCTATTTGCTTCCTATCCTTGTTAACACTGGTAGTATCTTGGGGTGCCTGGGTGGCTCAGTCATTAAGCGTCTGCCTTCGGCTCAGGTTGTGATCCCAGGGTCCTGGGATTGAGCCTCACATCGGGTTCCCTGCTCCGCGGGGAAGCCTGCTTCTCCCTCTCCTACTCCCCCTGCTTGTGTTCCTTCTCTTGCTATGCCTCTCTCTGTCAAATAAATAAATAAAATCTTAAAAAAAATAATGCTTGGATTATTAAAAAAAAAAAAAACCAACACTGGTAGTATCTTGTTAATTTTACCCATTCCGATTTATGTAGTCTTTGTGTGGTTTTAATTTTTATTTCCCTGAGGACAAATTATGTTGAGTACCTTTTCATATGTTTATTGTGTATTGAAAATTCTTTGGGGAAGTACCTGTGCAAGTCTTTTGCCATTAAAAAAATTGATTTGTCTTTTTAATTTTTTAAGAGTCTTTATATATTCTAGGTATAAACCCTTTGTCAGGGATATATTTCACAAGTACTAATTTTCCATTCTGTGACACATCCTTTGTCAGATAAATGTATTGCAAAGAGTGTTCTAGCCTGTGGCTTGATTTTGTGTCTAGTCTTGCTTTTTCACTCTCTTACTGGTATATTTTAGAAAACAGCAGTATTGGGGCACCTGGGTGGCTCAGTTGGTTAAGCATCCGGCTCTTGGTTTCGGCTCAGGTCATGATGTCAGGGTCGTAGGGTCAAGCCCCACATTGTGTTCTGTGCTCAGCACGGAGTCTGTTTGAGGTTGTCTCTTTCTCTGCCCCTTCCCCGCTTTCTAAAATAAATAAATAAATCTTTTTAAAAAAGAAGTATTTTTCATGTAATTATACTTTTTTTTTCTATGTATTTTGTGGCTTTTATGTGTTCTAAAGAAATCCTTCCTTACTCCAAGGTCATACTTATGTTTTAGAGTTTTGCTTTTCCATTTAAATGAAATCCATTTGGAAGTGAACTTTGTATGAAGGACTCAATTTTATTTTTCTCCATATGGATACCACATTATTCCATTACTGTTTACTGAGTGGTCTGTCCTTTCTTTCCTGATTTACAGTGCCGGCTGTTGATATGTTAAGTTTCCATAGAAGAAGGCTATTTTTGGCTCCCCAGCTGTACTTTCTCTCTCTCTCTCTCTCTCTCTCTCTATATATATATATATAGATTTGTGTTTTTGTCTCTCAGTCTCTTTTTTACATAAATGGCAGGCATCCTATGAACAATTTTGTTTGTATTACTGTTTTTGCATTTACAATTTGTCTTAGAGATTCTTCTGCATCAGTACATATGGATCTACCTCTATTTTACCCATTTTCTTAGCTGGAAGGTATTCCATCGTACATATATATCACTTAATTGAATACAGGATGCCATAAATTATAAGTCACCCATTATTTTAATCATTGAAATGGAAAAACATTGCTAAACTATGATGCAGTATTTTCCTGACAATCCTGGCTGATTCATGAATTAATCATACCATCCTTTTATTTATTTATTTTGTAATGTGTGTTTCCAGGGGACATCTGCAATTCTTCCTGCCGTCATTTGTACCGCTTGGCTTGTGATAGGCATTTTTATTTTTGCATGTAGCTTAATAACAAAAACTAACACAGCTTTATCTTCATGTGGATTTCTTCCTACCAGAGGTCCCATGAGAAGACTGGCTGTTGCCTTGCAGGAAAATACTCAATTGCACTTGTTCCATGTTACTTACTACAAATATTTGTTTGACCAACATCAAATATATGTCCAGCTCCTGTTTTTGCACTTTCTATTCAGTAATTTTTCTTTTCAGTGCCAGATCGTACTGTATCTTTCTAAAGACATTTTAAATGGCAAACTCAACATGTATGGTATTTCCCATGCCAGCTTTTCCATGAGTGCTACTTCGTCAATAGCAGTTGTAAAATGCTGAGTCTGGATTGCAGACACATTAAATGTGAGGAAAAATGGACATCTTAGAATCAATGAAATATGGTAGCGTAATTTATGCAACCAGGGTCCTGTTCATCAACCGTCATGTTGATAGAGCAAACATAAGAACTATTATTAGTAAATTGAATAAAATGAGACAGTTAAATTTGGGAAACTTAAAAGTGCAGGCTTCCTTCAAGGAATTTATGTTGTAAGCCTATCCCCTAGTTCATATCAAGACATATATTCAAGGATATTTATTGCAACTCACAAAATTTTCTGACAGATTGGATGTGAATATGAAAGAAAGGTCAAGTTTTCCTTTGGGCCAGAGCAACTGGGTAGTGACCATTTGTTGGGATGGGGAAGAGTGAGGGAAGAGGTTTTTCTTGTGTATTTTGTTGGAGCAATGATGGTTAGAATCTAGAGTTCAGTTTTGAGCATGATAACTTAAGCTCAAGTTATCAAGTAAGTGGGCAGATCTATAAGTCTGGAATTTGGGGGGAGAGTTTGGAATTTAAGTAATACATTCTAGTGTTTAACATATAACAGCTTTAGAGTCAAGGGTCTAAGTGAAGTTATTAAGAAATCTAGATACTGATGAAAAGAAGGTGAGGACTAAGCCCTGGGGCAGGCCAACATTTAGAAGAAAGGGAGATAAAAAGGAATCAACTAACTAAGAAGTCTGAGAAGTAGCAGCTTGTAAGGTAGAAAGAAAAAACAAGAGGGCTTGGTATACCAGAAGCCAGTGAGGGACATGGAAGCAGTGATCAGTTGTGGCAAATCCTGCCCACAGGACCAGAGAGGTGGGGCCCAGGAACTGACTATTGGATTTGACAACATGAAAGTCCTCAGTGAGATATGGTTGTCCTGGAGTGGGACATGTGATAAAGGGAGTGTGTTTGTTTTAGATGGGAGACACTACGACATATATCTAAGCTGATGGAATGATCCAGAGGAAAAGGAAAATGGATTGTTAAAATATTGAAAAGATTTCCCAAGCTTTTCTTCTGTCTTGGTTCAACTTCTAAGGGTGATGGTACAGGCAAGCAGCGCTGTGTGACTAGATGACGGGGACAGAAGTAAAGTGCATCTGTTTCTCTGCTCCACTGTGATGCAGAACGCCCCACAAGATTTGTATATACTCGCCATCACAACCTCCTTTCCCCTCGTTCTTTCTTGAATCCACAACATTCAGACTTTTGACCCCCTCCACCCCAACTCCCACTGAAATATGCTTGTCAAGATCACCAAGGACCTCCATGTTGCCAAATCCAATAGTCAGTTCTTGGGGCTCCCTTGAGTGTAGCATCCTTTCCCTTGCTCCAGCCCACTCAGGATCTCACTTGGTTGGCTGGCTTGGGACTGGCCTATTTGGGGAGCAACTTCATTGCAGTTGTCAGCCCCCTGTGCTGGCCTAAGGTGTCTCTCTATTCCAGGCCCATTGTGCGCTTGGCCCAGTCAATTGAAACAAACTTGATGGAATCACAAAGTCAAAGTCTGAGCGCTGAGGCTAGGTCAGTGAAGAGATCCTGGTTTTAAGGCCATTCTTGATACAAGGAAAATGCTCCTGTAGCATTTTCCTGTCCTCTAGAGAAGGGGTCAGCAAACTTTTCCTGTGAAGTCAGGCAGCTACTCATCTCTGCCTTTGTGGCACAAAAACCTCAATAGGCAACGCATATATGCATGAGTGCCTGTATTCCAATAAGACTTTAAAAAACAGGAAGCAGGCTGAAGTTTGCTGACCCCTGATCTAGTCATTTCAGAAAGGGAAATGAAGCATGGTTTTTCTAAGAATGACTCATTCTGGCTCTTCCTGGGTACTTCCCTATCAAGTTTTCTTGAACAGTTGTTTAACAATCCATGCTAAAATTTCAATGTAGGGTTGATTTCAGATATACTAAGCTGTATTTCCCGGGATGTTGGTATAATAACCCTGTGTTTTCCCCAAGTGCTCATTCTCCACAATTTCAACATTGAGTGTTGAATGTAGTTCCATGGTCCCATCTACAGTCATCTTAATGTCACCTTCATGCTTTGCATATTGGTACATACTGAATTTCTATACCACAATTACTGTTATAAATGAGTATTTTTAAAAACAAAAATAATTGCTGTTTGTTGGATACTTGAAAAAGAGGAGGTTCTGGGTGCTTTCCACAGTTTATCTAATTTAACTCTTACACTGATGCTATAAGCAGTCACTATCACTGCATTTCTGTAACCTTTGACGGGTAGGTGTTCTTTTTCCCTTATCTTAAGTTTTCTTTTAACTATGTGCTTTCTAAATTTTAAGTTTATTCTTATTTAAAAACTGAAAAAGAATGCTAGCCTTCTTTTTGTCAAGTGTTAAATATATACATACTATCTCTCTCTTTGAACAGGCCTGAGATTCCCCTACCCATTTTATAGCAAGCCTCAGAAACTTCTGGACTTTAGCTTCCCTCATGGTATTCTTTGAATGTCTACATATGAATTCTGTTAGTTTAGAGGTCAGCACTAAAGGAATTAAGGCAGGGGACAAAGGAACATTTTCTCTTTGGTGTCAATGCAACATAGGAGGACTAGCGTCAGTAGTTCAGATATGGCAAACAAATCATCTAGGTTGTTTTCAGAGCTCCTTTCTATAAACAACTTCTTATAAGATGAAGAGTCATTCAACAGATATATAGTAAACCTGGTATAACAAGGCACAATGCTCTGTAGGGGATGAAGATGGCCTTGCCCTTCACCGAGTGTGCAGATTAGCTAGAGGTAGAGAATTAAAGAGCTATTTGTAAGCAGGTGCGATGGACATTTTATCTAAATGCACAGAAGTGCAGGGTGCTGTAGTAGCATGTAACACAAGTACCTAACTTTGTGAAGGGGGCTCATTTTCTGAAATGACATTGAAATTGAGATTGAAGGGTTTGTATTACTTAGGAAAGAGAGGGGATGTCTTAGTCGGCTCTGGCTGCCATAACAGAATACCAGATTGAATGTCTTAAACACTAGAATTTAATTTTCTCACAGTTCTGGAGATGATCTGGAAGTTCAAGAACAAAGTGCCAGCAGGGTTAGTTTCTGGTAAGGTCTCCCCATAGACATCCACCTCGCTGTGTCCTCACAGAGCCTTCTGTGTGTGTGGAGGGAGTGGGTTGGAGAGGGAGTGCAGAGCTCATGCTCTAATGTCTCTTCCACTTCTTAGAAGGATACCAGCCCTGTTGGATTTAGGGCCTCACCCCTTCTCGACCGCATTGGACCATAATGACCTCCTTAAAAGCCTTAGCTCCAAATGTAGTCACACTGGGAGCTGGGGCTTCAAATTGGGGGTAGACATGTTTCAGTCCATAACAGGGGAGGGGAAGAGTGTTCCAGGTAGGGCGAGTAGTTCAGGAAGACATGTAGAGGCAAGAAAGTGAGGAGGTTTGAGCATGAGATGCATAGAGTGTGAGGGCCGTGCTGAAGGCTGAGGTAGCAGGAAGTGACGCCCTGGCTTGAACTCTTTCCAGAGCAAGAAATCTTGTGTACTTCACTTATCGTTTTAAACTTTGATATTATAAAAAGAAGTCTGGATTAAGAGTAAAAGATCTAGAGCATAATAACTGAGACCTTGGGCAAATCATTTGTTTGGAGCCTCAGTTTCTTCAACATAAAGACAGGAGTTATAACCCTTAACTTCCTGGCTTGTTGGATTAGATGAGGCTGTGAAATGTCTTAGAAAACAAAAACTGTATAATTATTGAGGATTTTTAAATCATTCACCAAATCAACTAGTTTTTCCTACAAAAACTGCATAAATTTGTTAGCCCTCCGTTTTGTAACTCACACACTCAAGGCCTTGCGTGGACCCGTGGTCCTCTCCATATCTTTATAGCACCCCTCAGTCCAATATTTACTGTTTTCCCCTCTAAAACAAATTAGGCTCTTCTTGTAGTTAAAAAAAAAAAAAGTCATGCCACTCTTTTTGAAAAAATGTTCCTGTTGTTCCCACTTATCTTATTTCTTCTGTCCCGTATTTGTCCTGCTTAAACAGAATTATTTTCTGCTGTGCTTCTCTACCTCCCACACCACAAAAAGGACTAACTAGTACCTTTTCTCAGCTCCTGGGACACTTCCTGCCATCATTCATATAAGCTCTGAAATTCTGCCTTTATACACTAATTTTCTAACTGACTCACAAGTGGTGATTTTCACTGGAACACATCACTTTATTTTTCATCACACCCAAGTATCTTGTTATTTTGTGCAAAATATACAGGTACTTAATACCTTTATATATGTATTTGTGAGGTAGTATGATGAGTATCTTTTTTGTACACATCAGAATTTTGACTTAAGTCAGTATGGTCCCTTGAGAAGTTATATAATTTGCATCTGTGAGATTTTATATTCCTCATTTCCCATGACTTTTATTTTTTTAAAGCCCTCTTCAATTCCTTATATATTGAAATAATCCAGGAAACTAGAAAAAAGAATAAAAAAATGTTCATAAGGAAATGAGACTTATTGAAACATTTACACAATTTATCAGGTGTTCATATTTTCTCTTTATGTGGCTTTTGCTTTATTTGAACAGAAGCCTGACTAGGTCATCGTAGAAGTATGTTTCCTAGCATTTAATTAATATTATAGAAGAAGTTGCTCTTAATTGTAGCAGTAGCACAGAATTTAAATTGCTTTCCAGGATAGAAGGGAGAATTAAGACAAAACAGATAATGGTTCCTGAGGCTAGAAACAGACCCAGTCCCCAAGCTCCTCCCAGTTACCTTTTATTTATTTTCAATCTTGCAGCAGTATGACCATTTGTAGTAAAGTCACAGAGTTCTTTTCATGAGAAGATGATCAATATAAGTAATTATTTAAGGATGAAGGTGGCCAAACTGTGATCGACACTAGTACTTGAAATGCTTGTAAAAAAAACATGAGTTGGCTTTGCTTAAATTTCAGAAAATAAAAGCTTAGTACACATAAACATGTTATCTCTCAGCATCGAAAACTTCTCATCTATAATTTATCTGCTTGCTAAGAATAAGTGTTACTTAAAGGTTTATTGATTTTTTTTTTTTTCCAGAAAGAGATTTAATGCATAAGATTATTCCGTTTTTCCATCTGTGCTCTCTACACCACCATCTAGTGGAGTAAATGCAAGTTGACCTGTCAATTAAAGTCAGGGGAAGGAAATGAGTAAGATGAAATGTATCCCACAACAAAATTTCCATGATGATGTTAAATTGCTTTTGGTAAAATGCAGGTTGTGAAAAATACATGAGTTTAGAGTGAAAAAAGTCCAGACATTTGTGTGGTATCTAATAAAATGCTTATCAGTTTGTCCACAAATAAGCTATTTTATTCAGAAACTTAGAAGCTAGATAAATCACTGAGGCTTTGTGCTGCAGATTGCATTTCTAAGTTATGTTGGGAAGCTTCTCTTTATTACTCAATATGAGGGTCCAGAAACATTTTCTTTTAAGTATTAAACTTCAGAGCTCCTCTGATAAGAATCATTGTGTTTACTTAACTAATAGGGTTCATAAAAGTGTAGAGGTAAGTTAGTCAATTTTTATCAAAGCTGGGAAGAAAGACAGGTATGTATTATTATTCTGAAGGTTTTTCTCCCAAACAATGAAATTAAAAAAAAAAAAAAAGGCAAATGAATCTTTAAGGCTTTTCACTCTTTACTGGTAGGGGAGTCCTGTTTAGCCCCAACTAAGAACAAATCCAAACAAGTAAAAAACCAGAACCTGTTGTTTCTTGCTGACTGTGGCCATCCAGGTCTTTCTTGGTCTCATGTTCACATGGAATGCAAATGGAATCATCTTCCCATTTTCTGAGGGTTGCATGCCTTTCAGATGGCATCAATGTGCACATATACAAATACATTTTTTATGCCCATGAATATTTTACCTACCTGATTTTTGATGATCTGGGCATAGGTAGTGAGTGAGGGCCTTGGGCCAATGGGTAGTAGAAGGGAGATAGAATGAACTTCAGAAAAAAAAAAAAATCCCCAGACCCACGTTAGCCAGTTCATCAAACAAAACAAAAGCCACACAATCAGCTGGAGTTGAGTCTCTTCTTATTCTTACCATGACAGACTCTTACCACCATCTAGTCAGACAGGACTCTGCTGAAGACTGGACATAAGCACTTTATATCCTGAGACTGTCATTGTAATAGTCCTGGACTTGTTTTCTTATTCCTGATGGTCTTGAATCGCATAGAATAGCACAGTGGCCTTTTTTGCTTTTATAATACACAACCCTCAAAGCTTTCAGTCTTTCAGTTTTCCTCCTTAGTAAACAACTGAGTAATTACTTATAGCTGTTTTGTGCTGGAGACAACATAGTTTTGCATGGTTAGCTTATGATTTCACAGTGTTTGTGGGGAAAGACCATGTTCCGTCGTTGTCATTCATGACACAAATTCCTGCATCCTTCATCCTCTGGCTTTTTGGGAGAATATTGATCTCATCTGGTATCTTTGCCTCTAGTAACGCTCCGCTCTTGCTGTCTGCTGTCTGTGACCAGGAGGTATAGTAATGGCACACTCACCTATATTCACCACCTGCGGGAGGCCCTGGCATGTCTTGAAGTGGTTAGTAATCTGTGAACACAGAAGGGGAAGTTAGAAAAGCAAATATTTCATTTCCTCTCCAAAGATGAAGATCATGTCTGGGTTCTTCCCTTTTTCAATTCCCAATCAATGCAAGGTGTTATATAGGTGGTTGTCAAAAATATATTTCTCCCCTCGCCCTCCTCACAAAAAATTGTGACAAATTTGCTTTTCCCCTAAAATCATAACTCAGAAGGCAAAGCAAGATGAATCCTCAGCACTCCTTTCTTTGTGTTTTCTTCTTAAAAGACCATCTGGCTTTGTGTAACTCAGCTTGAGAAGGAACAGCTCCTGTGCTTTAGACAGCGCCTCTGGGAGATAGTTACAGATCTATTCTAGACTTGAAGACTGGTGTCTACATTTAAATTAACAGTTGTATGTACTTTTACTCTATTGCAGCCTTCTCTTGGAGTCAAGAAGCCTACCAAAGCCCTGCTCTTTGTAATCTTGAGCCCAGTGGGACCTTATTTTTCAAGTGGAACCTTTAAGCCAGTGTCCCTGTGGGCCAATCCAAAGTACGTGAGAGCCTGGAAAGGTGGGACTGGGGACTGCAAGATGGGAGGGTAAGTAATATTAGTTTCTGTCTAAAGGAAAGAGTCCCTCACAACCATTGAGTTATGGCCACCTCAAATCAGTCCAAGTACATATGTTAATATTCAAGTTGAAATGCCCTTTTTTTGTTTTGTGTTTACTCTTCAGTGTTAAATTGTGCTAGTTCAGGTGCACCTGGGTGGCTCAGTCAGTTAAGCATCTGCCGTCGGCTTGGGTCATGATCTCAGGGTCCTGGGATCTAGCACTGCATCAGGCTCCCTGTTCAGCAGGCGGAGTCTGCTTCTCCCTCTGCCTCTGCCCCTCCCCCCGCTCGTGCTGTGTCTCTCTCTCTCTCTCTCTCTCTCTAATAAAATCTTTAAAAAAAAATTGTGCTAGTTCAAAGGATAACCTGTGACCCTTTGAAGGGAGAACCATCGAATGTGATGGAGAGGCAAGAACTGAAATAAGTAACTAAAGCAGGAATAACATTAGTGCTTTGAATTCACAGCCTCTGGAGCCTGGTGCTCTGGCTGCAGGCAGACAGGGGGCCTTAAAGAGCATCTGCTGCTGGGGCCGAGGCTCTCTGTTGGCTCCAAGGAGTCCTGCCTGGGGAAGGTGCCCGCTTCACTCAAGCGCTGTCTTCATTGCCACAGATTGTAGGCATACCTGCTGCCAGCTGGCTGAGGGACAGCCCTGCTTTGGCTCTGTCAGGCTGGTCTCATTGGCCATATGTAGCTGGCTGGAAATAAAAGAGCATTTGAAAAGTGTTAGACAATTTCAGCGGTGGACTTGGCCATGATAGGAGAATGCCCCTATGGGTGAGCAGGAATAGCCACATTAACCAGGGGGCTCTTCCTTCGTGTACCTCAAGCACTGATATGTATCACATATGCAGGCAGCTTACTGGGAGGTGACGCGGTGGCAGCTTCTGGGCTTGGGGAACACGTGCAGATTCAGGGAGCCCTGGGAGTATCGGGGGACATGCCTCTAGGGTGTAGGAGAGACGCTGACAGCTGGCTTTGAACCCTCTGGAGTCCTTCTGTATTTTCTTTTTCTTTTCTACCCCCTCCCCCCCGCCAAAAAAAGGTTAGAACATTCTGGGTCCTGTCCTCACTGCATTTGTAGCAGCCGCATTCTCTCAGTAGCTAGAGAAATCCTAATGAAGTCCATTAAACCAAGAAGTCCCTTTCTTTCCCTTTTGGCGTGGAGCACTCCCTCCTGACTATGTGCTGTGCTCGTCAGGTTGAAATGACTACTCTTGTGCATTCTCTTGATATCTTTTTCACCTGTTCAGACTTCTTCCAGAGCATATGCACTCCTGACACCATATGTATCACTTTGTTAGAACTTCCCCTAGAGTTCACGTTCCAGTAAATCAGTCTTGATGAAGAGGTCATAATAAGCTAGTTTTTCCTCTCAATCTTACGTTCCAACTCCCCCCTACATGCCCAGGGTAAAGATCACATGAGGACATTGAGAAATTGGAGGGAAATCTTTAGTTTTAGTGTTGGGGATAGGTTGTTACTTATTATAAAGATGATATAATGCAGTATCAACGGAATACATGGTCACTAGAGGCCAATTAAAAACCGTTCTTTTCTGTACAACACAAAGAGTGAACCCTAATGTTACTATGGACTTCAGTTAATAGTAGCGTGTCAGTGTTGGCTCATCAGTCATGACAAGTGAACACTAACGTGAGAGGTTCATAGGGGAAACTGAAGCGGGAGATAGGGCATAGGGGAACTCTTTTTGCTTACTTCTGTAAACCTAAAACTGCTTTAAAACAATAAAGTCTATTATAAAAAAATTAATACTTTGACTCATTAGGCTCAGGTGGACCATGATCAATGGAAGTTGGTGTGAAGTCTCTTAGAGAAGAGAATATAGGATCTTATAAATAAAAGCAGAAATGACAATTGGGAAGGCTGTAACCCGAAGGGTGGATTTTAGCCAAAGAAGTGCAAGGGAAACACAAGATTCTTCATTTAGTATCAACCTATTTAGTTGGCAAAGACATTTGGCAGCCCCCTTAGATTTTATTATTGCTTCTTCTCTAAAGCAATTAATTCAATGATTACCTTCCAAGTTTTTTAGGACCTTTATAGTCAACTGGCATTTATTAAATAGCTATTGATTCTCCTCAGCTCAAGGAGATTTAACTGCTTTCTCAGTAAATCTGAGGAAGAGAGAGAAGGATTTTCTTTTTTATTCTCAGATTATTCCACTTTTTTGAAAGCCATCAGAGATAATATTATTCTGTTATATCTAAATATGCATAAGTGAGAAAAGTAATACAATGGCACACAGCTGAAGGAGAGTTCTAGCACAGTGGGTCTCACCTGTGGTTACAAATTGAAATCAGCTTTACCAACTACTCCTCTCTCTGGGTTCCACGGCGAGAGCCTAAGCATCAGAATTTTAAAAAAATTTTTATTTAAATTCAAGTTAGTTAACATAGAGTGTATTATTGGTTTCAGGGGTAGAATTTAGTGCTTCATCAATTGCGTATAACACCCAGTGCTCACTTTGTCAAGTGCCCTCCTTAACGTCCATCACCCAATTACCACATCTCCCCACCCACCTCCGCTCCAGCAACAATTTGTTCTCTATAGTTAAGAGTCTCTTATGGTTTGCCTCCCTCTCTGTTTTTATCTTATTTTATTTTTTCTTCCCTTCCCCTGTGTTCATCAGTTTTGTTTCTTAAATTCCACATAAGAGTGAAATCTTACGATATTTGTCTTTCTCTACCTAACTTATTTCATTTAGCATAATACCCTCCACATCGTTGCAAATGGCAAGATTTCATTCTTTTTAATGGCTGTGTAATATTCCATTGTATTTATATACCACATCTTCTTTATCCATTCATCAGCCAGTGGACATCTGGGGTCTTTCCATATTTTGGCTATTGTGGCCATTGCGGCTATAAACATTAGGGTTCATGTGCCCCTTCAAATCACTATTTTTGTATCCTTTGGATAAATACCTAGTAGTGCAGTTGCTGGGTCATAGGGTAGTTCTATGAGCATCGGAATTTTTTAATGTGAAGCCAAAGTTGAGAAGCACTGAGTTAGAAGAAGGTCTTTCATCATCTTAACATCTTTATTCCCAATTTGTTAGTTTCATTATTAATATGGAAAGAATTGGCCCTGCCCCCACTCTATCTTAATTAATTAATTAATTTTTACTCTCATTGTGTACTTGGAATACAAGCTTTGAAGTCAGATAGACCTCGCTTAAAAACCTTACTGTCCTGGGATGTTACTTAACTGCTTTAAGCCTCAGTTTCTTCATTTATGAAGTTAGGGCAGTAATACCCAGCTCACCTATGAGGATGAGCAGGATAATATAAAGTGCCTAGGACCGTGTGGTTGGCCTATAGAAAGCTGCCAATACATGTGGTGCTATAACCTAGCAGTTAACAGCATGGGCTTGGCAGTCAGAGACATCTGAGAGTCCTACACTTATATCTGTGTGATCTTACATAATTTAGTACCCTCTTTCTCTAAGTCCTCCAAAGTAGAATAAAGTCTAGTGTTGTTTTAAGATGATTCAGTGAAATAATGGACTTAAGTACTCAGTACCCTGCCTGGCAAGTACTAAGTATCCTCTCAGGAGACAACAGTTGATACTGTGAGGCTTGCTTGCTTTCTCATTTCATCTCCTGGACACCCTGCCTTAGGAGCAATCAGCTGGACTTCACACAGTAGAATTTACTCTTTTGGACAGTTGTATTTAATATATCTTCTCCCAGATTTTTATTCCATGTACAATTAAAATTTTTCTGTGTAGACAGTTGTCAAAATTTTTCATTTTTCTCTTTCTCCCAAGGACATGTGTTTCTTTTCTGAATATTGGTGGCACTTGGGAGGGAACCCCAGTATATTATCAAAATATTAATGACCCTGGGGATGTTAATAATACAGTTTACGCCTGGGGGAGAATTTTGAGGAAAAACTCATTGAGGGAAAAACACATCTATAGAATATAGTAATCAATCAATCAGATAAGCACCAAACAATGGTGCTTCTTTTTCTTTCAGTGTATTGAAACGGTTGAGGTCTTTAATTCTTTCTTGCCCAAATAGCTTCATGATGCTAAGGAACCATGGTTTTAATTCAGCTAACATTCTCAAAAGTGTGTATGTGTGTGTTTTTAGAAACTTCTTGGAAAGGCTAGTTATTCATGCTGTGAAAATTTTCTTTTTAATAAAGAGCATTTTATGAGAGAAATCATTTATTTTCACATCTGGTAAAATCTCAATGGCTATGTCTATGAACTAGGCAAAAGTCAATTGAAATTGAATAGTTATTTTTTAAGGATTTATTTATTTATTTATTTGAGAAAGAATGAGAGCATGGGGGGTAGGGTCAGAGGGAGAAGCAGACTCCCTGCTGAGCTGGGAGCCCCATGTGGGACTTGATCCTGGGACTCCAGGATCATGACCTGAGCAGAGGGCAGTCTCTTTTTTTTTTTTCTCTTTTCAAATTTAATTTTATTATGTTATGTTAATCACCATACATTACATCATTAGTTTTGGATGTAGTGTTCCATGATTCATTGTTTGCATATAACACCCAGTGCTCCATTCAATACGTGCCCTCTTTAATACCCATCACCAGGCTAGGCTAACCCACCCCCCCAACCCCTTCCCCTCTAGAACCCTCAGTTTGTTTCTCAGAGTCCCTAGTCTCTCATGGTTCGTCTCCCCCTCCAATTCCCCCCGCTTCAAATAATACATTATATGTTAAAAAAAAAAAAAAAAAGCAGAAGGCAGTCTCTTAACCAACTGAGCCACCCAGGTGCCCTAGAATAGTTATTATTTTTTAAAAAAACTTAATTTTATTAGGATATAAGAGGCTCACATACACTGTTTCTTAGCTTTTATTGTTATTGTTTTCATTTTTTCCAAATAGCCCTATGTAGTGTATAAAGCAAGTATTTGTATTTGCCAGATGAATTCATTAAGGCAAAAATATGAACTGACTTATTTAAGTGCACACATAGCCAAATAGTAGAAGCTCAAGAGCTGTACTTCGGTCTGCTGGCCCCAAACCCATGCTCTTTCTATTGGACTTTCCCCTGAAGTCTCATTTATCCTCATTATTAAAAAGTATTCATAATTTTAACTCCATTATTGCTTATTTAACATTAATTCTTAATCTGGGCGGTCCACCTTTTTATGGTCATCAAACAAAAGCCTCCTATATAAAGAATTGTATCCTCTCTAGATTGTCTGATAATTTAGATTTTATTATCTGCATTTTGAAGGTCTCTTTTTTAAGATTTATTTATTTTAGCGAGAGAGAGTGCGCACGAGCAGGGGGAGAGGCAGAGGGAGAGAGAATCCAAGCAGACTCTGCACTGAGTTTGGAGCCTGACGTGGGGCTCGATCCCACGACCCTGAGATCACGACCTGAGCCGAAATCAAGAGTCGGACACTCAACTGACTGGGCCAACTAGGTGCTCCGTTTTGAAGGTCTTTTAATGAATCTTACGTTACCTTGATGTGAATAAACTCAAGACCCATGTTGCTATAGCCATATAATATGATGCCTCTTTCCCATAGTTTTTCTAGAATGTTTTAGTTATTAGTCAATATTCTTTGAGTTGCAAGTCAGAAAACCAACTCAAGGGGTGCCTGGTTCACTCAGTCAGTGGAACGTGTGACTCTTGATCTTGGGCTTGTGGGTTCAACCCCACACTGGGTGTAGAGATTACTTAACAATTAAAAAGATATTTAAAAAAAGAAACCAACTCAAACCATCTTAAGCAGAAAATGAATTGAGTGGTTCATGTAAGTAGGAAGGTAGCGATGGGCCCTCTAGGGGCTCAAATCATTGTTGCTAAGTTTCTTTTGCCCTTGTGTATGTCCTGCTCATGCGCTATCCTTCTCCCCAATCTGTTTCTCTCTCTCTTGCCCTTCCCTTTCTGCTTCCCTCCTCCCTCCATCTCTTGTGGTAGCTTCTGCCTGTGCATTAGCCTAGGGCTCTCCTCCTTCAGATGCTTTCTCCTGTGAAGGGTGGTGATCATGAACACAATAGACCTCAGGCTTATGTCATAGCAAACAGGCTGCCACTACCCCCAGAGGGTAAAATAACATCTTTCAGGTTCCCTACATTAAAATGAATGAGTGAATCATTCAAAGAAGGGCTTATATGAGCAGCTTAGGTTACATGCCCACCCTTTATTTCAGTTGTGTAGGGCAAGGTATAATGACTGTCAACCCAAGCAGAATGACTTGGCTCCAAAGGAAGGGCCAAAGAGAATATAGTGGGACCGGGAAGCTGTGCAAAAGAAAATGGCAGACAGCCACGGTGAGTGAATGTGGCTCTAGTGCTTAACTGATATTTTTAATTAGACATTCTGATCTTGACCAGATGTAAAATCTTGACCTTTAAAAGGCCTAGGTGCGTATTTTGTGGAAGCTGACATTAATGCTTTGTTGTAGTTATTGTTGTATGTTTGATTGTTTCTGCATGTTTGTTTGGGGCATCATAATCAAGGGCGGGTTTGGGGTTTCTTTCCAAGCCCTCGATTTTCATTTGGTAGTGCTTCTCAAACGTGTTTGCTAATGTCCTGTGAAAACCGGGGAAAGTGAATTATATAACCAGGGGCTTAGGGAGGCTAGCAAACATATTTATTTGAGGATTCTTATGTTTTATCTAAAACATTCATCCATATTTTGTAATATATGCCATAATTTTCTCATTCAAGTTTAATAAAAGATGACAAATTTAAAATATTAAACTAAACTGTTATTCTAGGAAGATGTACTATCTTCCCTTAATTTTGAATAATCTAGGATGAATAGTGCAGGTTGAGAAAAATGGGCTTTTGGAATACTTTTGGTTAAAATCAGGATTTTTAACATTTTGCCCCACCTTTTGGAGAATTTAGACATTGGGCATTTGCTGTCTCTTGGATATATTGAAAGGTCTCAGCTAAGAGAGCACAGCTTGGTGCTCTGCTACTTCATGTAATTTGATACATGTTTGGCTTAGAGTATTGGTGTAAGTTTAAATGAAATAATTCTTGGACGATTGCTTGGAAAGTGAAAAAATACCTAAGAAATTTTAACTGTTATCATTAACTTAGCTACTCATCTTTGTACTCATTATCTCTACTTTTCAATTTAGGATTCCACAATTTTGCTGTGTTCTCTCTCTCTCTCTCACGTGAGTGCAGTTAGATCATTTAGTTTGTCTAATGAGTTTCCTTTAATGTTATGCAGTTAACTAGTGTACATACACACACACAGACACACACACACACATGTGCATGGTGCATTGACTACATCCACATACAAATTAAAGACCTGAGGATTTTAGTATGGAAGGTGGCAGAGGAGGGGTAGTATATTCATAGTCAATATGTTTCCTCTTTCTTAAAAGGAATTACGGCTCATCACTTTTTGCCCAATGCGAAGCAGCAGACCATGGCTGTCAGCAGGTTCTGTGGCTCTATGGAGAGGATAATCAGATAACCGAAGTTGGAACTATGAATCTTTTTCTTTACTGGATAAATGAAGATGGAGGTAATTCACTCAGATTTCAGCTCTTTGCAATTTGTCAATCATTTTCAATAGGGCTAGAGAAAAAAAGAACGAGGACCTTAGAATAAGGAATAAGTAGCATGAGCCCAAAGGCTAAGAACTACTGTGCTTTTGTTGTTAAAGTAGAAATGAGTTTAAATTCACAGAATTTGTAAAGGTTTTGTTTTGGGGTTTGGGCTCAAGATGTGCTTATTACTGAGATGTCAGCTTAAGGAATTTAAGACTCTGTGATTTGAAGATTTGTTGCCTTATCCCCTCTGCCATCTTCTCACCCATTTTCCTGTCCAAAATCCCTTTTATTTAGAGATAGGTCTCAGATCAATTCAGTGGTCATTCACCATATGCTGCATGTATAAAGTGCTGCAGTGATAAGCATAGTCTACTTATTCTACTGATATGAAATTTACTGTATTCTCTTGCTAAAAGTTGTATAACAGCTGTTGCCCTTTCTACATATTTTGATAATACATCAGAAATCTTCCAGATTTACACTGGAGCTCAATTTGATTAAAACACACTCCTTTTAAGGGCAGATTGGTCCATTTTGGGATTGTACTTAGATCCTGGTTCATTCAAACCTGTTAATATGTGTCTACTATAAAAATCTGTTTTTCTTCATTGCCTTAAATATCCTGAATGCTCATTATCTTTCTTTTCTATTTTTCAATTAGTTGGCAGAGACCATAGAGGTTTAGCAAAGTGTTGACAATGTCTATGGTATTGGATGAAATGACCAATAATGGGGAACAATACAGATATATGCATTTATTTCCATTAGAATTTTAATAGTCATAAAAGTTTAAAAACATCTTTTTAGGCTTGTTTATGTTCTTAGGCTGTTCATTTCACAGTACTGAGTCTAGAGACTAGAAATATAAGTTTCCAAATGCTTATAAGGTCTGAGTATTCATTTCAATTAAAATTTTAAGTGAAATTTTTATTTTAAAATAGCTACAGTAACTTATTGCTCTTTTGTTTTTTTGGCTACTAATAGAGGAAAATGGTGATTCAGATGTGGCTGACTTCAGAGCTATGCACTAATTTGAGCATTAGTTGCAGAGACTAATAAGATGAGCCTTATATTCCAGTCAGATGTAGAATAAACAGGTGTGGTGAGTACACCTTGTCCTTGGGTTGACCGTTGGTAATCCTTGGCATTTGAAAAGCCAGGTGCAGATCATGCTGATTCTTTCATTCCTGTTGTTTGTACTTGACACAGTTTAGAAACAAAATTTATACTGGAATATTTGTGATTGCTAAATTTGAGTCATTGCATATGACGTATATTGAAAGCTATGCTTGAAAGATGACAGCCAGTGTTGCACTCTGTATTTAGTAGGAGATAATATATTGATTCAACTCCTTCTTTCCACCTGCCCACTCCTACCCCCAACCTCGATCCCCCCCAAAAAACCACACAACCCTAAACAAAAACAATTACGTCATACAGAAGTGGTATCATCATTATTTATGGATGGGAGATGTCAGGATTATAAGTACAGTCTGAATCAGAGCTACACGATTTAACCAGAAACAGGAGAAACTTGCCTGCTGAAAAATTACCCCTTATCCAAAGAACAATCATGAACCATTTCTACCATGACTTTTAAAGGTCAGAATAGACACGAGTGAATTTGTCTTTTGACTCTTACAAAATATATCTGATCTTTGTTTTGTTTTGTTTTTTGGGTTTTTTAATTTTATTTATTTTTTCTTTTTTTAAATTTTATTTTATTATGTTAATCACCATACATTACATCATTAATTTTTGACGTAGTGTTCCATGAGTCATTGTTTGTGCATAACACCCAGTGCTCCATTCAATACGTGCCCTCTAAGAGTTACTATTCAGATTATGGTTGCCTGAGATAGCTTTAGTTTTAATGCTTTTTCAACTTGTGCATGTTCACCTAACAGAGCAAATGAAATTTTAAGGAAAGGGAAAGGAAGTGCAATAAATGTTTGGACTGTACCATGAGAGAAGTCAATAGAATGTCAGGAATAACCTTTGGGCTAAAAGCAAAAGACATTGAGGGAACTCTACAGTAAGGTAGAGTTCCAGAAAGGAATGGCTGCTCCAGAAAGGTATATAAAGTAAATAATCTGTTTTCACAGCACGGTGCCGTGCACCATAGCTGTCTGTGGCACTTGGCCTGTAACTCGTGTGGTTTTGATCCTAGTAACAGTGACCCTGGGAGTAAGATCTCACAGCACTGATTCTCTGCTATACTGTGGTGCTGAGTAATTTATCATACATGCTTCCTAGTCACAGCTGGAACAAACCATTTTACCTTGCACTGGACTCCGGAACTACTCTGAGAATAAGACCCAGTTGTGTGGCTGAGTTTAGAGTTAGTTTGGGAGAATGATCATGGCAATGAATGTTGATGTTGCTCAGTCTGGGCTCGGGCCCCATGAGCCTTCTCAGACATCAGGCATTTATAGACTTTGTTTGGAGCAGTCTTCTCTCAGATGTGTGCATGCCTTGCTCCTTGCTTTCAAGTCTTTGCCCACATATCCATTTCTCAGTAAGGCTTTCCTCAAACATCTTAATAAATTACAGACTCCCTCTCCTATCACTTCTAGCATTTCCCTTTGCCTTCCCTCTTTTCTTTCTTTTTTTTCTCCATAGTCTAACATACTATTTAACATAATAATTGTTTGCCTCAACCTATTAGAAAGTAGACAGGAGTTATATCAGGTTTGCTCACTGCTATATGCATAATGCAGAGATAAGCCAACTGTACATGGTAGGCACTCAATATATTGTTGAATAAATAATAATTGTGCTGACGGTGGGCACTTATACAAACCCACATTCCTGGTTTTTTTAAGAAAGTGACTTTGGGATGTCACAGATGACTTCTGCCGTTACTGCTTCTAAATTCTTCATCTCCTACAAATGATTTCTTTGTCAAAAACAAGTTGTATTTGTAGGCTCTGTTTTCCTCATGTTGGGCAATCTGGAGCTAGTTCTGGCTCTTGTAAGCATGTTTGTGGTTGCAGAGGAAAATGAATATTTCTCACCCAAATGTTGTCATGTCATCATCTCTGTCTGGCAACCAGAGAAACAGATGTTCTGTGCCTTGACCTTAGGCTAGTGGTTACGGTTTTGGGTGTTAAGTATATTTCACAAAACTGCACTTGCACATGCGAGGCCTCTGTTTTTATTTAATTTTATGTAGTCTTAGAGCTCAGCAGGCTTTAGGAAAGGTCCAGTTTGGAGGCACTGGAAGTATGTTTGTCTCTGCACACATACACACACATAGATCCCTACATTTATGTGTCCAGCTAGCTAGCTATTGCAAAACACAGGTTTATTTTGAGATCAACACTTCTAAACACGACAAAGAGTAGCCCTAAGAACATTGCCAAGAACAAATTTTCTCCTTTCCAGAAAGTGGTTTTCAGCCGATGATTTTTAGAAACAAACTTCAAAAAAAAAAAAAAAAAATCATGCTGCTGTCTCCTAGCAAAAAGCATTATTCATTCATTTATTTATTTATTTTTAAATTCAGAAACACTTATTACGTACCACACTGGGCCAGGCACAACACCAAGTTTGGGGGACACAGGCATGAATATAGAGTTTTGGTCTTCCAGACAGCTTGGCTGTTGGGGACATCTGGTGGAACCACAGTGGAGTAGGGGAGCCCTGACCACAGGATACTAAAAGAAAGGACAGTGGCCCCAGTGTTGGGACACATAAGTTCTGATCTGACTCTCCCCTAGTGTTATCAGTCTTGCAAGTCATTTATGTTTAGAGAGCCTCTTTTTTTTTTCTGAAAAGTAAGGATTGCATGAGGTGATTTCTCAAGTCCTTTTTAGCTGCTTAAAATGGCTTGGGGGAGCTTAAAGATACCAGCGTGATTTCTACAGTTCTTGCTACCTGGTGATCCTTTCAAGCATACCTTGTTTATTGCTCTACAAACACATGATAAGCAACACGTCTGTTACAAGGTTCAACATCTTTATAAAGTGATGATTTAAGGCTTAAATTTCTCCCTAGATTTAGACTCCTGGATGCCAGATGTGGGGAGGAGAAGGGGATGTTGAGTACTAGAGACTTTTCCTGTAAGGAGAGCTTATGTGGTTGTTGGATCACGCTGACTCTTGTAGACAGATCATCATACTGGCCCTTGTGTTGGTTAGGAATGCATGTGATAATTCATTGCATCTACATGATAATGCATGTAGACCAGTGTCTCAGCCTTGGCTCTCCATAAATCACCCATGGAATTTTGTTTTGATTCTTCAGATTTCTTTTTTTCTTTCTTTTTTCTTTGTTAGCCACGTACATGCTTGAGCCTACCCTGAGCCCGTTAACATTTGAATTGCAGAGGGTGAAGTCAGTATCCCCATATTTGATGTGGATACTCCTCCAGGTTTGGAAATCACTATAGATAGGTATATCTACAAAGGGTGGTGTAGAAGCAGTGACCAACCTGAATAGGCAAACATACTTCCTGAGGCTGGGTTCCTCCACAGGATTCTTAGATGTTTTGGTAATGACCAGTGTTCCTGCATCCGGTCTATCTACATGATTCTAATTACTAACCAGTGTTAATCCACGGAGGTAAATTTTGACTTCAGAATGTTCCTCTTACTGTTTGTTAGTGGAACATCATCTCGGTTTTTACTAGGTAAAGATAAATTGAGGATAATTCGATGAATGGCTTTATTTCCTTTTTCTTCTTCCTCCTCCTCCTCCTTTTTTTAATAAAGAGTTACCTGAAGTGTGAATTGATTTGGGAAGTTAGATAATGCGGAACAGTAACATCATCTTCATGTTTATTACTAGCAAAGTTACGAGAAACAGTTTTTAAAAATAGCTGTTAATATAAGGCATGGCTAATGTAGTTAAAGTTTGAAAATATTCCAATTTCTAATTGACAGAAGAAGAGCTGGCAACTCCTCCGCTAGATGGCATCATTCTTCCAGGAGTGACAAGGCAGAGCATCCTGGACCTGGCACACAAGTGGGTGGGTGCCTTTGACACGAACAACTTTATAAGCATGAAACAGAAAGTAATCGAAATAAGCCCGGCTTCATGTTGAAATAATATTCTGTGGTTCCACCCAGTGTTATCTAATCTTTAAATCCTGACTTGAGTGGAAATAGCTCTTCCAGAAGGACTGTCTTGGCAACCCCACTAAATAAGTATTGTTTATAGGAAGGGCAGAGAGAAAACAGTTTGGGGAGTTATCCTTGTGGAAGTATTCTAGTACTAATCTCACGCTCTTTACCAGGTGTCTCCTACCAACTCACCTGGTTTATACTTCATGTGCTACTGTTTTGCCCGTCCTGAACTTTTCCAATCTAAGTGTGTTGTTTCCAACTGGCGGTGATTCCTTTCCTCTATTTATTCCAGTGTAACCATGGTAGTCAGAGAAATTAAAGAATTTTACTGACATATAAATGTTTGCTAACATCACATTATTAGTTTGGCTGCCTTTTTTCTCCCTCCTTCCTGCCCCCTGTCCTCCCCAATTCACATACATGCTTATTTTAAAGTCAAAACACTCAGGCAAATGTAGTTGTTTTCAGTGGAGTTTCTGATCCATGTGACACGGGCAAGCATGTTAAACCATTTGGTATTGAAATGACATTTATAACATACTCAAGATGAATGTTGGATGAGTTGGTTATCTGGCAGAGATTCTTGGATGGAACTTTTGACCCATGTGTTAAAATGATCTCCAAGGGACATGAAAAGACTTTGAGCACACTGTGGTCAAACAGTATTAATAGGACAAATGTTTAGAAACGCACATATTATCTAGGAGAGGACTAGCATAGTTTCTCTGGAAAAGGCTTTGGAAATAAAGGAAATGTGCTATAAATAATTCTACAAAACCCTGAAGTAGACAAGACCCAACTGCCACATGCTGGCTGGCACATTGGGCATGACATTTACAAACTGTTGGTATAATTTCAAACAGCTTGCCCTGTCCTAAATATGTTTGCAGTTGGAAAGATGTATTTTCGAAGCTCAGTAATTTTTGTTTTATTAAAGAAAAAAAATCAACCAAGTACAGAAGGTTTGATGACAAGTTGCAAGTGGAAATGCTTTCCCACACTAATGATTTGCTAGCTTGAAAAATAGGTTATTATGGAGGAAGTTTTTCCTTGACTCCTTAGCTGTAATTTATTTTAAAAGCTATTTTAAAACAGTGAGACATAAATGCCAAGAGGCATGTGGGGGGTTACCATTACTTGCCAGACAGGGGAAATTGTCCAAAGATAAGTAAGGGTGAGCAGAGTAAAAACAATTCTGTTTATTTACAAGAGATTTTTTTTTTCTTTTCCAGAACACAGAGCTCATCTTGTTTTCAGTTAACTTGGCTGATTTTCTGGAATTTTATTTATTTATTTATTTATTTACCTTTGAACAGCATAATTGCAACTGCAGGCTGAGATAAATTGAAACTTGCAAAAAGCCGTATTTCTATTGTAGGCATATTTCCCTACCCTTCCAAATCATACTTACAGCATGATGCCTTCTTCTTCTAATGTTTTAAATCTTGCCAAGGGCTGTGATTTTCATTTTTATCTATTGTGGATCTGTAAGTTTTAAAAAATACTCTCATCTTAATAAAAAAAAAGGCAACAAAGAATGGATAGTTTTTTTTTAAATAAGATGAGACAGACTGAACTTTAACCATTAACATAAAAGAATGAGAATGAAACAGATTGAAGAATGAGTATTAAACAGATTGTTTAAGCAGATAGCTTAAAAACATCAAATTTTTTTTTTTTATTTCCTATCTTCAAGCAAATAAGTTCGAATGGTTCAGCAGAAGTCGATGAGGTTATACCAGTAATTCTGGGATGAAATTTGACCTAGTGGGATACTAAAGAGAAGGAAGAGGATTTCTGCTATAAAGTCAACTGAATCAGTGAATTTAGGAAGAAAAGAAATATACAGTGCAATTTCTCAAAGTCCAAATATATTTTCTATGTTTTAAAATGATGAAATATTTCAGATAGTGAAACTCAGTCTATGTTTTCACTCCATGGAAGACCTAGTAGAGGAGGAAATTTGGAGCCAGTCAGATCAGACCTGAGTTCAAGTTCAGTTTCTGCCATTTAACTAGCTGTGTGGATTTAGGGATGTCACCCAGCCTCCCTTTGAACCTTAATTTCCTCATCTGTGAAATGGGGATGATAATACCCACCTTAAAAGTGAGAGAACTTTGCATGCAATGGGTGCTTAATAAATGGTAGCTATAATTATTAATATTATTTGATATATTCTTTTATGATAAATAGGGTTCAAGACACTGTTAACATAGAGCATACCTTAATTAGCACTGGGGGTGCCTTATCTTGTGAGACCTCAGACTTGGCAATAAATAAAGGCTAAAAAAGCTGGTCTGTCTGATAATATACCATGTATTTTACAGTGACCGTCTTATATTCTCTGATCATCTCATTCAGAGATGCTATGACCTCATATGAGGAATTTGAGAAACAAGACAGGATCATGGGGGAGGGAGGGAAAAATGAAACAAGATGAAACCAGAGAGGGAGACAAACCATAAGAAACTCTTAATCTCAGGAAGCAAATTGAGGGTTGCTGGAGTGGAGGGGGTAGGAGGAACGGGGTGACTGGGTGATGAGCATCGGGGGGTAAGTACTGTGGTGAGTGCTGTGAATTGTGTAAGACTGATGAATCACAGATCTGTACCCCTGAAACAAATAATACCTTATATGTTAATCTAAAAAAATTAAATAAAATAAAGCAATAGAGATGCCGTGACCTCGAGTAGGTAGCTTAACACCTCCATGTGTTTACCCATAAGATGGTGGTGCTCTCCTCAGCTTTCCCTCAGAGGATGATTCTCACATTACCTGAGTTCAATCAGAATGTAAAGTAAGAAGGTAAGTACTGCAGGGGTTCTTTTTTTGCATGCCTTTCCCTTGAAAATATTAATATTTTTATTTTTTATATTCCAAACAGGGTGAATTTAAGGTGTCGGAGAGGTACCTCACCATGTATGACTTGACAACAGCCCTTGAGGGGAACCGGGTGAGGGAGATGTTTGGCTCTGGTACAGCCTGCGTTGTTTGCCCAGTTTCTGATATACTGTACAAGGGTGAGGTAAGACTATTTCTTCACCGCCTGTCATTTCCAAGCATTTGCCTATAATTTAATTCTTTAAATGTGTATATGAAATGCTAGTTGGACCCAAGATGCAAAGGATTTTTTTTTTTTTTTAAATATAACTTGGCAGTTTGTCCCAATGAACCTGTATTACCAAATTACTTACTCTCATCTTTCCAGTGATTTTGTGTAAGCTCCAATCTTGGGGGGGAATCAGCTTTGTCCTCGGACAAGTATCACATCTACCTTATGTCAGTTTAGGGACTGGAGATGTGCCAATAACTTTCCACCCTTATTTCTTTCTACTAGCTCACTAAAAGGTTCTACAGGTAGTTAGGTTTCAGTTTCTGGTTTCCAAAAGGACTCCTAACCTACTGGAGTAGTAATGGCAGTAAAACAGCTATAGGAAACTCATCTGAATGATCAACTCCTACATTTATTGTTGTTATTATTGCTGCTGTTGTTATTATTCCTTAGACCATTTTATGAAAAAATTTTCATTTGGCAAAGTTGATACACCTGCTAAAATCCTCCAAAAGAAATTCAGTCATTTGGTTGGAAGAAATTTTCTTCTTCCAGTAAATTAATCTGATTTTATATGTGCTGTATTTCCATTCCTTGGGGGGTGGGGGGTTGTGGGTTTTTTTTTTAATTAATTAATTAATTCATTTTTTTTTAAAGATTTTATTAGAGAGAGAGAGAGAGAGAGAGCACGAGCAGGGTGAGGGACAGAGGGAGAAGCAGACTCCCTGTTGATCAGGGAGTGCAATGTGGGGCTTGAAACTGGGACCCCAGGATCATGACCCAAGCCAAAGGCAGACGCTTAACCGACTGAGCCACTCAGGCGCCCCAAGCTCTGATACTTAACATCATTGTCTAACTTCATAGCTTAAAGTCATGTGGGTATAATTCTTACAGTGTGAATTGGCTTAAATTAATCATATTAAATATAAATTTGATTGGTTTTTAAATTTAACATAATTATTTTTCCTCAGTAAACCTTTTCTGATTTTAATGGTGGCTGCTTCATTGCTTGAAATTTTCAAACTTGATTGTAAGGAATGACTTTTGACATGATTCCATCTAGAGATTTATCATTTCAAAGGAGAAGAACTAAATTATTATGTATCAATATTTATACTGATTACAAAGCAACTGTTTCACATTTTATTATGGTAATATCTAGGTAAGTGCATTATTGGTCCACTTTTTTAATTAACTAAAGTTGCCATTAGGTCAGATTTTTTTAAGTCCAATTATTTCACCTCTAGAAATAAGTTGATAAAGTCCAATGCATTTTTAATAGTCTTGTTTCACAGGGTATTCAGAGCTAACAGGTACATCTAATTATCCTGTTATCACAAAGAGTGTAAGAAGAAAAGTGACAGCATGGGCTGTATCTGCTAAAATCAGACTACCAAAAGCCTGCAAGCCAGTGAGGCAGGAATGGGCATGACTCAAATGTAAATTAGGGGCATGAAATCTCTCAGCACCCAGTGTAACCACGCTATCCAGCATTGTGGAGGTTGTAGCCCCCGCAGGTCTGACTTTGAACAGACATAGGTTTAGTTGCCCCTTTTATGAAGGCATAGACTTGCTTTAATTTATGTTCCTGCAATGACTTGCTTTAATTTGTGGCAAAATGTTTTTGAGTTCTCATTCCTTGCCAGAAGGATTAGGTACAGAGGCCAATCATTCATCCTGTAGATTCTCCGAATCCTGAAAGGGGTAAGATTCTTTATGTCTCGCCACTCTTTTTGGTTCCCATAGCTTCTGTTTGGTTCCTCACATCAGCCTAAAGACTGACATGTAAACCAGTTGTGCCCTCAAATCAGTTGGTAGACAAGAAACAACCTGTCATTGGCTAGTTTGTTTTTATTCAAATTCAGAATAGAAAAGAGTCTTTGGCATAAGGAGCTGGTGTACATAATCAGGTTATCATAGTGCCATTCCTTATCTCCATCGAATTGCCTTGATACACCAGAATTGCTGAGTGTCTTACTTACTGTCACCATCTACATGGATATCCTCAAATTATACTGCATGTGGTTTTCTTTCGTAGACTATACACATCCCAACTATGGAGAATGGTCCGAAGCTTGCAAGTCGGATCTTGGACAAATTGACTGATATTCAGGTAAGGGCTTCTTTCTTTGAAAATGTCATCTTATTTCAATCAGAACTTACAGCCAAATCATATTTCAACGGAGAGAAGAGAGTAGTAAGCACTGCCATTTGGGGTTAACAAATTAGATTTATAGAATAAAGCACAGAAGAAAACTGTTACCTGTGATTTCAATGCTGAAATATAACCATCATTAATTTTTGATGTCTCAACTTTCAATATTTTCTGTTTATATACTTTTCGATAATTTTTTCTAACAAAATAGGGTCATACATGATTTTGTTACCTTTTTTTTTCACCTAGTAAATCATTTGCTTTTTCATATCAATAAATTTCTTAATTCCATGTAATTGAATTCCATTATATGGAAGCACCACAACTTTTAAAGAGATATTATTATTGAACATTTATGCTGTTGGCAATTTTTTAACTGTTATGAACAGTGCAATCTTTGATTATTTCCTTACGATAAGTTCCTGAGATTATTAACTGTTGGGTCAAAGACTGTGCATACCTATTTTTTTTTTTTATACTGTTACCCTTGTTCTGCTTATGTTTTCCTGAGCAACAGTTTACAGTAGTGTCTCATCACGCAGTTAAGCATATTTCTAGGCAGACATATCAAGTACCAGGTATTGAATGCTGGGTCATATAAAAGAGACTGTTCTATAATTTGCAAACACCTTACAAGTTGTTGAAAGTTTTTGTTGAGCCCAGATATCATCATTACCACTCACTGAACATAGCCAGGGGAAGCTGAGATTCATACTGAAATGTGAAATAAAGTCTGATAGTTTGGGTGATAGCCAACAGTGCCAGGTTTAAAAGCTAAAAAAGTTGGTTGGCAAAGCAGCAGCCCCCTCCAGAGTGACTGAGGTCCTAGGATAGTGATAAAAATGGTATTTTTGGAAGACTTACTCTGCAACATTTATGCAAAATTAATAATATTAAAAGGTAAGAATGATTGTGGTTTTTGAATCAATGAACTATCGATCTTCCCCTCTTCAGTGAAGGTTTTCTATAAAGGAATCTTCCATAAATGAAATAAAGGAATTTCTTAATATTAGAAGACATATAATTTACTGAGTTGTTTTGTACATAGAAACAATTTGGAATACATTAAGTAAAACTTTAATGAAAAATATTGGGATGTTTTAGTCATCTTAAATTTTTTTACAGTTAGCTGAGTAAATCTGATGAAAGTAGTAACTTATTAGTGTTTTGGTCAAATAAAAAGTGTAAATAGAACAAAATATATAATTGGCTAGATTATGAAAGCCTTTATCCAAAACAGAAGTTGAAAGATTTTTAAGGGGAGGGGGTATGTCGTTATGGTGATAAGAAAAGATCACTTTGGAAAATTTTCTGGAACAAGTTGTACAGAAGAGAGAAGAGAATGTTTCATTCTATTGAAAGTCAATACACAAAACGAGATTTCAGAGTCACCTCTTAGAGATTAGATAAAATAAGAAAATTTACACTTAATTTGATTTGGTTGTAAAGGATTAGAAGAAAAGGAATAGAAGTCAAGTAGGCTGAGGGGAGAAATCAAACTGTATTAAATTTGAATTGGAAGAAAGATCTAAGTAGAGGTGTTTGATGGACATAATCATGAAGCTTTGGCTAAGACAGGCAAAAGCAGAAATGTGTGTCATTCCCAGTGAGATAGTGACAAAATATATGCATCAGAACCCTAAAGTATAAATAAAAGAGAAGCCCAAAGACGTATTTTTGGGGCAAGGTGGCAAGCCAGTACAAAAATTCTCAGAGCGTTTTTAAAGTAAGATTAGGACTGCAAGGGATGTTTTTGACTAATTCATTCAATAAATATGTGTGGAGCACAAACAGTATGCAAGAGGCTTTTCTAGGTGCTGGTGATAGTGATAAAAGGGATAAAAAAATTAGAGATGTCAAAGCTATAGAAAGACAAAATAAATATTCAACTTAAATGTGAGACCACATGAATATGTTTAAAAATAAAAGATATGTATGAAGCAGAGAATGAGAAGAAACAATATTTTTTTCTTACCTGTATATAGTCTCTAGAGTGCCTGTAGCTAAGAAGAAATTAATAATTTCTCTTTTTACCCTAGGTAGTCAAGTATAATGGTAGTAACACTGAAAATTAATGATACATTCAGAGCTCCCTAGGAACAAGGAAACAAAGGGATAGTCACAGGATACATGATTCTGAATTAAACCCCAAACCAGAAGGACCAACCCTCCTCCAAATTGTTAAGTAACAAAGGACCATCCATTCAGAATCTAAGACCACATCCTTTTTCAATTATTTTATGCCTGTGGGCATGGAACCTAAAGTTTCAAAATTACTCTCTTACAAGATGGCAAATTGGTGCTGTCAACGAAGCTACGGGTGTCTGTTTCTCTCCAAGAAAAATAACTTAGGCGATTGTTGAGAAAAGCATAGGATTGCATCATGTTTTACGTTTGATCTCTTTGACATTACATGGAAACATGGATATTTCCTACAAAGTGCTCTGGTAAATTGAAGAAGAGGAGAGAGACAACAACCAAAAAACCCTCAAGATTCTTGCCACCGTGACCTGGGGGGGAAATTCCTTCTTAACCACAGATTTGCTTTTCATTTAACTTGTGTATTTCTGTATCTGAGTAAGAACCTCTGAGGTTAAGCATTCATTCCATTTGGCTAATTTTCCATATAATTCCATGGGTTTGAGATTGCCCTACAAATACCTCTTAGGAGGGGAGCATTTCAAATGACAGTCTCTTTTTCTTTTTTTAAGCAACAAACAAAAACATGTCTATGTTACTTAACCAAATTGAAACTTGGAGAACATTAGCCATATTGCCAATGTTTCTTTTCTCTCCCATTCCTCTTTGCTAATCTGATTACTCACCATCATACTCACCTATGTGCCTGCCATTTGGGGTCTTCTCTGTTCTCCAGTATGCTCTGCTCTCTGCTGCTTCTTCCTGCCTTTCTGTACCTTGTAAACCTTGTACGGTTTGCCCACTTGAAAAGTTATTGGTTGTCCTTCAAGGCACATCTCCTTGAGGAACCTTTAAAATCTGTTTTGAACAACATCCCTTTCCCCCAGTACAAACACCTATTCATTCATTCAAATGCTAGTTCTTCCTCCAGCGTCCATAGCACCTGGAATGATCACATATGGCCTTTAAATTGTATTTAATTAGTCACACACTTGTCTTTGTTCCAGGTGATTTGAATGTAAGGATTGGTTTATTCCCTTCTCGTAACCCCAATATTCCGTGCAGGGCCTGGTCTATAGTACGTACTCAGTGATGTTTCTTGCATAAATGAAAAAGGAATGAATAAGTGAGGGATATACCAGACAAATACTGAAGAACAGAAACGTGTTGCTCTTATATATTAACACATTCTGAGGAGAGGTGGGAGGAAGGTCTTGAATAACGTCAAATTACTTTGCAAGAAAACTTTCAGAGGACCTGATTTTTCACTTAAAAAGAAAAGTGAAATACACACACCAAGACTGCTATCAGGATCAGATAAAAGCTGGAATCCAGGTCTCAGATACCAGGACAGTATGTTTGTGTAAATAGCAGTGCTGCTGTTGAGGTTTTAGAAAGTGGGAAGTAGTGATTGCAGAGACTTGAGAGGTCTTAAGTAGGTTAGGGCAAGGAAATCCCAGTGAGCTAGGAGCAGGATCTGTATTGATTGCAGGCCACCAGATGTAATTTCTTTCAAAAATCTGTTTTCCCCACTAGTGGCTACAGCTTTGTGAGAATAAATGACCATTAGTGGTCTTGCATTTTTCTTGTTTTCAGTGGAACCACTTGATGGTTTTTAGTTACATAAGTTAAAGAGCCCCACCACTTTCCCCTGCTGATGTCCTGAGTTATCCTTCTCTTTGTGTGCATATTAAGTGAACATTGCCAGATTGCCTTGATGACACAGTCCCTTGACCAGCTTCCCAGCCCCTCCTTGTTCCCTAATACACACTTCTCCACGTTACAGGATTACAGAGCTTTGCAGGCCATTGAATAGGATTTAGAACAAGAATAACAAATTGTTACCTGGTGGGCAGCACTGATTATATTTTTACTGGCATCATAGAGAGTAAGTGCATGACACGTAGATTGCCCTTTATGTTGCTAAGATCTTTCTACTGAAGGTAAAAGGCATTTTAGCAAAGGCCATGTAAAATTATTTGCCGTATGTGCATTGAATGGGAAGTAATGAACTTGTCATTATTCGTGTTTTGGTATAGCGTTCTTCCTGGAATTCATGAAAGGTGAAATTTCTGCACATCACACTGTTAGGCTCAGAGTATCACACCACGGGCTCAGTCTGATCTGCCATGTTGCTTTAACTTCGTCTTTGATTCCAGCGAACAACATCAAGTCAATGTGACTTAAAGTGCACCTGCCAAAGGCTGAAGGTGTGGGCCTGCTGCTGTGTAAGGACAGCCTCACCCAGGCAGACATTGTTCTTTCCCCTCCTCTGGACACCTGCTCCTGAGGAAAGAAGATAATTTCTTTTTCTACTAAAATTTCTATTTCTACTAAAATCTGTCATCTCTGCTTTTGAATTATTTTGCTTTGAAAAATTAAATCGAATTACCTATCATCCAAATGAAAAGTTTGATTGCTAACTGCCTAGGTGTAGGTATTATAAACGACCTGTATTATCACATCTCTTGGATGCATCTCAGAATGCTATAATTTTACATAAAAGCATAAATTACAGGATGTGAGGGGTAAATCTTAATATATATTATGCAGGTTCTTAGATGGCCTATGACTGTCATTGTAATCAAAATTGATTTTTGACTGTTTATAAAACTAAAACAACTAATTGGAAGCAAATTTACTTTAACTGATGAGATTCAAGATGAAATTATGGTGGGTGTGAATCACAATAATGTAGATCTGCTAAAATGTCAGTGTGATGACACTCAATTATTAATGGCGTAAGTGTCTAATGTATTAATGGGAATCCAGGCACAAGAAATAAAACACGTATTTTGATCTTAGCTTAAGTCATGTCGGCACCATACATAAATCAAGCAGAATTTGGGAATGTTTTATCCAGCATTCATCATGAATCAACAACTGTAGTTGTAGTGGGAAGCCACACTCTTTAGATAACTCTTTCTGATATGGATTCAGCAAGTCACTTATAGTCATTGGGCTTCCTTCATTCTCCTTTTTCTATAAACCTGAAGGTCGTAAGTAGACCCCTTCTTGGCTTCCAGTATTTTTTACCAATTTTGATAGATTCTGCTCTCTCAGGTCTTTAAAGCTCTTTAAGAGGAACACAGCACACGGACAGTGTAACATAGGAGAAATGGCATCAAACAGAGGCAAGAGCCCTGGGCTTATGATTAAGAGTTTTCTAGAGCCTTAATGTCCTTATATGTAAAATGAGAAGCTTGGCTTACAAAGTTCATTGCTCTTCACACTTGCTTTTAAAAAAATTTTTTTTTTAAGATTTTATTCATTTGAGAGAAAGAGAGAGCACAAGCGGTTGAAATGGCAGGCAGAGGGAGAGGGAGAAGCAGGCCTCCCAATGAACAGGGAGCCCGATGAAGGGCTCGATCCCAGGACCCCGGGATCATGACCTGAGCCAAAGGCAGACGCTTAACCGACTGAGCCACCCAGGTGCCCCTTGATTTTTTTTTTTAAAGATTTTATTTTTATTTATTTGTGAGAGAGGAAGAGAGAGAGAAGAGTGTTGAGTGTGAGTGGGAGAGGAGCGGAGGGAGAGGGAAACACAGACTCCCGCACTGAACACAGAGCCTGACACGGGGCTCAATCCCACAACCCTGAGATCATGACCTGAGCCGAAATCAAGAGTCAGATACTTAACTGACTGAGCCACCCAGGCACCCCACACTTGATTTTGAAGGAGCAGAACTTTCTACAAAAGAAATCTTTCCTGGAATCCCAATATAGACAACCAATCAAAGTGGAATTGTTCTGGAGTAAAAATCCAGAGCCCCACTATTTGACTCATCCCCTGCATTTTATTTATTTATTTTTAAAGGTTTCACTTTCAAGTTATCTCTACAACCAACATGGGGCTTATGACCCCGAGATCAAGAGTCACATGCTCTACTGACTGAGCCAGGCGCCCTGAATCTCCTACATTTTAGATGATCATTAAAGTTCTTTCCAATTCAGAACTCTTATGTTTTATATGAATTTCAACTGAAGTTCTATTAGCACTGAAAGGCCAGTTCATGTGAAAAGGGGACATCATCTGAGTGATTTAGGCAAGCACATGGTGGCAGACATAATGGCATGCTGCTCTGGGTGGTAGAGGAGATATGTTCCAAGTCTGTCTCCACACACGTGGCTATGTGAACACGTGGCAGGAATTTCAGATAGCAAAGAACATGTAATTTGGTGTGAGAGAGACCTTTGGCTAGAGTCTGGGCTCTACCATTTACTAATTGAGTAAGTTTTTTAATGTCCCTAATACAGTTTTCTCATCCATAAAATAAGATTGATAATGGCACCCACTATCTGGGGTTACCGTGAGGATAAATTTAGTAATGAGTCTGTAAAGCACTTGGCACCATGGCCTTAACATGCAGTACTTGCTCAAAGAGTGAGAGCTCATTTACACACAGAGATGTTTGTTAAATGAATGAATGAATGAATCAAAACTAGCTTTCTACTTCTGACATCTGGAATATCTTTATTTCATTTAATTCAGTTTTAAGTATGGAAATTCTGCTTTGTAAAAGCGAATCACTTGATGCAAATAAATTCTGATTATGATATAGTTCCATAACTTTTGAAAGAATAAGAAAAATTGGGATGCTAACATCACAGAACAACTTTAGAGAACAGAACTGCTGTTCAGAGCCACAGGGCTTGTCCATTTAATATTTTTGTCCACAAACACAAAACACTCCTGAGAAGGGGGCTTTTAGAGCAGTGACTCTCAACCTTAGCGTCACAATCACCCAGAAGTGTTGGTTGATGCATGGTTGCCTGGACCCATCCCCAGGCTTTCCTGATTCAGTGAAGTCTGAGCTAGGGCTTGAGAATTTGCATTTGAAACAAGTTGCCTAGTGATGCTGATGCTCCTGGTCTGGGGGATACACTTTGAACATCACTTCTTTAGAGTAAAGATGACAATAATTAAATTTAACTCAGTTACTTTATTTGGACAGCAGATGCTAAATATAGAATGGCAATAAAAAGGCATTACTTCAAGACTATACCAGCCATAAATTTGAGCTCAACCATAATTATGAAATTTGTGGTTCTTTCCAGGTATTTGATTCTTTCTCTCTAATCATATTTTTAATGTGAATATGCTTTTAATGTTCAAAACAGGAGCATACCTTTTGTACAATGTTGGTTGTATTACTGAGTTTAGAAAAGATTCCTCCACTGTTAGGTTTTGCACTTAAATATGTTTTCTTGCTTTTTTTGTTGTAGTATGGAAAAGAAGAGAGCGACTGGACAATCATAGTGTCCTGAATGGAAAATACAGGATATCACCTGTGTGCTGTTGAGACAGACCGTTGCGGTTGAATTATGATAGATTTCTTTGGCTACCTGTTTTTAGTTGTGCATAATGTAGTTTGTATTATCAGTGTTACTGGGGTGATTGTTTCTTCATGCCAGAGAAAATGAATTGTAATCAAGTGCTATTTTGTAAACTTGGTAGTAGAAGCTTACTTTACCTTCTCTTGGAAAGATGATCATGTAAGCCATATAGCATAGAATTTTCCTCAATAATCTTAGTGCCTCCCTTAATACTTTACTCAGATACAGAAGTGTTTGTTTATTCCTTAGCTTAAGTTATAGTCTCCTCAACCAAATGAGTTTGTGTTTGAAAACTGATCTGGGTAAATTTCATAGGTAACATTTCCTGTGATGTACCTTCATCTTCAGAAAATGGTTGGATTTTGTTTGTTTTTTTATAATTAAGCCTTTCAAAAACTGGTTTTCTTCCCTTCACATTTTTTTTTTGCAGCCCCCCCCATGTCCATCTTAAGGTAAATCTCTCCCCTTCTTCCTGTTGTTGTCACAGCCTGCTCCAAGTTCTCCTTGTGCATCAGCAAGACCTGTGCACATTTCCACCATTGTCCTTTCTGCAGTGTATTGTATTTGGCTGTTTGTCAGGCCCTAATACAAGACTGAAGGTCTTGTGCCTTAGACATCTTTGTAGCCCCCTGACTGGCACATAAGAGATACTCATTAAATAATGAATGATCGATCATTTAGCTTCTATAGAAGTGTACCACCTTTGTTTCTATATTATGAAACCTCTTTATTAGAATTTGTGGTTGATTCTGACATTGTGCACATGTACCTCATATTGTCTTAATTTTCCAGGGACTGCTAAGTCATTAGAGATACTCAAAGGCATAGCTTGTTGGAGGGATTATTTTGTATTTAAAGACCGTCTTGGAATTGAAATAACGGCTCTAGTGAGGTCGTGATATCATACCAACCAAATGGAAATGACATTTGTTAAGTGTTAAATACAAAATAAATCCTCATATCTAGCTTTTTGGTAGAAAGCAAAGGGGTATACTTTGCTTTTGTAGGTGTTCATTTCTTTTGAATGTGGATTGGATGATCACGTGGTTAGGATACAGGGAGAGCAATTCTAGATGTTATTTTCCTCATTTAGGAGCTGTGAGTTAAAATTGAATCCTGGTTTATCTAGGGGAAAGTCAGATCTTGCTAGAAAACATTTACCCTTGGAAGGTCAACTCTCAGACATTATATTTTGGTTTCCCTCAGTTCTAATAACTTTCATCTTGCTGATCATATTTCATTCTCTTTTCAGAGCAAGGAAAAAAATTTCTAAAAGTTTGATGTGTTAGAAAAATTTCCTTAAGGCATTTAGCAGCACATAGCAAATGGGGCTTTGATTCTTTTCCAAGACTTTTGACCATAGGGTCCTTTTAGATAGGGATGGTAAAATGAAAATTAGGGAAGTATAAGATGAAAAGGAATAGTAAAAATATCTCTTAGGGGGCTTTTAATTGGTGATCTGAAGTCTTGGAAGAGTCTGTTCTTTTCAGGCCTCAAGTACTTTAACTGTCCTCTACACACATTCACCAAGTAGTATTCTAAGGGTGTGCATTTGCCTTGGCTAAATCCCGTGACCTCGTTTTTAATATAGTAGTCTAGAAAAGACTTAAAGGTAATTCCAATCTGTCAAGTAGCACTTAATAACTAGACTCACATTTCTATGAGAAACGGAAATCATTTGTTTGCCATAAATACATTTTATACTTTGCATCTCTAAATTTAGTATGGCAACACATGTCCGTTGTAGAAGTTAGAGAACAATATGTCTTGACATTATGTCTCTATGATTTCTTTGATCAAATCTTAAGAGCATTTTAAGCCCTTTCTACCAGATGGAGTGAAAACTAAGGATATACATTTTAAAAAACTGGAGGTCTCCTAAAACAGAGAACACAATCTGCCATTCTCTTTTAAGTAATAAGACAGAAAATTGACCTTGACACTAACTTGTTAAATAGATTTAAAAGGAACATCTGCACATCTTTTTTCCTTGTGCACTATTTGTTTAATTGCAGTGGATTAATACAGCAAGAGTGACACATTATAACTAGGCAATTATCCATTCTTCAAGACTTAGTTATCCTAACACTAATTGATCATTTATGGCGTAAGATAGTCTAGCATTAGGAACATGTGAGGCTAATCTGCTCAAAAGGATCAACAAATTAATATTGTTGCTGATATTTGCATAATTGGCTGCAATTATTTAATGTTTAATTGGGTTGATCAAATGAGATTCAACAATTCACATGTGCATGAATATAAACAGAACTGGTGGCACTTAGAATGATAATGATTAACTTATTTTGCATGTTCTCTTCCTCCCACTTTTTTTTTCAGTTTTTACATTTCAGACCAAGTTTGTCAGCTTTTTCCTAAACACATGGGTAGAAACCAGGATTTTTAAAATCAAGTGTTCAGACATAAACAAAACTTGGGCATTTCCTAAAGATATTGGCTATTAGAAATTTTCTCGGTTACAGTCATTTATTAAGGATTCCATTCATGATGTCCCAAAAGAAGCATCAGCTGCAGGAGTGTACAGCATATTCTCTAGGACCTGCAACTGGCAGGAATGAATACACTAATACCTGTTTTTACCTTTGCTTTCAAAAGTACAAAGGAAGAGTGAAAGGGAAAGAGAAATAAGGGAAGAGAAAAATTGTTAGGGAATCATGGGTTTTTTTTCTACTTGGTAAATACTCTCTATTCTTTTCTCAAAATATTACCATAAGGAAAAAAAAAAAGGTCACCGACGGTAGCAGCAAGAAAGCACAGCGTAACACCACCTACATGACATGCAGGGTCAGCCCTCCTGGAGTTAGGGGAAGCCTACGTTAGACGCCATAGGTTAAAATTCTTCATCATATCCAGTTTATTGCTTGATGTAATTGTACCTAAACAAGGGGTCTTGCTTTCCTCGCATCAGCAGTCTTAAAAGCTTGAGGCAATTAATGAGTATATCTTGGTCAAAAGAATTGTAGGAGCCTTTTTACTAAGGTGGTAGAATCAGCTCCCTCTACTTTAGGGACATTGTGCTATAAAATCAGCTGCCAGTAAGTTTACTTATTCTCCCCTTTCCCACTCAGAGCTCAGTCACTGTATTCTTTTTCTTTAAAAAAGTTCCTGTTTAAAAAAGTATATGTTCAGTTTATCATAATGATTGGGAAAATATATTTTAAGCAGAAAATGACAACACTTGTTCACTTTATCTTTTCTAAAATATTTAGGGCAATCAGTTTTCATCAGATGGACTAAAAGCAAAGGGCTTGGGGTTAGAGAACCATTGTAAGGATTCCCTATTTCATGTTCTGATGCTAAATGTGATCCAAGAATTCTTTGTGATGTGGATTTCTTATGTGGATATGCAGAAACTTAGGTTATAAATAGTAATGCTCACAAATAGTTTTAGTGGACACTTTATAACACCTGTCACTTTGTTTTACCACAAGTAGGATTTGTTCACCTCTTTTCCAGATGTCTCCCCCCAAGGGAGACAAAGAGTACCAGCTTTTCGATAAGCATTACCTATGACAAAGGTCATAAAGATTATAGTTCCCTTTGTCATTTAATTTGATAAATGTTGAGTACCCACAAATTTGTATCTAACATAACTAGCAGTAGGGATTAGGAAGTTAGTTTTAGAAAATAAATAGTACATAGACATTATATTCATGGAGTTGATACTCTACTATGTAAGCAAATTTTTAGATAAAAAGGGAAATATTTAATGTAATTAGATGATGAGATCTGACAGCGAGAACACATCTCTTATCAAAAAGTCACAATGAATATTGTCATCTCATTTTTTAAAGGAAATTTGTCCCTTTTTTCATTCCTTCCGTCTAGTGCAAAACTACTCAGTGGGGTTAGCATTTAGAGGTTATTCAGCCACTGTCTACATGGTGTGAATTCCCTCTTGGTTTACCGCTTACTGCCAACCTACCTAGTGTACTTGTTAACTACATCCTTTGGAGCAATGTTAACTTGTCATGGTTCATCTAACAAAAGATCACCTTAAATTACAGCATCCTTGCTGATCTTAAACTCAAAGTCAGGTATTATTGAAATAAAATGTTCTTAGGGTACATTTTTCTGGAAAATATAATAAATCAAACTGTTTAGAGTGTTAGCTTGAAAATGATGGATCCAGCTACTCAGAAAAATCAGATGGAAGACATATAACAATGATTTTTCATGGTTTGAGGTTTTGAAAGAAAGGCCATTTAAAGTATTGCAATGAGATTATCGTATTCATCATTGCCAAAACACATTTTAAATAATTCAAAGGTAGAAGAAAGTGATTTTTCTCTTCAACATACATACTCTATGACAAGACTTCTCAGATATTAATTTGGGGGGCTTGATAAAAAAAAGTCAACAGGATATAATAGCATTTGTGGGTAAATAATTCCCTGGGATCAGATATAAGTAAATATATTTGCTTTAGTGAATGGTAAAGGCATGAAATTCGGTATTAGAAATGAAGCAGTCTTTAAAACCTGCTGCATACAGTGACTGAAGTCTTAAGTAATTGTATTCTGTCTGGAGCTATACTTTTCATAGCACTGTAGACCCTACTAATAAGGTCTGAAACTTGAGTTGCATAATGTCCAACTTACAGAATCCACTGCTGGGATGGTAAGAATTGACGATACGCGGTGGTATGAGAATCAATTGAAATACAGTTTCATTGACAGATTTCTCTGCACACCCACTTCACAATGGCTAGGTTTCTTGTTGCCCATTATTAAATTATGGGGAAAGAAACTTTTAATTAGAGATGTCAGAAGAAGAACAACTGAAGGTAGAGGAAGGAATAGAGGGAAAAAATCAAATTTGCTTCTGTATTGTCCAGAGAAGTCTTTTCCTTATTCTGCCAGCCATAGGCACCATTAGCTTTCAACATAGGTACCAAATACAAATAGTGCCAATTAGGAAGGGGCTAAATAGAGTGGTCAGTTCATCAGACATTAGAATTCAGCTTTGATCTTGAGGTAATAATCTGATAGTCTTGTTACATGGAAAACACTTTACTACGAATTTAGGTAAGACTTTATTTTATAATTGCAATAGTCTGTAAGGTCTATTGTGTCATTTCTTCAACCATTTAAGATTTGTGAAGCTTCTTGAGGCTGAAAAAATAAGTGATGAAGAGTAGATTGTGACTTTTGCCCCACCCCATCCCCCCTTAGAAAAACAATTTACCACCATCCCTTTTTCCTTGGTGAAGGTTAACTGATTTGGAAATTAGTTGAATATTGACATTTAGTCTTAAACTGAAATCATGCTGCAGTTTCCCCAAGTTGATTTCACAGTGGTCATTAAAGTCATCCTCAGGGTTAGTGCGGGAATGCAAATATCTGCCTCAGTTTTTACTTCATTGATAAGTTTTTGAAGAGTGCAGGAATTCTCTCAAGTGTATGGCTATAAGTAGATTTTGAATGAGGTCTTAGAAATAAGCTAGCTAATCTGTAAGTATCTATAAATTCTGCAGATGTTTCCCTGGTGACTTCTGAGAATGAATGATGGTTCTGTAGTGGACTCAAGTAGCTAATAAACAGAGCCTAACCCACTGTTGTGAAGAATTTGCACTTACTTGGTAATGGTGGCTGAGAGAAAATAAGTAGTTTGGGGAAGCAGTTTTTAAATCAGAGTTTACAGACAGAAACCGGAGAATATCAGCTTAACTATGGAATTTTTAGAATGTGTTCTCTTGCATCTAAATCTAATTGCAATGAAAAAGCCCAGCCATTGAGTCTCTCAAATTTCTCTAGTTGTGTAGTAATTCTTGAAATTCTCTTTAGGAAAAATCAAGTAGAAACACTTTGTAAATAAGTCTTGGCCTTCTGGAAAAGTTGTTTACAGGTTATGTGAAAGGATTCAAGATCATTGAAAGTGTAGTGGAAATGTGGAGAACAACGTGGGTAAAGGAAACTACCTCACTCTTTGAAGGTTTTGTAGAAGCACAATTAAACCTCCTAAAATGGCTTTGTCACATATGAACCTTCTGTTGTGAAAGAACTCTATATTTGTAGTGTCTAAAGGACCTGGAATAATTGTATTTTGCCGGCAATAGACACATTCTTTATTGTTTGCAGATTCCTCATCAAATCTTTATGCACTTGTTTCTGTCATCAATAAAACAACTCAAAAGAATCCTGTTTGTGTAGTCTCTTGAAATCGGCATTTGTTGGATGCATGAAATACAACGTTTAATTGCCATTTTCATGGTGTTCCAAGGCTTTTGGTCATAGGATGTAAAGGTAGTGTATTTTTTAAACCAAAATGACATTGGGAGCAGGAGAAGAATTGAGCACACCAGAAAGACCCGAAACCATACACCTGGATAGAATCTAAATAGATCTATTTTCAAACATTTGGATATAAATACAGTGGGCTTTTAAGAATTGTCCTTTCCTCTGAGTATGGATCTGTCTTCAGTAAAATTTAGCTTTGTCTTAAATTTCACACAGAATAAGGGGAATAGATTGCTTCTTCCTACTCACTGCCCTAATGAATCTACCTCACTGATACAATACACCCGTAAGGGGCTAACTAGCTTTAGAATTAAAAACCCAATATAAAGTGAAAGGCATTCCATCGAAACTCAGAGAACATCAATGATGTGTCCTTTTGGTCAAACCAGACCTTGTATAAACGGCCCTCGTATGCACATATCTGAGAGAATGAAGCCAAATGCACTCTGAGGGTCACATATATTCATTTTCTTGTCATTTGTCCCAGTGATTGCCAAGTACAGCAAAACCCAACGTTTTTCATCAAGTTACTATAAACTGACTTAAAAGTGTCAAAGTGCTCAGTGACCCTCTTCTCCCAACCCTGTCAACCTGTGAAAATATTAGCCTTTACCAAGGCGTTACGTGCAGAGTTTGGAAGGTCCAGGTGAAGGTTATTAGTCAAGTTCTCTTACAGCATCAATGCTCAAATCCCACAAGAGTGACAAAGATAGACCTGTCATTCCTGAGGGTGATGACATACATTCACTGGAGCTTATAGGATTTATCAGTTGAGACAGCAGTCTCCTTCAGGGGAGAAAGTGTCTCTTCGACATCAGTTTACTAACAAGCCAAAAAAAAAAAAAAAAAGCCTTGGAGGAACGGGGAATTTTCAATCTTTATAATTATTTTTCTGCTAAGCTGATTCAATTTGATTGTAAGCATATTTTTAAAATCAAGAATCTGATTCCACAACATGGCATATCATAGTTGCCTTCCACCATGATAACTTACCTTTAGATGAAATGTTCTATCGTAGCCTGACTTTATTTATAATGGTGATGACTTGCAGGATCACATTCTTGTAACCAAAAAAACCCACAGCCATGATGTAGATACTTCTTATGTGTATGTAGAACAATCACTGGGCTTAATTCTCTAGTCATGTCTGTATGCAACAGGGACAGTATTGACTGAAATCCATGGTCATTCTCTCCAAAGTCACTAAGTCTCTGTGGTTATACTACGTGGATAGGATTTTTGAAAAATCTATGAGAGTAACTCATAAAAAAATTTTAGGGTTACAAGAATCAGGCAGAAAGTATCCCAAGTGTAGTGTAGCTATTTTTAAACTGAACTGATTCAAGGGAGAAGAGGCAATTAAACTGCATTTGTTTTATTTTTTATTTTTAAAGATTATTTACGTGAGAGAGAGCGTGAGTAGGGGTAAGGGGAGAGGGAGAATCTCATACAGACTCCCCGCTGAGCACAGAGCCTGACTTGGGGCTCAATCCCAGCAGCCTGGGATCATGACCTGAGCCAAAACCCAGAGTTGGACACTCAACTGACTAAGCCACCCAAGTTCCCCTAACCTGCATTTGTTTTAAAGATATCTACAATAATCTAGTAAACATTTCTTAATATTCATGATAATGATAAACAGAGGTGGTAGATACTTTTAATCTCTGGCTTCTTTCAAACCATGGCTGGAGGTAACAAAACCTCTTTCTTTTTTTTTTTTTTTTAAGGTTTTATTTATTTGACGGGAGAGAGAGCACAAGGAGGGAGAGAGACAGGGAGAGGGAGAAGCTCAGCAGGGAGCCCAACATGGGGCTCGATCCCAGGACCCTGGGATCATGACCTAAGCCAAAGGCAGATGCCCAACGGACTGAGTCACCCAGGCTCCCCACAAAACATCTTTCTTAATATACAGATTGCTTAATAATTAAGAGAATGGTTAAGGGCCATCAACTGACCCTGTGATTTTAAACCAGTTACTTAAATTCATGAAAAAAAAAATGTAGATCATAGTAGCAGCCTCATGGGTTATAAGGATTAATGAGTTAATATTATAAAGAGTTTATAACAGTTCATGTGTAAAGTGTGAGCTAATGGAATTTTACTAAAAATAGATGAATGAACCCAAAGACAGAGAGGAGCTAATAGATACTTCACAAAAATGTACAAAGAGGTGCGGTGATCAGTTCTTCCTTCCATGCCTGGGGGAGGTGGTGAAAGTTCCTAGCTCCAGACCAGTGGCACAGGACTAGAGGTGTAATCTAGCTTCCCCAGGCTGCTTAGGGTGAGTTAGAAATGTGTGATCTAGTCAAGCCTGGAGGTAAAATCCAGGGCTAGACCAAGCAATGATTGATAAAAAAATTGAGAAGTATTTAGATGGTTTTAGTTTTTAGAAGTAAAGTTTAGTTCAGTGTTCTATACGAATACAACTATGATGGTTAATTTTATGTGTCAACTTGACTAAGCTATCCTGCCTGATTATTTGGCCAAACACCAGCCTAGATGTTGCTGGGCAGAAGATATTTTTCAGATGTGATTAACATCTAAACTGGTAAAATTTGAGTAAAGTAGAATACTCTCCACCATGTGGGTGGGTCTCATCCATTTGGAAAGCCTTACAAGCAAACATAGGTTTCCCAAAGAAGAAGGAATTCAGTCTTAAGACTGCAACATAGAAACCGTGCCTGAGTCACCAGCCTGACTGGTCTGCCGTGCTGATTTCAGACTCAAGACGGAAACAATGACTCTTACCTGAGTTTTCTCCCTAACAGCTTGTCCTACAGATTTTTGACTTGCCAGACCCCACAACTGCTTGAGCCAATTCCTTAAAATAAATAGCTCATGAGATACATATCTCTTAAAATATATAATATATATTGCATATTATACATATATATTATACAGGTTCTCTCTCTCTCTCTATATATATATATATTGGTTCTGATTCTCTATAGAACCCTGAATAATATAAAACAAATAACATTCTTAGAGTTTCCTCTTTTTTGTGTGTGTGTCATTTATTTGAGGGAGGGAGAGTGAGAGAGAGCATGAGCAGGGGCAGGGGCAGAGGGACAAGCAGACTCCTTGCTCATCGAGGATTCTGTCACAGGGCTCAATCCCAGGACCCCGAGATCATGACCTGAGCCTAAGTCTGACGCTTAACCGACTGAGCCACCCAGGCACCCCTAGAAGCTTCCTCTTCTAAGAAAGAAAATCATGTGTCATATTTTTCCCTTTTGACTCAGGTATCTAATCTAAGGCATGCCTAGCATTCAGAAAATTGTTAATTGCGTGAGGCATCAACATTAGCCTGCTCTAATTGCAAACAGTGCTTAGGAGAAAGTAAGAATTTCAGGACAGCAATGTTGCACAACACGAACCAACTAAATGAAGGCAGATATCACAAGTGAAATTTCAGATACCAGTGAGGGAAATATTTGAGTGTTTGGCCATCAAATGCCCCATAAAATATTGTTAGCTTAGGGTTTCTGGCCTGAATCTATGCCCTGAGAATGCAATGTGGCCAAAAGTAGATGGAAAGAATTCCCTCTCTGGTATAATTGAAGGATGGGGTTATTTTGACAGGTAAACGGCCTTCTCATGATAGAAATCAGCTTCATGGATTTTCTAGATGTATGACTACAGCGATCATCACAAGAGCCATCTGGACCCTGCTGACTTCACACAGCATGACAACCAGGTTCAACCCAATACTTACTGATGCTTTCACTACCGTGCTTAATTTAAGAGTCATCTTTTATAGTTATTTGGACTTTTATTTACCTATCTTCCCAATATATTTAAGTTATATTTTGCAAGACAGTTTCTGTAAACCCCTGAATAAAGAGAATAAATAGGTCTGCTTCTCCAGTGAGATTTGACAAGGCAATTTAAAAGGCAATAAGACGCCAAATGTGGTTAAGTGATGGGGGCAGAGATCATCCAAAATAGCTCCTCACCAGTTTGGTTGTTCTCACAGAGGAGAAGGTGATTTCATATTTCGTATGAGAAGGAACAGTATTTTTCTTGGACTTTTGTCATAATCTTGAGGTTAATGTTTGCATTTTTTACAAGGGTATCGCCACCCTCCAACCTCCAAGTCTAAAGCAAAACTTTCTTTAATGGCAATAGTCCTCCTCGTCCTGATACTATTTAACAATTATTCTTGCTAATCATTTGAATGCATAGCCTTTAGTCAAGTGTATGAAGGCCACAGACAGCTCTGCATTTAAGCTTCCCCTTTCATCTAGGTGGCTTTGAGAATTTGTAATTATTTATGCCAATGTTTGCCTCTCCCACTTGACTAGTAACTCTTCAAAGGATTACAACACATTATCCTATCTTCCCAGAGAAAAAAATCTTTAATCATACATAAGCAGTATGTACTAAGCACCTTGCTTAGTGCCTAGCATCCAGTAGGCAGCTTCACACCTTCCTTTCTCAAAGCACCGCTTAGCTCCAAGTATTGAAGACTTCTTGTCTGAAGGCTAAATCTTACCCAATTCCTGAGGTCACTGGGAATAGGTGTGATAGTGCATTAACAGCTGAGGTTCAGAGGCATGAAATTAGCTTTGCTGCCCTAATCCCAGCATCAAGTGTCTCTTGGATGAGCCCCTGATCCCACCCAACTTTCTTCCTAACTCTCAACGTGCATGTCAATTCATTCTGATTAACCGGATTTCTGCCCTGGTATAGTTCTTCTCTGTGGTAGTTATACTGCTTACAAGGCCTCAGCCTGTTTGACCGGGCCCAGCTACCATCTCAAGCCTGGACTTTGTCTCTTCCCATCCCAACACACACGAATCCAGTTTTGATAGAGATTGACACCTTTGGAACAAAATCACTGCCTCTTGGCTCAATTATGGTTATTGCTGGACCCTGTCAACCAGACTAACTCTTTGTTATGAAAAACGGCCTTGATTAGCCCTGAGTTTGCCATAACCCCTTGGGCATGGTGATTTGGGCTGATCCCTACTTCCTCCACAGGCTAGAGGCTTGCCTGGCACTGCTTTGTCTGCCAGCTTGCTCTTGAGGTCTCAACTTGCAAAAGCTCCCTTCTTGCCCTGAAGAGACATAACCATTTAGCATTGAAAATCATCCTAGCTTCCTGTTGCCTGGGCTTAATTTAATCTAATTTAATTTAATTTTTTCAGAGAGTGTCTTGTAAAATCTAAAATAGCAACTGCCAGATGAGTTTAGAAGTTATCTAAAGCCTTGCTACTCAAAGCATCATTACCAGACTACCAGCAGCATCAGCATTTCCAAGGCCCTTGTTAGAAATGCAGAATCTCAGGCCCCTCTGTAGACCTACTGAATCAGAAGCTGCATCTTAACAGAATGATTCATCTGCACATTCCAAATTTGAATGCACCGATCTAAACACTTCTCAGTGAACAGAGCCACATCAAATGGAGGTACCACTAAGAAATCATTGTGAGGTTAGAAACAAGACTCATTTAAAAGGCAGAATCAAGGGGCACCTGGGTGGCTCAGTCATTAAGCGTCTGCCTTCGGCTCAGGTCATGATCCCAGGGTCCTGGGATCAAGCCCCGCATGGGGCTCCCTGCTCCGCGGGGAGCCTGCTTCTCCCTCTCCCACTCCCCCTGCTTGTGTTCCCTCTCTTGCTGTCTCTCTCTCTGTCAAATAAATAAATAAAATCTTAAAAAAAAGGCAGAATCAATTTTATAAAGAAATTCATTCTGAAGAAGTGATTTTTCCATCCCTATACTCAAGGTAGCCTTGAGTTTGCTCAAAACCCAACATATGCAGGTCTGATTATGAAATGTGCCTCCTAAATTGCTAATTCCTTCTGACTTTTTTCCTGGCACTTCCTTTCTGTCTCGGCCTCAAGTGAGTAAATTATCATGGTGGTCTCTGTGAAAATTACCACACAGGAAACAACAGGAGACTCTTAATTACTGAATTCCTCCACACTATTTATTCTTTATATTTAGAGCCATTGGAGAGCCTCTGGGCATATATACACAATTAAAAAGATAAACAAGATTCCCAGCCAAGTTGCAGCTGTTCTTAAGTTTCTTGGAATACTAAGCTAGATAAGTGCTTCCTTTTATATTAAAGTGAGTTCTCCGCCAATGACGGTTGGCTGATAACCCGAGGGACTCAAGTGTTCTTGCAAGGTACCGTAGGTACAGCACTTGGCCCAAGTGATCCCAGGGAGTTATCCTTCCCCAGTTTTGAGTCTAGGTTTCCTAGAATCTGCAATTAGGATGTTGAGGATCAAGTCAGCTAGGGTTAGCTCTTACCAGAAACATGGTTCCTTGTTACATTTGTAGACCAGAAGTAATTCTTAGATTGGGCTGGACTGCATCTAAATCAGCAAGATATGAAGAATTTATTCCTTTATAGCTATCTCCAGAACAGGAAAAGCAGCTGGCCCTTTTTGGAGACCATTCTAATGTCTAAAGTGTTAAGATTTTTTTCTCTCTCAAGTCTAAGTCCTTTTTGATGCCAAAGACATTTTCATATTCTATCTACAGACAGGCATCTACAAACTGAAGAAAATCTAAGTTTCCCCATATAACATTCTCCCATATGATATAATATTATTATTCAGCTATCAACAATTTTTGCTTCCCTAGGTGAGATTCTAATTTCCTCTTTGCGTCTCATTTTTTCTCTTCAACTTTTGTGCCTATTCTATTAAGCCTCTGAAAGCTCTCTGCTTCTTTCACCCTTCAGACTCTGCACCTGGACAACGAGCTTTAGTTACATTCTTGTCAGTGGAAAGGACACAGTCCTTTTAAGTGGCATTCCTGTTGTACTTCCTGATATGATGCTCCTCTTCCTACATTGCTTTGCTTCTTCTAGGTAACCAATTGCATTTATTTCTTCAGTGACTTTTTCTTTTTGGCCATGGTGGTTATCTGAATCACTGTCCATTAGCATCCTGGTTTAAGATACGTCCTCCAGTTTGCCAATAAATATCATTTTGAGGTGTACTTCTAACTCACAGATGATCTTTTGTCACAAAAATGAAATTTGATGCTACCAGTGACTAAACAAAAAGGAAACTCAAAGAAGTTGTGTAATGCTGAGCACAGACGGAAGTCGGGTGTTCTGGATTTGAGATTCTTACTCCTGTGTCCTCCACCAGCTCCACTGGCTACATGATCTCAAACAGATTAATTCTTCTAAAAAGAAGGGCTTCCACTTGTGGGCCCCTAAAGTCCTTTCTTGCTCTCAGCCCCCTCAATTCTGAGAAATCTGTCATTAAAGGACTCAGTCTTTTCCATGATCTTTTCCATCCCTTCCCTCCTCCTTAATTTCCTTGTTTTAAGAGCTTACTTGTTGGAAAAATGAGTCTTAGGAGAGACTCTGAAGGTAATCATCCACTTAAAAAAACTCTTAAGAAATACACAAAATCCAAAACATTATAGACATGAATCCTTTATCATTCTTGCATCCACATCACATCTTCAATAAATAAGATATTACCTTGAAAGTTTAATCTTCTGGATATCCTCTCATCTATAGCAATTCCCTCTCTACCACTAGGAGGTCCCCTCTTCAAGATCATCACATAGTTTTTAATGTAAGTTTAAGTCATAATGTTACTCCTACAAGAAATATTATCTTCAAGCCTAATCTCTAATAATAAAATAAATAGGTTGTATATACCTGTAGCAGAATTTTTGGCAGATGGAAAACATGTGGGAAGCAAGATGTCCTTCCCACTAGTAAGAGCTAGCTCTGAGAATCATAATATACTTATGTTTTGTCCTTTGTATTATCAACAAATGGATTTCCCCTGTTGCTGGTGCTTTATTTACATACATAGGACTCTACCAACCGTACTAATTCCAGGAAAAGTATTGTTTCTAAACAAAGTGATGGGGTTTTGTTTAGTTTTGTTTTGTTTTCAAAAAAAATTCATTCCCAATCTCTTTCACCAAAAGGCCTGGGGTCGTTTATAACAAGGACAAATATAATGCCATTATTTTAAAATTAATTACAAAGGAGAAAACAAGTTTAAAGGCAAATACGAAAACATATTAGCTCTTGGGGTTAATTCAAAGTTTGTGACCTGATTCTGTGCAAAATCAACAGATTCTAACTGATTTACAACTGGAAACATACCAACACTTCAGAGGAAGACAAAGACTTTTTTAGTTCCTAAAACAATAAAAGTTTTCATAAAGGACAACCAAGTATGCTTATAAGAGATACAGTTTTAATCACCTTCCCCGAATTACAGTGACTGTAACAAGTAGAGAATCACAAAGCTAAGTCATTGGCTGAATTGTTCCCTCATACGATGTTAGAGCTTGTCCTAGACCTTCAGGGTCACTTACATGTAGTTGAAACACTCAATGCTAAATTCTCGAATGTCACCAAAGTACATTGTATTCTTAAAATCCTATGTGTCAGTCACAGGAAATAGGCAGAATGGTAATAATTAGAACTATTCACAAATATTCTGGTTTTCCTCCTTCTGGACCCCTGTTAAGATTGCAATTTCCTGCCCCACTGAAGTTAAACTTGGTCAGTGACTTGCTTCAGCCCATAAAATGTGAGTGGAAGTGACACAAGTCACTTCCAAGTGGAAGCATTTAATTGGTGGTGCTCAACTGCAAACTTCCTTTTTCCTACTTCAGTGATTATGGAATCATGAGTTAGCATGTGGCCTCTGTCATCCTGGCTCCCTGGCGGATCAAAGTAAGCACAGACCCCTGCCAACCCATGTTGGACATGTTGCACGAATGAGAAATAAACCTGGATGGAGTCATTGAGATTTGAGGGTTGTATATTATCATAGTTTAACAACCTCCCTCTTGGTTGTTACAGAACAAAGAAATCTCTTAAAATACATTTATATGATTATTCTGTCAAGTCAGGTTTTATTTCTTGAGGCTAGTTATGCCCAATTCCTCCTATTGATGAGTGCAAAAAAGGCTGGTTACAGTGTCTGTGAAGGGATATATATCACCACCAGTTTAGCCATAAATATGATTTACTCCTTGTTTCCTGTGAAAATAATCCACGCATGAACTCTACCTGAAAATAGCTCTAGCATACACTGACACTTTGGGAAGATCTCATGACTAGTCCTATGGAAACTAGTTGACAAGTTAAGGGAGAATAGCAGATCGTTAAATCCCAAGTCTAGAGGGTCAAGTGACAAAGGAAGTTGGCTGTGTCTGCCTCTGACACACCTGGCATCTGCCATGGATGTGGACCGCTTCCTGCATGTCATCCTTATAGGCACTGAGGACTCTTTGGTGATAAAAGAAAGGTGGCGGGGGAAAGGTACTCACATGAAGCATTTTTAATTATTTGTTAATTGGATGAAATGGCAACTAAAGTGCCTAAAGGCCATATGCATATTCATAGATTATCTTCAAAAGGTACAATTACCAAAGATGATGAAACAGATTATGAGTTAATATTGGATTGTGATTTGGGGCAGAGGAGGGTGAGGCATGTTCAGATATCTTCCTCCAAATAGCTGCTAAGATTAATTTGTCTCTCTGGTTTTATATGATAATATATGGTGGTACAATTTGCCTGAGAGCATAGCATGTTTGTCAAAGGAACAAGTTCCAGAGTGGGCAGTCACTAGCAATTTTCCTGAATGCTGTATGCGTACAATCCTTTTGAGGTGCAAGGTAAGTATCTTAACCCATATAAACGTTTAGATAATATTTTCCATGATGGTCCTGTCTAATATTATTTCCACCAGAAATAACTATTTCTGCTTGTGGTAAGGATTAAATATAATATTCACTTTGTGAATTTCCACAGGAACATAAAAACAATATTTTTGAAAGCAGTAGCAAAATTTTCTTTCAGAGCTCCCAAAAAAGAGTATGGAAAAGAGATCTGGGGATACCATGGTGAAGTCCTCCCTCTGCCTTGAGGAATATTTTGACACTTAAGATTTAATGTTCAAGTGACAATGCAGGAAGCAGAAGTTCAAATTCCACAGGGCCCAGGAATGGATGGGAATTGCAGACACATTATTCTGTCTGCCCTTGTTCTGCTCAGCTGCTGAGGTTGGTGCAGGGGGAAGAAGTGGAAGGGAGAAAAAGCCACCCGTATCCCCAAGGCACCCTCTAAGTGCCTGAGTTTTTGTCACTATTTTCCTGCCACTTCGGATAACGTTAAGGCAGCTGGTGAAATATAAAAGGCTCAGTGACCACAGTTTGGAGACTTCCAACAATAAAGTATTTTCACTTACTTTGTTGAGTCCATTGGAAAGAGCCATCGACTTTCTAAAAACTGTATTTTAAATTAGCAGACTTTCTTTTTTAGAGCTGTATTGAGTTTACAGAAAAATTAAGTAAAGGTCCAAAGAGTTCCCATGTACTTCTTCATCCCCCCATTCTCCTATTTTTTTTTAAAGATTTATTTATTTATTTTTGAGAGAGTGCGAATTAGAGAGAGAGAAAGAGTACATGAGAGTGGGGAGGGTTAGAGGGAGAAGCAGGCCCCTCGCCAAGCAGGGAGCCTGATGCGGGACTCGATCCTGGGACTCCAGGATCATGACCTGAGCTGAAGGCAGTTGCTTAACCAACTGAGCCACCCAGGCGCAGTAGTGTGGTACATTTGTTACAACAGACACGAATCTTGATACATTATTATGAACTAAAGTCTACTTGGTGTTCACTTTCTGTGTTGTATGGTTTTAGGGGTTTGACGAGTACATTATGTCATGTATCCACCACAGAGTATTATAAGGAATACTTTCACAGTTCTAAAAATCTGCTATGAGGGACAGTGATAATATGGCTATTTTAGAAGCATGTTCCCAGTCTCGTTCCCCTTGTAACAGTCTAGTTCCACCAGGTTGTATGTTGTGTACAAAGAAGTGCTCTGAAATTAGGAGACATGTGGCACGACAGTCAAGTAAATTGGCCCTGTTCTGCCACTGCCGAGTCATTCAGCCTTTCTCATCTGTAAAGTGGGGATAAGAACTGTACTTAATGAGTATTGAATGAGATTACACATGCAAAGCACTTAGAACAGTGCCAGACAGATAGCAGTCACTCCATACATTTTAGCCGAAATGACTATTTAAAAATGAATATAGGTACACAACCAAAACACACACACACACACACACACAGGTACAAGTTAAAGTAGGGAAATCTGAATAAGCTTAGTGGATTGTATCAATATCCTGGTTATGATAGAATCCTCCAGTTTTGTAACATAGTATTTCTAAAACTGGGTCAAGTATAACCAGGATCTCTCTGTATTATTTCTTACATGTAATATGTGACTCTACAATCATTTCAATAATAATAATAATAATAATAATAATAATTTCAGTTTAGAATAATTAAAGCAGGGACAGGGGGCGGTGTTGAGGTGTTGCTGAAGATTTATAAGGATATTAGAGATAAATCAACAGCCATGTGGGATGATCAATCACACTCTGGCTGGGAACCAAAACCGGCTGTCAAGACCTTTGGGAAAAGTTGGAGAAATCTGAATATGGAATGGAAATTAAATGCTCTTAGGGAACTTTCTTCTTTATTTTTGTTAGGAGTGGTCCAGGTGTTGTGGTTATAGAAGGGGGAAAAAATGAATTTAGCTCCTCAACTCTCCATGGCCTTAAGCTGCAGTCTGTGACAAGCTGATTATTAGGAAACCTCCTAACATAACTCTTCACTTTAAGGTTATAACCACTGCCACACTTGCGGTGTCTGCTTGAATTTTCTAGGAGAGAGACTCAATAAGCCACAGCAGGCCATTATTTTGCCCAAGACCTAAGCCTTTAGATACAGCAAACAAAAAGTCTTTCTCTAAGAGGGTCACCAGCTCTCCAGGACACATTCTCAACAAGGGATTATTAATCATACATCATGTGCAGGCTTTCTCCCAAAATGAACTACCCAGATATGAAACAGAACAACAGGCTCTACTGAGCATTCGGCTTCCTTGAATTTAAATGCCACCGATGTATTGCCAACAAGAGAAATGAATGAGTAATTATTGCTCAGCACAGCGATGGCCTGTGTATTTTAGACAGCTTCCTTTCAACTTGACTTTAGCAGAGGTGTTTAATGTCCCTGTTTGTAAAACACTTTGTTCACATCAACAGCTGTATCTTGGGTGTTTCCTTATTGTCCAGCTTTCTAGTTCTTGCAATTCATGTGAGCATTTCCAAGTATGGAAGTTTGGGGAATGCCTTTCCACTTGCTGAAGTTACACTGCTTAGAAGTTTCAGATAATGAACTGCTCTATGTCTGCTTCAAAGAACTGTAAAAACATATGCATTTTTTCACTAAACAGCTTTTGTCCACTAGGCTCCTCTCTCCTTGATCATTTCTGACAGAAAGTTACCAGCATGAACATGCTTGTGGTATTCCTGCAACTGTTACATTAAACCAAAATTTTAAGAGTCTTTTGAATTCAAATATGAGAATAAGCTCCTATGAGATTTGTTCCCTGAGTATAAATATATATATATATATATTTCTATTCCTATTATATAAATTATAATATATGTTTTTAAATGTGTGCTTTACAGATCAGATATTTATGATAGTAACCACCCCCCCTGTCACCCCAGTAGTAGCTCTGAATGCTCTTGGAGTCACTTTTAATAGAGTAAATAGTAAATCACAGACAAGTAACATAAGCCACTGAATTTAGTTTTTCTCTTGATTGGTATTATTTCTTTCATTAGCTTTAAGTATATATTATGGGTTGTTCCTCCTTTGTTCTCAATGATAAAATTGTCTCATGCATTAAAGTTGGTTGTTTTGTTTTGTTTTGTTTTGTTTTGCTTTACATCTTGAGAATGGGGAGGTCTTTGTTTAGGTGATAGTTTAGCCATCACAATTTTCCTTCTTGCAACAAAAAGTGGGGAGAGTAGGGAGTTCAAGCAAGTAATTTCTAAGTCTTCTTCAGATTCCATGTTCTACGAATCAACTCAGTGCTAGTCCAGAAGAATACCCAGAAAACTATCACATCTAATATCTGTTTGAAAATTATAATTTCTATTTTCCAAACTACCTTTCTCAACTTGAAACGTCCCAGTTGGTTTAGCTTTCCCCAGATTTAGATTTTTCCTGGCATGAAGTTAAAGTAATTTTGGTAAATTGTAGCTTGTTTTACCTTGATACCCATTGGAGCTTGAAGGCAAATATTTTCCAATAAATAAAATATCATTTTTCCTATAAGTAAGTGGACATGAAACATTACTGTGAGAGAGGGAAAAGGTACAACTTACAACTATATCGAGTCAAAAAAGATTTTAATAAATTGCCAAATGAGAACAGCAGCATTAGTTATGCTAAGAAAAATATGGCTCTTTAAGGTAAATCTATCTTTGGAAGATGAAACTAAGCAAAATAGTGCTATAGCTTTCACTTAGATCCTTTCATTGGGGGCATTTAATTTGAGCACTTTCCCTCCATATGTGCACACACACACGCACACACACACACACACCCCTCCTGTAGTATCACTTAGAAACCAAATACCTGGATTAAATTGTATGAATAGAGAGACAGACACATAGATAGATGGTAGATAGATAGATATAACCTAATAAGAGTGTCACTTTTATAGTTTTAATTATGCACCAAGGCAGTTATACCTCCATATAAACAAACAAACAAATAAACAATATCTTAAAAATATATAAACCAGTTTGTTTCTCTGTGTTTAATATTGACCCTTATGGCTTTAAATGCTCACTCTCATTTATCCTTTGTTATAGCTGTATGAAAGTTGGTCATACATGAGTGTCCCCCCTCCATTAAGTGTCACTTAAACCCCCCCCCCCTTAAGTGTTACTAGATTTGTTTAGTTTGGTTTGGGATGTAAGCTCCTAAAAGCTTGTACTTTTCAGCATGGTCTAAAAAAGTACCATGTTTAGTACTGCTGTAGCTTATCTCACAGCTCAGTATTTTGGGCTTTTTAAAGGTAAAAGAGTAACTTTGTTCTCTTCAAAGAGCAAAATCTGTCCTTTAATAGAGAAATCGGCATTCTTCAATGTGAAGAAGATGATGAACAATTTTATGGAGTATAGTTTCTGTACCTTCCTCCAGTAAAAGTTGAAATTAATATTTTATTTTGAAGCCTTTCCAGGCAACCTCTGTTATTTTCACTTTTATCTTGTCCTTATTTTGGCTTTTCTAAAATAATCTAATTTTCATTGCCTGAGCAGCTTGAGCATACATTTCCTGATAAAATGCACTTTCCAACTCCTACTCATTTCACTTAACGTCTAAAACTTGTCTTATCTCCAGGTATTAAAGTGGTCCTCATTGATTTTGGCTGCCAGAATCACTCAGGGTTATTCTTTACAACAGACTTTGCATAGGGTTTTTTGTTGTTGTTGAAGTAGACATAAATTACTTTTTTACTTTCAAAAAGCCATGTAGGCATTTCTTTCTTAAATTAGCTTTGAGGTCTGACTTGTTTCTACCCAATACAAAGCAATATTGCTCCTGCTGTATATTTTCACACCTCCTAATCAGTGACTTCTCTCTACATCCTTTCTCTATCTTTCAAGCCCCAGTCCTTGACAGTAAGTCTCTGAGAATTCTTACAGTCTAGTAAACAGAAAATGATGTCTTTTCCTCAAGAAACTAATAATTTTATGCAGGAAAGAAGCCTAAGGAAAGTCAAACATTACCTGAGCTTGTTAAGAATGGGTAGAATTAATTTGGGAATGCTTCTTAGATTATGTGGCTCCACTGCTGTAGTTTAGGAGTATAGTTGGACAGACAACTTCCCAGAGATTTCTCACTTCCTCTTAACATTAGAATACACCTTTAGCCAATTTCTTATATTTGTCAATTTTGACTTTATAGCCCTACTATGGCACTGGAGGGAACTGATACGTTTATAGCTGTGGATTGCATACAGGGACCCTCTAGTTTAACAGATGTGCGTATTTTTTCCTCCTTTAGGAAAAGCAGAGAGGTTCAGAAGATGGAATTTTATCAATGTGATTTTGTAAGTTCGTGTGAGTTGAGATGAACTCTCTTCTTTCTAGGTTTGAATGAAAGGTGATTAAGACAGAAAGGAACTGAACATCTGAGCAACAGATGCTCCACATGAAATTCTCAGCAGTAAACCAGGGAACACAGAAGGTGTCACATGCAACACACATAGGTGGTGAGAATGAACGAATGGATACCAGGGTGGGCAGAAGAGGAATGAAGAAATAGGCAACAAAGAGGCAGGGCCAAGTGTGTGAAAAGAATGTTTCAATAAAGTGGTTGATGGATTGTGAAGAGGAAGTACATTTTATTTTTACTTAATTTAGGCTATGTTTAGGTGTTAACCTAATTACTGTTTACTTCCACACAAAATGAAAGAGTACATCTTTGCACAGAATGTTTGCCTAAGGCCCATAAGTCACAAGTTTTGTGGATAAATATTGCAAAAAGAAAGTATTTTCTCCAATGGGCTTTCACTAAGGCACTGTTTGAGATATTTAGGGGTTCACTTATAAAAATTAAAATATTCTTTCTTTGGCATTCTTCTCTCCTTGTGTCTCCTAAGGCCCATACCGATTTCTTGACTTGCTTTTGAGTACCTTTTGCATACCAGGTAGCAAACAAGTATAGGGCTTATCAATGTATTATCTCTGTCCTCATGGCCTTAATTTTGCCTTATTTTTATTTATTTATTAAATTTTTAAAAAAGATTTTATTTTATTTATTCAACAGAGAGAGATAGCGAGAGAGAGAACACAAGCACAAGGGAGCTGGAAAGGGAGAAGCAGGTTCCCCACTCAGCAGGGAGCCCGATGCGGGGCTCGATCCCAGGACGCTGGGATCATGACCTGAGCAGAAGGCAGACGCTTAAAAACTGAGCCACCCAGTCGCCCCACCTTATTTTTATTTTTATGAGGAATTGGTTTATGAGGGAGTTTTAGAAGTATTTCAACTAAACACCAAGAGCATTGATTATTTTCTAGAGGCAGAAAAATGGGACCCATTTGACTATTGTTAAGGAAAGATTAAGGATTCCTCTTTGTTACCAAGAAGTATTCAGTTTGATCATTGCAATGTAATAGCCATTGTCCTATTACATAGAAATAAATGGAAAATCATTCAAACTTGAAATATTGTGTTACATAAATAATTTTACTTATTTAGATTTAGTAGTTGATTATTTTTAAACTAAGTTTGGTGATAAGCATACAAACTTGCATAATATTGTTCAGCTTATAGAAAAAGAAGAAAAAAAAACAAATTCTCAAAGGATGTGATCGTTCTTCTCAAGTGACTTGATAATGCTTAACCTTTGTGATGGAAACAAGGACAACTTGACCAAAGAAAATGCAATCACCAATCACTTTTGAAGCAACCAATGATTAAATGCAAAAAAAGCTTTTTTTTTGCATTTAACTGAAGAATAAGCTGCAATGTTTCTTGCTCTAAGAAGTTAAACATCTAAAAAATAACATAGAGTGTTTCTCACAAATAAGAATTACATTCTCTGAATCCTTCTCTCACTAGCTAGTTTTTAAGAGAGGTGTGTTCTCTTTTATTGTTTCCTTATTAGCATTTAAATTATCTTGAAGTTACTATAAAATCTTTTATTTTTATTTATTTGTTTATTTATTTATTTTTTGAGAGAGAGAGAGAGCGCGAGTGTGTGTTTGCAGGTGCCCAAGGTAGGGGGAGGGACAGAGGGAGAGGGAGAATCTCAAGCAGGCTCCATGCCCAGCACAGAGCCTGATGCAGGGCTCAGTCTCAGGACCTTGAGATCATGACCTGAGCCAAAATCAAGAGTCAGATGCTTAACTGACTGAGCCACCCAGGTGCCCCACTATTAAATCTTTTACATTAGATGTAACAATTTGAAACACCTCATATGACTTTATAATTATTTTTGATAGTTTTATTACTCAGGCTTTGTGTGCACATGTCTCTAGAAGTGCTTCTATATTTTAACTATTTAGTGAAAATCTTAGAAATTTTTATATGGACATTTTGTGCATTTAGGTTCCTAAGTATATTTGAAACTCTCCCTAATGCTGACATGGTTTGGTTTATCCTTTTGTATGGTTTTTATTTCTGTCTATACTTTACAATATGTACAGGGAATTTGTCATTTCTCAAGAGGATTTAATTGCCAATTAACTTAATTACCAATTTAACATGGCTTTGTGAGTTCTGGATATATTTCTAAAATGTACACAGTACCATGTATTGGTTAAGTACATCAGTCCTCTTCTAAAGGGGATGGGATGTCAGTTTAATTCTAACTTGATTTTATTTAGAATATGGACCCAGAGACAGATAAGGATTTGGACTTACTTTAAAAAATCATGGTATAAGGGCACCTGGGTGGCTCAGTCATTAAGTGTCTGCCTTTGGCTCAGGTCATGATCCCAGAGTCCTGGGATCGTGCCCCACATTGGGCTCCCTGCTCAGTGGGGAGCCTGCTTCTCCTTCTCCCTCTGCAGATCTCCCTGCTCTCTCTCTCTCTCTCTCAAATAAATAAATAAATAAAATCTTAAAAAAAAATCATGGTATAATGTCTCTCTTGTTTCCAAACATGACTGTTTTGGTGTGTATTTGTGTAATGATGGTGCAGAGTTATATTGGTAGGGCATAGAGTTATATTGGTACCAATTACACACGGTCAAGAACCATCAACTCATATCTCAAGTGGCCTGAGGCAATGTTGCTATAACATTTTCTCAAAATGGACTTCTCTTTGCCTGAGAAGGGTAAAATAATATAGTGTAAGTTAGCTGAGGAAATTACTATGTGCTCATGAGCCTGAGAGAAATAAGGTCATCTTCTCACTACAGAAATCGGGTAGTAAGCCCTTATGAAACTTAGTATGGTATTTCTTGCTTTTCAGTTATTTTCTTGCCAGACTTTTGTGGCTTTCATATTTGTGGTAGGCAAAGTGTAAATATTCGGCTATGGCAAATTCTGGACTCTTAATAGCCTGGTAAGAACCAGCAGGAGGAGAGAACACGGTGGGTGACTGAGCAGAGTCAGAGACAGTGAAATGTGGGAAACAGACATGGGTACACTGGATTGTCTGTTTAGCAATCAGCCCCACCACTGTCTGCTTTTCCATTCTTCTCCTGCAAGGGAGAACTCTGAAAATAAAATACTCAGAATCCCTTTCCAATATGTTTCTAGGTTAAATTCTGCTAAATGACAGACATTTACATGAGATTTGAAGGGTGTAGAAAGGGAGAGCCATTATTCTCAGGTGGCAGCTGAGATCAACCACGGTGGCTTCTGGGGTCCCCCTAGGAGTTACCCACTGTTCCTGTGACTCCTGTACTTCCTTGTGTCTCAATTAAAAAACTTGACCAAGGCCAAACAGCTAAGTGAACGAGCATGAATTCACATGAATTCAAGCCCAGGAATGGAACTCTGGGGCCCTTGAGTTTTTTGTTTGTTTGTTTCTTTTTTGAGAGCAAGTGAGAGACTGAGAGAGAGAGAGAGAGAACACGAGCAGGGGGAGGGTCAGAGGCAGAGGGAGCGGGGATCCCGTGGCAGGACTCGATCCCAGGACCCTGAGATCATGACCTGAGCTGAAGGCAGATGCTTAACCAACTGAGCCACCCAGGCACCCAAGGGGCCCTTGTTTTTAGCCACTCTCTGTGGTGACTGCCGCACAGGGGAGAGGGGATGCTACTCTGTTCTCTTCCAGGGCACCTGTGTTTTCTTTTCATTTTACCAAATCCTCAGGCCAAGTTTTGATCACCCTTTAACTGTAAACCTTTAACCTTTTTTGATTGCCTCTATTTATCACATCAACCTATAGCACGATCTACTTTATTAAACACCTGTAGAGGTACATTATTTGTAGAATTTATCCAATACCCCGAGCTTAGAGAACTTGTACTGGGTAGCTTTATTAGCACTTCTCAAACCTTGTTATGCATCACAATCCCTGAGGGCATTTCAATAATAAATATTCCCACATCCTATATCAGACCTACTGAATGGGAGTTTCTGGGGTTGGGACCTGGACATCTGCATTTTCAACAAGCATCCCCAGGTGATAAGCATGCATTCAGATAGGTATGATCTCCAAACTGTGGTCTGAGGAAACTCGGGTTTCAACAGAGGAGAAATTTATTAGATGAAGTTCTCCATGCCTGCTTCAACACAGCAACTCATTTTTAGCTTGTTTATACATTGAGGTTCCACTGGATTTTATTCCCTAAAAGAGTTCCACTGCTTTTTTCTTTCTTTTTTCTTTCAAATAGCTCTCCTCAATTGTGTATATTTTCCTGTCTAATTTCTCAGCAGCCACATGAAGTTCCAAATGCTTTTCTTTTGCAGCTCACCAGGACACTTTTTTCCATTTTGCATTCCATCTCTTCCTGATTCTCATAGACAACTAGAATTGAGCTGTAAATACTCTCAATTAGACCTACGCTCCTGTACTTTTCCCTCAGTACTAAAATCATTGCTTGCATATAATTACAAAATGGAAACACTGAAAAAAAAAAAACTCCCTCGTTTTTCTTTGAACAGATTTCCATATATCTATGTGACCTTATTTGTTTGTCATTTATATTAATATATTCTGAAAGCAAAAGGAGTATTTAATTTTCTTGACATAATATTCATGATCTGAGTCAGGTGTACTTAAAAGCTGTGATCACTATGCTAAAGTAATGGTTTCTGCCATTTAATGAAACTATTAGGTGTTATCCTTCCTTGTTGAATGATTATGGACCATACCCCTAAGATTCTATGTTGTTACTCTAAGGAATTAAGGAGGGGAGGAGACTGAATAATACCAAGTACCAATTCCTGATGATGGCTAGAGGTGTATTTCAAAGCACACACCAATAACATCATATTCATATACAATGCACAGGATATTTCAGAATTTTTGCCTAAGGAGAATTATACTAACTTGAAATAAAATATGTACTATTTTGAAATTATAATATGTATTTGTATCACTTTCATCTCTCTCTATACGTCTCTGAGAAACTGCAGACGCCCTGAAGTGTTCTAACTTCTCCAATGTTGCACCTATTGCCACCCTCCTTTTCTCTGTGTACCAAATCTATACCTGGTACCCGATATCTGTGAACCATCATGCAAGGCACTTGATGTGCATCATCTCAGACTATCCTCAATATAATGACAGGATGTATCTATCTTTCCCCATTGTACAGATAAGGAAGCTGAGGCCTAAAGATGTTAAGAAACTTTCTCAAGGCCACACTGCTAGGAAGCAAAGAAAGTTGGATGTCAATCCCAGCTTCTAACTCTAGAAGCCACGTGTCTACTAGGATGCTATTTTGCCCAGCCCTCTAGGGAAAGGAATGTCAAATGTCAGCTGTCTTTTCCTTTTTCCTCTTTTCAAAGTTCAGAAGGGGGCATGCTCTGTGGGGTAAGCACTGCCTCTGTCATTTTGGCAGATAAATGAATTTGGCAGATATATCAGTTATTTTAACTCTCCAAGCTTCAAGTCTTCTGAAAAAATGGGCACACCAACTCTTCAGGGTCGTAGTGAAAATTAAATTAAGTAATATGTATGGATGTGTTATACCTGGGGCCTCATCAATGGATGTGCAATGAATGCTAGCTTGTCTTCTTGCCTACCTTCCTCTTTTTATCTTTATTATTAGCTCTGCAAGGCAAACACACAGACACAAAAACCCTAAGCTGCTTTTTATTCCATGTTCCTTGACTCTCCATAATTGGAGGTGTCTAAGTTAGAAACGAATGACTCCTTGACTGAATGTTGTGACTAGAATTCCAGCCATCTGGGCAACTGGCTTAACCAAGACTTAATTTATCTCAACTGTCCAATTCTATGATTCCATGGCAAATAACTGAGCAAAATGCGTCATTTTATTTTTTATTGGAGTATAGTTGACACACAATGTTGCATTAGTCTCAGGTGTAAGAGCATATGGATTCAACAATTCTTTAGGTCATGCTGCACTCACAAGTGTAGTCACGATCTATCACCATACAGCACTATTATAATACCATCGACTATATTCCCTATGCTGCCTTTTATCCTTCTGACTTGTTTATCCCATAGTTGGAAGCCCGTAGCTCCCACACCCCTTCAGCCATTTTGCCCATTCCCCATCCTCCTCCTTTCTGACCCCGTCAGTTTGTTCTGGGTCTGTTTCTGCTTTTTGTTTGTTCATTTGTTTTGTTTTTTACATTCCACATACACGTGAGCTGATACGGTATTTGTCTTTTACTTATTTCACTGACTACAATACCCTCTAAGTCCATCCATGTTGTCACAAATGGCATTTTATATTTGTTTTTATTTTTAAAATTTATTTAAAAATCTAACTATATTTTTTATACTGGGAGGGAGGGAGTAGAAAAGAAAGCAGCCCCTGTACTGGGCCCTATTTGGCGGTAGTTTCCTGTTCCATAGGCTTAAGAAAGACTGAGGCAGAAAAAAGTTGTTTGGAAAAATCCTTGTGTAGCTGCTTTGTATGTTATGATGGGTAGAGGGATGAAGTGAATTGTGAAGGTCCCTCACACCCTCCATCTTGCCACAGACTTTGTCGGGGAACCTGGGGCGGGGAAAGCGCCATTTGTATTCCCGCTTCTCGGGAGAGCTGAGGGCCACAGAGAGATAGAGCAGGACAAACAAGAAGAGCTACACCCCCGCCCAGCAAGTCCACAAAGATGGCAGGCAGCAGCCTGTGGTCGTCTGGTCAGCGGGACGCCGCTCTGAGGCGGTCTGCGGGCAAGCTCCCGGTAGGAGACTTCAGATGGGATTTTATGGTGTGTGTGTGTTTTTTAAGATTTTATTTATTTATTTGAGAGAGAGAGAGCACAAGCCAGAGGGGAGAAGCAAAGGGAGAGGGAGAAGCAGGCTCCCCGCTGAGCAGGGAGCTCGATGTGGGGCTGGATCCCAGGACCCTGAGATCACGACCTGAGCCAAAGGCAGAGGCTTAACGGACTGAGCCACCCAGGCGTCCCCTATCCTTGTTTTTTTTTTTTTTTTTAAGATTTACGAGAGCGAGAGCGAGCGAGAGCGCGTGCACGAGAGCGTGAGCATGCGCACAAAGGCATGCGGGTGGGGGAGGGGCTGAGGGGAAAAGGAGAGGGAGTCTCAAGCCGACTCCTGGCAGGGGGCTGGGGTCGGGGGGTGGGTTGCTCTATGGCACCACCTGAGCCAAAACCCAAGAGTTGTCACTTAAGCGGTTGCGCCATCTAGGCGCCCCTCCTCTAGGACTTTTATTATCATTTAGGGCTTTGGCTTTCTTCCCTGGATTCTTTGTATCTCCCCAATGTCAGGATAAGAGAACATGGAGGATCAGTCGGGAAGTATTTAAGGACTAGAACCTGAAGCTGTTTGTATCACTTCTACCCACATTTCATCACCCAGAATGTAGTCCCATAATCATCTCTATCTGGAGAAGAGGCTAGGAAATGTAATCCAGCTGTGTGTCCGAGAAGCAGAAGAAACAGATTTTGCTGAATATCCAGCAGTTTTTGCCATAGGTTATTTCCAGTTTTTTGCTGTCATAAACAACTGTGCGATGAATACCACTTTATTTCAATCTTGGTTCACATTCTTAAACTTTTCCTTAGGATACGTTATTTACAATGTAAATTTTGGGTCAAAGATATATTTAAGACATGTTTTAGCGTTTGTTATATAGTCAACTGCCCTTCTGAAAAGCCGGATTAATTTGCTGGACATTAGAATTACTTAGGGAGCTTTTATTTATTTATTTTTTTATAATAATTTTTTATTGTTATGTTAATCACCATACATTACATCATTAGTTTTTGATGTAGTGTTCCATGATTCATTGTTTGTGCATAACACCCAGTGCTCCATGCAGAATGTGCCCTCTTTAATACCCACCACCGGGCTAACCCATTCCCCCACCCCCCTCCCCTCTAGAACCCTCAGTTTGTTTTTCAGAGTCCATCGTCTCTAATGGTTCATCTCCCCCTCCACCTTACTCCCCTTCATTCTTCCCCTCCTGCTATCTTCTTCTTTTTTTTTCTTAACATATATTGCATTATTTGTTTCAGAAGTACAGATCCGTGATTCATCAGTCTTGTACAATTCACAGTGCTCACCATAGCACATACCCTCCTCAATGTCTATCACCCAGCCACCCCATCCCTCCCACCCCCCATCACTCCAGCAACCCTCAGTTTGTTTCCTGAGATTAAGAATTCCTCATATCAGTGAGGTCATATGATACATGTCTTTCTCTGATTGACTTATTTCACTCAGCATAACACCCTCCAGTTCCAGCCACGTCGTTGCAAATGGCAAGATCTCATTCCTTTTGATGGCTGCATAATATTCCATTGTGTATATATACCACATCTTCTTTATCCATTCATCTGTCGATGGACATCTTGGCTCTTTCCACAGTTTGGCTGTTGTGGACATTGCTGCTATAAACATTGGGGTGCACGTACCCCTTCGGATCCCTACATTTGTATCTTTGGGGTAAATACACTTAGGGAGCTTTTTAAAAATCCCAGTGCCCAAGGTTGCACTGCAGGGCAATCAAAGAATTTCTGGGGGTGGGAGCTGGACATGAGTGTTTTAAAAAATCTCCAAGTGGTTCCAGTGAATAGCAAAGTTTGGAAACCACTGCCTTAAGGATTTCAGAGAAGAACATTTAAGTTGCCTACATTGCTGACAGAATGCCAGTCCAGGACCAACTACAACAGGGCCATCACATGTCAGAGAAATAGACTTCTAGCTTGCATAAGCCTATTATTTGGAGTCTCAGTTATATCCACTAAACCTATATATTAACTAATAAAAGTGGGTCACGGTCATTAAAACTGACTATATTTAACAGAAATAAAGAATCTTTTATTCCCACTTGTGTTATATAATTGAGATCATTTCTCCATATCCGTGTCAACAAGTATGCTGTTTAGAATCCTAGTCAATTAGACATGAGCATTAGTTTCTTCAACTGTAAAATGGTATCTGTCCTACAGGGTTGATGTCATTATCAAGTTAGATGGTTGTGAACTTTTAAGTTATAATTTCTGTGTACATTCTAGTTATTTTGCAGATCTGATAGACCTTGAAGTTACATTAGTTTTCAAGTCCTTTTAAAAACAATGCCTTTGTTTTATTACCAAATTTGAGAAATTATAAAAAGAAACTGCTATATTCCAAAATGTTTATTCTCCCTATCCCAAAGTGAGGAACATCGAACACATCCCAGAGGGAGTGTAGCTAGAACAAACTATTTTTTAGGTATTTCCTCCCTGCCAGAGATCTTAGAGTGGTCAGCACTAGTTACAAATCAGTGAGGACTATGAACAATGTTGTCAGCCAAAAACTGTCTTCTGTTTCCAACTGCCACCAGTGTCTCTGGTCAGAGAGGGAATGGGTTTAAGATGGAGCATATCTTCTGAGCATTCCTCTAGCACCTGAACTTTGCTTCTTCCAGATTAGTCACGAAATGCCAGCAGCATCCTGAGCATCCACCAGCTCGTGTGTCTCTATTACTGTTATAAATACAGTAAAGCTGAATGCTCAGTACTCATCATCAAAGTTGTCTATCACTAGCCTATAAATAGCATTACTATAGAAAATAAATAGTAATCACAAATGGCATTGCAGTATTGTAAGGTAGATTAGATGGGAAAGTTATCTATACATTCTAAAAGAGACATTCCAAATAGAACCCCTCAGTAGAACAGAAATCAATCGTTGAAAATTAGTGACATTTATTGAAAATGTTAATATTTGTAGATGTGTGTATGCCTCTGTGTACACACATGCATTGGTGACCAGATCAAAGGGTGGGATGGAGTGAAAGGCAAAGGCTGGGTGTTGGAAGAATGGACAAAATAAGGACTGACCGTTCCCCTAAGGAATATTAAACTTAGTTGGAATGTTCTTAAAAGATGGCCATTTTAAGAATGCCTACCTAATAAGCATTAGTAAGAGAAAATGAACAATTATAGCCTGGGTTCACAAACACAAAAATGATAACAATGACAAATGTTGCAAACATTAGAATGCAGCCTTCCTCCTCTCTGCCCCCAACGTAAATAGCAGTATACCATTGCCAACATACTGATTCCACCCAAAGTCAAAATACTTAAATTTTGGATGTTTGCACAAGGATTTAATTAATGCTCTATAAGACCCTGTGGTAAGCAGAATAATGGTTCCCCAAAGATGTCTGGGTCCTAATACCTGGAACCTGTGAATATATTATTTTGCATAAAAAATGGAAAATATGCAGATGTTGTTAAGGTTAAGGACCTTGAAGTATGGAGATTATTGTGGATAGATTGGGTGGGTGCCTCCAGTTTACTCACATGAGTCCTTAAAAGTAGAGAATGTTTCCCAGTTGAGGTCAGAATCCAAGGATGCTGTGACTACAAAAGAATGGGCAGAATGAATGGAAGAACGCTGGCTTTGATGATGAAGGAAGGGGGTTATGAGCCAAGGGATGTTGGTGCCTCTAAAAGCTCTATCCTCTACAATCTAGAACAGGCAACGAAATGGGGAGATTCTCCCTTAGGAAGAAATGTTATCCTGCTAACCTGTTGATTTTTAGCCCAGTGAGACCTGTTGCAGACTCCTAACCTACAAAATGCAAAGATTAAATTTGTGTTGTTTTGAGCCAATACATTTATGATAATTTGTTACAGCAGTAATAAAAAACTAAAACAAACCCTCTTTTTAAGAACCCCACCTCAAGAATGATTTTCCCCTTTATTTATCATACAGTTGTTTTGTTCTTGAGCAATAGATGGTGCTAAGTATCCATGTTTCTAGTGTTGTCAGCCAGCTCCTCCAATTTAAAATAATTAGGACCATATGATAACAGTTGAAACAGTTACTTGTGAAAGTCTACAAATCACATTGTTTCACATTCAGAAAACCTTCAACAGAGTAGCGATGAACACCAGGATGTTGGAGACTTGGTTGCTATAATTCAAAAATAACTACTTATTAAAAAGCGGAAGAACAATGAAACATTTTCTCTTTGCCATAGCCAACTGCTTACATCCCCTTAAAAATATTAAGATGTGAACTCCACCTCCCCCCCTTCAAAAACAGTGAACCCCCTGAGGCCACAGAGTATATGAAAGTGAATTGGAGATTAGAAACTACAGGGACAAGATGTCCACAAAAGGAGTTATGTGGCTGTTTGTTTTCTCATATGTGGTGTGGTACAACACCTAAGAAAAGGCCGTGAAAGATGCCATTCACATTTTTTCTCACAAATTATTCCACTAAAATGTATGAGTGCCAACTCTGAACAAATGCAACATTATTTATATTTAGCTCCTAGTGGACAAGATTATATCTGTTTGACTATTTTTTAATAGAATAAAGTATGTGGCTTTGTAGATTTTTGATATTTGCTTATTATAATTCTTAAAAGCATGATCTGTGCTACAATAATATTTTGGACCACAGTTCTGTACTCAATTATCTTCAGTCTAATTGGATGCAATGGGTGGTTGACATTTTGGATTTGATGATGAGTGTTGTAGAATCTGGCTTTTCAGCACTCGAGGAAACCCATTATAAGAGGGAAAGGGTGCATTCTGAGGTGTTCAAGGAGCCATGTGTGTGGAAAAGATTTAGGAGCACTCAGTGATCTCAGTATCAATACAATCACTACTTTCATCCCTTTCCTTTTCTAAACAGTAAATTAAATATACTCATTTTCTGAAGATAAGCAAACACATCCCTGACGGATGAATATCTTTCAACTGAGAGTGAAAGCAGGAAATATATACTCTCTCAGAAAAACCACAAACTCATGGGATCTGAATGTTGAATGCTCTGAAATTCTGAGACCATCGACCAGAAACGTAGATAATGACAGAAATGTCAAGGAGACAGCACACAATGTCAAGGAGACATCTCATTTCTGTTTAGGTAAATAACTTCTTAATCTTCTCTAAGCACAGTTCAAGACTTTATCTATTTGAAAGCCTCTTCCATCACTCAAGAGCCAGTCCCAGGAAGGCTTCTCTCCTACTTTAGGTAAAACTGAGGAGCCAAGGGAATGACAGTACATTTGTACAAGCCACTGTTTATTCTGAGTACAATAGTTTTCTGCTTGGGCTCTTGAATTAGCAAAATCAAAGAAGTGTTTAAAGGGACTAAATCAGGTAATTGGAAAGAAATACAAGTCATCAAGGGCAATGTAAATGAAAATATTCTTTAAAAATTAAAGTTAATTTAAAAAAAATCTAAGGAAGAAAAAAAAGAGAGAGGGAAGAAAAAAAAAAAATAAGGAAGGGAGAAGCCAGAGCTGTGATTTGCAGTTGAGGAGCCAGGGAATTGGCCGTAGTTTTTTAACTTTTAGCAGTGTCATAAAACATAAGAGCATTTTATTGTAAATCCAATGTCATGGGCAAAAGATTCTCACAACCTAATATTAGGAACTTATAGAAATTATTCATATTGTATTGATATACTTCTTAGGAATGGGGTGAGTAATTGCATGTGGCAAGGAGGAGGGGTGGCCTAGAGTGGGTGGGGCTGGGGGTACAGAGATAAGAAGGTGGATGTTGAGGCTGGTGGCTAAGAGGGGTTTTGAGAAATCTGTTTCAGTTAAGACTGATTTAAATGACCGCCAGAGGGACTCCAAAGTTCACTCATCGAACTGTATTTCAGGCAAGAACTGCTTTAGAAGATTTGGATTTATGAAATCATCATGCTAAATAGTTAAAATGTAGATAAAATACAGCAATAAGTGTTAGCCATTAATTCAGAGGAAGAAACTCAGATGCTTAAAATTGAGAGCTTTCCAAGACCTTCAGTGGGGATAAAAAAGACCCTAGTAATTGATATGAAAGATTTGTTAAGTAGCCAAATTTAGTCCGTGTTCCCTCCTGACAGTTTAAGACACTGGTAGGCAGGCACTGTTGTATTTCCCTACATTTCCAGTGTCTCTGTTCTGCCAGAAGGTGTTGCTATAATATAGCTGGGCTTGGAGGACAAAGTAATGTCGAATGAAATGTGGTCAGACTGGATAAAAATGTAAACCATATAAGTATATAGAATTCAGGCACAAAGATATCCATTATATGGGGAAAAGAGGGCTTTACTGTAGTATGTGTCCCCGCTATAAATAGTTCGGCAAAATGTAAACACGAAATATTTCCCCAGTGATATTTGCAGCCGTATAAACAGTAGCCCTACTTTTCATTAACTCTCATTTCTTAATAAAGGGACTTCTGTAGGGTGAAATTTGGGCAAAAATAGCAATGATCTGTAACTTTTTTATAACAGGGTATAGCATACATGGAATAAAAACTGGAATTTAAAACCAGCAGGTTTTTTTTTTTTTTTTTTTTTTACAAACACAGCTTTGCTTTAATGTATAAAGTCCCATATGTTACAGAAACAAGCACAGTGGGTACATGAAGGAAGACAAATTAACAAAGGATTGAAGAAACTGGAATATAGTCCTCTTTTTTTTTAAAAAAGAAGTTAGGATTTCTTCCAATATTGGTAAACAAAACTCAAACTGAATACTCCTTCTAAAAATCTCATGCAGTCAAAACTGATTTTTTAAAGTTTTAAAACTGATTATTAAAAAAAAACTGATTACTAAAATGAATTTTTAACTGAGTTAAAATGTATTTTTACTCAGACTTAATCCAGAATATATTAATTTTACTCTCAAAATTCAGACCAGTGCAACTAATTTCTTTTAGGAAGACATTTATGCCATGCAAGGTGAAATAAATCAAGCATTTTAAATATGGGACTGCAGTTAACCCCAGGTTAACTCGGCAAAGGTGAACACACCAAAAATAAACTAAGACACATGGATAATCCAGCCTCTTTTAAAAGACTGGGTATCAACTTTCCTCCTCTCTGATTGTTTTTTAACAAAATTGGTAAAATGGATCAATGGAATTTGTTGTGAATACCCTTTCCACCTTGTTTTACTCAGTTTATACTCCACTTGTATTGAAATTCAGCCAGTGTATGATTCTGTCCAGAAAGTTTCCCTGAATCCTAGGGCCGGACAAGGTACCTTGTTTGTATTACAGAGCACCCTGTACCTAATACCACCATTGCACTTATTGTGTTAAAAGCGAGGCCAGGCCTTCTTGGTCTAATGATTACTTAGCACTGTGCCTGCCAATTGGATAAAGGTCTATGGGACTGAACTGAAATGAATTAAGACTAGATAATCCAAAAATAGTTTTTCGGCAGTCAGTTTTGGGTTTCCTTCAATCCCCAATTGTAAGGGCCTCTGCAGAGCTTGTGGGAAATTGAGACTCCTGTTCCTTAAAAAGAAGCGAGCCTGCAGGGATAGGCCGGAATGAGGAGGTCTGCATCCAGATGTGTTTGAGTATCGTACTGTGAATCAAGCAGCTGCCAAAGAAGAGTTCAGCAGGATTGTGTCTAGGGTTGGGGATTTCCTTACTGATTTCTTCCTTAAAGGGGAATGGCAAGGGGGAAAGTATCAGGACCAATCACCAGATTTCCAAGTTCTAAGAGTTCTGTGGAAGAACTTTGGAAGTGCAAAACACATTCTGAGAATAAATTTATTATGTTTTTAAATCTCAGGTATGTAAGTGACAGGAGATATAGGGAGGTACTCACATTATGAACACAATTCAAGAATGTTAAGCAAAATACCCGTAAAATTGCCATAACAGTTTTTGGTAGAGTGAAATAAAGTAATTATGAGACTTCAGTACAATATCTTTTCCAAATAAAAATCAGAGATGTCATCTATTATTTTAAATGTTTTACTTTTTCCATCTTTTTTTTTTTGTCTAAGGTACATTAGTTTTCCCTCTCATATGGCTATATTTGAGCACCCCTTTTTTTAAATTGGGGTATAATTGACATATAACATTATATCAGTTTCAATACAAATAATGGTTCAATATATGTATATATTGCAGAATATTCAACACAATAAGATGGACCCCTTGTTTTTTTCATCACCTCTGATATATAATGGAAAGACTCTTGATTAATACAGAGAAAGTTTTAGTCCAATTAATAAGTCATAAAGCATTTTAAAAGTAATATTTGTTTCTTTTTCATAAGTAACCATTTTCTATTTTATATGAGTGAGTTAAAAATTATTGAATTATTGTATGTTCTCATGATAGCTTTCATTGATCCAAAAAGAAACTCAGTAGTAGATTTGATTCTATTTGGGAAGAAATAAACTGTTTATTTTAAGGTTATTTCCCAACTATTTCCAGTCACTTAAGTAGTGGTGAACCAATAATCTGAAAAATAAGCAAGCAATATTTCCCTCCATGTCAAGATTGGATCCTTAAACTGAGGCAGCAGTCAATGGAGCAGCTTTTTTATATATGAAGATATTACCAACCAGTTAAGTCTGTGCAGTACCTAGTGAGATGGAGTTTTATCGTATCTTTATTTATTTAAGTGAGACCTATATTCAGTAATTCAGATTGTGATGTCATCTGGTGGAACACTATAGATTAATTAGATTAAGTAAAAACCAAAAAGCAAAAGATTAAGGCAAATCTGCACCTAACTTTATATTAGGCAGTCATGGATTATGCTTTCATCAATTACATACTGAATGCCTAGTATGTATCAGGCACTGTTCCAGGCCTTTGTGATACATGTGTGAACCAAACAAACAAACCTGACTTTGTGGCGCTCACATTCTAGCAGACGAGTCAGGGGTAGAAGCCCATGTGGCAAGAGCTGGGTGAGCCACAGGGAGGGAAATAGGACATAAGGTCAAAGGGGTTTGTGGGGGCCTGATCAGGTGGTAAGAAGTATTTGGATTCTGGGGGCGCCTGGGTGGCTCAGTGGGTTAGGCGTCCGACTCTTGATTTCGGCTCAGGTCGTGATCTCAGGGTGGTGAGATCGAGCCCCGTATTGGGCTCCACTGGGAGCCTGCTTATCTCTCTCTCCCTCTCCTTCTGCCACTACCCCACATCCCCGCTCATGCATACACTTTATCTCTCTTAAAAGAAAAAAAGTGTTTGGATTCTGTATATATTTTGAAGGTAGAGCTAATAAGATTTCCTGCCAAATTAGATAAGGTCTGAGAGAGACAGAGTGAAGGGTAATGCTAAGGTTTTCATCCTGATCAGCTGGAATAGAAAGAATATGTTGAATAGGAAGAAAAGAGTTGGTGACAGTAAGTACAAACAATTCTTCTGAGTAGTGTTAGTAAAGAGAGGAGCAAAGAAGTGGCATGCTAATCACAGGAGATACGCAGTCTGGAGAGCATTATTCTGGATGGGTGAAATAACATTTTGATAGTCTCATGGGGATGATACAGTAGGGAGAGAAATTTTAATGATGCAGGAGAGAGGGAAGAATTCCTGCAATAATGTCCTTAGTAGGCTAGAGGGACTGGGATCCAGAGTCCAAGCGGAGGGTTTGGCTTTACTGGGAGAGCAGACAGTGCATCTATGGGGACTGGCAGGAAGATAGCAGATGTGACTGAAGCAGGACTGGAACTCAAATAAAGGTCTGTCGGACTCAGAGTTCAAGCTTTATCCACTATGCTACAAGGAAGGAAGAAAAAAAGTAGAGCTAATCATGGCATTAAACCACTTGCTCAGATGATTTGTACCCTTTATAATCAGAGAAACACAGGGAAACATCATGTTGTGTTAGAAAGTGTAGGCATCATAAGACCTTGTCTGACCCTCCATTGGGTGTGTGATTTATCGTTTGGAAGGTGAGGATAATATTCCCTGCAGTACCCTTATTCCAGGGTTGTTGTGAAGATCAAATGAAATTATATACGGGAAAGTGCTCCAAGCTATAAAGAACGGTACAATACATGTTCTGATATTCAAGGGTATTAACTGTCCCATGTCCTTTGCACTTCCTGTCCCCTCTGTCTGCAATACTCTTTCCCTATTTCTTTGCATATCTCCCTTCATTTTATCCTTCTTCTCTTAGCTTAGAGAGGTCTTCTTTGACCACACTAAGGTCTTCTTCGCAGACCCCACATTGACTCAGTCATTCTCTATCCCATTGTTGTATTTTAGTATCTTCTAGCACTTATACATATTTTTAAATCATCTTATGTTGTTATTTGTTTTATGTATCCATGTATATTGATTGTCTGTCTTTCCCTGCTGAAACAGACTCCAGAGGAGGGCAGTCTTGTTCACCATTTTTTCCCCAGAGCCTAGAATGGTGCTTTGCACATAGTGAGTCCTAAAGACATATCTATTTGAATGAATGATTGAATGGTATCAGTCCAGTTAGAGATAACTTTCCAAAATAAAATATCAATTTAAAGAAAACACTGAAGAGTTGTTACCATTTTAAGTTTCATTATTTAGCTGTACAGCAACAATGAATGACTCCAATTTAGTGTAAGCTTCCAAAATAGTTTCCTCACAATTCTATACTGTGATTTCCCTCCAGGAGAAGAATCTTATTTGATGTGCTTAACAACTGTATTAATTCCTCACTGTGATGAATGTGAGAGAGTTTTAGCAAATTGCATGTCTTAGGAAATATTCAATAAATATTAAGCAAAGAAAGGAGAGCTGTCTCTTATTTTAATAGAGTTTGAATCTCCTTTCTTAGAGTATGTCAATGCCCTTTAGTTGTTTTACTTGATTATAGTAAAGAAATGCTAAGATGTAAGAGAATGTCTAAGAAGGGAGACGTACTCAGAGCCTGGGCCCAAGACACAGTGGGCTGTCTCCTTTCTGAAAGGGCTTTCAGAGCTAGTCTTTGGACCTCTTACTCCTTACCAAGAGTTCATGTGATTGTGTATAACTTTAACTGTCTATGTGAATTGTACTTTCCAGAATGGGAGGATTATATGCTATGGTCATTAGGCTTTGTTTTCAAAGATCCAGTTATTTTTCCAGTGGGGCTAGTATGTACCACACATCAGAAGTGGCTGCAGAAAAATTAACACACAGCTCTTGCTAAAGGTAGGCAAGGTAGGAATTGACCCAGGATATTTAATAATAGATGACTGTCCAGTGACAAATTTGAATTATGAAAGGACTGTGGGCTAGCTTTTATTTTGCAACATTTCTTTACTTCTTATGTTAATTGATGTTGTGTGACTTGTGGTTATTTTTTGTAGCAGAAAAAAAAAATTCTCTTATTCCAAATACTATAGCTCTCTTGCATGCTTTTATTTCTTCTTCTCTTCCACCCTTATTCTTTTCTTTCCTTCCTTTCTCCCTTTTTTCCCTTCTTCTCTCCCTTCTAGTCTTTCTCAAATGCTCTTTCAGCATAATGAGGCCTTTCAAGGAATCTGTAGTCCATCCTTCCTAGAGCTTGCCAAAAAAAGAGAGAATACATCTAAAGTAATAGAAAGCTCATTTTGCCTACATTTCTGTTAGAAAAGGATTTCCATCATCTGTTTGCTTCTCTGTGTGAGCATTCAGAGCCCTGTGTGCAGCTGCAGAGATAAGCACTGTGAGTTACGCTGCAGAGTAGACTCTGTCCATGATGATGACCCATCAAGCAGCCATGTGAGCAAAAATCGATCATTTTCTTTTTCTTTCCTACCTAGGGCATCGGAGTCTAAAAAGGTAGAAATTCTCATTGAATTATCTTAATTTACCAAGAAGATATTTGCAGGGAAGTCCATGTGGACTTGAACCAATGAAAATCAAGTTCACTTCCTCTAGGAACTATAAAATACAACTGCCTCATCGTCCATTATCCATATTTCTCGCCCTTTGCACACCCTATATGAACCCTATCTCTCGGGTTATAACGGTTTGCCCACCTTCCTCACTAGACTGTGAGTTCTTAGAGTAAGGTATCTTAGTTGCTTTTTGAATTTCAAGGGCTTACATAGGGTGGATCATATAATAGGTGGTGAGTAAATGTTTGAGCAATGAATGAATCAGTGAATCATGAATGAGTTACATTAGAATATACCTCTTACTGAATTCTGTTAAATTCCATGCTTTTTTTTTTTTTTTATTAAACCTCAGTCTGTCCCTGTGCCTTAAGATTGCTTGACCTGGAAAACTGTACTGCTCTTTAGCAGAGGGTGGTATATGAAAGGTATAAGTTACAGACCAGTTCACATCAAAAAGGCTTCCAAGAAACTTAGATGTATGACCACCAACACTTAGTGAAAAATTCTAGAAACTTACAAGTACATTTACGTAGAACTCTACTATTTTCACACCTGCTTTTACTCTCAAAGAAAAGGGTTTATGTATTTTCAAGTGTCTGTCAATATGAATGACATATTCTTGTGTAAGCCCTGAGCTCCTGATGACTTCTCCTTCATTTTAAAGAAGGAAAAGTAAAGTCAAAACAATTTATGTAATTCTTCCTGGACCAATCAGTTGTAGTTGATGCCAAGGACACGTGGTTTCTGCTGATGGAGTCAAACTATTAGAACATAGAATAGGTGTGATTCAGTAGAGTTTACCATGTCACCATTTCTGTTTCATCCTGCGGGTTGGAGAAGGGTCATTACTTGCACACTGCATGAAACCAGGGCATGCTGGAAGAAACTGGTGGATGAATGGCAGTAGTATGGCTGTGCTTTTTCTTGTCATTAAATAGCAGTTTAGGTACAGACTGTGTATTTTAAAAGAGAGGGGGCAAAAAAAATCTAAGACTAATTTATAACAAAGTCACAGAACACACACAATACATTCATAACTGGACCATGAATGTGTTGCCTGATCTTGGCAACAGGAGGCTAATCTGTTTCACCACTAGGGCTTTCACATTCAGAGGATGTAGGGGTAGACACATCACTGGCCATATAAGGAATAAGAGTAATGATGTTAAATTTTTAAAAGAGAATATATTGTAAACTGTGACTTCCTCATTGCTTTTGATAGAGGTTTTTGTTTATTTATCACCCCTGTCCAAACAAAACAAAATCCAAGCCGGTGAGGCTGAGGCTGGAAGGCTTGCACAAACAGTACAGTTTTTCTTGAACTTCAATAGGCCAAAGCAATTTAGGTCTCCCCGTCAAAGTCCGTACTTATGTCTTTCTCATAAAACTTAGAGAAGACCCTAATTCATGCAGTGCAGATTATAAGATTAATTGAAAGATGATGATTCATAGAATCTGGTACAGTGCATCCTGGGGAATAGATTAATGAGTGTAAATTAAAATTCTATCACATGACTAAGAGTTAAAAATCAGCTGCTAATTTCTGTTTATTCTCTTCCTTTTTTCAGTTTTACCTTGAAATAGCAGCAACAATGTTTATATCCACCTTTTCTGAGGACAAATGATCAGTAAGGGAAAGAGTGTTCAAATATATATATTTATCCAGTTTGGATATGAGTACTTTTTTATCTTTAGGAAGAGCCCTTAATTATGATGGTAGTTTTTTAAGCAATGGTTTCGGAAGTCCTCTAGGGCGACATACCCTGTGTACCCACAGAGTTTTGATCAGATTTGCAGGGAAGATAATTTTATGTTAATGTGGCTCATATAGCCACAGTTATCCAGGTTACTGAATGAGCCTTCCATTTTCTTCTGCCTGAGAAGTAGGGCAGAGTGTCTTTGTTATACAGCTCCCCTTGAGTCTCATGGTGAGTGGAGTAACTCAGTGAGCTAAACAGTTAAGCATCCCCTAAGCCCCGTCTGCTGAAATATAGTTTTGTGGGCCTTGGCAGTGGCATTCATTTATAGTCAACTCCTGATTGGTCATGTGAGTTGGGAGTATTGATGATTAACATGAGAATTATTATATTTTTCCCACTCAAGGTCCTTTTTTTAATTAAAGATTTTATTTTTATTTATTTATTTGACAGAGAGCTAGAGAGAGCCAGAGAGCAGAAGTGTGGGGTGGGGGGGAGCAGATAGGGAGTAGGAGAAGCAGACTCCCTGCTGAGCAAGGTGCCTGATGAGGGGCTCAATCCCAGGACCCTGGGATCATGACCTGAGTTGAAGGCAGACACTTAACTGACTTAGCCACCCAGGTGCCCCTCCACTCAAGATCCTTAATCAGAGAGACAAATAGATTGAAGTCTAGAGCATGGTCCAAAATAGCTACCAAAAGAGAAAATTTTTTGACACTTTTTTTTTTTTTTGCTTAATACATGAGAATTGTGCTTTTCAGTCTATCATACATCTGTTGGCAGTTCAATGTCTAAGCGGATAATTAGGTTCTCTAATTTATGTAAAGTGCTGTGCAAATGCAGCTCAAGTCCATTACAACCAGATAGCTCTCCTTAAGTCCAAAAGCAGAGCCTGAGACAAGGATTTGGGCACAGGTAGTTTATTTGGTAGGCAAAAGGGTAGGGAGAGTGAGAAAGGAAGGAGAAAAGCTGCTTGCTCCTCAGAATTGTTCCTCTGAAGGACAGGGAGCTGGGGCACTTGGCCCTTATTAGTTGCAGATTCTTCCCATGGGCATTAACTTCCCTGCACTTCTGGGTCTGCCCTGCTTGCAGCTTGATCAAGCTCCTGAGGCTTGGAAAAGGGCCTGAGACATAAAATTGAGAGATGTAGTGGGCCCTTAGGCCGGGATGCCATTAGCTTGCATGAGTCCTGTTGTTGTTGGGGGTGAAATCCAAGGTGAGTTTGGATACTGTGAAATAGCAAAAGCATGTACTTCATCTTCCTGTGTAGAATTTTTGAGCCACAGTTCAGAAATAAAATAAATTTTAACATATTTTTCTCAATGAACATTCTAGTAAAATTGGTGCTCCAGGGAGCATGTTTATTGTGTGGTGTTGAGTAGTAGTGACATAACTATATAGAAGCCCAGCAATAAATGCTAATTTGGGAATCATGGTAGGAGATACACAACTTGTCTAGTTGGGGACGGGCAGCACTCCATGGCTTCAAGAGAAGGTAGCTTCGCACGTCTTTTTCATCTGTTTCCCTAGCTTCTCCAGATTTCATTAATCTCTCTGTGTTAGCTCCTACTATAGAATGGAGTCATTATATTTTCTTTATGTAGTTATCACTGAGAACTCTGAGGTGCTTGAGACACAACTGTGCATCACACAGCTCATAGAACAGCAGAAGATTGGCCCACACTTTCTAATTCCAAACCCAGTGCATTTTCTGTTAACCAGAGTAATCCCAGAGAAGCAAAAATTGGTTGAAAGTTGTGTCCAGATGAAGATCTGTTGGATCAAATAGTGTGTTACACACATTACAATTTACTCACAGGCTGCAGAGCTATGCCAAGAATAAAGGACCCAGGGCACCTGGGTGGCTCAGTTGGTTAGGCGTGTGCCTTCAGCTCAGGTCATGATCCCAGGGTTCTGGGATTGAGTCCCACATTGAGCTCCCTGCTCAGTGGAAATCTGCTTCTTTTTCTGACCCTCCCCTCTCTTGTGCTCTCTCTCTCTCTCTCTCAAATAAATAAATAAATAAAATCCTTAAAAAAATTAAAAAAAAAAGAATAAAGAACCCAGGAAATGAGTCCAAAGAAAGGAGTTGGGTCTGATCTCTATCACTTAAGGTTAGAAGAAAAAACATTTGCTGAGTACTTGCTCTACAGAAGCATTAGCCTAAGTCTTTTATATGCAGTTGATCCTTGTTATCTGCAGCAGTTAAGTTTTATAAAGTTGCCATGAACATTGAATTTGTGAATATTGAATAATTGCTCCTAGGGGAAATACAAGGTGAGGTTCCTAAAAGCCTCTGGTCACAATATTTTTGTCAACTGGTAAATATATAACCTTGTTTTATGTGTGTTTCCATTTAAAGATGTCTTATTTAATATATATTGTTGATTCACTAACGTGGAACTCATGGTCAATAGCACTATAACTCAGGCCTGAATGAAGCTTATCTAACATGTATTTTCTCTGTGAGGCACATCAGAGCCTTCTTGTGTTTAGGAACACTAGATAGCACTTTAGCACTACACTTGGGTAGGAGGGAGTTATAAATGGTGAAATCACCAACAAAAGCCACACAAATGCAAAACGACACGACGTTAAATAGGCCATGAAAAGGACAGTGGTTTATAGTAAGAGAGCAAAAAAGGAGAAGGCAGAGCATTGCTGTTTTGCATCTCAACTAGGAACACATGCTTCAGTTGACTTAAAATTTGTTCTGCTTTGTGCATGTCTGTAAATGATCACAGAAGCACCATGAGTATTGATTTTGGTGTTATAAATACATTTTAATGAGTAGGGAAAGTCACAAATAATGAGGATTCACAAATAGTGAATCTACAAGTAATGAGGATCGATTATGCACATCTCATTTAATCTTTACAAAAACTCTGGGCAATATATTGCCTTTCCCCAGGTTTATAGGAGAATAAAGTCCATTAACTGGCCCCCAAACACAAAGCTAGTATGCAGACAATAGGAATATTATATCTATTGTATGTTTTCTTTCAGCTCAATAATTCAATATGTATTTTAAAGATAGTATCTCTTTCAAAAACATAAACACAATCCTACTATCACACCTAAAGTACTTAGCAGTTCCTTAATATACAAAAAAGGTGAGTGTTAAAATTTCTCTAATTGTTTTATAAATCATTTTTTACATTTGGCTTATTTGAGTCAGGATCCAATAGGTTCCACGTGTTGCATTTGGGTGACATGTCTCTTAATTGTCTTTTATCCCATAAGTTCTACCTCTTTCTTTTTTTTCCTCCCTTGCGATTTAGTAATAGAAAAAGTGTTATATTTCTGCTTCCATTTTTTTCACTAATAGCCACAAAGCTCATAAAAGATTGGAGCCTCAACTTTAGTAATTATGAAAGATCTTAACATAGTTAACATGCATACCTGTTTTCTGATTTGCTGTTTGTTTTCAGCTTTCCATTCTACTCCTATTGCCCCTTCATTATGCTTCTTTCAATCCATTTATATTTTTTCACCTTATTTTATATATTGCATGTTTTATTGTAAACACCTCAAAAAAATTTTTTTGCATGTGCAAGGTTATTCCTATCAGGATATATATATGGAGTATGTCAGAGGGGGAGACGAACCATGAGAGATGATGGACTCTGAAAAACAAACTGAGGGTTCTAGAGGGGAGGGGGGTAGGGGGCTGGGTTAGCCTGGTGATGGGTATTGAGGAGGGCACGTTCTGCATGGAGCACTGGGTGTTATGAACAAACAATGAATCATGGAACACTGCATCAAAAACTAATGATGTAATATATGGTGATTAACATAACAATAAAAAAATCTAAAAAAAGGTAAAAAATATATATATATATATATGGAAACAAACCCGAGTCTGCTTCGCTCTAAAGCCTGTTTTTCTATTCTGCTTATTCTGTATTGCTGAGCTTTATTTTCCCCCCAAACTCATCTGGTAAACAGGTGTGCTAATAATATTTGCTCTCTTCTCAGAGTTGCTTTGGAGAGAGAGGAGATGATATATGGGCCTGACACACATAATTAAATAATAAATGCTTGCTGAATGAATGAGTAAATGAATGATTAAATACGAATGCTTCTGAAACTGTAAAAATGCTATATAAATGTTGTTAAAAATTATAAATGACTGGATGAAGCAGCCTGAATAGAGGAAAGAGAATTCTCTCTCAGGCTAAGATTTTTATTGCTCACTTGTAAAGCTAACTTTATTAATGGAGTGGATTATTTAAGGCTTTGGGTTCTTTCCTCTCTCTTTCTACCTCTCTGGCCATTTCCCTGCCTATTAGTACCAACAGGAGAGGATGAACAGAGAAAGGAGGTGAAAGCTCAACTTGCTTTGACTTTTTGTTTGAGGACCTGGAAGTTTTATCAGGGAAAACGTATGAATGTATTGAGATTGTTGTTGCTCTTGTTGAATTTCAATTATTTATTTTTTTTCTGTCCTATACACTAAAATGTGAACTCCATCAAGGCAGGAGTTTTGCCATTTTGTTTACTGTTCTATTCCCTTACCTAGAATAAGACCTAGTTAATGATGTATAATAAATATTTGTTAAATAAATACCTACATATCACTGATACATTGACTAGAATTAGACCTGGTTCATAAATGCTGTCTTAGCCAGTCCAGGCTATTACAAATTACCATAGACTGTGTGGCTTAAACAAAATACATTTATTTCTCATAGTTCTGGAGTCTAGGAAGTCCAAGATGAAGGTATGGCAGATTCAGTGTCTAGTGGGAGTCTCTTCTTCCTGATTTGTGGATGGCCATCTTATTGTATCCTCATATGGTAGAGAGCAGAGAGAGGAATAAGCTCTTGGGTCTCTTCTTATCAGGGCACTAATCCCATTCATGAGGGCTGCACCCTCATGACCTCATTACCCCCAAGGGTCTTGTCTTCTAATACCATCACATTGGGGGTTAGGATTTCAATATATGAATTTGGGGAGACACAAACATTCAGTCCATAACATGCAATGGACAGGCTAGTCACAGTGCCAGTCAAGTCTACCTTCCCTGCTAAGAGAAATGGTCACATTCATGGTTCTCTCTACTGAGAAAAATGCTTTGAACTTTTTCTTAAGCCGGGGTCGCCATATTTTATGCCTTAGATCTTCTCCATCTTCCATCTAGACAAACCAGAGTTAGGTACCTGAACCCAAATTAGCCAAATCCAGTATTGCCAGTGACACAGGAGATGGTTGTCTGGCACAAAATCTCTGCCTAAAGGAGATTGATGGTAGGCAAACCATGAAGGACCAAGAGAAAACTAAAGCTGTGTGTAAATCAGTTAGGTGTATGCAGAAGCCATCAAAAATTGGAGCCATGATATAGGGGAAAAAACAGTATTTATTCAGGGGTGATAATTTAGGTTGGTAATGACAAGCAGAAGAAGCAAAGGCAGAGGAGGGTTGAGTGAATTACAGCAAGGCTTTGATAAACCTCTGTGCTTTAGAGGGGGTCTTAGGTCAGATTCCCTGGAAACAGACTCTGAGATGATTTGTGTACAGGAGGTTTACTGAAGACAGTTGTCTGGGAAATCAGCTGTAAGGGAGAAAGGAAAGGAGTTATTAGGTAGAAGGAGAGACTGAACTCAGATGCAGTGGCACCAGGGCCCCTTCTGATCCAGTGGAAGCTCTGGAGCTGGGATGGTGCATCAAAGTTGTGACTAAGTGAGGTAGGAGGGAGAGCCTTTGACCCCTCCCATGAAGGGCTCCTTGCATGGGGGCTGCTTCCTAGGAGGGTGTGTAACTTTGAACAAGGTGGCTCCCTTTTGCCAAGAGCGATTCCTGGGGAGGGACTCAGTTATCAGTTGTCAACAGCCAACGCAGAGGGGGTGTGGGAATGAAAACCTCAGTCCTAAAAGGGGGGACTTGGCAGTGAATGCTGGTATCTGCAATAAGAAGTGATAAAATAATTCAGTTTCTAGAGCTGTCTATGACCCTTTTTGTTTTTAAATTGTGCTTTCATCTCTGTGAAGCCCAGGTACATGATTGTTTTCAGATCCCCCAAAGATTCAGGTTTTGAATATATATATATCCCTATAACATCTCCTCCCATTTCTTCAGGTAACTTATCTCTTACCTAACATAAGGAGAGAATGCAATCTATTAAGCCCTAAGGGGAAGAGCATGGACATTAAAGCCTTAAGGCTGGAAGAATACAATTAATCAGCTTTAATATTAATAGACCCTAATGTTAAATCAATATTGAACTTTCCTGTTTATGAATGAATTCACTGAAATCTATGAATCCGGTACCTACATAATGGATATTGATTCTTTCTTTATGAGAATTTCAGAGTGTGGAATATCCATGAGGGCAAGGTTTGGATTAATTTCTGTGAGTAAAAGGGATCTTTCTGAGACAGTTGCCAAGTCCCTGAAGGTACAAAGACTGAAGCAACAAAATAATTTTAGGAGAAGACTGTCAGCATGGCTTCTTGGCACAGGGATGACCTTTGGATCTGGGAAGGCCCAGATGTGACTTCTGGCTCTGCCACTATGTTACCATGGGTAAGCCCTTGAACCCCTGTAAGTCCCCAGTCTTCGTTTCTAAAATCGAGATTGCAACACATTACTCCGAGCACTGTTGTGAGAGCTAAATGAAATCACATGTAAGTCTCCCAAGATAGTGGTTCCCTGTAGTAGCCAGTGTCTACATGGTAGCCATCCTTTTGTGTTTCTTGCTGTCAGTCCTTACTGACTGCCTGGAATCCGGATTCATCTTGTTAGCAGTTGAATGCAGTTAATACTCATGGAATTGATTCTTATCCTGTAACCAGATTCCAGGGGGCTCTAAAGTTGCTTTGGGAATATATGGTGGGAGGGGACTCAGACCCAACTAGAGTCTTGACTTAAGCCATAGCCTTCCTGTAAATCAAACCCAGCCCAGGAATTTCCTTGTCTGGAGCAATCTCTTATAAGTGGATCAGACTGAGGGCCTCTCCCAATGCCTCAACTGCAGGAGGATTTGGTTAATTTAGCATCACGTATGGCATATGCTAGGTGTTCAGTACATACTGGATCTCCTTTTCCTCTTTTAGTACAGGTACATTTCTTGAACTCTTCAGAATCCCGGGAAGATTCCTTGAAATTTCACTGAACTCACAGAGAGTTCTTCAAAGCAGGGTACCGATGATTGATGGAAATTCCATAAATTGTCGGCGTCTAAAGTTTCCCTGCTGGGCCCTCCAGGTGCTAAATTATTACAGTACCATAGTCAGAGCTGGATCCCAAGGAGTGGGAACTTCTGTCGCAAGTTCAGCCCCAGGGAATACTATTTCTGGTTTTAGGTCAGTCCTCTAACAAAAACTGTAACACCCCCAGCGGAATGTGGTGGCAAACAGCAGCACCCTGGGGGGCCATTACAACTGCCTGCATTCAGGTCTGGAGTCTCCAAGCACAAAAAAATAATCCTGAATTAGATGTGTTCTTATAATCTAGGGAAGGCCTTTAAAAAATGTTGGAACAAATAGTGTCCCAAATTGGTTCCGTAATTAAGGTATGCAGAGCTGGGCTTCAAAGATCCCTTACGTCTGTTTTAAGGGATGCTGTTAGTGAGCAGATAATTGTATATAGTAGCTGTAGAGCTGTTAGAGGAGCTAAAGCTTTGGATATTAGGTGCTTCTGGGACATTGCTCTACAGTAATGTCTCATCTGCAGATATTACCCCAAATGTGCACTTTTCTCCATTATAGTTTATTTTTTAAAGCCAGAGAGTTTGCATTTGGGTACAGTTTTGTAACAGGATGAATAGGTACCCAAAAGATACTTTGATTGCTACAAAAGGTAAAAACATAATGAGAAAACTAATAAAGATTGCAAGGATACAATTCTCCCGACCTGTTAAACTTATGTGTGGGGCGGAGAAGCAGTCCCAGGACGGCCCAGAGAGGGGGCTTTATATTTGGTTTAAAGTCAACCACGTGTCAGCCACTGTTTTAGGGCCCATATCTTATCCTCAAGAAGTCAGGACAGTAGGAGGTGCAAAATTCAAAATGAGTCTAGGAGTTTTGTTTTTGCTGAGGGTTTTGGTGGAGAACAGATTAAGCAAACATGGGACTATGGCTAAGAGAAAAAGATGGAGGACAAGTATTCCTTCTGGACAGTCAGCTTCCTGTTTGTATCAACCAAAAATCTTTCTTCCCGATTTGTAATAAATATGCTCTTGTAAGTAATAATTTTCAAGGAGTAAAACCAAACCACCTCAAACAGGTTTAATGAGAAAAATAATCCAAATTCTTTGCTCAGCCGCTTTAAGTAGTATAGGAATTATTATTATTATTATTGTTGTTGTTAATTATTATTTTTAGTGTCTGCTCATGTTCAGGTTCCCCTCACCCTCAACGCACATACACATTTTCAACTTTTATGGTCTAATCTCTTGCATAACGGGTCACATACAAAGACTTGGTTAAAAAAACCTCCTCCCAGCCTATTGCAATATTTATAAAGCCCTTGCTTTTTAACACACTGTGAGAAGGGCTTAGTAAAACAAAGGGCATCATAATTTATTGTTTTAAGAGTATTGATTCAATAAATTAACAATAATTTCCATGAAGGGTAGGAACCCCAGTGCCATAAAAGTTTATTTATTCCTACTTCAACTAGCATTGATCAGAGTATTCAAATCATGCCGGTGCTCTATAATCACTCTTTAGAGGTGAAATGCCCTGCGCGGTGCAGGAGACAGTAAAATAAACATTCAACCAGAAGTGACAATGGCTCCTTTAAAAACCAGAAACACTAGATTTTTTTTTCAAGAGGGAAGGAATAGTTCAGATAGTGCTTTTAATACGTGCTGTGTGCATGGTGGGCCCTGTTCCCTGATCAATTGCAAGGACATAGTTTTAAGAGGGTATTGCAATTGTTAGCAAACAGATCGGACCTAAATGGTGATATTCACATTCCATGCTTCAAACAAAGAGATCGTTTTGTTGTTGTTGTTTGGGTTTAAAGTATCATTATATATTGTGTTTAAGAACTATGTGGATTTTTTTTTTTCCAGGTATTGTTTCAGTGCTTTTGTTCCTCAAGCAGTGACTAAACATCTAGGGTGACTTGGTGAGGGCATTGTAAAACTGTTAATGACTTGAACAAACAGGTACTGCCTTTTATTCCACAGCCACAGGGCAGATTAGTTTGAAATAACTCTCTGAATAGACGAGAACAATGGGCAGGCTCCCTCCTCAGGCACCATAGACCTGCACTTGGGTTTCTCCTGTCCTCAGGATCGATTCTTCTTTATAGCACACCGATAGGGTAGGGTCATGTTTCCCTTTCACATAGTCACCCCTGCTGTTTCTCTCCTCTCTTTGACATCTGTTTAACATGTTTTATTTTTGAACTTTCATGCTATATTTTCCTATGGAATTTCTTTTCTTTTCCACCAACAAGAAATCTCTAACTGCAATATGATTTAGAACCAGGCATTTGCAGTAATTAATACAATGAAATGAAATAAAATACAATAAAGCTCTTAGTAACCAAAGGCTTATGATTTACATAGGCTTGAAATGATTGTTGGTGTTAAATTGTTTCTCAGAATGCAACTCAGGAATTTGAAGTTGTCAGATTAACTGCTCTATTTACTGGTCTGTTTGATTAGGTGAGCATAGTTTATATTCCCTCTTGGAAACCTAAATAGCAACCATTTCCTACCAAAACAGCCCTGAGAACAAAGGCCCCATTCACAGGGCAGTGGGCATTGCTCTATAGGCCTTTGTATCTGAAACAACATGGTTACTAAGCACTTCGAAAGGAAAAGGTGCAACTAATTTTTTAAATGTACATGTAATAGGCAGAAGAAGAATTGCATAGCACACCAAACACATATATTCTTTCAAAAATGAATGGAGTGTTTTTTCTACTTCTGGCCTTCTCTCCAAGGCCGTAATAAAAAAAGTACTGTGGTCATTTTTGAAGGACAACAGAAAAGCAACATTGGCAGGGATAATCTGGTCTCATCATTTTAAACACTCTCAGGATTGATTAACGTTCTTGTAGTCCATAACCATCTCTTTGAGAACCTTCCACAGGCCAGGCTCTGTACTGGGCGTTGGGGGCATAAAAGCCAGTAAGTTCCCTTTCTTCCCTTCTCCTTAGTCCTGTAGCTCACATTTTAGAATTTGGACACTCTCATGATATTGATTATTTCAATGACAAAGATGGAGGATAGAAGAGGGATGGCTTCTTGGAGATGATGACCCCTAAGCTGAGTCCTAAAGGCAGGGGTTGGGGCAGCAATTACAGGTAGAGGTGACTATACCAGCAAAGGGTGGGGAATATAGGATTTTCTACAGGAAGGTTTCCATAGGAAGCTACAGGAGGTTCCTGATACTGAATCATCAACAGTAGGTTAGGACTGAAAGAAGATGAAGGGGAAGGAGAAATTTGGATCCGCATGTGTGCTGAATAGTTTGGAATTGATCCTGTAGGAAACTGTGAGCCTTTGAAGAGCAGGGAGGAAGATAAAGCTGGCCAGTCTGTACAAGTTCAACTCCAAATTGATTAACTGGTCAGTTGTATGTTTAGGGTCCCAAAGCCAATCTCATCACACTGATAATATATATTTTCTTGACCTGCCTTTCCTCCCCCCGTCATTGTCTACAGTGTTTGAGTTCACCAGATAGCCACTCAGTATTTCACTTGTCTTGGAAAGTTAATGCATCATTCGTTGAGAGAACTCATTTGTCATCCACAAAGATACACACCAGTTATTTTATCAAAAGACTTTCAAAAGGATAAATATGTGATAACTCCAAGTCCTTACTTAGCATCTGGAGAATGTAGCTATGTGGAGTTTAAAGGAAACTCAGAAGCAACCCTCAGGGTCATGGAGGTACTGCAAATTTGCATAATGAAAGTTTTCCCAAATGAGTTAAACACAGCCTAGCCTCCTCCATTGCAGCAGCAGTATTTTGGCTGTTATTTTCCCTTTCAGCTGTATTGAGATGAAGGTGATATTTTGAGTGAAGCAAATGGTCTTGCAGCTACATATATTGGAAAAACACATTTCCTTCACATATCGGCTGTGTAATTCAGATGTAAAGTGTTTAACTTTTGATCCCAAACTGATGACACCCGCTATGGGCATTTGCCAAGACTCCCAAGTTTTTAACCTCTTGAGTTGAATCGTCCCTCTACAATAAGAGAACTACACAAAGGGTAGAATGGGAAATTGGCATATTAATCGGGATGGACACGATTTACCTCTATCTCATGGTACTCGCCACTTCCATGAGGATAAAGATGATCCCAGGGGCTCATTAGGTATGCAGATTATTAGACATGCCCTCTGTAAATTTTGGTTCCGTGGGGTCTGGTTTTGGGTCCAGGAATCTGTTTTTGTCAAGAGTTCCAGGTGTTCCTGATCTTCAGGGAACTGTGGGAAACATTGCAAAAATGATTAAGTAAATTGGGTAAAACAGCATTCTTCAGCTTACCATCTATTTTTTAAGCTTTAAGAGGAACGCTATAATATAGAACCTTACTGAGCATCAAAATAATGAGGAAATAGTTGGGGTTGCACATTCTATAATTTTGCAAGCCACTTTAGTAGGAGGAATGACGACAATATAAAAAGCAACCGTGCCAAATTTTTTATTGGGTCTCCAGATTGCTTTACTAAAGTTAGTACCACCAATTAGGTTGGGATAAAAAAGGTGTGGGTCAGGCTATATTTTCCTTTCATTACAAAGTGAAATAAATTTGTTATTGGTACTATACTTAAGAAAAATAAATCCTTTGTTCCTTCCAAATACACTTTATTACGTGCTTATGACAATGAAGGTCCTCTTTTGGGCCTGTGGTACCCATCATGTAATCTTCCTCACTTATGCCATCTCTCCAGACAGTCCTATAAAAATCAGACTCATTTAAGGCAGAAAAACATGCTTTCCAGGAATGGTTTTCAAACTGTTATTCTAGCCGCTGGACATTTTGCCCAAACCCCAGTATATAAATGAGTAGAAGCAGCTATGTTTTCAGCAGGGGCTGGAGGGGTGGGGGGCTGGGAGAGGTCTACAGTGTCTTCCCACCTCTCAATCAGCACTTCACAAAGGCACCAGCCTCCCATGGTAGGAGAGGAGAGTTCAAGGCATTAGGATAACAAAGAGTTGATGTTACGTGAAAAACAACGAGGCTTCTGACACACCTCCACAGACAGGGCAGAATTTTTCCTCAAGGGTGGTAGCCTTGGTTCACTCAGTCAACACAGTGCCTACCACATGCCAGATACTAATGAAAGGTCTATGGTAGCGCATTGTCAGCATATGCTATCAGAGAAAATTTTCAGTTCATCCTTTCATAAAGAATGATTACGATTTTAATAAAGCACATAGGATCTGTGGATGGGAATGGAAGAGAATGTTTCTGCTCAATTAATAAAATGTGCATGCACTTTCAGAATCATGTCCCACCAGTAACGGTGATAACCTAACTTGGTGTGTGGGCAGCCTCTGGTGTGCAGCAAGATGGACTGGGATTAGAAGGCAGGACTGTTTCTGTTTAACTTGCTTTGCACAGGGCTGTCTGCAGGTGGGCACTCAGCAAAAGCTGCCAGTCTTAGCATCCAGAGATGTGGTTGTGATCAGTCATTATATTATTAAATCATTCATCTCATATTAAGTGACCACAATTTCAACCTTGGCTTCTCTTGATAGATGGACAATTCATGTAGACCGTTGGAACTGTATTCAGGGCGTGCTGTGATTTCATTTGCAATGCCACTCATAGTGGAAAAAATATGCCACACTTTTTTAAGCAAACAGGCTTCTTTTCACAGTGGATAGAGAATACTGTTCAACAGAGGAAACACAATATCCCTTTTCATAGCAAGAGATCAAATGTCTGCAGAAGAGTTTAATTTATACTTCTCCATGTGCCAGACCCTAGTCTGAGACATAGCAGCATTTCAGTACTTTCAATCAGGTCATAGTTTCCACCCTGAATGACTTCATCCCTTTTAAAGTAGAATAAATGGAATTCCACATTATACTATGGGTAGGGATTATAAGAAATTAAAAGACGTATAGTGCTCAGCACACTAAATAATTGTGACATTGAGCTGGGAAAATAACACTTATGCAGCAAGTTCTTCTTGGGTGTTATTTGTTAGATTTTGCTCCAGCTTTCCAGGAGAGCAGAAGTATTGCAGTGTGGGCCAGGAAGTAAATTCTGTGCTGTGCTTTCTCAAAGTTTTTCCTTTTGAAAATATATGTGAGCATTAAGTTAGATCAGAGGTGTGACTTGATTTCATTGTCCACCAGCCCTGCTGTCTGACTCTCTCTAGATTTAGTTTTTTGGTTTTGGTGTGTTGGCCATGAGGACTATGCTGAATGAAGCTCAGCAGCCTGCAGCTTGGGTTGGATGCAGTTAAAGACGGTGGGAGGAGTCCTGCTCAGCCAAAAGAAAGCTCTGAAGTTAAAATATGATAGTGTACTCTGCGAATGCCCTAAAATGTAATTACCCTAGATGAGCTGAGTGGTTATTATAAAAACTAGAATTTGTCGGTTTATATACAAACTCCCTAGAAGAGAAAGCTGTGACAGTCAGAAGTAAGAGGGAGGCAGAGTCCTCTCTGGAGGTCTTTTTCTTCACAACGTACTTTTTGGCTGAGTTTTGACCTTATTTAATATGGTTCTGTAAGTGAAGTAATTTGATGTGTTTCCTGAACAAATGAATATACACACTAGACCCGCCTGCAACGGGTGTATTCCACATAAGCCTTCTGTTGATGAATGATGAAAATACAATATTTTCATTCTGTTGTGCTCTCTTTACAATCACGTTTGTGGCATTAAATGGTTGCGGTGTTGAGATTTGCACGCCTTTTTAAAAAGAGCCCAGTGAGCAGGCCTTCCCTTTGGGAAGATTACTGCTGGAAAAATGGGGGTTCTGAGAGAGAGTGAGTACAAATCCATTGCAGGTGAGCCAGCACAATTTAATCACATAATATATTTATAATATATCCCTAGGAATTCATGTTTGCTTTGAATCTGCCTACCAGATAGGCCACAAGGAGATAGAAATGACTTAGAGTGGTTTCTAGTGCCTAGAGCTGAGCGTATGCTATGTTTCTGTTCACACATAATCAACAAACAAAGGAGGAGGTGCAGCTGCTCAAGAGAGTTTAAGGGAGGGCGATGTACAGGTGGGAGTTTTTAAATCTTGACATACTGATAAGATTTCAGCATGGCTTCAAAGCTTGTTCAGAAAAATGACCTACATTGCCAGTATTTCTTTGAAAATCCTAATCTGTTGCTAAAACAGAGCAAACCAAGTTCTCTTTTGTGAACTTGAGTAAACACATTCTTCATCACCATCAAAGATGTGGCAAGAAGAGGGAAGGACCTGCCTTTGTGATTCAAGAGTCCTCAGCAAGTATTCTGTGCATATTTGTGGGTACAGTCATATCTTTCAAAGAACAACCCAAACCAAATACTTCTGGTAATCTCCAGGCTTTTAATATGTGACAAAGCAGGGTAATGGGTTCAGGCATGTTATTTGGAGCCTTTCTGTGAGTGCAGTACCAGATCAATAGCTACACTTGCTCTTCTGGGGCACCTGCTTATGGAAGGAGTTCAGAATATTGGGGAAATAAGCATTACACAAACAGATGGGGAAACGAAAGCAATGAAAAGCTCTTGACCTGGCCAAAGTCAATATGAATGGTCAATAGAGTGGAGAGCAGAGAGCTTGCATTGTGGAGCTCTTTGTTAGGATACCGTTTACAGAATCTAATGCCTTTGAGTTGGTGAGAAGGGTGATCAGGGTGAGTTTTAAGGCCATAGAGACTAATGTGTTCTGCCTCAGAGAACAGAGTCTCTCCATTTACCCATATTACAGTCATTCTTACTCTTTGTGCAAGTTTAAAACAGGAAAAATGAGCCTCAGTCTTGTTAGTAGTTTCTATGGTACTCTTAAAAAAATGGGAAGCAAGTTGAAAATGGGTTGGTGATGGAAGCGGTGTTAGTCAGAGTTCTCCAGAGAAAGAGAATGAATAAGATGAGTGTGTGTGTGTGTGTGTGTGTGTGTGTGTGTGTGTGTGTGTGTGTATAGTAAGAGAGAGAGAAAGAGATTTGTTTTCAGAAATTTGCTCATGCAGTTGTGGAGGCTGACAAGTCCAAAATTGGCAAGTAGGCTAGCATGCTGGAGACCCAGAAAGAGGTGATCCTGCACTTTGAGTCCAAAGGTAGTCTGCTGTCAGAACCCCCTTTTCTTTGGGTGTCTGTCTTTTTCTGTTAAAGCCTTTTAACTGTTTGGAGGAGGCCCATCCACATTATGGAGGGTAATCTGCTTTACTCAAAGTCTACTAATTTAAATGTTACTCTCATTTTAAAAAACTTCCATGGAAACATTTAGAATAATGTGTGGCCACATATCTGAGCATGATGGCCCAGCCAAGTTGACACATAAAGTTAACAATCACAGAAACAGGGTGATTATTGAGATGGGAGATGCCGTAGGAATGTGGGGTGCCAGAGACCAGGCTGCAGGGACAGCACCCTGATCTGATCACACAGGACATAGGCAGATATATTCTCTGATGGCAATAGATACTTTTCCTCTTTATCAATGATGGTGGGAGGTTTTCTGAAAGTCATTTTGTGTAAATTTCATACCCAAAAGGAAGTAATATCATGGGGAAAAAGAATGCTGTAAAATTATCATCAAAGAATGTTGACATACTCATACATGTATAAATCCACAAAGCACTGACCCAAAATTTGAAGTAAGTAAACCATATCCAAATGAAACCAGACAAGTGAAAAAAATAAAATTCAAATAAATATTCAAGACATGTAAAAATCCATTAACAAATATATAATTGAGCTTATGTAATGTGACACATTATCAGGTTTTGATTAATCATTCCCTTTGATAAGGCTGGCAAATTTTCAAATATGTTTTCTAGTGTTGTAAGTAGAAAGATGAACTTTGGAGATCATCATTTCAACAAATCCCACAGCTAAGTAACTAACCCTAAGTCAGAGTATCAATGTATGTATGTTATCTATCACCTTTACACCAAAAGATGCATATGCCACAGCCACCACCATCTCATTGTGTCTGTTGTACATGCTCACACAGATATGTACTTTTCTTTTCCCTGTACACATATACATCCATATACATATACAAATGCATGAGGATATGTACTTGATTTCTATTGTGATAATACCAATCGATCAGCAGATTTCTTTTGTAGTGCCTACTATGTGCTAGGCCCTGTACTAATCTCTAGGAATGCAATAAGGCATGTGATGGCCATGATTTATTTTGTGTACAAATTGGAGCTTATACTCTGGTGAGGGAGACAGACAGAAGCGGAGAGGATGAGAGTATTCCAGGCAGAGAAAACAGTCATTTGAAGCATTGACAGAAGGAAAGACCTGGTGCATTAAAAAAGGTAGCTACAAACGGAGGGTTCTAGGGGGAGGAGGGTGGGGGATGGGTTAGCCTGGTGATGGGTATTAAAGAGGGCACGTACTGAATGGAGCACTGGGTGTTATACGCAAACAATGAATCATGGAACACTACAGCAAAAACTAATGATGTAATGTATGGTGATTAACATAACATAATAAAAAAATTAAAAAAAAACCCAATGATGTATGGTGACTAACATAACACAATAAAATAAAATTAAATTTTAAAAAAAAGGTAGTTACTAGAGTGGTCCGTTCATACTAAGAGCAGTGGCAGTTATATGAGTTGAGACTGGGAAGGTCAACAGAACCTCAAGCCAAGATAAGAACTTTGGATTTTATTCTAAGAGCTATGGGAAGACACCAAAGCAGTGGGCAGGGACATGAGACAAAATTTACATTTTAATAAGATGACCTATTGCTGCTGTATAGAGCATGGCTTGGTAAGGGCTAAGTATGGAAGAGGTGAGATCAATTGAACTTCACGTAGTCCATTTAATGAGATGACAGTGTACTACTTTAAAGTGAGGGCAGAAAAGATGTAGAAAAACAACTGATTAATATGTATTTTGGAGATAGATTTGGCAAGACTTGCTGTTGTATGGGTGTGGGGCATGAGGAAATGGAAAAATCAAAGATGACACCTACATTTCTCACTAGAGCAGCTGACTGATTGGTGGTGCCATTTAAGGAGAAGACTGGAACATATGATGAGGCAACAGGTTTGAGGAGGAAATCAAGAATTCCATTTTGGATTTATTAAGTTTGAAATGTCTATAAGATATCCTATTGAAGTAAGCAATATTGTGTGTGGGTATGGAGCTTAGAAGTGAGGTATCATTTTAAAGTCATCAGAATTAAAATGGTATTTAAACCCACGGAAATGATGAAATATCTGAGTAGATTAGAGAAGATAAGAGGCTTCCCATTTCAGTCTTGGGAGTTTTATTTAGAGATTAGTTATAGGAGACGAATCCAGCAAAAGAGAATAGGAAGGAATAGCCAGAGGAAAAAAGGCAAATCAGAACAATGTGATATTTCAAAAACTAAGAAAAGAGGTCATTTCAAGACAATTGCAGTATTTACCTGTAACAAATACTGCTGCAAAATTGCATATATTAAGGATAGTTAAGAGTCTATTGAACTGGGACTCAAGGAGGTCATTGATGATGTTGACAAGTGGTCATGCCCCTCCTTCAAAAGTACTTGGAGCAGGAATCGGTTTGCAGAGAATTAAAGTATAAATGTGAGGTGAGGAAATAGAGAGCAATGTATGTAGGTCATTCTTTTGAGAGATTCAGATATTCAGGAGAACAGAAAAATGGGGGATAATTGCAGGAAAGAGGTGATTTCATTAATGGTAGATACCAAGCATCTATATTTTACGATAGCATTGATTTCTAATGCATAAAAGTGTATAGCCGAAAGAACCAAGAAGTAACACTTGAGATTAAAGAAGAGAAAGAAGCAAGAGCACACAAAGATAAATTGAATGGCAATATGTGATATGGGAAAAACCTAGAGTAAACACTCTAATATACTTTTCCCTTTCTAACTCAAAGCCATTCTAATCAGATGGTTCAAAGCTTAATAGAATAACTCAACCCATGAAATGATTTAATGTCATTGTAGTGTAACTCTTCAGGGAAAGAGAGACCATTGTTAAGAAAGTAACTCAACTATAGTATTTCTTTTTGTAAAAAATGTAAACGTATCTTTAATTTCCTGATTGTTTCCTTCTGAGTCTGGAATACCCAGTTGATCTGCCTCAAGAGGCATAGAGGGCAGAAAAATCTCTCTCCATCCTCTGTAAAAACCAGCCCACTGTAGCTTGTAGCATTCTGGATCTGAGGCTTTCATGATTTCATATGCTGATTTTAAAAGAACTGTATTAGACAAAATTTCAATCTCTAAACTCGGTTCAATTGATGTAACTTATTTCTTTGTTTAAAACTGAACTTGATCCTTCATTGGGATAAAAGGCAAAAAACATACTCAAGTCAATTCAGGGTCTCCTTCATTTACCTTGGGACTGTCTTTAAGATCAGGAAGGATTATGTAGTACCAAAATGTGGGCATGGAAGTGGACACATGTTCCTCTTGTTTGCAGTTTACTCATGTGGCCTTCTCCTGAGGCACCCTCATTGCTATTTGGCTTTTGGTCATTAGTTCACAAAGATTACTGCTCTAAACCTCACGTCCCTTTTAGGCCCTGGGCTTTTGGTGCAATATCTGAGCTTCTCTTGGATACGAGGAAATATTCCACAAATACCATATAACTCTGCGCTACACCAAACTCAGTGAGACTGTCTCATTGCCAAGTTCCTGGATACCTGTATAGGACTTTCTGTACTGGAGTCTTGGGCTGTAGGAAACAGAAAACAGATTTGTCTCTGTTCTCACATTCCTCAAATCTAGCTGGGGATTTCAACCTACTTCCTCCTAAGAGTTAACCTGTGTTTAGGAGGTAGACAAACCAGGAGGCCCGTTTATCAAATACTCTACATTGTAAGCCCTGCATTTCAGATTCCTCTCTTTTCTGAGTCAGAATTAGTTTGAGTGCAGCGTAGCCTGGTTCTTTCTCTTCCAAGCTGTATGGTTTATGGCCTAATCTAAACTTCGTAACTATTTACAAACAACTTTATTGAGATGTGATTCTGAGACCATACAACTCATTCAGTTTCAATGGACAGTTCGGTGGTTTTTAGTATATTTATAGAGTTATACAACCACCACCACAATTTATAACCTAGATGTTTGAAACTTCCCAAAGCCAAGGGTTTGATTCCTTTTTAAAGTCTTTAAATTACCTTTCCTGAGGCATTGGAAAGGTGCCTGAATGAGGAAAAGAATAAGCAGTAAAAGAAACTGAGTGGGGAAACCTTGATTAATATGTGAGAATATTAACCTGCCATAGTACGCATGGGTGTTGAAGGTCCACAGTCGGACTTCGTGGTGTTCTTCAGTGTGGTGGAGCTCTCTGTGTAACAAGCATATAGACTGCTACATACAGCATGGTTTGGCTTGTTTGCAGAAGATCTTCACCTTTTTCTACCTTTGCGCCTTCCATTTTTAAGTTCATAGATTTTTTTATATGAGTCATCTAAATTCAGAAAATGAAACAGCATAATGAAGCTATCATTAGGACATTTTTTCCACCTGCATATTTCTATAGCCTCAGCCCCAGTTGTATCTCATATTGCGCTTATTCCAAATTCAAATTTAGCTGTGTGGTTTTTTTTTTTTTTTTCTACATCCAGGTGTTGCCACCATGTTAGAAGAGCGTTTTGGCTTGGGGCAAGTTTTGCCTCTGTGATAAGGATTTCTGAGAGTACACTGATTCAAGGCACAGTCAGATTTCAGGAGCGCATGAGTCATGAACCCACACAAGTGTTGCAAGATATGCCTGAAAATGTAACGCAGTGTTTTTCAGCTAAGCAATTTCATGCCATGTCTCAATCATGAAGAGCCATAGCAGAAAATCTTGGCCCTACGTCTACAATTTGTTAATTTTCATAGATATAGGCCCTATAGCTCAGGGGTTAGAGCACTGGTCTTATAATTTTCATAGATACAGGCAAATCCGAGTGTATGGTATATCTAGGTCTCTTGATGATATAAACCAAAAAACTGAAATCTTGTCACAAAATCTTGCTTACCTGGTCTCCCATCAATATGTGGCCAACAGAAAGAAAGAAAAAAGCAACTCTCTTTTCATGGAACTTTGATGCTTACATTTCTTATTTTACTTGAGAAAGGGAGATGGAGAAAGAAGTAAAAATAAATCTTGAAAAACCTGTTAGTCTATCGATTAGCATTTTCTTGGATCATAAAGAAACTTCTGGCTACATTCCGTTTTTTGTTTTTGTCTTGCTTTTGTCAAAGGTGGAGGCCAGCATTGCAGGTAAAATATTTTGCTCTGTGTTTTGCCAATATTTATTCCTTATGCCTGTTGTGACCTCTCTGTCATATCTCAGGATAGAAATTCCCTTATGAGTAACATGATTAGAAATGCAATGAGCACTATTAAATGTATTTAAATACGGGCAGCAAAATTGCCATGCAGCCCATCTCAGGAGACTGTCCAAAATATTATGTGTGCTCACGAACGAATCCTGCGCATACATAGTCCCTTCATTTGGACTCCGATTGTGTCCTGCCTTTCACATCTAACTCCTTCCACGTAAGTTTAGCTCCTTGGTCCCCCAGCACCCTGACTCCTAAACTTACGCCAACATCAGGGAGCAAGCAGAGATGGGAAAAGTGAGGGGTGAGAGTGAAGAATAAGAGAGAACAAGAGGAACGGAATGAGAAACAAAGGGGAAGCGGATGTGTGAAACGCTTCTTCCCTGTGGTCTGTTTGGTGACAGGCTCCAACATACTACTCTGCCACAGTGGCTCTGACACCGAAGGTTCAGCTTGCACCAGTGAACACAATTCCCAGGGTACCTGTGGTTATTTGAAGATTATATATGATATTTGATGACCTTCTAATATGGGCAGCCAGGATTCCATTTGTTATAAGCCCCATGCCATGGAAAAATCTAGATATGAAGTTGAAAACTTTTCAAGAGCAATAATCTAATAGCAACGATATCTAACATTTACTGGTTGTTGACTGTGCTTCGTGCCAGAATAGAATGACCTGCTAACCTTACTGTTATCTCATTTAATCCTTACAACAATTATATAAGGACTGCTCTATTATCACCTCCATTTCACAGCTAAGAAGCTAAGGCTCCTAGAGATGGAGCCCAAGGTCACACAGTCATTTAGAGGCTGTCGCACCTCTACTCTTTTCTCATTGCCCCTTCGCCACTTCATAGGTTGCTGCTTCTCATTCTGAAGAATTAAAAAAAAAAAGAAAAAAGGAATATTCCTTTCAGATTTTTTATTTATTTTATTTTATTTTATTTTATTTATCCGAGAGAGAGAAAATGAGAGACAGAGAGCACGAGAGGGAAGAGGGTCAGAGGGAGAAGCAGACTCCCCGCTGAGCAGGGAGCCCGATGCAGGACTCGATCCCGGGACTCCAGGACCGTGACCTGAGCCAAAGGCAGTCGCCTAACCGACTGAGCCACCCAGGCGCCCAGGAATATTCCTTTCAGTTAAGAGTGTTATAGAATGAACAGTATAAGCTCCTGGAATGGAATATTTTTAAAAAGATTGTATTTATTTATTTGTCAGAGAGAGAGAGAATGCACAAGCAGGGGGAGAGGCAGAGGGAGAGGGAGAAGCAGGCTCCCTGCTGAGCAGGGAGTCCGATGCGGGGCTCAATCCCAAGACCCTGGGATCATGACCTGAGCCAAAGGCAGATGCTTAACCCACTGAGCCACCCAGGCATCCCTGGAATGGAATATTTTTTAAAGTTCCCAATTTTCCATTTATTTATCCAACCCTCGAGTGCCACACGGAAACCCATGAGCATGACAAGCGGAAGTCTTCTGTTGGGAGAGCCAGCAGAGCCACTGTCCCACGTCCGTGAGCACAGCACAGTCCCATGGGAGGCTGTGGGTGGCCAGGGACAAGCCTTTTGAAATCAAAGCCCTCTTCCCTGCCTATATTTGGCCCTCTTGTGAGATATTAGCACCACATAGCTTCATTATGTATTTAAAAATTGCTCCTCGTTCCCCACCAGCAAAATCCCAGACTTCAGTAGTTTTTGGGCAGCTGAAAACTAGATACGTACCTCCAAAGATACCATAAAAATGTGGGTAACTGAGGTTGGAAGTGTGTACACATGTGCACGCATACTTCACCTTATGAAAGTAATCTCTTGTGAGTGTCAAATGGTTGCTGGCCAAGAGAAACAGAAATGAGGAAGTATCCAGGACAGATAAAACTGAGTTGATTACAATGGAAACATTTATAGGTATTTACTGAAAAATGCTCAGGACACTGAGTATTTTTTCCTTTTCATTAAAGTATGATATCATGCAAAAAAAGTGTATAAATCATGAACGTACAGCTTGACAAACTTTCACAAAGTGAACATACCAATGTAGCTGGTGCCCAGATTAAGAAAGTAACAGGGCCCAGAACCCTCCATCTTCCCCTTCCCAGTCACTGTCCACCCCAAGGTAATCACTCTCTTGACTTCAAACCCGTAGACTAGTTCTGTTTATTCTTTAACTCTACCTAAATGGAATCATGCAGTATATATACTTTTTGTGTGTGCCTGCCTTCTTTGGCTCAACATTATGTCTATATATTTGTATGTAGCAGTGTTTGTTCGTTCTCATTATATAGTATTTCATTTTGTAAGTACACCTCAACTTTTTTATCTATTCTATTGCTGGTAGACCCTTGGAGAGTTTTCAGTTTGAGGCTATTATGAATAGGGCTCCTATGACATTCTTGTACATGTCTTTTGGTAAACATATGTTTCCACTTCTGCAAGGAAAGTCATAAATGTTAAAAACAGATTTCTTACCTGTTTTATACTATTTTCTGGGTAATATTTATCGCATGCGTTTCTGACTCTATTACTAAAGCAATACAGTTATATTCTTCTCTTTTTAATCTTGCCTCCTTCTGAACTTTGTTTTCCCTCTTCCTGAACTTTCTTTCTTCCTAAAACAAAATTGACCTCAGACACTGGAAAAATCTAAAATGCATAGCTCCAAGCTCATCATCTGAGGATGTAATAATGAGTGTGTTGTTTTAAATTACTTTTCATCATGGTCCATGCTGCCTTCAAAGGTCAGGCCTTCATCCCTTGTGTGTGTTCTGTGGGAGTATACGGTGCATGTGACCAAAAGTAGAGTCGTTTCCAACAAAATTCAAAAACATTTCTCATCTTCTAACAAAAGTTTTTTTCTAAGGTAAAAATCTACATTTGATTCTCTGAATCTAGCTCATTTTAATATGAGCCATTTTTGTATGCAAAGGACTGCTGACACGAGCAAGTTTTATAGTACTGATTACTATGGAAACATTTATCTATAAATAAAAAATCCTTTAAAGCTTAGCCTTTTATCTTTATAGAAAAAGGCCTGTTTATGTCACTTCTAAGATTCCAGCTTTAATGTAGACATGAGCTATTCTAATGCCAAACAAGATAACCTCAGTGTTGGAGCCGTGTGAGCTTTAAAAAGTGGAATTTGTGCTAAAACTATTATTTTTTGATAAAACATTAATAGTGAAATAAAAATATTTAAAGAAGCTTACTTAAACCTATAGCTCTGATTTATTAAATTCTCTTACTGAATTTAATATTGTGAATATGTCTCCTATTTCTTTCTCTTCTAATGTGTTATTCCCCTTCATTCTTTGGGCATGTGTATGTGGGTTTATGTGTATGTGTTTGTTGTAATGACGGCCAACATGGAAGTAATTCATTCATTAACCTTTTCCTTTGACACATTTATGGATTTTTCTTCCTCAAAGTTCATGTACAATCAGACATGATGATGTAATATCTTTGTGTTATTATCACTTCCTTTCTTTTTCTTCTTTTATTAAAAAATATCACTTTAAATAATTAGAGGTTTACAAGAGGAAAATGCTGCAAAATGAGGGGGGGGGAGCAATTTCCATATAACCCAAGGCAGGGCATTCTGTGTTTCCTTCTTCATTTTGGGAGTGAGTAAGTGAATTGAGATGGAAGTAGGAGATCCCTGGGTCTGTCTCCTTCCAGGTACATCTTCACCTGAATGAGGTAATTACTGTCTTCACATTTCTTTCCATACAAATTGGAAAGTCCAGGAATTCTGAGTCTTGCCCATAAAAAACATCTCTCTCTCTCTACCCCCACACAAATATCTAAATTTACCATCATTATTTCTCATATCTCTTCATGCCTCAATTCTGCCTCTATTCCAACAATTTCAAGTTATGCCAAAATAATAGCAGTCCAATTAGTTAAAACCTTCTGAGATACTTTACAATCTCCATTCTCTAACTGTAACCCTTATTCTTAAAAAGTTATAATACAACAAAATATATAATTGTCAAGCTTTCAAGCAGTGCTTTATCAATGCAGTTGTGCAGAACCCTAGAAATGACAGAAATAAAGAGGAGAGGGGGAGAGAGACGCCGAGGTGCAGGAGAAAGGCGTGTTCTGCAATCTTGCATGCCTACCAGCTCTCACTGAGGAGTTAAAGTGCTACATGACAGACTCCAGAGGAGCTGCTTCTCATCATGGCTCCCAGGATGGGAACGAGATGCCAAAAGAGTGTGGCCATCACAACTGACCCAGTTAACTTTTTAATTGCCAAATTCCTACTTATTTATCTTGGCGGCGTATAAATACGGGTTTAAAATTTTTCTTTGAGACGCCATCAGTTTAGGCATTTTCGGTGTTGTCAGGATTGTCTTCATTGCTAGGTAGATCTTCAGTCTGAAGGAAGTAGGAGCCCATTGACAGAATCTAGGGGAAATTATTATGGCAACATGGAATTGTAGAATCACAGGGCTGGAAGAGGGCCAGAGACTTATCTGTTCTGACCACCCATGTCTTAGCTGTAATGTTTTAGACACAAAGGGAAAGAACATATTTAATAGATACTAAACAATGAGGGCCACAGAGTCAAATCTCTTTTCATCATTTTCCTTTGATCTTCTATTTTCTAGTTCCTTTGAGCACCAGGAAAAGGGATTCCACTATGGAATATTTGTCTCATGCTGCACATAACAACACATATGTGCTATGTGTTGCTATGAAGGGGCACAGAAGGGGCTGACTCTGAAGGAATTGTGACCTAAAGAATGCTCGTTGGCCCCCCCCACCTTCCCTATACCTCTTTGACCTTCCCCTCCACTCCCCACCACCCCCCCCTTTTCCTATTCCACACCAAGATTTGCATTGCCCCAGGCTTAATCTATCCCTGAGACCTCCACCTATTATATTGAAATAATAATTTTATGCACTTCCCAGTGTTGAGATTACATGAAATAATGGCTATGATGTTTTTAGTCCCACATCCGGCATCTATTAAGGCCCCAACGAGGGATAGTTTTTATTATTTTTGTTCACTGCTAAAGAGGTAACCCCCGTAAGGGTGTGTAGAACGTATACTAGGACTTGAGGACAGGAAAAGCCAGTGATGGATGGGATGAAAACTTGTCAGCAATGAGCTGCTTAATTCAACAGTTATTCATGGGGCATCTACTGGGTACCAAGCCTTTTGCTTCAGGGCTGGGAATAGAGGATTAAAAAACATTCACTTTTCTTCACTTCCTGGAGCAAATGGCCTAATGAAGGAAACCAACCATGAGTGATAACCACCCAAGTATTTGTATAATTACAACTGTAATAAGGGCAATGAAGGGAAATATAAAGGGGGACATGAGTATACATCATATAGTATACATCACTGTTTTCAAAAGTGAAGATCAGAGAAGCCTTTCCAACAAGCGCCATTTAAGTTGACTTAGGCAAAGAATAGGGGGTGGGGTGGGAGCAGATGCTCCCTGGCAGCAGAAATGGGTGTGCTCCTTGGGAGACTGGCCTTGGGTAAAGTGGAAGGAATCGTGAAGAGAAGAAATTGGCCTGTGTGGGGTTGCTGACCAGCTTCCCTCCTCTATCCAGCCTCCACTGTCTATACTTCCATGACCAGGAGCTCCAGTTTCATGCTACAGTGACTCTCAGGTTGAATTGCAGAGGACTGGGGCACTTTTCCTCCTCACACAGCAGACAGCTGGTCCCCCTTCGATCCCTCACTTTAAGAGACACAGGATGCTGTCTCCTAGTATGGGCCCACCCCAGTGCCTCCTGGGCTTCTGAGGCCAAAATTTGACCTGAAAACACCTCTCAATCCCAAACCATGAGAAACTGCAGGGTTTGCTAAACCTGATATGAACCTGACTTTCTTGTTATTTTTTAACTGAACTGTGAACTGAAATTAAACCATTGAAAGAAAACCTAGGGAACTTGTTTGAGCCAGACCTAAGCTCGTGTGGTTTTTTTCAAAAACTAATAAACCAGAACTAAATCAGAACAATGAAATATTTTATAACCTGAACCTAAACAATTATTTCATTTAGTTTGAGCACCCATCCTGAAGAAATATCAATTATGGGGCAATTGAAAGATTTTTATGGTTGGATTCATTGCAATCAGAATCATGCTACTAGTTGTTTGGGAAGTTTGGGAATTAACTTTCATTTTTCTGAAGAAATTTTTGGCAAGGAATATGTATATTTTGTTGTCAGGCTAGGAATTCTGCAGTTCCCTCCATAATTTTCAAAAGCCTCTAATTCCTCTAGAACCCAAACGTCAAGATTTATTTATTAAAAAATAAAAACTTAAGTTTTGATTCCTTCTTGGTGCACCTTCTTGCTTTCCATAAGAATTGTGGTTTGTTTCAGATCTGGCAAAGAAAAAAGGATTTGCGAGTATTTTATTTTTAGTCAAAAGATTCTTTTATGTGTGGAGACATGGAAAAATCAGATATGTGGTAGCCTAGTGATATGCAGAGAAATTTACTGAAAACATGAAGTCCATTTGAGAAAGCAATGACCGACAGTGAGCGCTCTCTGGCTATAGATACTACAATGAGTAGCATCTTCTCCCTCGGGCGCCGTAAGAGCTAGTTCTATAGGGTCAGTGGTTTCCACTTAGTGTTTCATCATTTGCGAGGCATTTCATAACTTGCCTTCAGGTTTTACACTCTGAGTCCTGGGTAAAAGCATGCAGTTTCCCCTTCATTTGAGCTTCAGTTGACTGGGCCATAGGGCTTAATGATAACCTCTCAATTAGTAATGCTAACAACGGAATTTCAAGTTGAGTTACTCTGCATTCCTAATGATCTAAACTAGTTTTTGACTTTTGAACTAAGTGGAGTTCTGTGAGGGATCTTTCACAGATTAATTTGGATTCAATTGCAAACAACGAAACCAGTTACACAAACACAACTCTGCCAAACCCTCTCCCCAGAAAAGTCTCTTATGTTGAAAGGAAAAACAATGTTTTTGAGTCCATTAAATTCTAGAATTTTAAAATATTTTACCATTTAATCCTAATAATAATGCTGTGACATGAATTTTATTATCCCAATTTTTCAGATAAGGAAACAGAACTTTCTTTGGGTGTAGTAACTCTTTCTATATCACACAGCTCGTAGGGGGAAGAGCCAAGATTTGGCCTGTTTTTCTGATTCCACAGTTTATTTTTTATGATGCCATATACACAGATAACACCAGTACAAAGTAAACAGCATAGAATGCCTTTTGTCACGATTGGTGCCTCCATCTGGAGAATGTGGTGTTCACACACCACATTGTGTCAACTTGGTTTGGAGTGCTGGTAAGGTTGGACTCAGATTTGCTCTGTCATTATCTTCTATACTAGAGAGGCCCAGACTGCTAAGGCTTATTCCAAAAAAGTGTCCTCCTTACTTCCTCACTCCAGTTTGAACTCTTAAATTGGTGGCAGTGACACAGGAGTGGCTACTTAGAAGAGACATCCGTGTCCTGGGGCAGAGAACTCTGAGGCTTCTCCCCCTTTGTTCCCAGGCATCTCTGAACTATGGCACCTGCTTATTGTCAAACCTGATGAGCCATCACTTTCTGGTTCTCTTTTTCTCTATCTCTTAAATGAGGGCCATACTTCTTAGGTCTTATTGCATCTCAGTGATGTGGTGAGCTTTAGTTAGCCAATCTCTGAAGTCTTTGAACATCCTACATGGGAACAAAGTGCCAAATACATCTAACATTTTATTTAAAAATTTCTCTGGGAAGTTAGTTAAATGCTTAACTCTTAACATAATAATCTCATGGCAATCTTTGTTCACTTACATTAATGAATTGAAAATTTTTACAGATGATTTTTTAAAAAGACTTTATTTGAAAGAGAAAGAGACAGAGAGCACAAGCAGGGTGGAGGAGCAGAGGGAGAGGGAGAAGCAGGCTCCCTGCTGAGCAGAGAGCCCCACTTGGGGGCCTGATCCCAGGGCCCCGGGATCATGACCTGAGCCGAAGGCAGACGCCCAACCAGCTGAGCCACCCAGGCGCCCCAATATAGATGATTAATGTCAATTTCACAAACTTAAAACTAAAAGAACTTTAATATTTTCATTTCTAGCCTTTGTTGTTTATATTTGTATATCCAAATTATAGTGACTGCAAATGCAAAGTTCCCAGCCTTAGTCATGTTTGGGTTAAATCTTTCTTCAGAGACTTTAAAGTTACTACCTATTTGAAATGAGTAAACTGGGAAGACCATTTATGCTCCTGCTAGTATAAAGGTGGGGACATTTACATTAAACCATCTTGAAGGATTTTCTGCATACGTTGATATGAAGTGATTATCATTTCTTTAAGTATTTTATTTGTTAAATTTTTTTATTTTTTAAAAGATTTTATTTTTTTAAGTTATCTCCACACTCAATGTGGGGCTTGAACTCACAATCCCCAAATTAAGAGTCATATTCTCTACCAACTAAGCCAGCCAGGTGCCCCTCTCTTTAAGTATTCTAGATGTAGCTTTTGAACTATAGCTCTGAGGCAACCAAGAGAATAGGCTACCCCCCAACCACTGCTCACACACATGCATACATATTAATCCCACTGGAACATGGAGGAGGCAAGGTCTCATTAACTCAGTAAAATGTAATATAAGTAATAGCATTGCCTTTCATTTGGAGTTGCCAGATACTTTTCTAACATCACGTCCCCGTAAAGAACAAGCCAGTTGAGAAAGTACAAAGAGTTGAGTTTTTAAGTGATGAATATAGTCCTGAATTCCAATTTACATACCCTGCCCCCTCCCATTCAACGGACTTCTAAAGTTCAGAGATGTGTGGTAATGAGACAGGAAAATAAAAAAAAGGTAGTGACTTACACATATCACATACTCAATAAAACTTTTTTTGAATTAAATTGAATTAAACAGTGACCAAACTAATCCAGATTAAGACATTCCATCCTTTAGCAGTTTCATTTTTTGTTGTTGTTGATTTTGGACTCACTTCAGAGAAAAAGAACAAAGTATCCTTTTAGGAACTTATTTTTTAAAGTCTATTATGGTTTTTTTTTTTTTTTTTAAATCAAATGTGGAGGCTGGAAGGGTTTGAAATTATGCTTCTATTGCCTTCAGCTCAACAAATGACAAATCACCCGATGAGAAATTGATCAAAACCACCAAAAAAAAATCCCCTCTCTTCATCATACTTCCTCTTTCTACGTCTTTCTCCTTCACTGCAACATATCACTTCTAGTCTTTATGGAAAAAAACTTCTTTCCTTTGAAATAAGCTTGGTGGTTTTGACTCCTATCTTAAGTAGGAGAACCATAAAACCCTTGATATTTTCCAGGGAAGTTATCTTCAAGAGATGAAAATGTAGTGGCCAACTTTGCTGGAATGGGTGGTGGTGCAGGGTAGGTAATGAGTCCTTGAGCCTCAATTTCCTCATCTGTAAAATAAAGGCCTTAGAATAAAGTCTGTTCATGCCCTAGCATTCAGTGAGGTTAGCTCAAGACCGAAACCCCAAAAGGCTGAAGTTCAAAGGCCTCCCCAGGGAAAAATATGCAGAGGAAATGCCACTTAGTATCCACAGACGCTGCCCTCCTAGAAGGGGAAAGAAGATTGTGAGACTTGAGGAATCTGAGAGATCCTAGGTCATTCCCATACACATAGCTGTGTATTTTAAATAGCAGAATAGGGGTTTTTTGTTGTTGTTAGTATGTTTTTTTTGTAGTGCCATTGGTCTACTATGTAACAGCAAATCTATTTGGCTGACATGTTCATTTTTCAACTGATTAGATGACATTGTGTGAACATAACCTTAGACCTACCTACTTAAGGTTTGCTTTATACAAAAAACCGAACTTTTAGTTTATCCTTCTCATCACGTAAAAATCTTAGACTGAAGGAACTGAAATGTACCCTAGAGATTTAGTCCACTCCAATCATTTCCTAGTTGAGGAACCTGTCAAGAAAGAGAAATAGAACTTAGATTTCCTTTTGCACCAGTTTTATACTTCATTTGGCTTTTTTGTAAAAAGATTTATTTATTTATTTTAGAGCAAGAGAGCGAGCAAGGGGGAGGGGGAGGGGCAAAGGGAGAGGGAGAATCCTGAAGCAGACTCCCCATTGAGTGTGGAGCCCAGCTTGGGGCTTGATTCCAGGGACCCTGAGGTCATGACTTAAGCTGAAATCAAGAGTTGGCTGCTTAACCGACTGAGTCACCCAGGTACCCCTAGTTTTATACTTGATTTTGTAGGTGACTCTGGCATCATGTCTTAAGTTTATGTGACTATAATAGTGGGAGATTTTTTTATATTCACAAAACTGTCAGATTGAAAACAAACATCCTTGCTTTAGAAAAATTAAATTCTCCATGGTAAGAAGTTTCAGTTGAAGCTTTCTGATATTTTATTCTAATAATTAACTTTATCTACATATCATCTATCTATCATTTATCATCTCTTGCCCTTTGAAAATGAAATATCACATTTTTTAAGATGTCTGCTAGTAGGCACCCAACACGTGTAAGTTCCCTCTTTCGTGCAGCCCACTCATGCCCTGTCATCTACAAATGAGTGTGTTCTGTCCCTGCCTTCAGTTGAGAGCACAAAGAGATCTGGTTCTTAGCCATCATCATAAAGACAGCAGTAAATGTTTAGAAAATACTTTAGTGGTAGTGGGCAGAGAAATGTATTGTGAATTGATCATATTTCTCAGATATCATAGGGTTTCATTTTGCCTTGTTTGTATGTGCAGTGATTGTGGCTTGCACAAAATTTAGCATATGTTTCTTGATTCAACGGTTAGTTGCAGAGTTGGGGTATACATAAAAAACTGTTTTATTTTGCCAAACTTTGCCTTTCACTGTACTATAGCAATTTCCCCTTTCCTGTTCCTAATAGCAGCCTGGACATACTGTATAATTTACCAATCGATTATAGGTGTTAAAATTTGTTCAGACCTATTTAAGATTCCAACCTCATACCAATTCAAAGTTCTTTCCCTCCTCATTGCAGCCTAGATTCTGAAGTAAGGAGTTTGAAGTAGAGAGGAATGCATAGTGTGGTACTGGAGAGCTCTCTCCTCCCTCTTCCAAGTTAGTTCCTGAGATTTGCATGCAGTAGAGAGGAAGAAGCAGGGGAAGAAGTAACTTCACCACCGTGCTCTCTCCATGAGGTTTACTGTCCATTTTGATATGACATGATCTTCAGTCATTTTCCTGTATTGACTGTGGGAGGAGGGGTTGTAGGGTGATTGCTGGTGAGAGGGCCAGATCTGTCTCTCCCAATATACCTGACTCTAATTGTTAGGAACCGAATAGCAGCTATGTCTGGACTGAAGGGCGTTTTACAGTCTTACCCTGAGCTTTGAACCTTAGCTACAATTCTGTACAACAAAAAAATCTGTCTCACTCAACATTCTATTAGAAGAGCAAAGTAATTCCTGAGACAAATTTATGTTTATGTGTACCCTGTGTGTCTGTGTGTGTGTTTGCAGTGGATCATCTGTAGGATAAAAGGATGTAACTGAAATGCTTGATGAGAATCTGTTACTGAGGAATTTATTGCATATGAGGGCAAGTACAAGCTCTGCACATTCATTGGGTTTCCTTAGCAGAGTATTTCCTATAGTACTTAACCTTTGATTCTCTATCTCTCTTTCTCTCTCACACATACATGCTCACTCCAAACTGTTCTTTCCCTAGTTTTTCCCTAATGCTACCATGCACTGTGAATGACCATAGCCACAGGTTTTTAGAGGTAGAGCAGTAACATCAAGTTCATTGAACTTAAAGAGCATTCCATGGCCATATTTGATGCCCACTCCATTGGCTACTTAGATTTGGTTGTTTTATCATAATGGATAAGAGAGGCATATATATATATCACCATTTGATATATCACCATTTGTCTTTGAATAGATATTCACATTTTGTATTAAAAATAGACTTTCTGAAAATCAAGAGAATAGCCAGTGTAGTTAACATACAGTGTTATATTAGTTTCAGGTGTACAATAGAGTGATTCAGCAGTTCCATATATTACTCAGTGCTTTTCAAGATAAGTGTGCTTTTAATCCCCTTCACTGTTTCACCCATCCCCCACCCACCTCCCCTCTGGTAACCATCTGTTTGTTCTCTATAGTTAAGAGTCTGTTTTTTGGTTTGTCTCTCTTTTTTGTCATTGTTCATTTTTTGTTCATTCGTTTTGTTTGAGAATAGCCATTTTCAGTTATTGATATGGCAGGCATCAAATCCACAGGAATGCTAAAGGTCCCAGGTGACAAAACTATTACAGCTAGGCTCAAGGAAACCATTGATTAAAGATACTTTGTGTTGTTTTATTTTAGTAGAACAAACATTAAAAGAAAGTGTGTGTTTAAGAGATAGTTTGAACATAGAACTCAAGCTAATATATCCTCTCTACCATATTGAATTCAATTTGAATCAGTAGATAATTACTAAATTCTATTATGGGCAAAGCTCTATTGCTTAAACTGTGGGAAAAATAAGTTATTAGGCTTAAAGATAATTTTACAGACTGTCTTTTTTGATTGTCTGAAAGAAATATATCTTTGTTTTAACTCAGTTATGGAAAATGATAAGATTTGTATGAGAGATCTAGAAACCTATTTCTTCTATAATATTTTCAAAATCTCTAAGCAATACTGTGTTTTATTTCTATTTCTGCTGGGAAAAAGTTAAGTGACTCAATTAGCAATTGTACTAATAGACTTAATTTCAATGAAATTTCAGCTACCTTAACTTTGTCAGAGTATGCTTCTTAAGATTGGTTTTTCAAATAAAAACAAATATTTATTGAAACTTTTCTTAAAATTGGACCCCTAGATTATTATGTCAGTACATTAACAGTGTAGTCGAAGGTGATAAAAAATGCTTGGACTGTCCATATTTACTACAAAACTCATCTTCAAAACCTGGTCAAGAGTGGTTCTTAGGCATACAGTTGAGAATTCAGCCTCACTGAATCTTTCAGCCACTTTATGCCTATGGTTTCTGCATCTCTAGGGATGTAGAAGCAGTTTGTCTCTAGTGACTATCCACTATCATTTTTGTTGTGCTTTTTCTGGGCATTTTCCTCTAAGTATATCTTACAGTCATACTGCATTATGGCTGCTAAAACCAGGTGGGATAATGCAGGCTAAATATTACTCTATTATTACTCTTTCTTTTCTTTTTGTTCTGCCTCCCTTTACTTATCCCTCTATAAACACATTAAGTTGTCATTATTTCTGGGTAATGAGTCTAATTAGATGGAGAGAAGGAATTGTTTTGATTACCTTGAAGTATGAATGACCACTAGTTGCCTAGTGTATTCCATTTCCGGGAGCACTTTTGTTTACAAGTCAGTCTTTTAAACCTAAACTGAGGAAGCTCAAATGGTGAGTTCTCAGGCAATAGAACAAGAAAAGCTTTAAATCTAATTTCAAGAGAAAAGCTGTATTTCATTGGCATTTTTTCCTTTGCCATTTTACTTACATTAATGAAATGTTTCTTTCTATCTTAAAAGTTTTTCTAGACATCAACAGAAAACACACAATAAGCGTACCTCTATTCAAATTCTTACCTCCTTACAGAATGTCTTAAATGTGTTGGGTGTCAAGAACTGTGAAGAATCTGAGTTCATCTTTTTTTTTTTAAGGTTTTATTTATTTTACAGAGAGAGAGAGAGAACACAAGCAGGCAGAGGGGCAGGCAGAGGGAGAAGCAGGCTCCCCATTGGGCGAAGAGCCAGATGCAGGGTTCCATCCCAGGACCCTGGGATCATGACCTGGGCTGAAGGCAGAAGCTTAACTGACTGAGCCACCCAGGTGCCCCGAATCTGAGTTTACCTTACTTGCAAGCTAACAAATTAACCTGTCATAGTTTCATGGATGCTGGTAGAAGACACAAGACTCGGGTTAGAGACAAACGACAGTTAATATTCACAGCAACAACAGAAGCCGGAGCATCAACATTTTTGCATTAGCTTCCTGAGCCCCAGTTCCATAGAGTGATGCAAAGAGGGCCACATGACACCTTCAGGTCAGTGGGTTGTGTTATAGGAGAGGAACCTGCACATGGAAAACTTAGATCTTTTAAAATGGGCAGTAAATATTTATGCTCTTTGTTCTGGAGAGAGACATTAACTTTCTTATACAGAGCTCATGGCTCCAGTAAACAAATTTCTTATGTTCTTTCTGCTATACCAAAAGCCCTATGTCAAGTGGCAAGGACACTTACATCATTACTGGTACCTTCTCTTTCAACTTTAGGCACCCCTTGACTCTGCAGCCACAGACACATTGCTCTCCAGCTGGGACTGGAAGGTTTACATTCTCTCGGTGATTCGGGCTTGACTTGCTGTACACCATCAGCCTTCTTTGAGGATTCACCTTACTCTGGGGAAATGGCTGGATGTTACTAAGAAAACATCTTAAATTCTTGCTCATATTCATTCTAAGGGCTAGGGGAATTTTCCAAAGCAACAATATTGACCACAAGAATTTGTGTAGATTTCTTGGGTCAGTTTTACCCTCTCCAGTGGATCATCTTCAACAGCAATGTAAAGTCAACTGCAGCAAAAAGAACCCAGTTCTCCTAGGAGTCTGTCTCAGGGGAAATCTCCCTGAAAAAGCCAAAGGTCCCTTTTATCAGTCAGAACCTATCACAAAAAACCCTGAGACATTGACTGTCATTTCCAAATGGTTTTAATGTTGTCATGGTAGAACAGTGTGGAACATCCAATGGCCAACTGTTGCCATTCTTCCTTAACAGATTTTCTGCAACCTGCCCCCCTAGATCCTAAGCATAGTAGGCCAGGTTTTAATGATGTGCCTGGCTTCTTTCTATCTCTATGATCAGAAGTTTTCCTCCTTCCATGCCCAGTGTAGGTGCTATGTCTCTACGATGTTTGTCTGAAAGGGGGCACACTGGGATGAGTCTTACTGCTGTTTGTTAGAATATGGAGGATCTGAGGTTGACCACTAAATAAGAAAATAAGTCCTCTCCCACCCGCAACCTAGAGGAGAGTTAACAATAAGCAGAGGAGCATTTGGGCAGCTCTTTTTGAACTACTTCCTGTATGCAGCCTTCAGTCACTTTCCAAATGCCTCCTCATTTACAGGCAATAAAGAGAAGGAACACTTATTGCCCCATACACCATACAATTTGGCAACATATCGACTAGTGAGCATATGGACTCCTTTGGGTCCATTTGCTTGGTCTGTGACACCCCCCACCCTCCCTCTTCTGTGAAGCCACCCCTCGGCATCCCACCCTCATCTCTGAAACTGCCAAACATTGTGAAGGGCCTGGGATTTTACCCCACTTGCAAATGAACAAATGAGCCTGCCATTGTATCAGAGACAGAGAACAATTTGTTACTCATCTTAATAGAAGTAGCCAGAGTACTGGCTTTTTTATGCCAGTTCCTCTAGCTCCAATTTGCACAGGTTGATGTGAAGAAGGTCAGATGATACCTGTATTCACAGTAGGTTATGTCACAGGAGAGGAATTCTGGGCTTAGGGAACCAAAATGTTTTACAATAGTCAGTAAGCAAACCTGCTCTTTGCTCTGAAGAGAAATACTGTTTTTTTTTTTTTTTAAAGATTGATTTATTTATTTGAGAGAGAGAGAGAGAGAGAGAGAGAGAGAGAGAGCGTGTGTGCAGGGGGAGGGGCAGAGGAGAGAGAGAGAGAGAGAATCTCAGGCAGACTTCCCACCAAGCAGGGAGCCTGACTCAG